>NC_081298.1:121500000-122125000 GCF_030435805.1 Mustela lutreola
CTAGACACACACACACACACACACACACACACACACACACAAAAATCCATGACCTTTGGAAGAAGATCAAAACAAAAGCATTTGACATTGAAGAAAGGGTAGGAAACCTGTCTGTTCCTTGTCTAGTGCTGGTAAATGGCAAGAAAGCACTCAGTTCCAGGACCATGGGGTAAGGGGTAAGGGGTGGGTTGACATAAGAAACCCTTCCCCACCCAGGATGTCCCACAAATGTAGGCAAGGCTTGGTTTCCACAAATGAGAGATGCAGCAATAATGAGGGCCAAATGCTCACAGTGTCAAGGACAAAGGCATGATCAGAATCTGGGAACCCCATCTACTCCAACATGAGCCTCACACCCAACATTGAACAGTTACAGCATATAGCTAGGGAAGAATATAGAGTCTCCCTCTATGATTCAGGCATGCAGGACCCCCTGAAATATGGGCTGGCAGGAACACTGAGAAAAAGTTCACAGCACACAGACACCCTACTAAATGCAAGGGAGCAGGCAGTCCGCCACTGGAGGAATTTGAAATCTGTGTTGCAATGAGGTAAACTATAACAATTACAAAGCTAAAGCTCAGCACAACTGCTGATTATACTTGGTTCAACCCCCGACACTGACAGCCGGACAGAAAAAGAAGGGCACCTACTTCCTTCATAAATTCTATTTACCTCAGTCTTTACTGTTATTCGAGACACAGTGTTTGAAATATATTTAAAAATTATAAATGCACACACATAATTATGAGACACATTAAAAAGCCAGAAAAAAAAAAAATACCAGCCTATCATCAAGAGATAAAACAATTCACAGAACCAGACTCCAAGATGACACAAAAGTTGGGACTATCAGAGGCTTTAAAGTAATTATGATTATTTTTGGGGAAAGGATCTAGTAGAAAGGGTGGACAACATATGTGAACAAAGAGAGGGAGAATTCCAGGAGAAAAATATAAATTATAAATAGAGTCAAATGGAAATACTAAAATAAAAAAAAATAGATAAAGAATTCCTCTGGTAGCTTATAATCAGACTCTATATGGTGAAAGAAATAAACAGTGAACTTAAAGATAGCTCAATCAATAGATATTTTCCAAACTGAAACACAAATTGCCTAAATAATGGAAACAACAAATGAGGAAAGCATCCAATAGCTGTGGGCAATGTCACTATCTATGATCCAAAATCAGTGTTTCAGAAGAGAGAGAAAATGGGACAGAACAAGTATTTGAATATATAATGTCCAATCATTTTCCTAAGTTTGTTAAAAGAAGCAAACTATAGTTCATAGTTCTGTGAAACTCAGAGAATAATATGGGTAAATTTAAAAACAAAGTGAACAACAACAACAAAAAAAAAAACAAGGCCCATCACAGTCACACTGCTGAAATCCAAAGATAAAATGGTGTAGGCAAACACAGAGGAGAGAGATGATATATACATGAGGGAAATATTTGAATTACAGCAAACTTGTCTTCATAAATTCTGGAAAACCAGAAGCTGGTAAAACATCTTTGAAGCAGAGGGTCGGGAAGAGTGGGGCACCTGAGTGGCTCAGAAGGTTGAGCATCCTTGGTTTCAGCTCAGGTCATGATCTCCGGGTCCAGGGACTGAGCTCCATGTCAGGCTGTATGCTGGACAGAGCGTGGTTAAGATTCTCCCCCTTCCTCTCCCTCTGCCCCTTCCCCCTCAAAAAAGAAAAAATAATAAAAATAAAATACTGAGTGGAAAAAAGAAACTGTCAACTCATAGTTTCATAGCAGGGAAAATATCTTTTGAAAACTAAGGCAAAATCGAGACTCTGAGACAAACTTCAGCAAGTTCATTATCAGCAGATCTACACTATGAAAATGTTTACGGAAGTTTTACAGATCAAAGGAATATGATATTAGATGGAAGTTTATATCTCAATAAATAAAGGAAGAATTCCTGGAAATGGTAAAGGGTAAATATAAGACTTTTTGTACTTATTTTTAATACCTTCACAACAAGTAACATGCACGACAATAGCTCGAGAATGGGAAGGGGGAAGGAATGTTTTCTGTGACCTTCTTACACTCTCTGTGTAATGGTATATTACTTGACAGCTGTTTATGATAAACCCTAAAGCAATAGCTATTTCAAATAATTTGAGATTTGAGCCAAAAAACAGAATTAAGTAATATATATCCTGACAATATACAGCTGATACAGTTATTTTAAGGAAAGGGGAAGGGTTCAAAAGACTGAAAAGGGAGTAAGTTTGCTCATTGCCTCCTCTGTCGCCTGTGGTTATAAAAAGCTAATAAATGTAGCAGTAGAAGTCTGTGCCTATTTAATGTGGCAAAGATAAGTTTTAAAAGATACTTCTAAAACTCATGCCAGTCAACAGCAAAAAAATAATAATCAATTTGAGAATGGACAAAGGACTGAATAGACCTCTTTACAAAGAAGATGTACAAATGGCCAACAGGTATATGAGAAGGTGCTCAACATGACTCACCATTAGGGAAATGCAAATTAAAGCCACAATGAGCTGTCACCTCACACCTCCTAGAATGGCCATCATCAAAGTGACCAGAGACAACTAATGCCAGCAATGATGTGCAGAAAAGGGAACCCTTGTGCATTGTTGGTGAGACTATAAATTGCACAGCCACCATGGAAAAGTATGGAGGTTCCTCAGATTACAGATAGAACTGTCCTATGATCTTGGAATTCCATTCCTGGGGATATACCCAACAGAAACAAAAACACCAACTTAAAGAGAAATCGGCACCCCCATGTTCACAGCAGCATTATTTACAAGAGCCAAGAGATGGGAACAACCTAAGTGTCCAATGATGGATGAATGGATAAAGAAGTTGTGGTATATAAATACAATGAGGAGAGCCTGGATGGCTCAGTCAGTTAAGCATCTGTCTTTGGCTCAGGTCATGATCCCAGGGTTCTGGGATCAAGCCCCACCTTGGGCTCCCTGCTCAGCAGGGAGTCTGCTTCTCCTTCTCCCTCTGCCCCTTCCCCCACTCATGCTCGCTCTCACTCTCTATCTCACTCTCAAATAAATAGAATCTTAAAAAAAAAGAAATGCAATTAAATATTATTCAGACATTAAAAAACAAGGACATCCTACCCTTTGCAGCAACACGATGGACCTTGAAGGTGTTATGCTAAGTGAAATAAGTCAAACAGAAAAAGACAAATATCATACAATCTCCATTATATATGGAACCTAATTTTAAAAAGACCAGATTTATGAGTACTGGAGATGGAGGGTAGGAAAAGAAGGAACTGGAGGAAGGTGGTCCAAAGGCTTACACTTCCAGTTATAAGATGACCGAGCACCAGGGCTAAGATAGAGCACACAGTGAACATAGCTAGCTCCACTGTGGGACAGACAGCGGTGCTGTTAAGAGACTAGATCTTAAGAGTTCTCATCACAAGGAGAACTTTCTTTTTTTATCCTTCTCTTGCATCTATATGAGATGATGGATATTAACTAAACCCACTGTGGTGTCATTTCATAATATATGCAAATTAAACCATCGCTGTATGCCTCGTACAGGGATATGTATCAGTTCTCAATAAAACGGGGGAGGGGATGCTCTTTTTTAAAAAAAGATTTTATTTTATTTATTTGTCAGAGAGCAAGAAAGCCACAAGCAGAAGAGAGCTGCAGGCAGAGGGAGAAGCAGCCTCCCCACTGAGCAGGGGAGCCCGATGAGAGATTTAGTCCCAGGACTGGGGAGGATCATGACCTGAGCTGAAGGCAGATGCATAACCCACCGAGCCACCCAGGCACCCCGAGGGGATGCTTTTCTTAATCAATGCAGTGTGGCAGAGGAAAGGGAAGAAGGCAAGGAGGAAGAAGCACGCAGGTTTTGTTCCTGTTTATAGAAGGAGATTAATATATTCTGTCTAAAGAAAGCTAAGGATGCTATATGAAGTTTTAATTATAAACACTAGAGAAATAAACAAATGACCTTTCTTACATAAGAAGAACCAGACCGAAAACAAACAAACAAACAAGACCAAGAAGAGAAAGGATAAGAAAAGGAAGCCAGTGTGTGAAAGACCAGAAGATGAATAAATAAAAGGAAAAAGGAAAAATTAGAAATGTGACATAAAATTGCATGACAAAACTTGGAGCAAGTATACTGTCATGTCCGTAAGTGCAAACCCACTAAACTCACCTCTTAAAAATATTTTCAGATGGGCGCACCAAACAAAACCCGACTCTGTGCCGCATACAGAAGGCACACTGGAAACAAAGTGGTTCAGGAAGGCTAAAAATAAAAAAAAAAAAAATGGCTGATGTTATGCCAGGCACACACCAGTAAGAAATCAAGGGTCCTGAAACTGAAACAGGACAGGAAGGCTTCAGGTCAAAGAGAGCTAGTGTGTAATGCCAAAGTTGTAATTCACTCAGATTAGTCATATTTATGTACCCGTCCACAAACCAGAAAATTTCATACAACAAAAATTATAGGGAATAGGAGAAATGGACAACAACACAGGAGGGTATTTTTATCTCAGTCCTGGGAAGATCAAGAAAAGAACTGAAAAGAAATAGATCCATTTATGGTCAACCCTAGTTAGACAACAGGGTAAACTCTGTACCCTGATCACAGAGAACACACCTTCTTTCCGATACCCAAGTCAGTGTGAACACGCATGAAAATCTTACGTAAAGCCACAGACATCAGTATGTAGAATGGGTAATATTCTCTAATCCCAGTGTAATAAAACTATGAATTTAGAGGAATATCAGGGAAAAAAATCCTTTTCTTCTGGAAATTCATGAACTCCTTATAAAACTACTCAGAGGCTAAAGGTGAAATTGCAAATAGAATTTCTAAACAAGACAATGAAAAAGCACATGTATTAAATCCAGTGGAATCACAAATAGAGCAGATCTCAGGGGAAAATGAATAATCTATGATCGATCTATCAGTTAAAAATAATTAAAGTAGGTGAATTAAGAGCCCACTCAGAAAGATAGAAAAAGAAAAAGCAGAAGAAAGGAAAATCTAAACACAGAAAGTAATTTGATGGCAAAGAAACATAGAACTCATCCGTGAATCCACAGGTTGGTGTCTTAAGAAGAACAAATGTAATACATAAGATATTAGCGAACCTAACTGCAAAATTAAAATGAAGGCACAAAAAAAACCCACAAAAAATACGGTAATAAATATGGAAGAGAACATTCAAAAATCATGTGAAACTGCTTTGCACAACTCTTAAGTAAATATGTCTTAAAACTGTGTAAAACAGACGTCAGTTCTGGCTGGGAGGGATTGCATGGGTAGCTGGTTGAGCGAAAACCATACCCCAGCCTTGTGACTCCCAAGGCAAGGCTTTGCTAACACATCTACCACCTCCTGCCTCCTACTTGGAACCTCCTTGGCCAGGTGCTGTCCAGCCTCTGCAGGAGGGACAATTGGCAGGAAGGTGGCAGGTATGGGGGGTTCTGGATTTGTAGAGCCAGTGAAATAAAATCATCCATTTCTTGTCCCAGGGGACCCAAAGACCCAGCCAGGCAGGGTCCCTCTTCTTTATGGCAGCCGCAGCCCTGTCCACTAGGATCAGCCAGCACCCTGACAGTAGAAGACTCCGCAGGTCATAGTGTACTCCATATGACAAGCTGACTATGTCCTCCAACTGTCCGGGGTCCTCCCTCAGACACAGCCCTCACTCTGCTACATCCTCTGTTCTCCTCCTTTGGGGGTTAGGCCCCAGCTGGCTGCCAGGCAGACCTCTGTCTCCCCAAGAATCTAACACAATACCCAAGAGGTGAAGGGTGCCACCAGCTTTCCCAAATCCAGTGTGGAGTCCGTCCGCCAGACAGCAGGCTCCAAGAGAGCTCGGATCAAGACGGTGTGGATAGACACCAAACATGGTCCCCATGTGTTCCTCCGTGGAACAGAACGCCGGAACAGTGTGACTAATATGATGCACTTTGTAAACTTTTCTCCCGCTCCTTGTAAAAGCAAGATGGAGAGAGAGATAGGGACGGAAGGAGGGAGAGAATTAGAAGTATAAAGTGAGATGAATTTTCTTATCACCCCAGGTAATTCTCCCCAGCCCGTGTGCCCAGGAAGCAGGCTCTTGCACTAATGTCGCATGTGTCCTCATTTTTCCAAAGATAGCCCATACATAAAACAGCATACACGTGCATATCAACAGGTTTACACACACGCAAACATGTTCTATTAACGGTTAACACCAAGTAGAGCCATTCCTTCTCTCCTTCGTTGGTTCCTTCGTCCGTTCATCCATTTCAAACAGACGAGATGCTAAGGATGCAGCGCGTACAAAACCAGCCCAGCCCCCGCTGTACAGCGCCCGGCCACTAAGGCCCACAATCCCCAAATAACCACGCAAGTAAAGGCGTGATTAGGAACCGAGACCCAGTGAGGAAACACACGTGACGACTGAACTGAGAGGCCCGGCTGGTGATGCCACGGCTGTCATTGGTTAAGGGACGGCCACCAGCAAGCTGGGCACCCGGCCCTGGCCGCAGGCGCATTCTCTCTGGGGCTTTAATACGTTTCCGATTAAGAAGAGAGCTGTGAGTCGTGGCCCTCAGCCATCTGCTGGGCAGGACTCACATGGCTCATGTCCCCACCCCACCCTGGCCCCCAGGAGTGCTGCAGAGGAACGAGAGACAAAATTATTCCGTGTGCCTCGGGCAGAGAAAGGCTGGCCTGGCTCCCGCCCACTACAACCTCCCTGCCTGGGGGAAAAAAATAAACAAACCCTGGTGGTGGGCATTGCTCTGCGTGGACCTCCCAGGGACATATCAAACTTCAGACAGCCCAGCAGAGCCCACTGGCCTCTCCTCTGCCCCCTGACTTACTTGCCCTTCTGTCCCGGATCCCGCACGGGCCTCCTCACTCCCGGTCCGCCCTTCCTCCCATTCTCCAGCTCCTGCCCTCGTGCATGTCCTGCCCTTCACACGGACCCCTCCAGGAACCCCCTCATTGACTCCAGGCTACAGACCTCTCCTCTCTGGCCTCAACATACTTCCCTAACATTCTTGGTGGCGATTCCCCATCCTCCACTGGCATCTCCTTCCCTGGAGGTCCGGCAGGTGACAGGGGAGGGCAAGTTGACAAAGGGCCATGGTAGGGAGTGGCAAGGATTCAGGCCACCTGGAGAATGCTTGTCCCCGTGAGGGGCAGCCACCCCCCAGCCACAGGTAAGCGTAGTGGCAAGATGAGCCAAGGCTTCAAGTTACCAGACCTCCTGGGCTTTTCGGAGAACAGGATTTGCTTATGAAATCCCTGGATTTATTCAAGTTGGTCCCTAATTCACATTTGAAACACTCGGAGTGATTTGTTCATTCCTGTACTTCAGACTTTCCTCTGTCTGGGTCCCACCTCCTCTTCCAGAACCGTCTCCCACGGTGGCTGTCCTTCCTGCTCATGGCACGACCATACCATGCTCCAAGACGTGCCTTGTGCGTCACACCGACGCTGTTCCTCATGTTGTCCTCCGCCTCCCCTCTGATGTCCGTCCACATCCACCCTCATGAAGACCACCTCGCCGTCACCACTTAGCCCCGAGTCTGATGACTCTGTCCCTCTCTGCCTTGGTGCCTCTCCTGCGTGTTGTAGCTCTGTCCTTGCACGACGCACAGTCTGAACCGGGTGACCAGCTGTGTGTACGCCCCTGTCCTCGCTGGAGGGGAGACTCTGCGATACAGACACGGTCCTAGTCACAGACCCGGGATGTGTCCGATGCGGAGACACATTTCAGGAACTGTGACAGTCGGAAGTGAAAAACAGCACCGTGTGGGGCTGGGCATTTGGGATTCGGTGTCCCAGACCCACGGCACACGCAGGGTCTGCTTCCAGGACACACACCCAGTTTCTCCGGGGCCTCCAGCCCTCAGCCCCAGCCCAGCCACAGGACATGCTGCATCCCCATCTGCACGGCGGCCCTCACACGCTGCCCAGGCCTCATCATTAGTAACCCGGCGCACGTCTTGCTTTGTTGTTCCCCCCAGTTTATGGCCAAAAACATCTGTGTGAGAATGGGCCTTGCTGGAGTGTTTGGCCCTGCTCCCCGCCCCTCCTCCTGCTCCTGGAGTCTCGGTCCCCTCAGGGCTGTTTATGACTGATTGCCGTGGTCCAGGAGGGAGCAGGTGCAGGGCAATGGGAGCGCACATGAGTTCATGCAAGTCAATGAGCCTGCTTCTCCGTTCTGACCCGGAGGACAGAGGACGAGCAGAGCATGTGGGCCGGGGCAGCCAAGGCAGGACGTGGAACACGATAAAATGTGGCCTGGTTTTCCCGGAGGTGTGAGCCGGATGAGAAATGGTCCCCAGATATGGGTCTGAGAGGTCCCCTGACATCTGCGGCATGGCGGTCAGCGGTCTCCCTCTATGGAACCAGAGAGCCCTCAAGAAGCAGCAGCTTTGTCTCTTTGCACACGGGCCCAGTGTCATACTTTCCGCCGTTGTGTGAACTGCGGGGCCCTGGGTCCTGGCCGTTTGCACCGGCCTTGGTCTTCGAGACACTGGCATCTAGAAGGACACAGAGCTGTCCCTCCCCCACCCCGCCCTTCCCACCCCCGCCGTCAGCTCCCCTGCAGGGGTCCCTTTCACCCCTGGGTTTGGTTCACATTGAAATGAGAGAAAAGACAGTGCTGGTGCCAAGCGAAAGGCTTGATGGGCGCCGGGGGCCACCATTTCTTCTTGGTGGTGGTCTCTGGGTCCAGGAGCTACCAGCAGATGCTCTTATGCTAAGCAGTGTTCAGACCTTCCACTCAACAGGCTCTTTTCAAGTTCTTCCTGTGTGTTGAGCCCGGTACTAAACTCCGCAGGAGACAAAGGTGCCAGCCAAGGGTCCTCATCGCCAGTGCCTATAGTCCATTAGGGGAGAGAAACCGTAGGCATCCCTTCAAGTGCTCCAGGTCTTAGGACAAGAACTCAGGATGGGGAGGAGAGCATCTACAAGGACAGCAGACGTGGAGTTGGAAGCTCGTGTGTAGGTGCTGGCAGGGGTGCGGGCAAGCTGACTGCCTGATGGCAGGGAATGGGATAAGGGCAGAGTTTAAGCACATGAAAAATGCCCTGAGAAGTCTGCCTTGTCAAGCCCAGCCGGCCAGTGGCTTTGTGTCCTTGGGAACTGAGGGGACTTCTGCTTTGTGGGGTTCCCTGAATAGTCACACGAGCTTGTGGTCAGTGGAGTCGGCTGCTGAAAATGGGGGTCTCCTCCTTTTGGGCCAAGAGGCTGTTTCGTTGTTACCATGAAATCACAACCCAGTCATGGGCAGAGGAAGGATGCCAGTCCTTCCAGGAGTATCTGCTTTGGGACTCCAACGCTCTCAGTCCCTGGGACCGGGATGCTGAGGTCAAGGCAAGGCCCTGCAGCTTCCTCCTTAAGGAGACGGTCAGCTGCCCGGCTCTAGCTTCCATGACTTAGGCCTTGACACTGCCAGTTCTTTCTGCTTTAAGAGGAAGTTTTTCCCTCCCAGCAAACAATCCCCTGGTCTCCATAGTGAGAAGCTCTGTAACTTCACAGAGTCATACCCTTCCTATATGGGAGCTATGCACCTGCCTAGATGGTTTCAAGGCCAAGGCTCTAGTCACACAGTAAGAACTTTGCCAACTTCTTGTTGGAAGTTAGAAGTCATTAGCTCAAACAAGGGGAGACTCTTGTCTTTAGCCATGCCCCACTCCCTACACCCTCACACCCTCATAGTAAGTTCCTTGTCTTTTCTGAGCTAGTCTTTTTCCAGATGTTGAGGGGCTAACTTCTGGTAGGGGTAGGTGGGGATTCCTAATCATGACATTAGAGGGCTTGATTACTGTTTCAAAGATTCCTTACATGAGTTCCCACAAGGCCTAGGAGATTTATGGAGATCTGCTCTCCCTCCAATGCCCAGTTCTCACCACATGCCAAAGTCCTTGGGGAGGTTGGCAGATCAGGCGTGACTTGGACCCCAGGCCATGTGTCTAAGGAGTAGCTTCGTGATCCAAACAGCATTTGTGTTCCTTGGCTTAATGTCTCCCAGCCGGGCTAATAAAAAATCTACCCAAAGAGGAGCCTCATGGGTCCTGAACTAACTCACCCAGGACAACAGCTGTCAGGTCAGAGGAAGCTGATAGTCTATGCAGATTTCTTACTTCAAGCTAAGAATGTTCTAGATCTTGATTAGTTGCTTTTGTTATTTGTCGACTGCATACTTCTGCCCAAGCCCTCGGTGGGAGTGACTGACTGCACGGAGCATTCACATCAGAGGGAGGCAGGTGTGTTTTCAGAACAACCCCTCCTATCCTCAGGGAGGCGAGTGATGTTAGCTTAGGGTCTGTTCCTCTCATAGAGCTGTGAGTGGCCGAGACTCTGGGAGAGTCAGCATGCTGTCCTCATAGCATAAGCCAGAGGAGTCACGGACATCATCAGCCACCCCTCTCCACCTTCTTGCCATTTACTTTATTCTTCACCAGGTGCCCTTTCTCATCTGAGCGGCACTCCAATTCTGTTAAAATAGGACCATAGATTAAAAGAACCACAGGCCTGGGTTGGACCTTTCTTTGGAAGGAAAGCAAGGGATGATTGTCGAACCATGTGGGGCCTCAAATAAAAGGAGCTGTTCCTCATTTCTTTTCATAAAGAGCCAAAGTTTGTTTTCTGAGAGCACTCAGAGTTGGAGCCTGGTTGACCAGATGGTCTAATGGGCTCCATAATCTTACTTCCCTGACCTGGAAAAGAGCCTTTGATGTTCTCTCGCTCTTATTTTCCAGGCTCTCCTGGAAAGCAAGTTTACTCCCACCCTATCCAACCATACCTTTCATGACCTTGTGTGCACTTTAACCATCTTCCCCCTGGTCCTTCATCTTCTTGTCCCCAAGGCCCTAACTTCTCGAGCTCAGGAGATACTAGCAGGAAATGTTGAGCATATACCGCCAGCTTCACTACCGAGGCATGCCGAGCTCAAAGAGGCTAGGTTAGGAAGCATCTCTGCGGCCTGAAGCAAGGGATGCCTTCCTGTCACCGAGGCCTAACTGATTCCTCCTGGGTTTCTGGAAGTCCAGCTCCAAGGTGACATTGGCTGCTGCCTTCAGGGTCTGTGTCTTGTCCCTTCCTGGAGGATGATGCCAGGACCTGGGGTCCCCAGTTCACAGCAGCCTGACCTGGGGGAAGCAAGATGGAGGTGGCCTAGGCCGTGACTCTTAGGGAATCCATGTGAGCCCAGTCAGCTTCCCTTCGGGTGCCTGGCTTCCGTCCTCCAGCCTCTCTTCCACCCTGGCTTCAGGAAGTTCATTGCCCTGCTGCTCCAGGGGCCTTTGCAACAGGCCTTCAGCATAGAAGGGTTCTCCTCTGCTGCGGAGGTGGGGCTGAAGGCCCTGGGGCTTTGGGTCAGTATGAAACCAAAGTTTCTTCCAGAGGTGATCCCATGCCACCATCTAAAATATAATGATCACAACATGCACCTTTGAGTTTCCCCTGTGGTGGTGGTTAATGAGGAACCTTAACTCCTCTGTGGTGTCTGAGCCTCACAGAAGCCCTTCAAGTGCTGTTCATGTCTCTGCTGACTTGCTCTGTCCTTTCCCTGAATCTTCTCTCCACCCCTTCATTCCCCCTCTTCCACTCCACCCCTCTATCCGGAAAACCCCTCTGTACCTTTCAAGACCCAGCTGGAATGTGTGGCCACATCTTCTGTCTCCAGAACTACTGTAGGCATGAGCAGGGACCACCCCTTCTGTGGCCCCTCAGGGCTCTGCGCCCATGCTCTCCACAGGCCCTTACCATGCGCTGTTCCATGTGTGTGGCAGCTGTGCTCCAAAGATGGCCACCAACAATCCTGCCTCTTCCTGTACACACTTAGCCCTGCCCCTGCCAACAACTAGGAACTATGTCCTCTGTCCTGGAATTTTGGCTAGGCCCATGGCCACATTGATGAAATGACCCATCCCAGGAAGGGCACCTTCCGCTCCTTCTCTCTTGATACACTCTCTCTCTGTCAGGGAACTCTCTGGGATCCAGCCGCCATGCCTCGAGAAGCCCCGGCTATGGAGTGGGTCACATGTAGACCCTCAAGTTGACCATTGCTGTTCCACTCTCTGCTGCCAGCAAAGTGAACCAGTCATCGTGGACGCCCCCAGTCTGGCGCCCAGAGAACTGAAGACCCAACCAATATCACACGGAGCAAACGAGGGACAGGACTGAGCCCAGGCAACCCACACAATCATGGGAGATAATAGAACAATTGTTCATAGCCGCTACATTTGGGGTGAGCCATGGATAAGTGACATGAATGACTGAGACATTGTTTCTCTATCATCTACGAGATTGTAAACCTCGTGTGTATATCCCACACCCAAAACAGTGGTCTGGCTGAACGGTTAGAAGCTCAGAATTGATGGTCAAGGGGCCTGGGGTTGGATCCGTCTCCAGCCCTCACTGGTTATGAGGCTATTATCAGTCAGGTTTCAAGAGGGGCCACAGAGCCACAAAAATGATTATAGGACAAAGGGACTTATTATAGAGATTCAGCCTGAAACAAACATGAGCTGGTGAGAAGGATGTCTGGAAGGGGAGTCAGAAGATCAGAGTCACTGCCCCATCCTGGCTAAGGAGCCAGCCTGGACTTCCCAGAAAATCGAGCCGCCCCACACACCCGGCCCCTACTCTGATGGACAGGGCACACAGGCGGAGAGGTCTGTTGAAACTGCCACCTGTGTCTACCTACCAACTCTGGCTGAGAGTGTGGGGCCTCTCTTGGTCCGGGGAATCCAAAGCTGTGTGACAAGCCTGAGGAGAAGTCGAGGAGAACGAGAATGAGCTGGGACCTGCTAGAACCTTTGCTGTGGTCCAACACCACAGGCATCATGGCAGCCTTTTGAGATCAGTGGCCACTGCTGCCCTTCCGCCTTCCAAATCTCATACAGGCTGCTCTTCTGGTCAACTCGCTATGGCCCTCTAAGCTAGAGTTGTACAAGGAACGGAATTCAGCCTTCAGCAAATGGCTTTCCTCGAAGCCTTGGTTCCTTGTCAATAGAAGAGGGAAATGAATACTAACCAAATTCAGATTGCTGGAGAGATTAAATGAGAATTAGATGTATGGTTCGTTGTGTTCTAGATTCTCAATGCGTGCTCGTTGTGCTGCTTGCCATAGGAGAGCGCGTTCCTGCTCATGCTTGTTTGTCGGAGGAATGGATCTGAACTCTCTGGAGAGGCATGCAGGGGGGCAGGAAATACAGCATGGCCCAGAACTTCAAGGCCAAGCTGGAGCAGTCTGGACCTCTCCCAGGAAGCTTCCCTTTCAGTCTTTAGTGGCTCGAGGAAGGAGAAGGGGTAAGAAAGCAGGACCAAGGCAGCTTTCTGGTCCTCCTGGGGCTGCCCTGCAGGCTTTGCTCTCTCTACAATGGGACGTAGAGATGCGTCCTCCCTTGTACTGCCCCAAGCCTGCCCAGAGTTTCCGACATCCTGGCTACGGCGTGTTCGCAGCCCCTCCTCCCCGGGCATCTACCAGCAACGGAGGAGGTGGAGAACAGCTGTGGGTATGAAGGCAGACAATCCGCCTTCACCTGGGTCTGCACAAAGCTGGTGTTTGCCACACAGCAGGGAGTTATCTGGGTGGCTGGGAGATTGCGCAGAGTCACCAGGCCACAGAATACCTAAGGGAGAGAGCTCAGAGCGCCTTGGGCCGAGGATGGGGGGACATGGGGTGCTGGTGTTCCTTTTTATAGGGAAAAGAGAGGCCTCAGCTCAGTGGCCTCCCCTGGGTGGATCAGCTCCTCAGTTCCACTCTTAAACCCCTAGAGCCCACCCTTCATACAGGGCCAGTGCAATCTTTATTTAAAACATGAACCAGACCACGTTACTCCCCACGCCACTCTCCAGGGCATACAGGATAGGTCAGGTGCATCTTACGCTGTGGCCTGCAAAGCCCGTGTGAAGCAGCCTTACCTCCCACTCCCCCACCCCCTACCTCCTACTACGCTGCACAGTTTTGTGCACAGTTTCTGGCCCCTGAGCTCCCCGGCCCCCAGCCCAGAGCAGATTTAGCAAATGCAGGGCGATGTGGAAAATGAGCGCATAGGCCTGAGCTGCTGGCTGTGTCCTGTCTGCACCCCCCCTCTTTCTTTTTCCTCTGGCTCTATTGGAATGTTTGATTGTACGATGAAAATACAACACATGTAGGATGAAGGTGTATAACATAGGATTAGACACACGTGTATATCACAGGATGATGACCACAGGAGGTGAGTTAACACTTTTCTCCCTTCACACGACTGATTCTGCGTGACGTGGATTTACCATCTCCTCTCTCAACAACTCTGAACTAGAGAATGTGGCGTTGTTCATAATTATCACCATGCTGCCCATCAGAGCCCCAGAAGTTATTTATCTTATGGCCAGGAGTTTGTACCCTTTGAACCAACGTTCCCCTAGGTCCCCCGCCGCCAGCCCCTGGCAACCACCATTCGAGTCTTGATTTCTAGGAGTTTAGCTTTTCAGATTCTGCATATAAGTGCGATCATACTGTATTTGTCTGTCTCTGTCTGACTTACTTCACAGGGTGATGGTCTTCAGTTTCATCCATGTTGAAAATGGCAGGATTTGTTTCTTCCTTATGTCTGGGTAAATTCCACTGTAGACACACCACGTGTCCTGCACCCGTCCATCCACTGTATCCAGTCACTCATCGACGGACACTTGAATGGCTCTCACCTCTTGGCGAGTGTAAATAATGCTGCTGTGAAGAGTAGAAACCATCCTTCCAGGAGCGAGTGTGGGTATCTATTCGAGACGGGGTTTCTATTTCCTTTGGATATAGATCTAGAAGTGAGAATGCAAATTCAAACGGTACTTCAATTTTAAATTTTTTGAAGACCCCCCGCCCATACTGTTTCATGCGGCGGCTGTGCCAACCCACACGCCCAGCAAGGGGACCCTTTCCTGCACGGCCTCACCAGTACTCGTCGGCTCTTGTCTTCGTGACGACAGCCGCTCTGACAGGTGTGAGGGGGGAGCTCACTATGGTTTTGATTTGCATTTTCCTGACGAGGAGTGAGATCTAGCAGTTCTTCATTACCTGTCAGCCATCTGTATGTCTTCTGTGGAAGATCTATTCAGGTTCTCTGCTCATTTTTAGTCAGATTGGTGTGGGGTTTGTTTTGCTGTTCGCTTTGCATAAGTTCCTTGTATATTTTGCTGATGTAACCCCTTGTCAGGTAGATAGTTTATTTTCTCCCATTTAGGAGGTTGCCTTTTTCTTTTGCTGATTTCCTTTGGCAGAAGCCCCTTAATTGTTTCCAACCCCTTCCTTCTGAGCGAAGGGACCTGACCTTGGGGACGTCCGGTTCTCCACTATTCTCTGACTAGGTTTGACCAAACTCCCACTCACGCTTCCCAGTATCTAGAAGTTCTTAGAGGGGCTCATCCTGCCCATTCTCATTCATGATGCAGTGAGCGTTTGAGCGCTAGAGCCAGAAAGTGAGTGAGTCGGTCAGCATGAGGGAGAGGCAAAGCTGCCCTTGGCCTTGGCTGCCGCCAGGAGGGCCTCTCCCCGAGCCGCCTCCTGGGCTGTGGGACCTGGGCTGCAAGATCCGGGCAGCAGCTGCTTGTCCTCCCCGGGCCCCCTCCCAGGCCGGGACCCCGCATGGGCCGCAGTGTGACCTCCGCATGGCCTGATTGCTGCCAAGACTGCTTCTTGGCTGACCCTGAACCCTGCTGCCACCAGGGGCCTCTGGAAACATCTCGAGTCAGCCCCAAGGAGGGCAGCCTTACTGTTACAGGAGCAACAGGGGAGCAGGAAGGAAGCTGAGGAGGATGCTAGAGAGGGAAGGGCGGCTGAGCAACCTGTACGGCGGCGGAGGTGGGGGGGTAGATAGTGGTTCTGGGGAGCAGTTCAGAGCCAACAGGAGAGAGGGTGCTGGGGGGAGGTGAGGAAAGGGGACGCAGCCACCGAATGGAAGCTTCAGGAAGCAGCACTGTCCACACCCCACCAGTCCAGGCAGGAGGGGTCAACCAGGGGCCAAGGCTTCCAACCCCAGCGAGTCACTCAGGGACCTTGGCCAACTCACTTAGCCCATCTGAACTCCCATCCTCCCCTGGCAATGGCACCTACACTGGAAAGCCAGCACAGCACAGGTAACTGAGGCTGTGGGAGATCATCTGGGGAGCTGTGCTTTCTTTGCCCCTGGGGACATCCCCTTCCAGGCTGACTCCGGGGCGGCTCCGTGAGGAGCTCTGTCCAAAGGGACTGCCCCCGGGGGTGGTGCAGATGGAGGTCTGCTGAGCTCGTCCCCCTGGAACATTCTCCTTAGTACCCAACCACCGTGCCAGGAGCAAGTGTAGGCAGGTGTGCAGAGAGGCCCATGTGAAAGAGAGTCAAGATCCTGACCAACAACCATCCCCCCGGGCTCCCAGCCAGCAGCCAGCGGCACGCACCACCTGCCAGCCATGCGACCGAGCCCCCGTGAACACCATGTGAGGCCGAAGAAATGCCTAGGCAACCCACGGAGTCAGGAGAGAGGATATACGTGTCATGTCTAGGGCTGGGGAGGTTCGTTACAGAGCAAACACCCAAAAGTCGTCTCGTGGAATTGCAGCGAGACCAGCAAGTAGACAGCAGGCGCTCCATAAATGTCGCTGTTCTCGGTACCGGAGTCTGATCCTAACAAGCCATGAAGTGTGAACCCTTGCTGCTCTCCACACACAGACGCCAACAAGCAGCGGGCCTGAGAGTTGGAGGTTTGCAAAGCACTTGGAGTCTCAGACTCGACCCACATCACGAGGACACGAGCACCAATGGGATGACGGGCCAGGCCCAGTATGACCGAGCTCCTGCAGGGCTGAAACTCAGTCTCGCCGTTCCAAGCACAGCGCCATTTAACACAAGAACTTCCTCACAAGCGGCAACAACAGGTTTTGGAAAGAGAGACAACAGCACAGAGGTTTAGCAGTTCCCTAGAGAAAGCAGACCTGGGACCGCCTCCTCACCGTGTGGCCTGAAGCAAAATACTGAAGGGCAGCTTGGGTCCCACGTCTGGGAGACAGAGGTAATGCCCGTGGCCTGGCCTTCCTCCACCGAGGAATGCCGTGAGAATCCAATCAAAGAACAGGTGAGAAGGGGTGATGGTTTTTCCGCAGTTTCTGTAGAATTCTTTGACGGATTCTGGTTCCTTCTCAGCATTACAGCGGTCATGCATCTCTCACAGGACAATGTGGGGTGTACACTAGGCCTATATGCCATGCCCTCTGAGCGCTTAGACTCTGGAAACTTCCGACCTCTGCTGGTGGCTGGAGAAGGGTGCTGTTGGCCTCAGTCACCGACTGGGCCCGGTTCTGGCCCTGGGCCCTGAGCAGGAGGAGCGGTGGGAGGAGCGGTGGGAGGAGCGGTGGGAGGAGCGGTGGGAGGAGCGGTGGGAGGAGCGGTGGGAGGAGCGGTGGGAGGAGCGGTGGGAGGAGCGGTCCTTTGTTCCTCCTGATAACACCCCATTTGGACAGGTGCAGGCCATACCCCAGACTACTAACCCTTGACCTTGTTTTCTTCCGGTCAAGAAGAGGATGCACTGGCCCCGCCTCTCCCACCCTCGCTATTTTCTTTCCCCGTCGCAGTGGGAAGATTGCGGGGTTGTGTCCTGAAAAGCGAATGGGGCGCTCCTGGCCTGGTTGAAGGGCATTCTCCCACAGTGAAAACCCAAGGACATCTCCAGCCTCAGCATGTCTGCGTCAAGACCAAAGGGCACAAATGGATAGGCCTCGTGGCTATCTGGGGAAGGTGGCAGGAACCACAGAAAGAACCACGCCTCCTGCAGCATCCCCTCTACTTACCCTCTCCCAACACCAGAGCGCGGTCATCCAACTCAAACTCAAGAACCGGACTCGGCTGCGAAGTCATGAACAGGTTCACAGAACACATTCGGAATCGGCCGGGATCTGAGTCACGATCCCACCTTGCGTTCCGTTGTCTCTAGTTCCCCAGTCTGTAGCCACTTTTGCGATCTTGTCTCTTGTGACCTTGACAGTGGCCAGTGAGTTCGTAAAAATGTCTCTGACCCCGAGGCTGTCTCCAGTTTGCTCGTGATTAGACTAAGGTTGTGCGTTTGAGGCAAACACCAGACGGTACTTTTCTCGGGGGGGGGCAGGGGGGCGCATGAGATCAGTCCGTCTCAGGCCGGGTGATGGGAACCTAAGTCCCCTGGCTAAGGTGTCTGCTACAAAGCCACCACTTTCCCTCTGTAATTACTGTCGTATGGGGAGAGACCGTGAGGATCTACAGATTGTCTGTTTCTCATCATGGACGTTCTACGCACTGATACCCATCAGGGAGCCTTACCTGTAGCAATGACTATAGCGTTTGCCAGATGGTGATTTGTTCTTCCCAACATTTCTTCCACATTTACTCATTGGAATGCTACCGTAAGGACGCAATGCCTGCTCTCCTATGCACACGTTCGATTATTTCTTTATCCCAAGATGAACTTGAGGGTGTAACTTGACTCTGCGGGTTATCACCCTTTCCTCTCGGTTTCTCTGTTGCTCGAATCGCTCAGGCTTTGATGTCTGGGCGCTCCGAGGGTTGGCCCCCACTGTGCTTTCACCTGCCACATGGGAGCGTGTGGCAGACGTCCTGGTGTCATTGCTTGGGGGTGGGACCTGGCTTTCCGATGTTCTCGCTGCTCTCCAGGCGGTCCTACCGTGCCGCCTGGGTTGAGACCCGCTGATGGAGGGCGACCTCATCCACCGAGGAGGAAGCTACGGCTCCGAGCAGGGAGAGCACTTGCTCAGAGTTAAGCCGTTGAGTCGGGGGGCCCTGGGGACCACAGGCCTGGATTTCCCCACTCCTCCCTGGCAGCCAAATCCCATGCCAGAGCTATCAGACGTTCTGGACGATGGTGCTTATAGCCAGGGACCCCATCTGTCCTTTCAGAGAGTCCATGGGGTCACAGCAGTTACTCCCTGTCGGCCCTCCCCGCCCCCCCACCCGGTTGGGTGCCATCTCGGAGCAGCTCTAAGATGCTCTTCACCTCTCTCGCTCCCCCTCTTGCCCACACACGCAAGTGTGCCACAGGGCTTCCCAGAGACTACACGACAGGGGCTATTCAACAAGCTGACTACAGCCGCAGATGGGTCAGTCTTCTGTGAGGCCGGGCATGAAAGAGATTTGAACAAAACAAAACAAAAAAATTCGAACAATAAAACAACACTGCACTTCTCATTAATTTCTGTTTTGGAAACTATAGCTATCTGTCATAAGAAATGCACTATATGGGTTTATCGCGTTAACGAATGAATACGGAAACATCTTAAGTATCTGTCACAGTAACTATTGATAGAGCTCATACAAAGGACTTTGGGCTTATCAGTAATTTTTGAGTATAAAGAGGCCCCAGAACCAAAATGGTGTTTGAGAGTATTCTAGAAATGGTTTTCTACTTTTCTAGAATATTCCAGTCCCATGGGATATAACATTAAGGAAAAAAAAAAAAAAAAAAGGCCTACCCTCTACCACCGTCAAATTCTCTAAGGACTGGTGGGTTATCAAAGCGCTCTCTCATACCCTGCCTCACCATGGTGTCAGCGACAAGGGCCCTTCTCTGTGACTTCCACAGCTTACCAGAACACCCACAAGCAAAGGGCAGCACACCTTACATGTTGTGAAAATGATGGAGATTTCAAAAGTAAAGGACAATTTTATGTTTATGAAAAATAGTAGATAACTAAAATACCTGCTAACGAGTTAGTCTTTGTGATGCAGATGGAATTCTTGCGTTGTGGCTGGACCACCGGGAGAACGGAGACATCCGGCTAGAAGCCCGAGCGAGTCCTCCTTTATCGCCCGTCCTCTAGCAGGTGGAAGCAACGGGCACTGGGGAGCATGTGGTGTCTTAGCCCCAAGTTTTCAAGAGGCAGTGATCCCAGTGTAGACCACACGGGGGTTCTTAGTGGATTTGGGGAGGAAGTGGTGTTGGAGCACCGGGTGTGTGTTGGTGCAGAGATCCAGCCCCTGCCTTCAGGCACATGTGGTGTCCAGGGAGACGGAAGGGGTGAGGTTCTCAGAGCGGCAGGGCTGCAGAGACCCTCCGTGAGGGAAGGCGCTCACGTCTCAGCTGGGACTTTCTGCAGGGCCTCAGGCCTGGGAGAGCAGGCCTTCTGGGTCTCCTGGCTGTGCATGAAAACCACCCAGGGAAGCTTAACCCAGCACTGATGCCCATGCCAGGCCCATGCTGGAGAGGACTGGCTGCCTGTAGTTTTTTAAAAAGCATTGGGGGCGCCTGGGTGGCTCAGTGAGTTAAAGCCTCTGCCTTTGGCTCAGGTCATGATCCCAGGTTCCTGGGATCGAGCCCCGCATTGGGTTCTCTGCTTGGCGGGGAGCCTGTTTCCTCCTCTCTCTCTGCCTGCCTTTCTGCCTACTTGTGATCTCTTTCTGTCAAATAAATAAATAAAAATCTTTTTAAAAAAATGCATCTGGTGCTTTCTGTGTGCAGCCAGGCCCAAGGACCATGATTCGGATTTTCCTGGGTTTGCTTATGGCCTCCAGCAAGGACTGGCCGCATCATTCACAGGGCCCAGTGCAAACGGAAAATGTGAGGCCCCTTGTTCAGAAAACTATGAAGAGCTTCCAGATGGTGACAGCAGAGCAGCAAACCAAGTTTGGGACCCTCCCGAGACCAGGAGGCCCTGCAGATTCCCTGGGCGTACGCCTACAAAGCCACACCTGTCTCTGCCTGTTACTGCCCTAACCACTTCCTCAGAGGGACCCAGAGCTGACTTGCCCTCCTTGGTGACAGTCCCTGAGAAGAATCCAGGGCTAGCTCTCCAAGGCAGCTGGTCCTCCAGTTCCGTGTAGCCTCAGAACAAATGAAGTCATCTCCGAAGCCGGAGGCAGGCAGAGGAGCACGGGCTCTGTGTTCGCCCACTCTCCTTCTCAGAATGACCTCAGTCTTCCTCCAAGCCCCATGTGTGCCGGCATCTGGCTGCAGGCCCAGCCACGCAGCTGTCACTGTGCGCTCACACCCTCTGAGCAGTCCGGCCCCGGCCTCGGCCCCCTCCCTGGACCCGCTCCCTGGAACCGAGTCTGCTGCGGATTTCCCGGCAAGGGCCGGCCACCGATGGCTATGTCCCAGAGTGCAGAGACGGAGAGGAGATGGGCTCTTTTTCTAGCAGGATGGAGAATTCCCAGTGTGGGCCGTGGCTGTCATTTCACCCCAGTTTCTGGAAACGGAACCACCGGCTGCCGTGGGAATCCGCTCCTTAGCCCCAGGCGGTGGACGGAGCGCTCACAGCGCTGGAGCTTTCCGTTGGCCGGCTGTGCTCAGGGAGCCTCTGGTCCTGTCTGTGCCCAAACTCTGGCACCAGGGACAGGGCCAGGCCTGGGATAGGGATGCCTTCTCTTATTTACCCTCTTCATTTTTATCTGGTTGGCTTCACACCTGGAAGGCGGTGCTTCATAAACAGTGGTTTTGGGAAAGGAAAGAAAGCAAACCTGCATGTGGTCAGGAAGGCAAAGAAGAAAGCTTATTTATCTTGGCTCCCTCCCCAGTCCTAAGCCTGGGCTCTACATCCAGTAAGTAGTTAATAAATATTGACTGAATTAAATCACCTCATAAATCATCCCAGATTTCCGGAACATCTAAGACCAAATGCTCATTGTTTGGAGGAGGGCACTGGGGCCTCGAGGGTGGACGCAAGCTGAACAGTCTGAGCTCGAAGAAGGCGGATGCGCTCATTTCAGGCACCTGGGGAGCTTTGGCATCTCCTAATTTTCAGTCTGCACACCTGATTAAATCCCGTTTCGGGGGCGGGGCCCAGCTACAGGTATTAAAGCTGCAGGGACCATCCAGGTAATCTGGTTGGAGATCCCTGGTGGCAGAGGCAGAGGCTATGCCTGGGGACCCCACCAGAGGGAGCACTGTCTGTGCACCGGCATGCCCCAGGGAGCAGGGGTGCCTGGGAGGCCCCTGCAGGGGGATTTCCAGGGAACATTATCAGGTGGACATCTTGAGGCAGAAGAGCAGGTATACTAGTGCACGTTCATCTCGTGTCTACCTGGCGTTTTGCTGGAAAGCCCAGGACAGGCTGAGGGGCAGCAACTTGCCCTGGGACCAGCCCTGACCCTTAGAGTAGGGGATCTGCTGAGAACCCCACTGCTGTGAAGAGGCTTGTACTACATCGGGCCCCTGCATGACTCGTGCTGCCTTCCTCCAGCTAGTCAGGGGAGCTGAGACATGGATGGATTTCTTGAGGTGGCTTGTCTAGCAGCCATTTCTTTTAATAGCCTATTATTCAAAGTGGACATAATTTAGAGAGACCAGAATGATGCACCCTCATGCACTCATGCACCCATCACGAGATCGATGACCATCCTCTCGGGGCTCTGCTGATCCATTCATCATTAACTCATTCCTATTTTCAGTTCAAATTGACAATGATGGGGATTTTAGTTCAATTTAAAATTTTTAAAAAAGACTTTATTTATTTATTTGACAGACAGAGATCACAAGTAGGCAGAGAGGCAGGCAGAGAGAGAGAGAGAGGAGGAAGCAGATTCCCTGCTGGGCAGAGAGCCCAGTTTGAGGCTTGATCCCAGGATCCTGAGATCATGACCTGAGCCACCCAGACACCCCTAAAATTTTTATATTTATATATATTTTTTCTTTTACAATGAAAACCTTGGTTCCTAACAACATCATAATTATTTGTACGATTTATTTTACAATAAATGCAATAACTTCAGGAAATAGGTATCATTACTACCAATACGACAACAAAAACAATCTGAGATTTTTTTTTATAATTCTTTTTGTCCTTCAGACATATGCCATTAAGGATATACCCTATTACCTGAAGTAATTCCTCTCTGCAAAATGAATCCACAAACTCAATATGCTATATTCATTTGCTTCATGTTCCTTTTGACTTCTAGAAATTGCTTTCTTATTTTTTTATTTAATTTTATAATTATGTAAGACATCAACTTGGTTCCCAAGTCAAGCATACCGTATAAAATAAGATTTAGTCGAAGAAGTCTAGGGTCTACCGTAGTCCTACGCATCGTGTTCCTGCTCTCCTTCTGTACATTGCCATTTTACTTCCATGATTTATATTTTAAAATTATTTAGTAACTTGTTTTTAATGTCAGCATACGTGTATGTATCTGTGTGGCCTCACCTTCTTCGATTAAAATCAGCATAACTGTATGCATTGATCTCTACCTTTCTTTTTTCACTTAACATACTGTTCTAGAGAAAAGTCCCCTGCCAGTGTCTGTTGATGTTCATCATGGTGTCCTATAGCTCCTAAGAACTCAGTCATGTCATCACATTCGACTCAGTCATTCCCTACTGTGGGCATCTAGGTTGTTTCCAGTATTTTATTCTTACAAGGGAGCCGCCATGAAGAGTTTTGTGCGTGCATCTTACCATTCCTCTTGGCCAGTATTTTGGGGATCAATTTCTCAAAGTGGGATTGTGGGACAAGGGTAAGTGCGTGATCATTATGTTAGACATTGGGAAAGTTTCCTCCATAGGTGTAGTTGGAAGAAGATAAGAGCAACTGAACATCTTCCTGATGATGTTATTAAGTTTCTCCTTGGAAGAGTTAACATGCTAAGCTATTTTGGTAAATCATATCCTCAATCAAAATGACTTGACTCTTGCTAAAAAAAAAAAAAAAAAAAAAAAAAAGGAGGTGGACAGGTTTGCATTTCAATTTTTTTGTTGTTATTTTAAGTTTGTAAATTTGTGCACCCAGCTTTAGTTTAGAACAGGATCCTTTCGGAATGACTTCCGAGGAATCACCAGTCAGAATTTATTGTGCAAGAAGAATGGTTAAGGTGATGGGCTAAAGCTGTTTGGGATAAGAGAAATGTGAAGCATCCTTATCTTGGCTTTCCAGAAGCTTACACTCCTGCTGAGGTGATCAGGCTGAGAAATAATGTAACATAAGATAGGCTGTAATGTAGTCAAGTGTGAGTTGCTGAGAAATGTCTCTGTGGCGGGAGGACATGTCAAGCTAGACTGATTGGGGAACACTGCAGAGAAGTGGGATCTGACTAGTCGTGGGCTGGGGACAGAAGCCCCTCTCCCATGAGAGGGCTCTGTGCAAAGCTGGGAGGGGGTGAGGCGCCCGTGACATGTGGGCAACCTGGTTCATTCTTGTGAAAAGGTTGACACCTGAGGACCTGCTGGCTGGGTTGGGAGGAATTGGGAGAGGCTGTTTGGCATTCTGCTGGAAGCCACTGGGGGCTGTGAGGAGCAGGTTCTGTGGTCAAACGGGCTTGGGTGCTCTGAGGGGGACGTGAGGAGAACTTGGAACAGAGAGAGTGGGTTGCAGGTCCTCAGACTTGCCCGATCTAATGCACCAGGAAGGAAGGGCATGCATGGAGGCAGGTGCGGGAGGGGTGAGTCACTGCAGGTGAGGGGCAGAGCCGAGAGACAGAGGGATGGCAGAGCTGCAGGCGGATACTTCAGCGGATCTTGATGGAAGGAAAACGTCGACACTGTCTTGCTTGCGTCTGGATACTCTGAGTGGAAGTAGTGACTGGAGAATTCAGATGGACCTGCTGTTGATGAGATGGTCTATGCACCGCCATGGAGAACACCAGGGTTCCCAAATACCCCCTAGGGTTGATGAAGAAGGGTCCCACAGGGCAGGGCTTGGAGCCCTGTCTGGAAACCATGTGGGAGCTTTCACAGTTGAGGTGGACATCCCACCGTCCAGCATCATTTCATCCTATTCTCTGTAACAGTCCTCTTCAAATCTGTCCCTTCTCGACACAGGTCCTGGGGACCAGGGACCAAATTCCATCCCTGCTCCAGGAGGCGGCCAACAACCCACATTAAAAAAAAAAAAAAAAAAAAAAAAAAGAAATTCCACCAGCCTCCTGGTCTGGTTTTTGAAGCCAGCCCTCATGGCCTGGGTGCCTCAGGCCTTATGTGCCCCCTTTCCAGAAAATGACATTGTGGGCTCCCCTCAGAGTGAATCTTTCTAGCAAAGTGCTTGTAGATTCTGAAGACAGAGTGGGGAGCATGGGATAGGTTCTGCAGGGGAGGAAAGATAATTTCCCTCTACTCTTCTGAGTTCTTGATTGAGATTCTGGTAATAAAAGATTAACAAGAGGAAGACAATCAGAAATGTATTAACATATATCTGCCACGTATACGTAGAGGTACAGCCAAGGAAAAATGAGTAACTTCCAGAGGTGGCTCAGAATTCAGGACTAGAGAACACCTTCTCTGGGAAGGTGGAGGCGGTGGGAGGACTCTTAGGGGAGAGTAAATGACTTCGAGGAAAGATGAACTGGCCCTTGGAAGAATGGCTGGGAAGCATAATGCTTTGTGAGCACCTTTATCTGGGGGTGGTGGTCATTTTTGTCCTCTCTCCTATGACAGGAGTCTATCCTTGCTGGTTGATTCAACTCCCAGGGAAGGGATTTATGGCCACTGAGTCCTTTTCTTTTCTTTTTTTTTTTTTTTTTTAATTTTTAAAAAATTTGAAGTCAATTAATTAAAATATAATGTATTACTGGTTTCAGAGGTACAGGTCTGTGATTCATCAGTCTTCTGTAACACCCAGTGCTCATTAAATCACATGCCCTCCTTACTGTCCATCACCCAGTTACCCCAGCCCTCCACCTCTCTCCCCTCCAGGAACCCCTCAGTTTGTTTACTATGATTAAGAGTCTCTTATGCTTTGTCTCCCTCTCTGGTTTCGCCTTGTTTTTTCTCTTCTCCCACTATGATCCTCTGCTTTGTTTCTTAAATTCCACATATCAGTGAGATCGTATGCTAATTGTCTTTCTCTGATTGGTTTATTTTGCTCAGCATAATATGACCAGTGAGTCTTTTTGGAGAACTGGTCATCAGGCAGATGAGGACAGTTCACAGAAAGCCTTTCCCTCCAACTGCTGCTTTTCAAGTGCCTACAGTTCAAAGCCGTCAATATACCAAAGTGGCCTATTTGGGGTGGCACGTGCTTAACTAGTCATATTTTGGGGAGGCATATTCTGCTACCCTTCAGTTCCATGACTTTCAAGTGCATGTGTGTGGGTTTGCTAAGCACATTTTCATGCATTTGTCAAGCTTTGTTACAAGATTTGCTTTCACGGTTACATACTCCCTGACAGTGATGGGGGATGCACAGTCCCATTTACCTCTTGCAGCTGGTGGTGCTGGTATTGGGCATTACAACCCCACACGTGTGAGACCAAATTGCCCTCAGGGTTTAATTGACAGAAATGGAAGAAAACCAAGTTCTGATGAATTCACTGAGTCCTGAATTCAACTGTGGACCTGACTTTTCCAGTTCAGGAAGCAGTGTATTCCCTTTTTGTGGGGGCATTTGTCTTTTTTTTTTTTTTTAAACATCTGTGAGAGATTCCTAACTGATGAGCTCTTCCTTGATGCTACATACCGTAAGGCTGGAACAAGGTGGGAAAACACAGTAGTACTCAGTCATTCCGGCAGAACCAGAAACAGGATACATGGGCGAACTTGATCTGATTCATTCCACTTTATTCTGGATGTAAATTACAGGTAACACAACTCGTAAACATACTAGTGGACATTGAAAACTAAGGCCATTCTGTGAGTTATTTTTAAAACTTGTTTTGTACATAATCTTTTAAAAAATAAATTACCCAAACCAAGATTCTCTTCTGAAATAAAAGCTTAAGGTTGGTACGAGACAACTTCTGGGCCATCTCCAATCTGAAGCTCATTGCGTGACAACACCGTGTTTGTTTGCTACATCATAAATAATAGCTCTAAGGCAAAGGCTACCTCAGCATCAAGCTCTCCTCTCCAGATGTCCCCAACAAAATAGTGTTTACCACAGTGACCAGTGTTTACAAACTATTTTCCTCCCAGTGAGTAGCAAAAAGAGACTATTACCTAAGAAACACATTGTAGAATTCTCAGAACAAGAAAAAGAACGGGACCCAAAACTAAGGCACTGAAAGCACGTTATTTATATAAAGAAATGTAAACAATTTAATACCAACAGGCTCCCTCCATTAGAGTCTCTATTACAAAAGTGCACAGGGGCATCGCAGTCAGGCCGAGAGCCTGCAGGCCGGGTGCAATGGGTATGTCACCCCTTCTGCAGAATTCGCAGATTTCTGGCCACCAAAGTCCAGCTCCCAGTGTGGTGCTGAGAAGTAACTAATGTTAAAGTGACACAAGCGGAAGCTGGTATTTCTCCCTAATCTGTGTGTTAGTGTTACAAACAAGGAAGGGTTTTACCAGGAGTTTGAAATTATGGGCTGTTTTAACATTTTCTTCTGGTCTTTTACCACATTCGTCTACTGGTTTGTATAGTGACTTTGGCCTCTTATCAGAGCTTTCTGGTGGTAAAACCTGGGACCTCTTCAGCACCCTTCCTCGTAGTTTACTATTTTAAGTATAATGGTTCATGTTCCATACAAAGCACATTTGCTTTGTTTAAAACGTTCAGAATGGTAAAGAGCGAACAGTTGGACAGACAGTACTGTAAACGTTTCATAGCCCACTACTAAGTTGATCTTCAAAGGACAGAAAGAGCTTTCAGTGGGAAGAGGGCGGCTAGACTGAGTCCAGAGTGATGAGGTGGGAAGGGGCGGAGGGCTCCTTCCTGAGGCCGATCACAACACTGAAGTTAAATTAATTTTTACTTGACATTTTTTAACCAATTTACAAAGCTCTAAGTTCCAAATCATTCACTATTTCTTTAAATTCTTTCTCTTAAAAAAGCCAAACATGTAGGAACAAAGAATTACAACTTTATAAGAAGCCTTACTGCGAAAACACAAGACCCCAAAAAACAAAACCAGAAAACAAAACAGAAAGAAGCAACTTCTTTCTCTTTGAAGTTATCGTTTCTGATTCAGAGAGCAGGCACGATGTCTGTACTCCCCAGTTTGGGTGCGTATGAATTTTGGGTAGTAAAACAAAGTTTGCATTATCTTAAACAGGTCTTTTATGATCCAAAGAAAACATTTTCTTAAAGAGGAAAGGAAAGAGCTTTCCTCTTGTCCAGGTTTCACTCCATCCTCTAAAGGTTACACCACCAACAAGGAGCCGGGGAGCTGGAGGGCGCGCTGCTGGGTGGGCTATGGTACAAACATGCGTGGGGGCAGAAGAGAGCTCTTCTCTTGCCCAGGACAAATGCAGGGCTAACTGTAAAACTGTGTTTCCAAATATAATCAAGAGGAGGTCTAAGAGAAAACTAAATTAGAAACCTCTTTTATTAGAACCAAAAAAAAAAAAAGGTTAAAAAAGAAAAACACCTTAAAAACCACGGGATTAAACAGCTGGGTCTGGAGCAGATGTGCACAGTAAGTAATTAGCCGCTCCAGGCAGGAAGGAAAAGGGCCTGGGGGGTGTGGTTAAATATAGGCTGGTGCGTGCATGCACTCCTCGGTCCCCCTGCAGTAAAAGTGATGTCAGCGGTGTTCTGCAAGCAACCCGGCCCTTTTTCTCGGTAAGTTCGGCTCACAATGTGCTTGCATGTTTCCATTGTTGGGTACAAGTCTCTGCTGAGCAAACACGGGCTGTGGTTAAGGAGAAGGCATGCATGCCAAAAGGGTACATAAAGCAGTAGCGTTTGAGGCCCGTGGGAGGCAGGAGGAAAGCCGGCAGGTCTGCGAGCAGCTCGATTTCTCACCGCCTCACGTTTGCTGCTGCTCTGACCAGCGTCCCTATCCTATGACAAAAACAGTTGGGCCAGCCCCAGCAGGGTGGAGACAGGGACCACGCATCCCTTCTGCCTCAGGAGACTGGTGCTGTTGGTTTGCTGGAATTCCCATGGACTCCAAGCGCCAGCAGTATTTAGGCAAACGACTGGTCAAAAGTGGATTTAAATTGTAGTACTCAAACAGGCAGCTTGGGACTAAAAAATGAGAGCGAGAGCCCTCATTATCATTAAAAAGGGCTTCATTTTACTGTTATCAAAAATCCATCAGGGCTGCGAGGGAGGAACTGAGGCTGAGCCCTGACCACCCGGGCTGCAGATGCCAGATACCCGTGCACGTACAGAAAATACAGTATCCTTTCTTTCTGGGGCTGGATTAAAGAACTATTTCAACAGACACAACTTCAAGAGTTTCTGACCCCAGTGACAGACCCTTCCATGCATTCCTTTAGAAAGGTAAGTGACTCGATGTCACGCAGAAAAAGCTACCCCTGCCGATGAGCGTCAAGGAAACCAGCTCGGAGCACGCAGGAGTAAGAAGAACGGAACAACTGAACGGTCTTCGTTCCTATCTGTACAAATCCAAACTAAGGTTTCCAAGCGGAGAGCCTGTGGTTGCTCCCTGAGAAATGTCCAGGTCTTACTATCCATGGGAAGAAAGGGCACAGGCGGTCTTCTGATGTCTAGGTAAGTGCGAGGCTAAATGTCAAGGTTTTATGAATAATGAAGGGCTTCCCAGCAAAATGGATGGTTGGTTGAAGGATGTGGGGTTTCTGTTTTCTGGCCTTAGGAAAGGATGCAGTGGTTTGACTGGCACAGAAATGAGCCGGGGGGACAGTGCTGGGGGAGGGAACCCAGAGGAAGGGCTCTCACCTCCAGTGTCAAGTGCCAGCCCTTGTTCTGAGCCCCGCATCTGCCTCTTGTCTCTGGAATTTGTTAGGAAATACGATTGGGCCTGTAGGAAAATCTTGTGTGTCCCTTGTCTCTTAACAGCCTGGTGGCTGCTCTAGGGACACTCTGGCCCAAGTTATTTTATAGCAATCGCTCCCTGCTAGGTGTATTGAAATTACATTCAGAGAGTTAAAAAAAAAAGTGTGTAGCAACATTTTCCCTCAAAACTAAGTGCAAAGTATCTTTAACAAATAAGGATGGTAGTAGAAATATTTGACATAGTCATGCAAAAACGCATCTCTGTGTAGAAAGGCTTGACACATTTCCAAAATATCCCCTTGGTCATTAACACTGTGAACCTTATGATCTCACTCCTGTTTCTTTACATTTAAATGTGGCTGTTTGTGAAAAAACCGGTAACATGCAAGTTCAACCATCTCCAGTCCGCCAAATAGTCTCTCTAGCAGCACAAAGAGAACCATGGTGATGATAAAATACCACCGAACAGGACTGTACAGATATATGAGGAGGCACATTGCAGGGCTGAACAGGGTCCAGTAAAGTATGGAGAGCAATTTGAGCACAAGGACCCTGAACTCAGACTTGCAAGGTGGAATTACAGTCTGTCCCGTAAACTGAAAATTCTTCTGCCCTTGATAGAAGGCACGAAGCCTCTCTTCCTTTTCCTCCCAGCGCCGGTGGCACCAGAGCTGCAGGTCCTCCCTGGACACGGGGAGGGCATCTACCGGGTAGCGGTGCACATGGAAGTGAATCTCCTTGGGGAAGTCCCCGAGGACGAGATGCTTCTCGGTCTGAGGAATGTTGTGAGGGTACGCCACCGTGATGTCGTGGACCGCGTCGAGGTTCTTACCTAGGTTTTGGAAAAGATAAAAAATACAGACTGAGTAACGATCAATGCGGGGCAGTAAGGCGGATTCAAACGACAAGGCAGAACCAAAACCAGGGGAAAAAATCACAACAGAGTGAGCCACGGTGAACAAGCAAGGGCTATACAGACCGGTGGTCCTAGACTTTTGGGTCAGATTTACCAGTCATTTTTAGTTTTTTTATTTGCTGCTAATCACCACAAAGACCTTCAGAAAGAAATTATCTTCACTCATGGAGACAGTAACCTGTAAACAGTAAACAGGTTTGAGATAGAAATAATTTTTTTCATTTACATTCATTTTCATCAACATGGTTTCAGAGGTAGAGTTTAGATTTGTCAGTCGCATGCAACACCCGGTGCTCTTTCCACCAAGTGCCCTCCTTAATGCCCATCACCCTCCTCCCTGCCAGCAACCCTCAGTATATTCCCTAGAGTCAAGAGTCTCTTATGGTTCGCCTCCCTCTCTGTTTCTATTTTTTCTCTCCCATTCTTCATTCCATATATTAACAGAATCATATGATATTGGTCTTTCTCTGACTTATTTCACTTAGCATAACACCCTCTAGTTCCAGCCACGTTGTTGCAAAAGGCAAGATTTCGTTCTTTTTGATGGCAGAGTAATATTTCATTGTATGTATATACCACATCTTCTTTATCCATTCATCTGTCGATGGGCATCTGGGTTCATTCCATAGTTTGGCTGCTGTGGACACTGCTGCTATAAACACTGGAGTATATGTGCTTCTTCGAATCACTATGCATCCTTTAGATAAGTCCCTAGTAGTGCATCTGCTGGGGCGCAGGGTAGTTCTATTTTTAACTTTCTGGGGAACCTCCAAACTGTTTTCCAGAGTAACTGTAACAGTTTGCATATCCACCAAAAGCACAAGAGGGTTCCCCTTTCTCTGCATCCTCGCCAATGTCTGTTGTTTCCTTAGTTAATTTTAGCTATTCCGACTGGCGTGAGGTGGCATCTCATTGTGGTTTTGATTTGTATTTCCCTGATGCTGAGTGATGTTGAACATTTTTTTTTTTTTAATGTGTCTGGTGGTCATTTGTATGTCTTCTTTGGAGAAATGTCTGTTCATGCCTTCTGCCTATTTCTTGCTGGATATTTTTTGGTTTTGGGTGTTGAGTTTGGTAAGTTCTTTAAAGATTTTGGATGTTAACCTTTTATCTGATAAGACATTTGCAAATATCTTCTCTCATTCTGTTGCTTGTCTCTTAGTTTTGTCGACTATTTCCTTTGCTGTACAAAAGCTTTTTATCTTGATGAAGTCCCAATAGTTCATTTTTGCTTTTGTTTTCCTTGTCTTTGAAGATGTGTCTACTAAGAGGTTGCTGTGGTTGAAGTTGTCACAGAGATTGTTGCCTGTGTTTTTCCCTAGGATTCTGATGGATTTCTGTCTCACATTTAGGTCTTTCACCCACTTTGGGTTTATTTTTGTGTGTGGTGTAAGGAAAGGGTCCGGTTTCATTCTTCTGCATGTGGCTGTCCAATTTTCCCAACACCATTTGTTGAAGAGACTGTCTTTTTTTCCATCGGACATTCTTTCCTGCTTTGTCGAAGATTAGTTGACCATAGAGTTAAGGGTCCATTTCTGGAGACTCTTTTCAGTCCCACTGATCTATCTGTCTGTTTTTGTACCAGTACCATGCTGTCCTGATGATTACAGCTTTGGCATAGAGCTTGAAGTCCAGAATTGTGATGCCACCAGCTTTGGTTTTCTTTTTCAACGTTCCTTTGGCTTTTCTGGTTCCATGCAAATTTTAGGACTATTTGTTCTTGCTCTATGAAAAAGGTTGATGGTATTTTGATAGTGATTACATCAAATGTGTAGATTGCTCTGAGTAGCATAGACATTTTCACAATATTTGTTTTTCCAATCCATGAGCATGAAATATTTTTCCATTTCTTTGTGTCTTCCTCAATTTCTTTCATGAGTGTTCTACCGTTTTCAGAGTACAGATCCTCTGCCTCTTTGGTTAGGTGGGTTGTGTTCCTTTTTTAATGTTCTTTAAGTCTTCTGTAAATGTCCACTGTCTGTCTCCTTTACTCTGTGATTTACTTCAGTCCAAGTTTCAATTTGGTTTCATAACTATCTTACAAATATAATCAGCCCTTGGCAAGGACTGTAGTCTGAGAAATGAAAATACCTGTGTCAACAAGGCTAAGATTCAGAATTGAAGGGGCAGTCTCATTGGGAAGCTGAACATTGTATATGAGAGTGGAAGTGGATGAAAGGTCCGTGAGGGATGGCCGTGGTGAAGGTAGATCTAAAGGTCTTGAAGAAAGGCAAGGCTAGACCTCTTTGATTCCAGCAGGGAATCCACTTTGTTTCACAGCGGAGGAAATGTCACTTCCTGTCACTTGTCATGCCTCTTTACCTCTTAGAACTGAGTGCTCGTTCCACTTACTTGTAAAACTCTCCTGCAAGCAACATTTTCGCTTCATGTTCTGCACAGACCCCTCTGAAAGGACTGTTCTCATCAGACTGGTCCACAGCCTGGGATCAAGCCCTTCCTCAGGCAGCTTTCATCACCCTCCTCCTTGGTCACCTCAGCAGCTGCTCGTGTGAGCTAGCCTTCTTCCATAGGTGCTGCTCAGTGCTCACCAACTGCTATCGAAAAGGGTAGAGCTGGGGCACCTGGGTGGCTCAGTGGGTTAAGCCGCTGCCTTCGGCTCAGGTCATGAGCTCAGGGTCCTGGAATCGAGTCCTGCATCAGGCTCTCTGCTTGGCAGGAAGCCTGCTTCCTCCTCTCTCTCTCTGCCTGACTCTCTGCCTACTTGTGATCCCACTCTGTCAAATAAATGAACAGAATCTTAAAAAAAAAAAAAAAAAAAAAAGGCTAGAGCTATACTAGTAACTAACTAAACTTTCACTTTCTACTTTCTTCTGGACAACCCATAAGGAAGGGTGTATGTGCAAACACATGTCTGTTGAGGCTATAAATGGCAATGTTTGAGACCATGTCCATACCACTTACAGAAATGTTCCTAAGTGAAAAATTCCAGAAACACTGCTGTGTGGAGCATGGAGGGCTGTGGAAGCAGAATGTCCAAATTCAAATCCTAGGTCCTGGGGCACCTGGGTGGCTCAGTGGATTAAAGTATCTGCCTTCAGCTTAGGTCATGTGTCCTGGGATCGAGGCTCTATGCTCGGCAGGGAGTCTGCTTCCTTCTCTCTCTCTGCCTACTTGTGATCTCTGTCAAAAAAATAAAATCTTAAAAGAAAAAAAAAAAATCCTAGGTCCTGCCTCTTACTGACTGACTGGTCTCTGTCGCTTGCTTGGTTCCTGTATCTATAAACTACCTCACAGAGGTGTTGGGGCATTAAATGAGAAAATACACATAAAAACACGTAAAATAGGGTCTGAGATATAGTAAGTACTCAATAAATGTTGGCTGCTAACATAGCTTACTGAATTGTACTACCAGCATTTTTGGGTTCTAACCTGTCCCTCTGACTTTAGCTCCTGTGAGCCCGCCGGTGCCAGCACAGTGTGGGGACTGTACTCACATTCCCTCTCTATGCTACCGTCCAGGGTATTATTAGCCTGAGCCCTCATGATGCCAATGAGGGACCTCATGCCTTCTACACAAGACAACCACTCAAATTGCTATTTCACAAAATTGCCAACAATATTCTCTTTGTCTCAAATATACAGCCTGTTTCCCTGAAATTTTTTCTCTCCACTCTCTTCAAAGTCTATCTCCAGAGTCAAGGAGACTGCATTCTAAGAAGAGCTTTCTTCAAGTATCCAGGCCCAGAGTGGTCTTGCCCCCTGACCTGCTCAGGACATATGTTCTGTGTGCTTGTTTGGGTTCTCCTCTGCCATCCTGTCCTCAGTTACTGGAAGCTCATGGAAACCCAGTCTATCTGGTTTAGATCTTTAGTATCTAGCACAATGCCCTGCGCTTAAAACAGGTTCCAGAAATGCTTGCTTGACCAAAATTTTTACGGTCTGATATCCTGTCACATAAAAATACAGGAGGGAATTATAATGCCTTCTACATGAGGTTGTCATAACAACGCAATGAACTAATATACATAAAGCCCTTTGCATAGTGCTGGGCAAAAAGAAAGTTCTTAATGTTAGCATGACTACAACTTCTATATACTGTTAGTAAGACCTAACTACTGCATGGGATTTTTTTTTTTTTTTTTTAAACTTGTGTGCTACAGATTCTTGGTTCTGAAAGAATTACAACAGTCTTGGGTAATGGGGTGTCACCTTAAAAAAGGCAATATTCCCAAAGATTTCCAACAAATTGCTTTTCTGGAATTTAGAACTTTGGAATGACAGAACTCAGCAGAACTAAAATATTACTTCTATTACAAATAAGAGCAACAGTATAATGTGAGAAACTAAAGGAATGGAGTGAGAAAGGAAGAACTGGGGAGAGGGAAGGAGAGACCGCTTGTTGCTCACTGCCCTGCGCTGGGCTGGATCCTTAAGAATCAGAGGGACTAAGAAATGCATTCAGGCCAGAGCAAGAGAGGAGGAAAGGGACAAAGGCTTCTATGCCCTGAGGTATCATGATACTTGTAAATTTTATATTAAGTTTCTTGTCTCCAGACAACCCAAAGCCACACAGGACTCTTTATTGCTAATAAAGGAGCTCATTTTTCACATCATCCTCTGAAGACCTCTTGGCCCCGTGGCCTCTAGCCTAGAGGAGCCGTTCCTACCAGAATGTCAGTTTGGTCTCAGAAGGTAAGAGGTAAAGGCGGGCAGGGCTTGCTTCGTTCCCAAGTGACAGAACTGAAATGGATACTCAGAAGTTGAAATGTGCCTTTACATCATTAACCGGCTTGTAAGAGGGCTAAAATAATGTAATAACAGAATAAGAAAAGAGAAGTTCCTTCAAGGACACAGGAGTTATAGCCTTGACATCTTTCGGTATGAAAACATCCTTTTAAATATGCAAATTAAGATGGCTGCCATCATGAAAAGCCTTTTTTTTTTTTTTTTTTTTTAAAAAAAGATCTTTTTACACAGTTGAGATTACAAATCTTGATGTTCTCTAGCCACCTGTCATCTGCCTCTATGGTGCTTAGAAAATGATCTGCTCCTGATTCTCTGTCTTCTGGAAAGTTTCAAACTTTATTATTATGTTAAACTACCACTATGTTAGAACAACCACACTCATGTGGGCCCACAGAGATTTCTTTTCTCCCCCTGGAAGAACAGGACAAACACTCACTTCACATCTTAATTTTTAATTTAAGACTGAGAGTAGGGGAATTTTTAATGTCAGGTTTAAGTAACGAATAGAGGCTTTAAAAGATATGACTGGAATTTACAAATGTAATATGCAGAAGGGAGGGTCTCCAAGCACATCAGGTTGAGCCCATGACTATTACAAGAGTCTGATTTCAATATGAAAAGTGCACTGGGAGTGGGAGAGAACCAATTCTTGACACATCTGTATGTTTCAAAGGAAAGAACTGGGTGAAGAAATCCTGGTTTGCCCACAGCTGCTAAAGAGCACACATCCAATTATATAGTTCAGTGTCAAAATAACCAAAAACTTTTTCTTTTTCATCCACAGTAGTCTTAAATTTCCATTTTCAACTCTATTTTCTTTCTCCATTCTACAATAAAATATACATGAAATGCACAAAAATATAACTTATTTTGGGATTTCAATTTTAATACCTTAAAAAATTAAAAATACACATAGGCCTATTTTCTATTAGTCAGATCTAAATCCATCAGTCTAACTACATATACTGGAGGGTTTTAAATAAAGTAGTTTGTCATCTAAGATGCATTTTTGTTAAAATGCTGAGGCTGCTGGATTTGTGTACTGTTTTTCAGATTAAAAAAAAAAAAATTACACCAACATGCTAAAAGTTGGATTTAGTAACTCAACAGTCACTCACTGTGTCACTTGAACACTGACCTATACTAGAATCTGGCTAATACTAAGCACGACAAATTGGCACTGGTCAGTATACTTTGAAGAATGGTTCAGAAAGGACAGATAGAGGTATTTTTTTCCCTAAATATATCTAAAAGAAAGACATCTTTCTGCTTCAAAATAAAAGGGCATGCATGAATCACTTAAAATCGGCTGGTATTAGGACTCAGAACCATTTTCATAGGGAAAGAAACTGCTTCCTACTGAGAATATTATTCATCTGTCTTTGCCTGTAAGTTGAGTATGTACTTAAGAAATGGAAAGTAGAGACAGACCGCTGCTGGTTCTGCCCCGCATCAGCTCTCTGACCTTAACGTTTTCACCACAAGCCTCATCTATATATGCAGACAGTAACACTACCTTCCCTCCCAGGGTTTTGTGGGGATCAACTAGGGGAAGGGCAGTAAAATGCTCAGAGAAGTGCCTGGTGTATGGTGTGTGCTTTGATTCTCGCTCTTACTTCTCCAGGCGGGGGATCCCCTACAGTGCCTGTAGGGAGTTGAGGTTTACGCTGCTACTCTTGACCTTCCTTCTGTCTCTGGACTTCCTCTTTCTCTAGGGGACACTGTCTGCTGTGGCACACCTTGTGGTGTATTCTCTGACTGCACTCACGCCTCTCCCATAGCATGGAAGCAAAGGGTTGAGGAGACGGGCCTTGCCTCTAGGGGTAGGCCCTAATTCATGACTCGATACGCATTTCTCTCCACCCCTACCAACTTATCCTTAGACATTTTCAGCTAAGTGTAGCTATTAATCTTTGGATGGCATTCAGAATTGGAAGGTGATGTCTGTGCTCTAGGGCTGCTGGTCTCCTGCCCCATCTTGCTTTTATTTTTTTAAAAAGTTAGAATTAGTACTTCCACTTTTTCTAAGAAGGAACCATCCTGCGCTTAAAACTCAACTTTTGGTTTGTGAAGTCTAGCTTATCCACCCTGAATCTGGTTCTTACAGGTAATTTCAGGGACCTATATTTTCACATTCCTATCCTAAATCTGTTGAACTTTTGGTGTTTTGTATGAATGCAGATATCTTTTCAGTTCTGAAAATCTCTCTTCTGAGGGGCACTGATTCTCTGAGTCTTCAAAATAAGCTTCTAGATAAAAAGAAAACATGTTCACATTTTCTGCAATTTGTAGTATGGGTGTATTAATAGATCAAAGGCAAGATCAGAATAGTATATACTTGTTGAGGCCACATATACGTGTATGTATACACACACACACATATATAAAAAATGTCTTGAAAAAGAGATCCATAAACTTTTAACAAATTGGACCATGTTATACGTACTCTTTTATAACTTGTGTTTTCAGGCGTCTTTCCATAAATGCCATTAAAGATTTTCTAAAATGTCACTTTATGGATGCATGTTTGCTTATATAGAACTCTTAAAAATTCCTTTGTTATTTATGCTGTTTCTACACAAACAACATTTAAATTGATCTATTTGTAACTAATGATAGTGACTTTTCTAGGATAAATTCCAATAAACTGAATTGCTGGATCTGAAGATATGAACACTGTAACAGACTTTTGGCTACACAAAGGAAACTGCCCCCTGGGATGAAATTTAAGCACAAAAAATGTATGACACGGCTTTCTTTTCAGACTTACTAATGCTTGGTCTTGTACTTTTTTATATCGTTGCCAAAGCATACCATTTTGGTTTTAATCTGTAGGACTTTGATTAGCTAAGTAAGCCTACTGGAAGTATATATTGGTTAGATTGTCTATTCTCTTTTTGAAAATTCAGTTTTTTCATCTTACGGCTGGTAAGAACTCTACCCTCTGCCATATGTTCTGTATCTTCCGCGGTGCTTTTATCCGCTGGTCACTAGTGTTTCCCTGGCCACAGGGAACAGATTTTGTTGGATCCGCTGCTCTGTGAAAGCAGCTTCCTTTCTTCTATCCAGTCCCCATCTGCAGTTCTTCTCTTTTTAGTCAGTTTGCGAAGCTCCTTTATCATGAATTCTTAATCCTTTATATTTTTTGTCGTAAACATTCACAAATCCATGACCTATTGCCTTTATTTATGGCATCTTGTCCAACACTTGCGTGCGTGTCTATACAAGTTCATTTCTTTTGCTATTATAGCCTTTGGATGCCTATTTTAATCTCCCCCTACCTCTAGATTATATTTTTTATTTTTCTGCAAGATGGAGAACATCTTCCCATTTAATTTTATAAGTTAATTTTCTTTTGGTAAATGTCAGTTTTTCTAGCATCTTTTATTACACGACTCCCTTTTTCTCCACAGTTCTGAAATACCAACTCGGTCATACATTAAATTCTCAAATACAGAAACATCCAGTTTCCCTTCTCCCTTCTGCTCCACTTAACCTGTGTTGATTCCTGCTCCAAGGCCATAGTAATGTCCTAAATGACATCATTTACCTCGTAAAGCAAATCTGTTTCCTTTTTCATACTATACTTGACTCCTGCTGGCAACGATGTTTTCAAGACAAACTTAAGAGCATTAATTCAATTCTAAAATAACCATCCTCCGGGTGCCTGGGTGGCTCAGTGGGTTAAGCCGCTGCCTTCGGCTCAGGTCATGATCTCAGGGTCCTGGGATCGAGTCCCGCATCGGGCTCTCTGCCCATCAGGGAGCCTGCTTCCTCCTCTCTCTCTCTGCCTACTTGTAATCTCTATCAAATAAATAAATAAAATCTTAAAAAAAAAAAAATAAAATAAAATAACCATCCTCCAATTTATTCTGAAATTGCATTTGCATTATATTTACGTTATAACTTTGAAAGATCGGAAAGATTACGTTATAACTTTGAAAGTTCTGTTGTCTTTTCCTCTAAGAAAAAAGTATGCTTTTCCATTTGCTCAAACCTTATTTTATGTCTTGCAATAAGATTTCAGTTTTCTTCACACAGCTTCTGTGACTTCTTTTTAAAATTTATTCCTAGGGGCGCCTGGGTGGCTCAGTTGGTTACGCCACTGCCTTCGGCTCTGGTCATGATCCCAGAGTCCCAGGATCGAGTCCCACATCAGGCTCCCAGCTCCACATGGAGTCTGTTTCTCCCTCTGACCTTCTCCCCTCTCACGCTCTCTCTCACAAATACATAAATAAAATATAAAAAAAAATTATTCCTAAATAATTTAAGAATTGTTGCCATTATTGTGAATGGAACATTTATTCCTCCTTCTGCTTTTAAGCAATCACTGCTTCAGTAGAGAGAAATCTATTTGCTGAATATTTTTGTATGTAGTCATCTAAACACACTTTTTTACCTAAATTTGGTTGTTTCTTTTTTACTACATTCTCTATGACTTTTTAGATTTTCTATCAGCAGCAAAAAAATTTTATGTTCAACTTTCTCCTCTTTAAGGTAGTCTTTTCTTAGTGCTTTCACTAGCATTTACTTTTACGAAAAAGGACAATGGCTTTAGGTCTTGAGTAGGAGAACTTTCCTGTTGAGTTTTGGTAAGACAGTAGTCTCTTTTATTAATTTCTATTAGGAATGGCTCAGTTTATCAAATATCTTTTCAGCATCTACAGATAAGATCAAACAAAAATTTGTTAAAGCGAAAACTGGTCAAACATCTTCTTGAGCCAAAGTCATAAATGTAAAAGGAAAAACAGAAATGCAAAGAGAATTAAAAAAAATTATAGTGTAGGCTTTTGTGCCTTTCATAATAGGTCACCAGTAATAATTAATTATGTAAAAGAATTGAATAACTACTCATAAATGTGATTTTAAAAGGTTATATAGATCTATAAGTCTTTCAAAAATACTTCAGATGGGGTAGTATCCATGGAACACTGATAAATACTTGATTATTGGTGACAATATTTAGACACATTTTGTAAAAGTTGAGATATTATAGTCTACATTCTCACGTCAAAATCCCATATACATGTATCTCCCACTTTAGCAGAACACTTTTAGATAACCCTTGATGAAAGGTGAAATCAATAAGAAAATTATGAACTACTTTTAAAAGAATGAAAAATGGAATCAGTGGGACAGAGCGAAGGCTATACTCAAATAATAAATGCTTCCTTACGAAAGAGGAAAAACAAAAAAGAAAAAGAAATTACTAATCTTGAAAATGGCGAGGGGTGGGGAGAATCCAAAGGGAAATAGAGGGGAGAAAATACAGATAAAAGGCAATAATTAATGGAACAAAACTAAGAAATGGTGAAAATAAGTAAGTGCAGTTATTTGATGAGATCAATAAAATACTAATCTCTACGAATGTGATTAAGGGAAAAAGAGCATGTGTATTTAAGATGACAGCAAAGGAAACAATCAAATATAGAAGAGATTAAAAGAATGATGTGAATCAACACATGATAAAACTACATAGATTTGCATACTATATACACACAAACTAGAGTATGCATGTGCAAATGTACTATACTTGATAATATAATACAGTGTTTGATAAAATTTTGTGTTCAATTCAAAAATCATCATATAGCATTATCAAGTCAACTTTCACCAGAAATGCAAACTATAACGTCATTACTGTGTAAGTGGGACAAAGGACACAGGTGCTAGTTTTATAGGCAGGCCAACCTAGCAGCTGGCCTCACGTGCCATGCCTCCTTAATCACAGGGATTTTAGTGCAGAGATTACAAAGCAAAAACAGACAGCAAGGAACAAAACAAAACAATGTGCTATGAAATAAAGTGACAAGAATCCTAGTTACAAATTCATTCCAGGACCTATTAAGCATGACTGTCACTTATACTTGCGCATCTGTAGATTGTGTTATTGATGACATGAACTTATTTTGCCTAATCTTTGAAAAATCCATACTCTGTTCATTATTCTTCAAAAGAAAAACATGTGCTAAAATGATGAGAGAAGACATTCAAAATGCAATGGGAAAAACAAGGGCAATAACAAAATACAACCTGTCACTGCTGAACTCAACCAATTTGTTTAGATGTTCCAAAACCGCGGGACATGAATCAGTAACAGATTAAAAGATCCAAGGTGTCAGCACATGCACATCTACTAATTTGCTGGTCTTCAAATTAAATGAGACCAGAGATCTCACATTATTAGTCTCTACGCTCTGATACTAGGATTGAAGAGGATTGAAAATGCACTTGGATGTTACTGTTTACTGAGTGCCTACTAAGTGCCAGCCATGTTTAATTCAACGAGTTCTCTTTTGAGCACATACTCTCTATACCAGACACAGCTGTAGGCTTTGGGGTTACAATAGTGGACGAAAAGATCTCTGCCCTGGTAGAGCTTATCAGGATACAGTCACTTTACTATGATCTTTACAACCCTTGTGATATTATCCCTCTTTTATAAAGAGCTGTGGAGACTGAGGCACAGAGAAGTTAAGTCACTTGCTGAAGATCACAGTTAATCAGCAATCAGTTGTGTTTAATTCAAAGCCTTTCCGCTACCCTACTCTACCTTCTAAGGACTGCATATTAAAAACGGAACTACAGAGTCAGCCTGACCTGGTTTTATACATAGGCACAGCGACTTATTAACCAAATCCCTTAACCTTCGTGGGCCTCAGGTTCCTTAGCTTCAGTCTGGGAATAAGGCTTACCTTGGAAAGTTAGCAGAAACAGGAGGAGATGTGTTGGTCAGAGGTTTATGAAGGGAGTCTACTGTACTCAGTAATGAAAGCAATACTAAGCAAATGAAAGCAATACTAAGCAAATGAAAGATCTTCAAGTTTTTATTCAAGTTTCTTTGAGTATTGCACTACTTTTAAGCACACCCTACACATGTTCTGATTAAGAGTTTTGTTATGGTTTTATTCAAAGTATAAACGACTAGATCTTTGTGAAATTGTTATGCACTCCTGATGGTCCTACTCACAAGCCAGGCCCTACCAGCCGCTCTGCGGCAGCTCTCGTAACTACAACAGAGTATCTAAGTGACAATCCTGTAACTCTTTAAAAATTATGCAAATGACAATACAGCTCAACTTGGGAGAAAAAAACAAAGATGCCTACAAAGCCAAGGACAGTGTTACTCTTCTCCATCTTTTTTGTGTAGGTAACTTTGCCCAGAACAGAGTCTTCTCTGCACTTTCATCCTTTTCTCCTCTGAGAGACAAAGTCTGGCAGAGGACAGGGTACTGTCAACGGGGTGAGGGCAAGCTGCTGTGTGCAAGAGCGAGACAAACTGCAGAAGGTGACAGTCTCTGGCTGCAGCGGAGTTCTGTCCTTTCCCCGCCCTGGGCTCTGCGTCGGGAGCCACCCGGGCCCGTCAGAAGCGGCTGCGAAGCCACCTTAGGCTCGTGCCACTCTCCTCAGGTGATCCAAGAACGAAATTACCTCGTTTTTAACCCCTTAGGAATCCAAATTCCCATTCAGTGAGCCTGACTTCAGTCTAAGGTTTAGGGATCTGAGTAAAACAAGGCTTCCCGGATCCCAGGAGTGATCCAACTGCAGCTGTACGCAAACCACGGCAGGGGCTTATTAAACTGCAAGACCTCCCCGGGGCATGGATGGCATTTCTGAGCACAGGGCTATGCCTGTGCCCACTTCATTCTACCATCTGCTCCCACTGTGTCCTCCCTAATTACCCGATTAAGTATTCCACTAAGGAATATACTTTAGGGCCCCATGCTTTTTAGTACAAATAATCATAATGTGTTCTTTTTTGTCCTTGTAATTTAACAAGTCCTGTATGCTAAAGTATAAAGCGGGGCGGTGGTGCCGGTGCTGGTGGTGAAGAAAACCAATCTATATGGAGAACACTTGGGGTGTCTGGGTGGCTTAATTGGTGAACCATCCAACTCTGGGTTTCAGCTCAGGTCATAAACACAGGGTAGTGAGATCAAGCCCTGTGTCGGGCTCTGTGCTGGGCGTGGAGCCTGCTTATGATTCTCAATCTTTCTCTCTGCCCCTCCCTCCCCTCAAAAAAATATGAGATATACTCAAAATTTCAAAAGATGAATTCTCAAACACAGGCCTTCTGTATGCCCAGTTCCTCACTTGTGCAAAGGCTGCCACTACTGGGATGTAGGGATTAGCTTACAGGACTGCAAACCAAGAGGATAAAGCATCCAGCTGTGTGTAGCTCAACCAAAGAACAGAAGTCTCCGGTTCTTCCAAGATGGCAAAAGAACAGTAGGCTCTATTCTTATACAGTATATGGAGTATCTTCTGAGGTTTAAAAGAAAATAGCAAAAAGTAAATAGATTTTATGTAGTTCAGAAGGCTGTCTTTCAAAGAAGGCTGAACTATTGATAACACTGTCTACCATTTTGATACTTCTGGCCGAAAGAAGTAAAATTTTTTTTTTTCCTTTTGGCACACATTGTCTTCCTTTTTGTACTTTCTTTTTTAATTGTATGTGGATAAAGCTCAAAGACAGATGGTAACATTACGCAGAACGGACACTAACCCAAGTACTCTATGCCTTTATAAATGATCAGAATACCCCATCAGTGGCATCTACATCTGTAGACTTACATTCTTGATCTTGAGTAACTGCGGCCTGCTGCGTGCTCTGCCAGGCAGAAAACTCATTTGCTTGCATCCTACGGAGTCTACTAGAATCAAGTACTGATTGGGGAAGGGAATATTCCATGTAACAATGTTCTTTCTCTGTATTTTATGCCTTAGATGAGAGAGATCAAAGATTCTTCTAAATATTCTCCAAATTTCAACCAGAACTTCCTTAGTGATGACCAAATTCTCAAAACCATACTCTACTCTCCAAAGCATCAATGAGTACTGGGGGCAGGGAAGAGATAATAAGAAATCTTAAGATATGAAGCAGTGAATTTATTTGCTAGTAAGCTTTGTGGAGCTTTCTCTGAAAGCAGAGGTCAGGGAAGATAATCAAGTCCAGTTGTCTAGTAAATAACTACCACATTTGAGCAGCAAAGGGGTGGAATCAGAACTGGGCACCAATAAGGTAAATCCAATATTAAGCAGATGCTTTCTTTGGAAACAGTCATCAGGAGACAGGAAGTAGAGGGAAGGAGAAAATGGTTTCCACCTAGGGATCAATTCCTATGAATCAGCACAAAAACAGTCACTGGAACTATAACTGGACTTCCTGTTTAAAGTCCCTTACAAACACACTCATCACCAGGGAAATGCAAGTCAAAACTACAACACAGGTGGAATGCAAGTCAAAACTCACACAGGTAGAAATGGCTAAAATAAAAAACAGAATCAACAAGTACTAGCAAAGATGTAGAAATAAAGGAACTCTTACACTCTGATGGTGGGAACATAAATTGGTGCAGCCACTGTGGAAAAGAGTATGAAGGCTCCTCAAAAAATCAAAAATAGAAACACCATATGATCCAGTAATTCCACTAACTGGATATTTACCCAGAGAAAGTGAAAACACTAATTTAGAATGTAATATTCACCTCTGTTTATTTCAGTATTATATACAAGGGCCAAGATATGGGAGCAACCAAAGTGTCCATCAATAGATGAATGAGTAAAGATGTAGTGTATTTATATACACAAGGGGATATTATTCAGCCATAAAAATGAGATCTTGCCATTAACAATAACATGGATGGACTCGGAGTGTATTATGTTAAGTGAAATAAAGAAAAACATATAACTTCACTTTTATGTGGACTCTAAAAAAACAAAAACAAATGAATAAAGAAACAAACAAAAAAAAGAAACATACCCATAAACACAGAACTATTGATTACAAGAGGGGACAGGAGTAGAGAATGGCAAAATGGGTGAAGGCAATTGGACGACAGACTTCCAGGTATGAAAGGAATCAAGTCATGGGAATAAAGGTGCCGCCCGGGGAATATCGTCAGTGGTACCATAAGAGAATTGTAGGGTGACAGGCACAGCATAAGGCAGAGCTGTCAGATCACTGCTTGTACACCTGAAACTGACCTAACATTAGGTGTCGACTATACTTCAATAAAAATAAAGTTTATAAGGAGAGTCAACATCTGGATAAACATCTACCAATTCTGAAATTTAAACTGGGAGAATAAACAATATATGAGGGAAGCAAATAAATATATGTAGTGGGATGGACAGTGCCGTCCTGAAAACTCAAGATCCAGCAGAACTCCAAGCATACCCTCACTTGGAAATAGGGTCATGGCATCTTGGCAGACGTAATTAAGGACTGAGATGAGATCATACTGGATTCAGACGAGACTTAAGCCCAGTGGGAATGCCCTTAGCGACAGAAAAGGAGATATGGAGAAGATTTTCATGCGAAGATGGAGGCAGAGATGGAATTATGTAACCAAGGAGCACCAGGCGGCCAAAGAAAGATTTCTCCTGCAGAGCTCTGGGTGAGGAGTGGCCCTGGCAGCACTTGATTCCGGGTTTCAGGCTTCCAGAACTGTGAGAGAATAAGTTTCAGGTTTATTTAAGCCATGGCGTTTGTGTGATTTTATTAATGGCAGCCTAGGAAACTAATATATAGTATACATTAAGAAATATCAAATGTCAAGGATTATTTTTTCTCTTAAAGTTTTACTTTTATTTAAAGTAATCTCTTTACCCAATGACCCCCAGATCAAGAGTCACATGCTCCTCTGACTGAGCCAGGTGCCCTTGTTTTTTTTTTTTTTAAGTCTTCATTTTGGGGAAGAAAAAACTTTTCTCTGAAGTTCCATTCAAGTTCTGAGTTATGAAGTAGCATTTCGAGAACAAAAAGCAAAGTCACCTGTTAGAAACAGCTTCATGGAAAAGGAAGACTTGATTTTCTAAGTTTGTCTGAATAGGTTGACTGCAGGCTCCGAATAGAGCGCGCAGAGTTAAAATTGTAAGGCACTTCCCTTACAAACTGCAGAGACGCATTCCTTAGTCAAGGAAGAGAGGCTTTGGCAGTGGTTCTCCGCCTCTAGTGGTCTTAGAATCACGTGGGGAGCCGGGTGAAAATGAAGAGTCCTAGGCTTCATTCCCAAAGATCGTCATTTTGCGTGTATGGGTGAGATCAAGAAATCCACATTTTAACAGGCACCCCAGGAGAGTCTGATCTGATGGAGAGGCTTGGAGGACCACACTCAGGAAAACACAGGGTTATAGGGATGATTCTAAGCAGAGGAGGCCATGGGAATTGTGTTTAAGACCCAGGTTCTAGAGTCAGGTAAGACGGTGGGTTCTTTGTCTAATTACGCTGCTTGTTAAACGTATGGTCTTGGAAACATACACTACCTCTGGGAGAATTATTTGAGGTCATCCTTAGTTAAGTGATTAGTGAATGCTGTCTATTACAGTTGTTTTTAAATTAAGGTGAAATAGTTTGCTCTAATTCACATTACACAGTGACTTACTTATAATAGTAACTGCCTTGTGTCCCTATAGAAGGAGATTTGATTAGGGTATTGAAAAGAGTTTATTCCTCCCTTTGGGGTACTGAAGAAAGATCTTGCTGGATGATTTCAGATAATTAGTGGACAGCGAGAGGGCACAAAACAACTGGGATTGGGCAGAAAAAATTTGAAAGCAAAGACCAGCTCTGCCAACACTGCAACTTTGCCTGAAAATTCTGGTGGCTCTTAAGTTTACCAAAGAAAATCCTTTCTCAATGCATCCGACCCAATGAGGCTGGCGGGACTGAAGAGAGTGGCCTGCCTGATGTCTAATTCAGCCTGGTTTCTTGTTAGTCCCAATACCTTTACATACCGGGGGGGGGGGGGGGGGATTTTTTAAAAGCTACTCACACATCTTTGGTTATTAGGGTAATACAAACTAAAACCACAGTAAAATACCACAGCACATTTAATAGAATGGCCAGAATTAAAAAGGCTTTTTTGGCAAGGTTTTGGTGAGGGAGCCAAACAACGAGCTCTCCGGTACTACTGACGGGAATGGAGCAGAGTGTGGCCACTTGGGAAGAGAGTCTGGCGGGGCCCTAACCTTATCACACTCCTTCTAACCAGGGAAACCTAAGCTCACACAATTTTTTTTTTTTTAAGATTTTTTTTTTTTTTTTTTAATTTGACAGAGAGATAGAGATACTGAAAGAGAGTGGGGGAGAGAAAGCATGTACACAAGCAGGGAGAGTTGCTGAGAGAGGGAGAAGGAGAAGCAGGTGCCTTACTGAGCAGGAAGCCCAATGCAGGGCTCAATTCCAGGACCTCAGGATTGTGACCTGAGCCAAAGGCAGACGCTTAAATGACTGAGCCACCCAGGTGCCCCCGCCCACACAAATTCTTATACACAAATATTCATAGCAATTTTATACATAAATTCTAAAATTGGGGAAAAAACCCAAATGTCTGTCAGCCCATGATTGGATAAAACAAACTGTGGTATAGTCCATACAGCAGAATACCACTCAGCCGTAAAAAGGGATAAATTGATAAATACCAAGTGAAAGAAGCCAGACACAGGAGACTATGTACTACTTAATTCCACTTACATAAAAATCTAGAAAAGGCAAAACCAGTGACAGAAATCAGATAAGCAGTTTCCAGCAACTAGGGTTCAGGGAAGATGTCTGACTGTAAAAGGGGGGAGGGCATATGAGAGAATTTGGGGGGTATTGGAATGTTCTACCATTTGACTATAACGGTAGTTATATAACTGCATTTATCTAATGCATCTATTTTTACGCTTAAAGTGTGCTTGCATTTTACAGCAAGTAAACTGTACCTCTAAAAGCTGTAATTTTTTAAAGCTTCTCAAATATATGCCCTAAAAAATACTTAAAAATGATAATGTCATAAATTTGTAATATATGCTAAAGTCTAAATGGAGCTTTATTTAGGCTAGTTGGATTCTAACCAAAGTGTTAGAAAACAAAGTATTTAAAGTTTGAAACACATCCAAAATTTATTCTTATGCACTAATTTTTAATTTTTTTTTTTTTTGGTATTAGCATTTTGTTGGAAGCAGGACATTTTCCTATTCATTCAAATGAACATTAACATATCCATATGCTTTGCATTATTGTTTTGTACCATTCTTTCCTTTCCTGGCTAATACAAAATATAATTTCTTAATGAAAAGATTACTTTAAGTGCAACCTGACATTTTAAAATTCCTGCCACCCTAATTTCTTTCAGGTCCACAAATAATACCTAATGTGTTTTCTTGCTGCTATCCAGAAAGGAAAAAGATCAAATCAACATGCCTCTGAAAAAATCACAAATAATTCAATTAGGATTGACAAAGAAAAAAATAAAGACGAATGGAAGACAATGTGTCTTGAGAGCAATATTTTAGAAGCAGGTATCTCTAAGTCATTAGATTAGCACAACAACAAGCTTACCAGATGAAACACACACACACACACACACACACACACACACACACACACACACACACACACCCCATCCTTGTAACTTTCAATATTATAGTAACAGTATAGCATCTAATCTGCTTAATAGCTCAGATTTTGGAGGATATACTTCTGCTTTTAACACTATGACACAAACTTATAAAACACTTGGGAACTAGTTTAACATGATCCCCTGTAACCTCCCCCTCCCCAAATACTCCCTTCTCCACCATCCAAAACAACAGTCCCTTCAATCCCACAGCAACTCAATAGCAGTGTTCTTTCTTGGCTGTGCACATGGTGTGACACTTGTGTCAAAATGACCTTGCGTAGCTTCGAGAACTCTCGAAGACAGTGGCTATGAATGAGGCCGGGCCTAGGTGGGCTGCGAAGAAGGTTCCTACTCTGTAACTAGGGCCCTTCCCTCCTCCAGGACACAGGGAAGGTCTCTGTTTAGTCCTTTAGACAATGACCAATGACTGATTACATTTTGTTATGAGTAGATTTCAAATCTTAACCATTCAATGAGTCTTCAGACCTAGCCAGAAAGCAATCTGATTTTGTCCCCCTGATATTTAATTCACTACTCTTTCACTGGTAAATATTCTCCATTGTATCACCCCAAAGCAAAAAATGAAACGGAACTAGGATGCTGTTTCTTAAAGTTTTATCTCCTTTCACTTCACCCATTTCTGTAACCCCTCTGGCTGCCAAAGGTTTTTGAGTTTGCTGTCTCCTGCTTCACCCAGAAATTCACTTGAGCCTATTAGCTCCATGTTTTGGTGGGCTCATTTGATTTGATTTTTGGCTGGGAACAGAGACTAGTGGAAGTCTTTGGTAGATGACTGATTATTGGCCAGAACTGGGCCCCCAATACTGCTTGGCAATCCCATGTGTTTCCATAGACCACTCTGTGTTCTACCTGCCCAGATTTGAGTATTTTCTCTTTTCTGCTTTTCTCTCAAACTTCCATTACTTCCTCACCATCTCTCATTCTCATCCTATTTCTCTGAAAACAAGTAAGAAACTTCCACAGGCTCTTACCACTCTATCTACCCACCTACTTACACATAAGCCCATGTACTTACTTTGCCTTCTTCGGTTTGTAGAGATGATGACACTTGTGTTTAGGGCCAGTCCCTTCCCCTATAAGCTTGATCTTACCCTCTCTTGTCTACTCGATGATACTGCTCTGGCAAACTCCCCTCTCTTCTACATCAGTTTCTCCTTCACTCAGTCATTCCTTTCTTACTTATTAGGAAACTCCGTTTCTCCCACCCTTCACTCCATGCACATCTCCCAGCTACCGCTTGTTTCTCTGCTCACCTCCACAGCTAGGTTTCTTTTTGTCTCTACTCACTGTCTTCTACCCCCTTTCTCATTCCTCTCTTAAACCCAAGCCAGTTCAGCTTCTGCTGTCACCACTCCACCAAAACCGTTCTCATCAAGGTCACTGGTGGCCTTCACAGAACCAAATCCAATGAGTTCCTCCCTCCTTGAAAGACCTCTTTACTTGGCTTCCTGCCCAAATTACTCTCGGCGCCTTTCCAGCCTCACTGGCCACTCTCTAGTCTCCTGTGCAGGCTGATCTCTAAATACAGGAGTGCCTCAGGGCTTGGGTTTTACTTTTTTCTCCACACTCCTTCCCTAGGTGACTTACAGCTTTAAATTCCTAATGTGTATGATGCCTCCCGAATCTGTGTCTCTGGCCTGTCTCCCTCTCTTGCACTCACATCTTTGACTACTAACTTCACATCTCTTCTTGAGTATCTAATTAATATCTCAAATCTATTGGGCCCTAAACCGAACTTCCTCCTGGTTTTTCCCCCAAACCTGTGCCTCCCAAAGTCTTTGCCTCAAGGGTAAAGCTGTTCCTCCAGTTGAGGCCAACAACTCTGCAGTCATCCTTGTTTCCTCCCTGAAGCTCCAGACCCAATGCTTCAGAAAGTCCTGTTGGTTCTACCTTAAAGTATACCCAGGACCCACCCAAATCCTATCACCTTACCAACTTTACCTCAAGCCACCACCTCCCTCACTTGTGGCTTACTGCAATAACCCTTCTAATTGGTTTCTGTTTGCCTACGCTCCCTCCTACAGACTTTTTCAACATAATGGTAGAAAACAGAGTAATCCTTTTATGTTAGTCCCTGCATTCTAACCCCCTTCGTCCCCTTGCCCCAAAGGCTGACCACCTCACCCAGAGAGAACATCCAAGTCCTTACCATGCTCCATGCTCCACAAAGCTGTACACTCCCTGGTCACCTGTTACTTTTCTGGCCCTCCTTCTCTATGGCAATGTACCCGCCTCCCTCTGCTCCAGCCACACTGAGTTTTGTATCCCTCTTTGAACACACCAGGCACACTCCCATCTCAAAACCTATGCTGTTCTTGTACCTGAGATATTCTTCTGTTAAATTCACCTTTTTTCGGGGAGAACCACATACCCCACTGAAAATGGCAGTTTTCCAGGGCGACCGGGTGGCTCAGTTGGTTAAGTGGCCAAATCTTGATTTTGGCTCAGGTCATGGTCTCAGGGTTCTCGAATGGAGCCCTGCATTGGGCTCCATGCTCTGTGGGGAGTCTGCTTGAAATTTTCTCTCCCTCTCTGGCGGATTCTGCTTCGAAGAGGCCTGAGATTAGAACCTTTGCTCACAAGTAGAGGAGAGGAGCCACGGCTGGAGAGTATTGTGACATGGTCCTGCAGACCCCAGGCGAGCAGGCATACGGGAATCTGCTTCTGTTCTTCTGCAAATGCCAGACATTGTTAGGCTTCAGACACTTTGTGTTCCAGCCTTCCTCTACCTCTGTGCAACCACTGCTATCCTATCATTAAAGCACTGATGTTCCTGAGTTCATCATGAGTTATTGGGCAGATCTCATTATCATGAGATAATGGAAGGTTTCAAGAGATATATTGGGAAGTCAAGGTCATGAGTGTGGTACCAATAGGTCAAGGGAGAAAAGTGACCAACAGCAGGACTCGTACAAGGTGCCACAAGGATAGGAACCTAGGGAGTCTATCCAGTGTGGACAGGTGCCGACTGCACGTTTGAAGAGCTGAGGGAGTTTGATACTCTCCCTCTCTCACTATCTTCAATGCCCCAGATAAATGTTTTCTAGCTGATGGCATATTTGACCACGTTAAATACATACTGTTTTTAAACTGAAATTCTTTCCTGAAATTTGGAATGCAGTGTTGAGTGCTTTCTGTATCATTTCTCTCTTATAACAAAAGACCCTTCGTTAAGCATGCTGGAATGCCGACTCTCCATTAAATGAGGTATTATGGTAGAAGCATTTGTTTCCTAGTCAATTCTCAAAATAGGTCAATAGAAGCACCAATCTCCTCAAAGCCATGTAATTCTCAACTATCATTCTTCTTTCTGTCCGTGAGAAACATGGGGTTCCCACGAGCTGGAGTACTCCGAGAGCCGGCAATTCCCTCGGTGCTGATGTTCTCCTGAACTAGTACTTGCTGCCTTATACTTAGAGGGTGCTCTGTTTCTATTTTGACCGTCTCCGGGGGTGGGGTGGGGTGGGGTGGTGTACTTTGCAAATGACCAGAGTATTTCAGCAGTTACCATTTATCATTCCATTGGTTCACGTGGTCTGCTGAACGGTGCATCAACCGCCTCCCTCCGCTGACTCAGATAAGCAGACCTCTTTGTGGCTGCCGAGCAGCTCACAGCTGTTTAAACCATGCCCAGACCCTGTGAAGATTCTTAGCCAGACTTGGTCTGAGACCCTGTAGCTTCCAGTCCTGACTCCAAAACACCTCCCATCATCCTTCTCCCTACTGACTTGGGTTCCTCCTTGCCACTATTTATAAATGGGGGACGAGCTCAGTGGGGCAGAGTGAGGGGAGGGGGTGGGGAGGAATCAGCCACTCTGTCAGGATACTGAGGGCTGAAGGGACAGGTTGGAAACGGGACCTCAGAAAGCTCAGGGTGTGGAATGTCTGTCTTTCCTCTCATGGCACTCCCTCTCCCCCTCCAATGACACTGGGTATGGTACACACACATTCTCTTTCATTCTCTGCTACCCCAGCCCAGGATTTCCAAAAACTGGAATGAAATTGTGATCAGAACAAATCATTTAGTTTGGGGGCACCTGGGTGGCTCAGTGGTTAAGCGTCTGCCTTTGGCTCAGGGTAGTGATCCCTGGGTCCTGGGATAAAGTCCTACATCAGGCTCCCTGCTGAGTTGGGAGCCTGCTTTTCCCTCTCCCACTCCCCCTGCTTGTGTTCCCTCTCTCACTTTGTCTCTGTCAAATAAAATAAAATAAAATAAAATCTTAAAAAAGAAAACACTTGGTCTGCCTCATAATGGACTTTCTTGATAACATCAAGAGAGACCATATTTTCAGGATTTTTTTTTTTTTTTTTTTTTTTTGATGGCAATGAATTAGATTCTATGCTTTGGCTCCCTCTGATTAGTTCCTGTAATCCTATTCACATGCAGACAACAGTGTAGACTTTTTCCTGCTCACATAGCAGGGAAGGAGGAAGAAGTAAAATAACACAAATAAAGGTAAGTTAGACAAAGGGATCAGAAGAAAAAGGTTAAAAGTGTGAGTGGTGAGGTTAGACTTGAATAAAGTATGGGGGAATGTTGGAGGAAAATCGTTAAGAAGAACAACCCCAAACAAAACTAAATTCAAAATTATTATCTATTAAATATCCTTCATTGAAAACTACAGGAAAAGCTTAAGAAAGGTAAAAGGTGAGGAAGCAGTAAGAAGTCCAAGCAGATAAAACAAGTTGCATTCAAGGCCATGTCCACCTTCATTAAGGGTACATATCAATAGTCTGCCTGTTTCTAATTAGTTACCCTGAAATTCTGGTAAAACAGAAAAGGTACATTTGATATGCTGAACCAACTACTTGGCATGAAAATTGATTTCCAAACCTAAGTAACACAACAGTGTTCTAAGTCTAAGCTCAATATTTTAATGCAAAATAGAATCAGTGTACTATTTTCAGTGGTCGCCCATTACCGCACTTGTGACACACAAACATTTATTAGCAGGGACATCAGACCTAGGCGGACAGAACAAATCACACAGCAAGGCCTTAAATACTTTGAAAGATCTGTGAACATCAAGATGATCTTAATATTCCTAATCCTCCCGTGTTAAAAACAATTTCCACCAGACCCCGATACACAAGTGGATAAATCACATTAAATTAAATCATTCTGTACTTGGGAAGCTATCTTAATCAGAAAGAGATTTAATGAAAAGCCTTAGCTTAGATGAATACTCTAATTATTACAGGCTAATATTTGCCCACAAAGAAGAATTTGTTTCAGGATTAGTCAGAGACCAGGAGAAGCCAGAGACACCAATTCAATAATGGAATGCCTAATTCAATGATAATGGAATCCTAATTATAATGTATTGTTTTCTCTTGCACATGATTTATTTACCACAACTGCTTTTTGCTTGGTTCATTAAGGAAAACTAAATAAAATGCAATTACTAAAAATAAAGGGGAAGAAAAAAGAATTGGTAAATTAAAACTTTTTTAATATGGAGAAACTGAGATGTAATAAAAAGTATAATGGTGGAAAAACCCTGCCGCAGAAGATATGGCTATATTCAGTCAGTACGTGTTGACAATGTATATTTGTGCTCTGTCCTTCGTCAGTCAGTCCCTGCCTATATATACTTATGGTTCTTTTTTTTTTTTTTAAGATTTTATTTATTTATTTGACAAATCACAAGTAGGCAGAGATACAGACAGAGAGAGAGGAAGGGAAGCAGGCTCCCTGCTGAGCAGAGAGCCTGATGTGGGGCTCGATCCCAGGACCCTGGGATCATGACCTGAACTGAAGGCAGAGGCTTTAACCCACTGAGCCACCCAGGCGCCCCGCATATGGTTCTTTTAAGGAGACACACACCCATCAAATCAAAAGTACAGATTATATGCTAGCTACAACTATGAAAGGAGACGCAAAGATGTGTAAGCTATCCTTGCCTTTTGCAAGTTTATAATCTAGATGGAATATGTCAAAGCATGTGAAAAGTTAAGTAACAACACAGGAAATAAAAAGTTAATACAAGGGGGTGTAAGGGTGGGTCAGTCAGTTAAGTGGCTGCCTTTGACCCAGGTCATGATCTTGGGGTCCTGGGATCAAAACCACCTTTGGCTCCCTGCTTGGCGGGAGTCTGCTTCTGTCTCCCCACCACCCCCACCACCTGCTCATGCAAGCTCTCTCTCCCCAAAATAACATTTTTTATATTAAAATAAAAGTTGGGGCACCTGGGTGGCTCAGTGGGTTAAAGCCTCTGCCTTTGGCTCAGGTCATGATCCCAGGGTCCTGGGATCAAGCCCCACATCAGGCTCTCTGCTCAGCAGGGAGCCTGATTCCCCCTCTCTCTCTGCCTGCCTCTCTGCCTACTTGTGATCTGTCTGTCAAATAAATAAATAATATCTTAAAAAAAAAGTTAATGTAAAGTTTTAACAGAAGTGAAGTGAGGGTAACAGAAAAGGAGCACTGCCTGTTCAGAGGACAAGATCACTGTGGGCTGAAATGACTAAACAGTGAAAGCAAGGAGGTTATTCTGGTTTAATATACGCATAAACTAGTTCCTTAAGAAGAAACAGGGTCTTTAATATGGAAAATACTTTCTAAAATAATCAATTAGTTAGGAAAAAACAAACACCAGATATCACTTTAAAAAGGACAAACTTCTACAACAGAATAGAGTTCAAAGCCACTCTGACGGATGTGTGGGATCTTACAGCCAAAGGTAACATCACAAAGCAATGGGGGAAAGACCCACTGCTTAATGCATGGTGCTGGAGAAAAACAGAACTGGGTCCTCACCACCACCAATGGAAGTTTCAAGGTGGATGAAAACTAAATGTAAAAGGTAGTTCCGTAATGAACAGAACAGAGCCTGTTTTTATCAGAAATATAAAAGGTAGTTTTATAATTAATAGACTAGAGACTGTTTTCCTGATAAGTAGTGATGAAGGTTTTCTTAAACTTCAAGAGCATACTTATAAGGTAAAAAAATTATGATTTTGATTACATTAAGAATTTCTGTCCAATGAATATGTACTTGGAGAACATATTTGCAGTGTCTTAACTGAACACGGGATTAATATCTAGAACATAAGAATAAGGTACAAATCAGTAAATCACTATGGAAATCTAAAAACAGGAGTTATAAACCTAGAAGAGGAAACCCAGAAACATAATAGGCACAGGAAAATCCTCGGTAATCCAATAAAAGTAAATCAAACAACAGGATACCCGCTTTACACATATTCGACTGTCAAAAAAGAGAAAGCTGAGTAAAACCAAATGTCTGCAGGACTGAGAGCAGACGGGCATACTCACAGAGATGGCCAGCGGGAGTTCAGAGGGCAGGAACCCATCAAGTTGGAGAGCAATCTGCAGCTAGCTGAATTAAAGTCTCAAAGTCCTAGGACTCAGCCAATTCCACTCCTAGGCATCTGTTCCTAAAGAAATCCCCACAGGGGCATCTAAGAAAGCCTTTGTAAGATACTGCAGTGCTCTTGTATGGTGAGAACCAGGGGCTCCCTGGGGGTTCGTCTTGGGATTCTCGTAAATGAGATGTGCAAAGGGCATGTCATGGAGGCGGTGGTCAAGGATTAGACATACACATAGCAACATGCATGTGTTTTAAAAGCAAAATGCTAAGTGAAAAAAATAAGAAACAGAATGAAATTTAGAAGTATCCTTAAAAATGTAGGAACCCAAAACAAAGTTACAGGAACATTTAGAAGCAAAAGGTACAAATTAAATATACCGGGATGATTGCCTATGGAGTGAATGAAGAAGAAATGGGAGTAGGGTACAGGGATAAAGTGGAATAAATTACAACAAAAGAGAAGCTTTGCCCAAGACCAATATTATACTCATAAACTGAGTATGAGTCATCTGAACCTGAGGTCTTCATTAAGTAATATAAATCTTAAACAGTTAACAAATACTAGAAAATACAAATCTGGCCCTTTAAAATAACACCACCCCCACATCTTTAAACTAGCTACCCTATCCAATTAAATAATAGCAAAACATTTTTGAAGTAGAATTTAAAAGGTCAAGCCTCACTGCCATGGAATGCTCTAATTTTAATACACATCATGGGATAGAGGGGAGGGAATGGTTTGTCTTGGCCGGTAAAACCTGTTCTGAACTGAATACTACAAATTCTGAGAACAAGATTATTCAGATCTCTTTGGTTTTTATGTGTATCATTTTATTTTCTGGTTGTGGGTCAAATGAAACCTGTCAAAAAAAATTTTTAAATTTAGGAACAGTTTTGCTGTGACTGCTCAGCTTCTCTTAATCCTCCTGTATAAATCTAAAACAGATCTTTACTTGAGCTATGCGAATCTGCAAAGGATTTATACTACAAGGGTCCATTATCTTTTTTTTTTTTTAATTTTGAAGTAATTTCAAGCTTATAAAAGATATTGTGAAACACTAAAAAGACTTCCGGTGAACCTGACCTTATATACCTTCTATATGTTAACATCTTCTACAACCATAATACAGTTAAGCAAAATTTTGAGACTTTACCATTAGGTAATCTAGAGGTCAAATTTTATTCAAGTTTTGCTCACTGTTCCACTATTGTCCTTCTTCTGCCTGAGAGTCCAATCCAGGAACCAATGTTGGCAGTTATTCTGTGGACTATGGCTCAGTTTGGTTTGTCTGATATTTCCTTGCGACTAAATTGAAGGTATGCTTTTCAGCACGAATACTTCAGAAGTGATGATGTGCTCTTCTCAGTGAATCACGTCAGGATCCATTATCTTTTCAATAAAACCGTTAACTCAGGATAAGCAACATCCACCTCTCACACACTGCCATGGTCTGTGTTAATAATCACAACATTCAAAGACACTGCTTCATTTCCCCACAGTCCTCTCATCTCTGGGATTTCATGATATTGTATATATTATATTGTCCTCCTTCTCTAAACCCCACAGCTCTTTCTTTATGAGGCCTTCTCTCACAGCCACTTAGCATTCTTCTAGTTTATACTAAGGGTTTATTCAAAGCCAGAGGTCTTAGATCAGGCAATCTACTCCATATGGTCAGGCTGAATGTCTTTCTCATCTTTGTATTCTCCACGCTGCTTTGAACGTACTCTTAATTCAAATACCTGTGAGAAAAACGGTTCCTCTGTATTACAAAGACTTTAAAAAAAAAAACAAAAAACAAAAACCCTAGTGAATGCCAAGTGGTATGCTGGGCACTTTCCCGTATTATTCAACAGTCATAACGCCATGAAGTGGGTCTTGAGACTCAGGTTACCCGAGTAATTTGTCCAAGGTTACAAAGCCAGTAAGGAACAAGATGATGGTTCTAACCTAGGTCAGTCTGATTCTAAAGCCCTGGGGTTGGGGTTAAGAGTCTAATATTGGGAGACAGCTGAGAATTTCTCATTGTCAGTTTGGTAAACAGAAGATGTGAGAGATTAAGTAAACTTTCAAATAGGCTTAGAGTTGGCTGATCAAAGAACTACATTTAGGGGTGCCTGGGTGGCTCAGTCGGATAAGCATCTGCTTTCAGCTCAGGTCCTGATACCAGGGTTGTGGGACTGAGTTCTGTGCTGGGCTCCCTGCTCAGAGGGAAATCTGCTTCTCCCTCTTCCTCTGCCCCCACCCCCACTCATGTTCTCGCTTGATGTCTCTCTCAAATAAACAAAAAACTTAAAAAATTACATTTAGAAGCTGGGTTTCCTGCCTCCCAGCTGTAATTAGAGCTTTCCACTGCATAAAAGGACCAGAGTAAAGGCCCCCAAATTGTATTTTGGTATTCTCAATAAGCACAGGTTTTAAAGTCTGAAGGAATACAATTGGTCTTTACATTATCTTTTAAAAAGTCTCTTAAAATGTTAAGTTTGGCAGCAAAAGTCCTTTAAACAAACTTAAATATCTTAATTTTATTACATAGCAAATATAACTGAAATTCTTTCCATTTCTGAAACCTATTACAAACAAAACATCAATTAAGCAACATTTACCCACAGCAGAAAAAACACACTGTTCTAATTGAGAATGTGTCTAATGGAAAAGGACAGGGCTATGGTAATGCTTTCTTGCATGCGGTACTGAACTGGCCAAGTTTTCCATTACTCTTCTAGGTATGATTATGAATACCTAATTCAACTTGAAAGAATAATGGGCTCACATTTAAGTTTTTAAATGCTTCCTTCACGGACCTGTAATAAAGTGAGAAATGGTACGGTCTATCACATTCCTCGGGTGAACAAGAGTTAGCTTTTATTTCAGTGAATTTACTTTGCTTGGAGTAAATTTGTTACTTATTTTACTAAAAGGAGGTTTATTCATATTATCTTTTCCCTCCAGCCTGACAAAGAAAACTACAAGTTTATAAGTGAGGAGGGTGACTATATAAATGAATATTCTCTTGTGGTTCATTTTCCCAGTCTACAGTTTTATCTTTATGGTGCTATTATCATCCATCCTTCTCATGAAAATCCGTGACTCTTGGGCCAACATTTCCTTTTCTCTCTGCAGACCTAGCAACAGCACTACTTTCCTGTAGTTCTGTGACAGCTGGCTCAGCTAGCGTCACAGTAGGACTTCAGGTCTCTCTGACCTGACTCACTCCAAGACCCTCCCAGATGTAGCCTCCACACCTTTCTACACCTTTCAGATATGTAGGCACAAAACTGTTGCCCACCCTGATAAAGTTAGGCAAACCAAATGGAGAGCAGAAGTACAGTCAGTAAGAGTCGCTCAGAAGCACTAGCTTGCACATTTAAAATGAAGGCTAAACTTGGGCTCTGGTATATCTGTCAGTCATGAAAAACAGTTCAGTCATTTGAGGCTATTTGCCTCATACATTGCTGTGGGTGCAGCTTTTAGAGGCTCACCATGTGTGTGTGGGGAGGGGGTCCTGCCCTAAGTTGTAAGGTCAAAGTTCATTTCAAAGTCAAACTAAGCTGTCCCTGTTCTAAGGTGGGGAGGGGCTAAGAAAACATCATTCCTGATGCTATTAGTGTTTAGAATGGCTTAAGGGCGCCTGGGTGGCTCAGTAGGTTAAGCCTCTGCCTTCAGCTTGGGTTGTGACCTCAAGGTCCTGCGATCGAGTCCCGAGTCCCGTATGGGGCTCTCTGCTCAGCAGGGAGCCTACTTCCTCCCCTCTCTCTCTCTCTGCCTGCCTCTCTGCCTACTTGTGATCTCTGTCAAATAAATAAATAAAATCTTAAAAAAAAAAAAAAGTAGCCCTTCAATAGATGACTGGCTAAAGAAATGTGGTATATATACACAATGGATTATTACTCAGCCATCAGAAGGGATGTTAATTTGCATTAACAACTGGAGGGGATTATGCTAGGGGAAATAAGTCAAGCAGAAAAAGACAATTATCGTATGGTTTCACTCATATGTGCAACATAAGGAATCGTGCAGAGAACCAGAGGGGAAGGGAGCAAAAACTGACTGGGAAGAAATCAGGGAGGGAGACAAACCATGAGAGACTCTGGACTTGGAACCAAACTGAGGGTTGGAGAAGCAAGGGAGGTGAAGGGGTGGGGTGACCAGGTGATGGGTATTAAGGGCACATGTGGTGATGAGCCTTGGTTGTTATACATAACTAATGAATCGTTGAACACTGCATCAAAATGACTGGTGTACTACTATATGCTGGCTAACTGAACAATATAAAAATAAATGCCAAAGTGCCAAATGGCATATATATGTAAAAAAACTGAAAAATTAAAATCTTAGGGAAAAAAAAAAGGTAGCCCTCCAATCAGCTCTCCACCACTATAAATACACCTAAGTGAGAAACACAGGAGACTTCCAAAATTGTCACAGAGCACAGGAATTCATCACTGGGTCATATAGAAGCAGGAAACATTTAATCTCATAGTTTTTTTTTTTGTTTTTTTTTTTTAACTTAGCAACTACTCAGAAATTCCTCAAGAGTAATATCTGCATATTTGAATGCCTTTAGATGTCAGATATCACTTAGTGCAATGTTATCTCATTACAGACATTCAATAAATATTTGCTGAATGAGTGGATAACTGTTATAATTGGCTTAAAATATTGTCTCAGTCTTAACTTCATTTTCACTGAAGTATAAAATGAAAAAAGTTGAATTTATATCTTAAAATAGTGGCTTTAAATTCATGACCTGGATGTCCCCGTCATCTGGGACAATCACTGATAATGACAGCAGATGGACCAAAAAACTGAGTATACTCACTTTCCTACTGCATCTGAATTATAAACCCAGATGTATTTGATCCTTAGTCATGTACCTGAGAAAAGAGTTGCATGAGCCACTCATCCAAGAAACACAGAGGGGAATGTCACTTGCTAAACTCCTATTTTAAAAAGTAACTAGGGGAGATCTGTTTATAGCCAGTAAGTAGCCAACAGCTTTGGACTGATGACTGGGTCACCCTTCCTCCTACAATGCTTGAGGACAGTGTGATTTCAGGACCCTCCAGGAATTTGGGACATTTTAAGTAAAACTTGAAGTAATTTGGAAACTCTTGATCAAAATAAATCCCTATCCTCCATGCCTAATAGCAAGCACCATGTCTGCATGGTGGCCATGGCAGAAGTTAAGGACACCTGAGGGCTAACTATAATCTCACTGGGTCATTATTAATGGAACAGATGATCATAGGTATGGTTGGGCTAAGAAGGACTTAATTCCATTCAACAGGCCTTCAACAAGACACATTTTTGGCATTCATCAAAAGGAGAAGATGAACTAGTCTTTGGTTTTCTACATTAAATCTTTGTGGGACACCTCCTAGAACACTTCTAGCTTGAGAGGCTATAAGAATGGTGGCACTGCTGACAGAAATGAAGAAGAGGGGATGAAAGTAAGGAGTTTGGCATTAGATGAAGTTGAGGTGGTAGCGACATATCTAAATAAAAATTATCCAATCCACTTACTGGAGACACAGGGAAGTCAGACCCAGGAGACTGTTTAGCCAGAGGTGTAAATTTGGAAATAGTTAGCAAACAGATAATGGTGGCAGTCACAAGCATGGAGGTATATTCTATGGGAGATACTAAAATGAGGGAAGAGCTGAAGCAGACATAACTTCAATGGGTGGTTTTTCCACTGGAGACCAGAAAAGGAAAAGAAAATAGCAAAAGAGGCCTAAAAGGATAAAACTGTTAGGAGGAAAATCAGCAAGATGTAAAGGTATTGGCAGGTAGGTGAAAGAAAGGTCCAACATACTCTGAAGGTCTAGGCTGTAACTGGTTTAGGGGCACTGATTGGGAGATCCGTAGTTTGTGTCAGGGCAGCAGTGGATTCTAGGTTTTCTTTCTTTTTTTTTTTCCTTAAGATTTTCTAAAAAATTTATTCATTCGAGAGAGCGAGAGCGAGTGCACAAATGAAGAGGAGGGAGAGGCAAAAAAAGAGGGAGAAGCAGACAGTTTTCTGAGCAGGGAGCCTGATGAGGGGCTCAATCCCAGGACCCCGGAATCACAACCTGACCTGAAGGCAGACACCCAGCTGACTGAGGCAGCCCGGTGCCCCTTAGGTTATCTCCTTTGACTAATCTCCTTTGGTATGAAATCATTTAGAATTCAAGATTCTGACCAAATGTGAACATGGTATTTAAACTGGCACTTTCAAAACATAAAAAATAATTTAGAGGACTTCACATAACATAAAAGATTTTGTTCATCAATTTCAGAAACTATCTAGATTCATTCTCATCATTCACTAAAACCACTACTGTACTGAAACCTAAAACCACTACTGTACCTTTTCTCTCTAAAGGTGAAGCTTGGGGCCACCTAAATCGTAGTCTGTAAACCAAGTGGCTTCTGGTTTTGGCTCAGGTTGTCAACTTGGGTCAGGCTCTGTGCTCAGCGCGGAGTCTGTTTGGGACTCTCTCTCCCTCTCCCTCTGCTCCTCCTCCACCCCAAATAAATAAATCTTTAAAAAAAGTAAAGGTGGAGCTTCAAAACTATCAGGGAAAAAAGGGATGTATATTTCACTCATAAAAGTAGGAATTATGTCACTGATAAAACAGCTTTCAGAATTATTTTAAAATAAATTTTGCTAGGCTGAAATGGTCTCAAACATCTAAATATTGTAGATATTTGAACACTTTTTAGAAGCCAAAGCAATTCCTAAGAATAGCAATACACTGAGAAATCTGGAGAAATAAATATACTAAAATGCGACATGTAAATTGGTCTACTTTAGAATAAATCTGCATATAGAGTCCTGCAGTGGTACATTTTACAAAGGGAATTAAAGCCATGAAATTAACATTTTAATGAAGCAGACAGACTATTGACGTCAAGACTACTCACTGATTGCAGCTTCCAGGTGGTCTAATGAGATGAAAATGAAGTTTATACCTTCCGCTAGTCTAGGCTAGAGCTGTTTGGAGATTATGATTGAATTTAAATTAGAAAATACTGCTGTGTGCAAACATGTTTAGGCTAGCAAGTAGTCTCTGCAAACCTTGGCACCACAAGTGCTTAATTTAAAATATTTAAGAACACACACATACACACACACACAGAGACATAACTTTTTCTAAGAACTGTCCTCAAACCCATGGGAAGTGACTATACTTTGGAAAACATTAGAACAGTTTTATCAGAATGATTCCTCCAAATTGTGTTATGGGGCTACAAAATGCAAGGATGAAAAGGGAGCTGAGCAGTCCTCTAATGCAACCTCCACCTCTGTATGAACATTTCAAGCACAGAGACATCCCGAGGCAGGCTTTTTCACTGCAGGCAGCTCTAATTTGTAGAAATGCTCTCATTATGCAGGGAAATTTGAGGCTGAAACTGATGCCCCTGGGACTCCCACTCTTTAGTTTTGGTTTTGTCCTATGAAAAACAACAGTTGTGATACTTTTAGACTTCGTGCATAATAATCTTTTGAATATTTAAAGTGGGCCAGCCAATTCCACCTGTTTGTGTAGCCTGTAGGCTAGTAAGAATGGTTTTCCCCATTTTTAAATGGCTGGAAAAAACCCCAATATATTTTATGGCACATGAAAGCTATATGAAATTCAAATTTCAGTGTCCATAAATAAAAGTTTTACTGAAACATACACCCAACTTCTTCATTTGCACTGCAATGAATTCATATTTACTATCTGGCCCTCTATGGAAAAGTCTGCCAAATCTTCTCTTAGTCTTCTCTAAGAAGTCATAGTTATAAAAAAACATAGGAAAGATTTCCAGACTACTGGATATATTCCAGTCTGTCCCACCAGGTTGCTGGGGCCTGGGAAGAAGGAGCTGAAAGGTCATGCTGTCACAGTGCTCTGTCTAGGCCAGGGCTGGTCATATAGCCCTGATAGCCATAGGGTTCTCAGACATCTATATGCTTCCATTTACCCAAGAAGAGAGAAGACCGCACTGATGAGTATTAGTTATGTCTGCTATGGCTTTTGATTAACACAGGAAGCAATCACCTGCCTGATGCCTCTAATATGTAATGTCACTCTCCAAAGATAGGCATTTCCAACATTTTAAGCTTTTCTTCCTCAGGTTTACCTTCATATGACTAAATGCCTACAATGACATTTTTTCTTTCAGTCTTCCTGTTATCAACTTCTTACTAGGAAAATAGGGATTTTGCTATCATAGCATTTTTTCCTCATAACTCCCTCCATGGCCCCAATATAGTTAATCATCATTTTTGGTAAGGTTAGTATTTAGTCTTTATATAACGAGACAGAGATTCAGTGTAGTTGTTAGTGGCTATTACGTTTCTTTTTTGCACTACTAATCATTTTCCCGGAGTTTAATAATGTCTTCATTTTTCTCTTTGCTGACGCTTCTAGAAACCTGCCACTAGTTTATTCCCAAACTCAGCTAGAAGCACAAATCTCTTTCCAGAACATTCATACGCATCAGACTATCTAGCAGTTTCATCTTACTGGAGATGTTCTTCCTGGTACCTTCCATGTGGACCCTGCTCTGATCAGGAGTACAGCTCACAAGGCCTGTTGCACAGCCTTCATCCAAGAGAATCCCTTCATATACTATTTGCCTGGTCTCCCGAACCCACTATCTTCATCTTTTTTACTTTACTTGTTGGAACACCTCCTTCAGTAGACCCCTAAAAAAGGTGCATGAGAGGTAAATTTTGAGATCTTGAATGTTCAAAATGATCCTTCTGTTTTCACACTTGGTTGAGGATTTAGATATATTAGAATTCTTAGCTGGAAACCATTTTTCTTCAATAAAAAATTGAAGGACTTCCTCCACTTTTTCCACCAGTGTTGCTTTGGACAACGTGATGCCATTCTGATTTCTGATCTTTTGAAAGTCATTTCTCTCCTTTGGAAGCTTATAGGATCTTTGTTTTATTCCAAGTGTTCTGAAATTTAATACTATGATTATGTTTTGTGGTAGGTCTTCTTTTCATTGTATTGTGTACTCACTGGGCTTTCTCCATCTAGACCGTCACGTTTAAAAAATTTGGGATCAATTCTCAAATAATTTCTTTGATAGTTTCCTGTGGCAAACACTGCAACATTCAGGAAACAATTTTTGGAGTAATTATTCTGTGCCAAGTACCATTTCTTACGCACTTTGTTTCTTCTGTATTTTGCATGATATATTAACGTTAAACTTCTTAAATATATTTTATTTTATTGAGGCAGCACAGTAAATGTTAGGTAAAGCTTTATTATCCTCATTTACCAATGAAATGTTAAGTAAATCACCAGAGTCACACGGCTAGGAAGATATGAAATTGCAATTCTCACCCAATTCTTTCCTTACTGAAATGCTCTCAATTATTATATCTGACTGTCTCTGAAAGAAAGAAGGACAGTCTCTATTTCTAGAAACCTCATCTTTCTCTAAATTTTGTGATCAATATAAAGACAAGAGATGGGAAACCAGGGCTGACCTTATGTTGAGCGAGTTCGGCCAGAAGAGCACCACTCAAGGATCAACAGGTGTCAAAGCTCCCGAGTCAACAGCCATGATGCTTAAACTTTGCACCACTCTTTTATTTCAAAGCATTAAAAAAAAAGAGCCCTCTGTTACTGAAAGTGTATAATAATACATAGGACCAAAAAGACAGGCTTTTAGAAGAAATAGGTGATTAGAGGAACTTTCTGAAAAAACTTTTGAAGAGACAGAACTGATTCTTTTGGACAAGTCCAGAGGGCAGAACGATCCACGGTGCATGTGTCCAGGTAGAAGCCTCAGATGGCCAAAGGGATGGCAGGATCTCCGTCAAGGATGTGGAGTACAGAAACAGTAGGCGATGCCCTCTGAGACAAATCTCAGCTCTTTATTTTACCAAAGGCTGGCTTTATGACATAACTTCTCAAGGCTTTCTTTAACTGTTGGAATTTAAATGTTTCGAGCCTGGCTGCCTGAAGAAGGAGTGAACTCTAAACTCTTCTGAAGGGAATTTTCCAAGCTGCTGGTAAGGTCCAGTAAGATCTATGTTACCAGAAAGTGTCCGGGGTCTCACAGGCTCAGCAGTCTGCTCTGCTGCACTAGTAACACAGCTGTAAGGATGATCTCTCTCGAACACAGGTATCAGCCCATTACTTCCTGGCCAAAGCCCTACAGGTCATCCACTTATCTATTTGATGAACTCTAACTACCACAGCCTAGCACTGGAAATCCTTTTGAGAAAGAAGCTGGGTGGATGACAACCAACCAGTCCCCTTGACCTAAAGAGAGGCCTGCCAGGTGCCTCCTGTCCCCATCACTTCTAGTCACCATAACAGGCCACTGCTGGTGTAGGCCCAAATTTGTCTTGTTCTCAGCTTCATGCTATTACTTTCTCCTGCATTTAAAAAAATTTATATAGTTAAATGATCACTTTAAACATCAACTGAATCGTACTATTTACAAAGCACTTATTTGTAATATTTGTAACATGTTGTTGGTATGTCTCTGCCACTGCATTAAAAAAAAAAAAAGCACCCAAATAACAAATGCTTCATTAAAATGTATTATATATATAAAATTCTATTTATATAAAATATAAAAATTCTGCATCTGCTAACTTTGGGATATGCTTGCACCACTGATCATCATTAATAGGTCTGTGCTAGACTAGTCCTGCTCATGTGAATACTGAAACGTATTTGCTTGCGGGAATTAACTAGCCTACATGGGATTAAACCCGCAATCTTGGTCTTATTGGTCTTTAACCCAAAGAAATAATATACTGAAGCAAAGCTGGTGTTCCTCTTTGCTTGTTTTACCACTTCAACAATTATCTTCACTCACAGAACAATCAAGTGTTGAAAAGTCACCCAGAAACATTATAACATCTCTTGGCACATAGTAAAAATATTTGAAAAGTGATAGCATACCATATTCAAACTCGGAATCCGAAAATTCAGGTTCTCTTCTGGAAAATTATGCAGACCTATGTGAAATCTTTGGTATAACTATCACTTTGATATAAATAAATGAGCCTTTCTAACATATTATTTTTAAATGTACCTCTTAAGGTCAGCGAAAGCTCAAACTAGCTAGGTCCTCGTGGATGCTGATGAAGAATGAAATGGGGTAGATGGTATCAGAATGGCACTGCAAACAAGGGCAAATGTTCTGGGTGGGAAAGGACACAGCATGTTCAGGACACACTGAGAATCCATGCTGAGCAGAGCAGGGAGATAGGGTGGTGGCATCTTTGTGGCTCAAGACAGTCCTGGTACATAATTACTCAATATATTTGTGATTTGAAGGAATGGCTGAAGCTTGAGAGAAGAAAACTTCTGGGTCAATTATAAAAACCAGAAATAAGGTAGGCCTGAGAGAAGAAAAGGAATGGGAAAGCTGACAAGAAGGGGAAAGGTCAGAGGGCTGTTATACGCCAGTAGTAAAGTATCACACAGAACTGTGTCTAGAAAGGAAATAAGTAAAAGATGGAAGAAATACTGGGATAACAAATGGGTGTATTCCAGACAACACAAAGAAAACTGATTCTCTTTAAGTTTCGGAGAATAAAAGGAACATAGTAAACCTCTTATTTTTAAAAAAAGGCAATGAACAAAACTGAAGAAACATAAAAAAGGACAAAAGATCAAAGGCAAACCAATAAAATCTATAGGCAGTCAATTCTGAAAACTAGCATAATCAAGATGACAGCCTTTAGGTTCATGATTTATAGAGGAAATATAGATTATATAATGTTTCTTTTATTCTTGATTAAAATATTTGAGGATTATATAACAAGATTCCTACATAGTATATACTTTGTAGGCAAGTTTTAAAATATCCAGTAAAATCTGCTTCATTGCTTTTTCCCCCAAGGGAAGCATTAATTATATACTGTTTCATTTCAATTAAAATAAAATTCCTGAGACAAGAGTAGAAAGAAAAGGAGAGATTACAGTTTTATATACTGTGCTGAGAAGCAAGAGACCTTCCCACATGATGGTTGATCCAGGAGAAATAATTGGCCACTTTGGTGGGAACTCTGGTGAATGTGTGCATTCACCCACACATACACACACGATCAAAGGAAATTAGTAAATAAGGCTAAATGAAACAGCAATACAGCCTGATCAAATCAAGAAAAAAGGTAAGCCAAAAAAAAGGAATTCATAAAAGAGCACTGATCAGCGATTACACTCAACTAACCAAGTGTCTATAAGATTATCTAACACATGTGATCAAACAGAGGGAGATGTTTGGGGTAGCGTCTTGATGACACCATATGGATGTTCGCTATAAACTTTTCTGGAATTGTGCACGTTTGAAATCCATCATCATAAAATGTTGGAGCAAAACCAACTAGGTGAATCTGCAGGACTATCTGAATACAGAAGGGAAAAAAGTGTATTCTGGCAAGAACAAGTTTATAGAAGTTTTGATTATTTTCCCTTAATGTTTATTAGAATAACACATATACATAGATTAAAATATCACATGCTTATAACGAAAAGCATTAAGCCTCTACTGTACTCCTGAATTCCAAGTCCTAAAGACACCAGTGTGAAACTATAAAAATTTCATCAAAATATAAAACCTGTATTACATTTCTTACAAAAGTTGTTTTGAAAAGGAGTATGTGCGGTGAATAAAATGGAAAGTCACAGAATTATAAAAACTTTAGAATTAAAATTTTACACATTCTGATGAAACTCACGGGGAGTTGTCTTCTAAAATGTCAGAGAAATGTCTTCAGCATATAACTTGGAGGGAGTGAAAAAATCACAGGGAACCTACTATGGCAGGAGTTTCTTAGTGGGGCTTATTCCTTAGGCAAGAGAAAGAAGAAAACTAAGTTGATTAAGAAGCCATAGAATGACTTCAAAATTGAGACCTGAACATTTACATCATTGCCCAGCCGACTGATTAAAAGCCCAGCCTGAGTGAAATACTACATGAGAGGAATGGACTGGTATATTTCCTTGAAATTAGATTCAAGCAAAATTTCCCACTCTCTAACTAGATAGATGCCAGGATCAATCCCAGGTAAATATAAGGTCGATACACCATTTTGCCAGATTTTGAAAAAATTTTCACATGGACTCTGCAGACTTAATACTAAGATTTAAGTAGAATGCCCAAGTCCTTATTAGCTAGTCGGGGTCACTCTTTTTAAAAAGTGAGGTTAAGTTCCAATTCATTTATTCTGCCAATAATTAAAATGAACAATTTACCAAGCACAGAAGAAATATTTTCTTGAATGTGACTAATTCACTGAAGTTTCAGTATAATATTCTCTTGATAGTTTTTAAGCTTTAGACTTACTGCATTTTGCTTAAATAATTTAAAACAACTGGAAATAGCAATGGATCTCTTGGCTATTATAGGAGCTGAAAGAGTTCAAGAAGATAGCAAAGTGGATGGGCAGGCGGAGAGACTAATACGCAGTTAAATAACATCAACAGAAGCCCAGGAGATCCAAAATAGATTCCAGCTTTATTGATTTTTTTCTTAGTCTATCCAACTCTGCCATATAAAAACACACCTCATTTTAGTATTAAGTGTCAAAGAACCCTAATTTTCAAATAGCAAATAGAGCCAACCAGGAAAAATTTCCTAGAAACTTGAACATTACCTTAAAATATTTTGGCAACGTAGAATCATAGAAAGGGCAACATTAAAACAAAAATGAGCGTTAAGTAGTAAATGTAATTCTTGCTGCTTAAAGGAATGGTAGGGTTAGCTTATCATCTAGTTGCATCTCCCAAAAAGTGGATTTTCAAGTGTTGAGAATGATTTTTGAATAGTAACAGTTTAATAATATATATCTACTAAAATCCTTATAGATTAAGCATTCACTGGTGGTTAATTTCATTGTAAATACTGAATATTGAAGGGATATACAGAATTAATGATCCATATGTCAGAATATACGGATCTACTGTATTTGGCTTTAAATTATGGAAGTCCTTCAACTAAGCATTTATTCTATAACCGCTCAACACCAAGGATAAGGAGTTCAAAATCTCTTTATTTTGGATTAACTGGGAAGATAAGGAACTACTTTCTGGTTCAGACTTCTTCAAAAATGGCATTTTTTGGTTGATTCAAGTGTATTTTGTTAACGGAAACTGCAAGTATCAGGCTGGCATATGATAGTTTCTATTGGATGTACTTAAACAAAGAGGTTAAGTTCTAATTCTTTTATTATTATTGTAATCAATGCAGTAACTGAATATAACCAAATGAGTACTATTAAAATGTCTGAAATGGATTAAACAATCATCCAGCAGTTTTATTCACACTGTTCTCTGCTTGGCAACCTCCTCCATCATACATGAAATAAGTGATTTATTTCAGACCTGTTCTATAAACAACATAATTCATTCTGAATTGAGAAAGTCACATTAATAGGGCTTCACCATACATGAATACAACTATTAAGCTAGGAAAGAAAAATATTCTTATCAATCAACTTCATTATTTAATTTTCCTTTCTACTAATGGGATTTGGTTCATTTTTTTGATGTTCCATCAAGGTGCATGGTGGAATATGGGAGAGGGACTGGAAGAGGGGAAGAAGAGTAGACCGTATCCATTCATCCACATTTATGGAGTGCTTAATAGATGCTAAGCGTTGTGCTAGGAGCTGGGATCATGGAGATAAATGATAACTCTCATGATAATAGTCCGGTAAAAGAAATAGGCATGGAAATAAACAAATTACCATCCTACTGATTTAAGAACATATGAGCTACAGAGACATTCGGAGAAAGGAATGAGTAACTACAGTGGAGGGAGTATAGCAGGGAAATTTCTAAGAAGGGCAGCAGCCAAGCCCCATTTTCATGGTGTATAGGTATTAACCTCTAGACTACAGGGAGCATTTCAGACCAAAAAAAGGTGAAATGGTATACAGTATTATTAATCGCTCACATGTTTGTTTCCCTCAATAGCCTGTGGGCTTTAAGCTATTAGGGAAAACAAGTCTACGTTTTACTATTATAGTTTCAGGGCCTGGTTATAGCAGGTGCTTAATGAAATTTTTGTAGGATGATTTCTTCTATCAGTTACCATAACATTCCAAGCAAAACACATGAATTATAAAACATTTGTTTTCAACATTTTTAGACAATGATAACCTAACTTTAAAAACTGAAGAAATATATTATTTAACTTCATGAGGTAAAAATAGTTCCAAAAGGACTTCCCTTTGTTGACCTTAGAGGATGCAACACAAATATTCTACTTCTTAACTTCAATGCTAAACTCAAAGCTCAGCAGCTGAAATTTGTACTTGAACGGGTAATTAGTAATAATTATGATGATGTATTTATGGAACACCAAGCATGGTCCAGGTACTGAGAGAAGCTTTTCACATAGATTATGACATTTATTCCTGATAATAAGCCCAAAAGGCAGGTATCCTTATTTTACAGATGTGATGGAGAAGTTTGGCCAATTGATCATCACACTCTAGTTTGGAAAGTACATGTTTTTCTCCTGTGGTTGTAATCAATACATTTCAGTTATACAAACTGTTTTAACAATGCCCTAAATTCTCAATAGCATGCTTTTGTGTGCTGATTGACAAATGCCAAGTAAACTGTGTATCAACTATCCAATTTTACCTCTAAGTTAAAGGACTGAAGAGGGCAAAATTTTAGCACATTAAACCTCTAACATCACAGCATGCTTTGATGTTACAAATCATACTGTGTATTCCACTGCTGATGGCTAGACAAGTAATGGATAGCACATTAATTAGCCTTGGGGAGGCATATCCTTGCTGGTTTATTAGTACTATTTTTTTTTCTTGTTTCAATATATTATTTGGCATCTTCGAATCTTGTTTTATTTATGTAAAAATAAATTGACCTGGCCCTTTTGCATCCTTGAGTATCTGAGTTTTCTATGTATATTTATTTCCATGTCACTACCTGCTGCTATATAATTAGTTCCCGGAACTCTTACTGAATTCCAAATAGTAAAACCCAAGATGATCTGTGTTAATGTCAAGTTTCCATTACAAAGAAAATTTGTAATTTGCCTATTAATTTCCCTCCTCTGTGTAGGAGTCATGCCTTATCACTCCCAGAATATAAATGAGGCCCACCCTGACATAAGAGTAGGTAAAAAAAAAACCAAAAACCAAAAAAATAAAAAACCCACAACAGAAAACCAGGTTTACTGCCTCTTGATAGGGCAAATCAAATCTCTCCTTCTTTCTAATGCATTCTTCACTTCTTTTTAGAGACCAAGTGATTTCCTTGCCACCTATAAAGTTGCTTCATCTAAACTGAGCAACTATCTTTTTTCCTCTTTGAAAAGCAATCTTTCAAAAGCCCTCATTATAGTATTATAAAGTCAATAATGGAGTTTAAAGAGCTAGCAAAAAGCTATTTTTAAGTGATATTTTAAGGCACATCTGCACCTCCAAAAGTTCTAGAATCTCTAGGAGTTATATGGATTTAGGCCTTCCTTACACAGAAGGATCCAGAATTCTTACAGACACAGCAGGTTCCAAAAATCTTCTCTAAAGTCTAAGAGTAGAACAATTATGTAAGTGAAATCAAATGCACCAGAAGGGCAGCACTGAAGGCAGATGTCTTTGAACTCTTGCTCATGAGGAAACATAATTATCACCTCTGTTTCAAAACAAACAATTCAATAAAATAAAATTGAAAACACCATACAGAAGGTAGAAAACTTAGTTTGAACTGCTTCTCGGATGCTGAGTTTTATTACAAGGGACCCTTTTCAAACGCTGAATGAACACAAGAATCCTGGCCCTACTAAATATTTGCCAAAGATAACAAAAGGGACATAAAAGCTTGGAAGAGCAGCAGCAGACCCAAAGGGAACTACAAAATTACTGGGTGAAAGGTCATCCCTCACCATTAGATGCTTTAATAAGGTTGCAATTAAAAAAAAAGACACAAAACCAAAAAACAAACCCCACAAACATGTGTAGATATATATCTATCTAAAATAGCTTTTTGTTTACAGTTGTATCTACATATGAATATACATAGTTGTGTTCTGTTTTATCGCTTTGTGGGGTCTTTTGGGGGGGGCAGTGTTAATATACAAATTTGATTTGCTCTAATACTAGCTTAAAGAATAGACATCGGTAGTTATATAATTTAGGAATTAGGTGAACAGGAGAAAAAAACATTCTTACTCAATTGTAGGCCAAATTTAAATCTGTGCCTTGTCTCTACTTTTTCTCCTTCACCTGGTACCCCTCCTTTACACTTCAAACTCAGGATGAACACATATTCCAACTATCACCCTTTTCTCAGTTTGACCAATTAAAATAAGTGAAAACGAGCCTAGCACCCAGTTGTGCTGCAGAGTAGCCTAACTCCGTACCCTGGAAGAACTACTATAACTGGGTTGCAAACACTGATTATAAACCCCAGAGAGATGACAACATTTTGTTCTCAATAAAACTAAATGTGGAACAACATTTCAATTGGAAGACATTGCATACTATTTAAAAAGGGTTCTGAAGTCCATGGCCATGAAAGACATATGGCAGTAGGAAGTCCCAAGTGAACTTGAGATTAATATCTGATGCACTGCAAAGCAGGCCACTTTGTTAAGGATCAATTTGCCAAATAACCAACCTGCAGTATTTACAAAACGTACTGTTCACCAAAATCTTGTTTAACTACCAAGTGTGTAGTAACTCATACTGGAAAGGAAAGATTATTCGACTAGACTGCTTTGGGTGTTGCATTAATTTGCTACAGCTGGACAAAATAGGGATTGGGGGATTAAAAGGTTAGGGGAGAGTCTGAAGTCTCAGAACCCTGAGTTGTCAGATTCCCAGGAGCTCTAGCAAAGTCTCCAAGAGGACTTGCCCTCCACTCCCCTGCCCCTTGCACCTCCGTTTATGAGCATGGCAGTGCCAAGAGGACTCTGCAGGGATGCTTGGGGCCCAGCCTCAGGGGTACAAACTGCTAAAGATGGTGCAGAAAGGGAGGGCAAGGTGTCTTCCCCCAAGGATTAGGTACAAGTCCTACAGGGAGAGAAGATGCTAACTAAAAGCTGAGGGAACTCTTTCCAGGAGGGCCTTCAGTCTGATCTGAGGGAGCACAGGGACAGGAGGCCTTTGCCGAGCGGTCAGGTTCGGGAGCTCTAGGCACAGAAGCTGCATCCATGGCCCTTGTCAGCCATGAGATGACCTGGTCAAGCAATTTCCAGACTTCCAGAAGAAATATTTGGAATTATTGTTAAGAAACACCTGGAGAGAAATGCTGGGGTTCAGCAGCCGGCGGGAGGGGCTACAGGACAGGATGTTGGTATTTAGTAATAGGCTCTCAATTGCATCCTTAGGGTAAAAAGACTCTGACATATTTAGAAGGACTACAATGCCATACAGATTAGCCAGTTATCTTTTAAGCCCTGCTCTTGGGTAAAAATCAAATTGCTCCATTTCTAATAGAGTCCAATGGTTTGTCTGAAGGGAGAGTGGTTGAAAAAAAAAAAGTTTACCACAAACAATGCAGTTCTTCATACTATGTTCTTAGGAAGAGAGGAAATTCTAAACTATTCAAGTTTTGCTGAACTCTTTTATCACACTTAGTTTCCATTTTCTCTTACATTGTCATATGATCCTCTTTGAAAAATTAAATTAGGCTATAAACTTATTTTCATAGATATAAAAACCTTATAATATTACAAGAGGACTTTTCGGACTTCAGAACTTCAAAAGATAACTTAATACATCAAAGTCTCTATCTTCAGATCTTAGAATTTTTAAATTCAGTTCAGTTAGCTTCTATTTATAGTTTCTCTAGTGTGCTTTCCATTTCTGAGAAACTACAACAAATACAGTTACTAAAAATAATCTCTTTGAAATTACAGTAACCGCAGGAGAGGGATGTTGCAATCTGTAGGCTCTACTTTTTTTTTTTTTTTTAAACACTACCATGTTTAAATAACTATAAACTAACTAGAAGTTCTATAAACAAAGAGAACTGAAGACTCCTAAACTCTCAGAAGTCATCAAATCTTAGAATTGGAAGAGATCTCGGAAGTCTTGTAGTTGTAGCTATGAATGGGGGAAGAAAATAACGGCATTAAGTGAAAGGGGATCTTACTGAGAACAGCTATGGGGGCAGAAACTTACAGATGGTTGTCATATAACAATTGTGGCCAGAAAAGGAAGTGGGGTTTTAAAAATTTTTAATTTAAATTCAATTTAGCTAAAATATGGTATATTATTAGTTTCAGGGGTAGAATTAACACCCAGTACTTATTCCATCAAGTGCCCTCCTTAATGGCCATCACCCAGATATCTCCACCCAACACCCCTCCCCTCCAGCAACCCTCAGTTTGTTTCCTGTAGTTGAGTGTGTCTTACGGTTTGCCTCCCTATTTTCATCTTATTTTTTCCTTCCCTTCCCCTATGTTCATGTTTTGTTTCTTAAATTCCACATGGGTGAAATCATATATTTGTCTTTCTCTGACTGACTTATTGTGCTTAGCATAATACCCGCTAGTTCCATCCACATCACTGCAAATGGCAAGATTTCATTCTTTTTGATGGCTGAGTAATATTCCTCTGTGTAGGTGTCTGTGTGTGTGTGTGTGTGTGTGTGTCTGTCTGTCTGTCTACCACACCTTCTTTATCCATTCAACTGTGGTTGGACATCTGGGCTCTTTCCATAGACTGGCTATTGTGGAAATTGGGCTATAAACACTGGGGTGCAGGTGCCCCTTCTAATCACTATGTTTGTATTCTCCGGATAAATACCCACTAGTACAACTGCTGGGTCATAGGGTAGTTCTACTTTTAACTTTTGAGGAAACTCCATACTGTTTTGTAGAGTGGTTGCACCAGTTTTCACTCCCACCAACAGTGTAGGAGGGTTCCCCTTTCTCTGTGTCCTCACCAACATCTGTTGTTTTCTCAGAAAATGAGGTGTGTAGTGTTTCACAGATGGAGCAGCTCCAAAAGAGAAAACCCAAAGTATGAACTACTGTGGATAACGGGGAGATTAGGAAACTGAGCTCAATGTGCCCGTGTGGGTGGGGAGGCCACTGGAGAGGGAGGCTGGTCCAGAGGTGGGAAGGAAGGCTGAGCCAGGTGTTAAGTCTCTTCCCTCCAGTGAAGTGAGGCCCGAGGCCGGGGATGGAAGGGCAGAAGTCTGACTAATATCTGAGAAGAGTAAAATTGCTATGTTCAAAATAGAATTTTTTAAAAACTCCAAGATGCACAAGTCAGAGGTGAAGAAAACATCCTAAGGCAGACAAGGAACAGCTTTTACTTGAGAGGGCTCCAGGACAGCACATGAGATCAGGAGATGGCTGTGTTTTAATGAAGGCAGTAAGGCAGACAGAATGAGGAACACAAAGACAGTTTTCCAAAATATGGTCCAACCCCCTGATGACTGAGATTCTTATTTACCTCGTATTTCTTTTACAGAGGTTGTAACTTGATGATTAGGAAGTCATTCTGATGTCTGAAACTTTACTGTTATTCCTGTCCAGTCAGGAAGCCTAGAGATTCCGAAATACAGCAATGTTAGCTCCTTAACTGGGCAGCAGTTGGTTCTGCCCTTCCCAATCCCTAGTTCATGGACACCAAATAAGAACCAAAGGATATCAATGAAGTCTCAAGGGTTTTTTTTTTGTTTTGTTTTGTTTTTTTGTTTGTTTTTTTAAGATGTATTTATCTTAGAGAGAGTGCTCAGGAGCGGGTGGGAAGGGTCAAGAACCTCAAGCAGAGCCCTGGCTGAGCGGAGAGCCTGACACAGGACTTGATCCCACAACCATGAGATCATGACCGGAGCCAAAATCAAGAGTTAGATGTTTAAATGACTGAGCCACTCAGGGGACCCCTGAGATCGATCTTTCTTTCTTTCTTTCTTTCTTTTTGTAAAGATTTTATTTATTTGAGAGAAACATGAGCAGAGGGGAGAGGGAGCAGCAGGGAGCCTTAGCCCAACATGGGGCTTGATCTCAGGACTCTGGGATCATGACCTGAGCTGAAGACAGATGCTTAACCAACTGAATCACTCAGGTGCCCCCCACAAAAATCTTTCTCTTATAGTCTAGTAAAACAGAAAAAAAAAAAAAATCTGACTAATTGTCATGCAAAGGTTTTTTTTTTATTTTAAGATTTTGTTTTATTTATTTGAGAGAGCAAGAGAGAGCATAAGTGGGGTAAGGGGTAGAGAGAGAAGCAGACTCCCACTGAGCAGGAAGCCCAATGTGGGGCTTGATCCCAGGACTCCAGGATCCTACCAGAGATGAAGGCAGACACTTAACCAACTGAGCCACCAAGGTGCACCAGAAAGGTTTCTTCCTAAGCTGCATCAGCAACCACTGCTACTTGGGAAAAGAACACTGTCCAAATAAAGACAATGAACTAGAAAATTAAAACGAATCCAAAGAACCTTCCAGAATACTGTCAGTATGGCCATATGCCACCCATCTCTATATTATACTGTACAAAGTAGTGATCTCCTGTGGCATCTGTACTTACAAAACATCTTATCCTCATTCTAGATATGAATTGGCTAACCAGAATAATTAACAACAGAACAACACGGCTATTGTTGGCTATATGAATTGAAGGCTAGAGAAAAGGAAGCAAGCTCAGGGTGACTGCTGGGCTAGTAGCACAGAAAAGAGAGGTTTATGTATACAAGTATGTTATAAACTCAAGTGTCTTAACAGAAGTAGAGTTAAAATGCTATAGGAACTGAGGAAAGGTAAAAAGCTATTTCCAGGGTGCCTGGGTGCCTCAGTGGGTTAGGGCCTCTGCTTTTGGCTCGGGTCGTGATCCCAGGGTCCTGGGATCGAGCCCCATATCAGGTTCTCTATTCAGCAGGGAGCCTGCTCCCCCCCACATCTGTCAGCCTCTCTATTTGTGATCTCTGTCTGTCAAATAAATAAATAAAATCTTCAAAAAGAAACCTATTTCCAGCTGACAGTGTTGGGAAGTTTCATGGAAGAGGTGGCCATGGCTTAGTAATGACCCCTTTCCTTTCATCTTCAGATATCCCTATAGAAGAATTCCAGCAGGAAGAAAACCAAAACTAAAATCCTGAGCAATTTCCCAAACAAAGCACTACGAATGATCTATATTTATATACCAGTATATAGCAGCCTGAAAAATATGATGAGTGGAAATTTAACAGTATAGGCAGAAACTGCCACAAAAATGATGGCACTTAGCTTGGCAAGACTTCTTTTCCTCCTTTTTCTGTATTTTCTTCTCTTCACGTGATGACACATTGGCCCACCCTGGACAATTCCAGCTGACAGATGCAGAACTGGAGGGTTTTATCTGTTTTGGCCACCCTCCTCTGAGGTAAGACTATAATGTTTTAGCAGTATCTTGCCAGAGGCCGCACAGGAGGTTGAGATGGATATAAGTGGGTGGACCAGGATCATAAAATAAGGAAAAATTCAAGTGCATGCTTTCCTTGCCTTGGGGAGGGGCAAGAGCAGTCAGAGGAAGATGCTGCTGATTGTATTGGTGATGTCCAATACTGCTGTCATTCCACCTCAATTAAACAATGAAGCCCACAATCTTAGAATTTACAGAAACGAAATCTGAGCTATGACTGCTATCTGAAACTCAAAATCCCAAATGGCAAAAGAGGCATTAGAAGTATCTGAGAAGCTTTTGTTGGCTTCACTCCTCAAATAAATAATGCCAAATATAGCTCTGTAATGCAAATTAAGATCTAAATACAGTGGACTCTTGAACAAAGCATGTTTGAACTGACCTAGTCCATTTATGCATGGATTTTTTTTTTTTTTTTTTGGATACAGTACTATAAATGTATTTTCTGTATGGTTTTCTTAAACATTTGCTTTTCTCTAGCTTACTTTATTCTAAGAATATAGTATATATGTGACATACAAAACACATTAATTGACTGTGTATGTTATTAGTAAGGCTTCCAGTGACAATCAGATAGTTAAGTTTTTCAGAAGTCAAAGTTATATATGAATTTTTTTTTTCTTTTTTAGTATGAAAGGGGAGTGAGGGCAGGGTGGGGGGACAGTGGCACCTTAACCCCTGTGCTGTTCAAGGGTCAACTATACTGAGCTTTATTCTAACAGGCCACAATAATGTCCTTCTAGTTAATAAGCAAAAATTGTGAATTATATCCGTTGACTAACTTAGTTATATCTTAAATTTGTATGGGCTGACACTTTAGATAAAAACACCAAATAGTTAATAAAAGCATAAAATAAAATGAACTGGTTTAAAGGGCAGGAAAAATGGTTAGCAGAATACAAAGAACTGAATTATTAAAATTGCTGCAGTAATATAAAAGAGGATGACCTTTATGTGATAATAACAATGTGCTTCAATTTATGAAAATGTTATGAGTGCCCACCACTGGGAACCAAGGCTTAATAAATGCAGGAATTCTCAGACATGCTCCATCATCCTTTGCTCTAACGTTGCCATTTTCTGTAATTGCTGCCCCTTTATTGTTTTTAGGGTGACTGTCCCTCTCCTAGCCAAACCCTGTAAAATGCTCAAGTTGGTACACCAAGTTCCTTCAGCATAGTACAGTAAATCACTGAGTGAGAAACTAAAAAGGAATTTAAAAAGGAAGCCTAATCTTTGGATGGATGGTATATTATGGCATTAGCATCATTACCAATAGAAAAGGCAAGGTAAAAGCTACATAATGATCAGTGGTGGACACATTAGAGATAATACAGGAGAATAAAAATAATCTAAACACTAAATAACTCAAGTCACCACGTTAGAAGGATCACCTACAAATACAACACACTTCGCTGTTAGTGTGAAAGGGATATTAACTATCTCAAGAAATTAGCGTTCTCCAAGTTGATTAGCCTGGTAAAGAATTTTGACAAACTACCTTTCTATAGAACACCACCATTCTCTTATACAATTTGGCTGTAGTGGATCTGCCTTAATTTAGTCATTGGGTATTTACTGAACAGTACAGTAGCACTGGAAGGGAGAGAGAGAAAGGGTGACAGAGACGGGGAGGGAAGGAGGCGCACATGGCAGGCTGACAAACCCATGATTCTTATTCCAAAGAACCTAAGACCTAAGACATATTTGCAAATTATGTGATTCTTTTTTTTTTTTTTTTTAAATTATATGATTCTTAAGAGTGGTTCAAATGTTGTAGAAGCCTGGAGGGATTGGTCTTCCAGCTGAAGAGATCCAGAAATGATCTGTCTGGGCTGGATTTAACAGGTAGATCTGATCAGAGGCAGAAGAGACAGAAGTGTTGCAGGCAGTAGGGAGGTGTGAGGTCAGGACAGACAATGTGAGTCATGGCTTCAGATGGAGCTTAAGGGAAGCCGGATGGGGCCTGTAGCCTGAGGTCAGAGAGCTCAGCACCACTTTCAGTTGTTTTTATCAGCTTCCTTTTCTCATTTTCCACAGCAACTATTCCAGACTCTCATTAATCACCTCTGTGTCCTACATACCCAAACATCCCCCTCAAATTCCATAAACTCTCATCTGTCAAGAGCGTGACTCCCTGTCTTGCCACCTATTCCCTAAACCAAAATAAGCCTCTCCTGCCTTAGCAGATGAGGAATCCCCTTTCCTTTGCTTGTACTGGTGATGTCCAGTGCTACGGTCTTGTGATTTCCAATACTACTGTCACTACTACTTGTGATTTCTGAGAAAATCTGCTCCATGATGAATCCATTTTACATTCCGCTTTTCCTCTACTGAATTTTCCCCACCTCTGAAAATATTTTCCTGGTCATCCTTGATGCAGCTTTCCCCTTCTTGTGACGACTCCTGCTCTGCCCTTTCCTTTAGCAGTGAACTCCTGGTAGGAGTCATCTATCTACTGGAAACTTGCTGTCTCTACTTATATCCACCTTCACTCCACTCAAATCTGGCTTCTGGAACCCTCATTACTGAGAAACTACTCTCACCAAAGTCAACACACACCACCTAGTTGTTGCACCCAAAGGTTCTTCACAGAGTCTGCAAATAAAGAGTCTATCGGCACCTCAAATTTCAGAGAAGTTGCAGATGTCTCAGAGAATGACTCAAAGTCCATGAGCATCTGACCTTGCTAAAAAGGCCAATTACTGCTGAAAAAGACTTATTTAGGTAAATCAATATTTGCAAATATAAAATTATGTCCATTTACCACTACAGACAGAAAGGCCGAGATGTTTTTTAAAGTCTCAAAACCATTTGTAAATACAAAAATAAGACATTTGTCCAATGATTCCTAGGAAACAGCTTTGTAATTAGGATGAGTCATACTTTTTTCCTACTATATGCCATCATACCGCCTGTAAATACCTCACTCATGGATCAAAAGAGATGGGGGAAAAAAAAAGAACATGAGATGCAATTACTTTTACTGAGTCTTCCTTTAAACTGCACATAATTAATGCAGAAAGCTCAAAATAGGACTCTTTGGGATGACTATGACGATGACAATGCCATCAGATCTTACTTTACTGAGAATAAGTAACAAACTGCTTTCCAAGATAATCAATTCTTTTAGAATACTGAGAAGAGAACCATTTACTCTCCAGCTCCCAAGTATTTATAAAGTCATAAATACTACTTTGAAACTCCCACTAGTTCTGATTCCCTTTAGTTTCTATTCTGTTAAAAGTGAGGCTTCATGACAACTAAGACAACCTTTCTAACATCAGATCTTACCACTTAGATGAACTCTCGTCTCCAGTCAGACCAGTCTCCACTGCTGGATCTCCAACATTGACTGTTCTTCACCAAATCAAATCCTACTATTCCTCAAGATCTAATTCAAAACTCTCCCCCTTATTCTGCCAGCTCACTACAACCCTTCTCTACTCTATGCTCATACATTGTTTCTGTGGTACTTGTACACTGACTTTCCAAATGGGAGCATAGGGATATGCTCATAACTTTTTACTCCTACCTATGCTATCACCAGCATGCATTGATCACATAGTATTAAATATAAAACACAGGCCTTACCTAAGATTCAGGTTACATACACTTACCAAAAAAGGACACTTTGTTTAGAATATTTAAATACAAACACTTTTAGTTACAATTTTAATAAGAGTACATTACAGGACAAAGTTTTTATGTTTCTCTTTGCTTGAACTCTATTAGTCTGTCAAGTCTAAACAAAAACCAGTCCATTCCTAATTTATTAAAATAGAAGCCTTTGTCATGACTGATTCAGTAACATAAGTGGTGGCTACAGTCTACCTGAATTACTAGGGAAACTAATCTTGAGATCAATATATTAATTACATTTTTACTGATAAGAAAGTTTATTAATAATTTCTTTAACAAAAATTAATTGGTAAACTATTTGGAAACCTCATCTGGTTCTATGATGAACACAGTGTACTTATTAAAATTATGTCCTTGAGGAAAGCAAGTATGTCTTAGGACACAGAAAATAACGTGCAAAATAACTTCCATGTACTCCCATAAACACTGTGAAGTTCCGCTCCTGAGAAGAAGCACAGTATGGCCAAGTCGTAGACCTTCTATAATAATGACATCTAAGAGCAGTCTGCAAAAATAGGGTAGCTGGTTGTCCAGCTTTGAGAAGTGCTCTTTATCTGGTTGAGGAACTCGGATCTGCTGCCCAGGAGCAATGATAACTATGGCTAAAACAGGCACTGTCTAACACTTCTACTACAAATTAATTCATGACCATTGTAAATCAGCACGAACTTCACCCACAATGAGTAAGGTGTGGGGAGGCCCCTTGTGCCTTGACCTCTAAGAAGGTCACTGCTAAAGTTCATGTTTGGCTAGAGCACACTTTCTGTTTGGGTAATAACATGCTTTCCCTTCAAGGCCTATGCACACATATCCCCTAATACCTGCCGTTGGCAGTGGAGGCTGTGTTTTACTTATCTGATCTTCTGCTAAAGGCCATTTTCAAGCTGTGAGGAAATGGGAAATACAAACCATAAACTATGAATACAGGATTTCAAAAAAAAATTTCCCACTTGAAACCCCAAACTACTTTCAGACTACATTTATATAGTGCAGAATTAATCCAAAGAATGAACAGTTTTGGGTGATATATCTATCACTTCAAAGAAAGCAGCTATTAACCCACAAATAAAACAACCCTCAACACAAATGTCTCACGTTATTATCTGAGAAACTGTAAACACCCTCACAGTATCAAAGGTGAGTTATTTAGAATAAATAAGGACTCAGAGACAGATGTTTACTTAACAGTACTGAAATATGTGCTGGAGAAGCATTTTAGTCCCTACAACAGGCCTTTAACACAAATGAGAGAACAATGATGACAAAAAAATGCTTGCTGTCCAAAGATTTAAGACAGCTATTTTAAAATATTAGCATGAAAAGAATCTAGCATATCATGGATTATGGCTAGTTTATTACATTCAGATAAGACTGTAATTGGAAGAGCTACTTTATTTTAAAAAAAAGAGAGAGAGAAATAAATGTTAAGTCAGTGGATACTCTAGTTTCTCTTTCAATTATCATTTCCTATGAAAAAGATGACTAAGCCATGATGGAAAGTATTTGCATGAAGTTATTATCATAAAATAAGTACATTAAAATGGGCACGTGGAGTGTAGGTGCATGCTCTAACAGATTCTCTATGACAATAATCTTACCAAGTAGGAGAATACTTGGAATTTCCATTATGTGGTCACGTGTCTTATGCAGAGGGAATGAAAGCCATTGAGGACACACATGCTTTCCTCTCCTACATAACTGTGTTAGGAGAAAGCAACTTAATTTTAGAAAGTTCCTAACGTACTTTCATCTACCCCTTCCTGCGGTGCAGAAGAGCAATCTCATGATAACTGCACCAGGAGGGAGCACCTGGGTGGCTCCATGGGTCCAGCATCTGCCTTTGGTTCAGGTCATGACCCCACTGTCCTGGGAGGGAGCCAGGTAGTAGCATCAGCCCCCTGCTCAGGGGAGGAGCCTGCTTCTCCTTCTCCTCCCTGCTTGTGCTCTCTGTTGCTATCTCTGTGTACCACTCTCAAATAAAGAGAGAAAATCTTAAAAAAAAAAAAAAATTTTTTTTTAACTGCACCAGGACTTGTTTTGCTCAGTCCAGGTTTTATGGCAAAGTGAATTTGGGTGTTTGGAGCAAATGGATGATAAGTACAGGGTGTCTATATTATGAAATATATACAATGATGTTATACATAAGTAAAATTTATATCACATATAAAAATATTATATGCAGATGAGGGGGAGAAAATGATTCATTCAGAAGGCTGTCCAGATATTTTTCAACATTACTACATAAACAATTGCTGTATTTAGGTTCCATGTTCCTATGGGGCTGATTTTTTATCAGAATCTATTTTTTAAAAGATGATGATGCACGAACTTGGTCTGCAACTGCACAGCACACACACACACTGTTGTTTTAACAATACCTTTGTGTTTCTCTAAATCAATCAGAGAAAGACAACTATCATATGATCTCCCTGATATGAGGAAGTGGAGATGCAACGTGGGGGCTTTGGGGGATAGGAAAAGAGTAAATGAAACAAGATGGGATCGGGAGGGAGACAAAGCATAAGAGACTCTTAATCTCACAAAACAAACTGAAGGTTGCTGGGGGTAAGGGGGTCGGGAGAGGGTGGTGGGGTTATGGACATTGGGGAGGGTATGTACTATGGTGAGTGCTGTGAAGTGTGTAAACCTGGTGATTCACAGACCTGTACCCCTGGGGCTAATAATACATTATATGTTTATAAAAAATTTAAAAAAAATTAAAAATAGAGCTTCCCTATGACCCTGCTATTGCACTACTGGGTATTTACCCCAAAGATACAGATGTAGTGAAAAGAAGGGCCATCTGTACCCCGATGTTCATAGCAGCAATGGCCCCGGTCGCCAAACTATGAAAAGAACCAAGATGCCCTTCAAAGGACGAATGGATAAGGAAGATGTGGTCCATATACACTATGGAGTATTATGCCTCCATCAGAAAGGATGAATACCCAACTTTTATATCAACATGGACGGGACTGGAAGAGATTAGACTGAGTGAAATAAGTCAAGCAGAGAGAGTCAATTATCATATGGTTTCACTTATTGTGGAGCATAAGAGATAACACGGAGGATATGGGGAGATGGAGAGGAGAAGAGAGTTGGGGGAAATTGGAGGGGGAGATGAACCATGAGAGACTATTCTGAAAAATAATCTGAGGGTTTTGAAGGGGCGGGGGGGGGTAGGAGGCTGGGTGAGCCTGGTGGTAGGTATGATGGAGCACTGGGTGTGGTACATAAACAATAAATTCTGGTACACTGAAAATAATTTAAAAAAATTTAAAAAAAACAATACCTTTGCATTTCTCAAACATCAAAGTATTTTTTAAAAAATAAGAAAAGGTCCTAGCAAATGGAAAAAGCCACAGAAAATATATATATTTTTAAGATTTTATTCATTTATTTGACAGAAACACAGAGAGAGGGAACACAAGCAGGGGGAGCGGGAGAGGGAGAAGCAGACTTCCAGCCAAGCAGGGAGGCCAATGTGGGGCTCAGTCCCAGGACCCCCAGATCATAACCTGAGCCGAAGGCAGATGCTTAAAGAATGAGCCACCCAGGCACCCCAGAAAATACTTTCAATAAGGAAGAAAAAAATCTATAAAGCTAAAAGAGAAAAGGTACAACCTTTTATAAATAATGCAATGGACACATGCCCAGAATAAAGGAGAAACAAGGTAAAGCTTTTTTGGACAAACCCAAAAAAGAAAGATAACACATCCACAAAGAAATTACATACCACATAAAACCAAAAGGCAGTCGTAAGTGCCTGTTGAAATGAATTTCTGGATTCAAGGATCCAGAGTGTTTAGATTCAGGCTGACAACTGAACTTCTAGGAGAATAAATCTGATTTTCACACGAACAGGAAACTAAAGCATATTGTTACATACATATTGCATTTGCACCACAATTCTTCTGACTTGTTTTAGTTCAACATGATAAGGACATGACAATGTAGTGTGTAATGCCACCTGGTGATGGACAGAACTACTACTGTGTCCTCTAAGGTTGCTCTGTGTCTCTCACTTCTGCCTTCAGAGGGAAAATCGACAGAACGTCTTAATGTATGTAACAATATTCTTTGCAATCAGGGTACAGTATGCAGAAAGTTCTCACTCAAAGGCAAGTCCACAAATTTTACTTACACGGCATCTTCCACCATGGTGAATTTTAAAATAAAAATATTTTGTAAGTGTCACAGTTATCAGCATTTTTTGGCATGTTACTCTTAAGAAAACAATATAAACATTGTAACAGAGCATCAATACTTAGGTAAAGACAAACCTTTCGAATGAGTAAAATACACAATGTATATCATTTTCACTCACCTAAGAAAATGATAATCTAACCAATACTGGAGTATGTATTTCAAGAATATTAATGGTGCCATTAGACATGCTCTCATTACCACCCTGGCCTACCTTCACTAGCAGGAATTCATCAGAGCTGACTGGTGTTAGAGAAACAACAGATAGTCCCAAAGCAAGATTTTCCTCCTACTTAAACGTGAAGCAGTACAGAAGGCCCTAGGCTGCAGTGACTGTCTCCTTAGCACCCTCTCAGAATCTGAAACTCACGGAGGAGAGAAATACTAACAAACTAGGGAAAACCCTCCTTAAGAATCCAATTCCATACTGATTCTTACACGATCAAATGCCAAGACCTTGTTCAGTTAAAAATAACATGTTCCTGTTATGCCCCTTATAAAAGCATAGATTATCTAAAAAGAACAATAACAATTAATAACCAAGAAATCAGCCTTACTTTTGTTCTTTGGTAATTAAAAAAAAAAAACCATCTTAAGACAGCATTTATTATCGACTGTACACCTGCCTGCACACCCTCAAGCACTGTCATGAATCTCTCCTTTGCAATGAAAGGGTCCGTGTGACTCAGGATCTGCTGAGTGATCACTAGACTGAAGGTGGGAGGGGCATTACTAATCAGATGTGCACAGATAAGCATATGCAATGCACAGCATGTGTAAGAGGCTGAAAACAGGTCATCTACAAAAATTTGTACAAACCATAAATTTACGGAGTACCTGTAATATTCATGACTGCAAACTAGGGGCTCAAACAGAAAAATAAATGAGACTGCTATCTACCCTAAAGGAGCTCAGTGTCCAATGGAGAGAAATACTGACAAAACACCTGATTATAGAAGAGAATGAAAGAAGTGATTAAGACAAATGTATAAATGAGAGTAAGAAGAGGGAACCTCAAGAACCTGGAGAAGTCAGGGGACTGTGAAGCTGACAAGTCATCTGAACCATTTTGAAGGATCAGCAGGAGATACCCAGGTGACTGGGACAGTTTAGGAAAAGAACAGCATGAAGAAAGTATACTCCACATGGCAGGACAGAAGAGAGGGCAAGGAGTCACACAGCAAGAAACAAGTCCAGAAAGGCCAGACAGGCAGGGACTGAGCTTTGGGCAATAGTTTTTGTTTCACAAAAATCCTAACTGTCTTGTAAGAAACACACTGGCCCGCCTCAGTTCACAGGTGAGGTTGCCTTCACTCAATAAGTTCCTCAGTGTCCCTAAGAGAATCCTACTAGTCAAAGTCCCTGGCCCCACACATCAACTTGAACTACAAGGTACCTGTAGAACAGAGGCTTTAGGAAGAGCTCTCAAACCCCGTGTGAACTAACTCTCCCCTGAATGTCAGTGAGTGAAATCCCATTAATGGAGAATTGGTAGGAGACGTGCAGTCTCTCCCAACATTTAGCGCTGAGACACTCTAAATCCTACGCAGCCTGATGCTCTGGCCTCTTCCGAGACTGCCTTCTCTGAAGTGCTCTTTCTCATTCTCCTCTCAGCCAATGTGGATGGATGCCCTGAGGCTACGTGGGACACTTAGCATAAAGATGCTGTAAGGGCACTGGTCACAACGGGGCACAATGTCCTCTGTGAGGAACCCCAGGAGATTCCTTCACCCAAGTCCTTCGGAAATGGTCATACGTTTTATGAGCAGGTGATCTGCTCTAATCTTATGGATCTTGTCAATGATACCGTTCAGTTTCCCTCTAGAGAAGATGCCAGAAAGCTCAGAGCCAATTTATGGACCCTTATTTGATAGGAACATAGAATCTTGTGTATTTTGTATATTAACCTTAGGACACTATATTTTGTATACCAACCTCACATCACACCCTTATTTACCCTTTAGTTCTCTAATACTGTGGTGCTGCTGTCATTGTAGCATACATACTTACATTGTGCACTTTCAGTCTTCATGGGAACATAGCAGGGTATAAAAGTACATCAGCCAGTTAGCTAATGCGTTCAAAAAACTTAAAGAGGATTATATGCTAGGCCTATGCTGAAGCCTGGGGATCAAAATGGCGAATGAGACAGACTGGATTCTAAAGGTCAGGAAACTGAAAGTTAACAGATGAAGGAGACAAACAAGAGTAAGACAGTAGTAAAAATTTTTATGCAGGGCACATACTCATCTGGAGGAACACAAATGTCTAAGACAGCTGGAAAGGCTTCCTGAATGAACTGCTAACCTATGCTGAGACCTACAGGCTAGTAGGAAGGGCTGTGCCCTCATAGGGAAGGTTTTGGAGCACTGCGCACTCCGGGAGTGGGAAGCAGTTCAGGAAAGCAAGGACAAAAAGGAGGACAAAGGAGATAAGAGAGAGGCCAGAAGGGGTAAGCATGGGTCAGGTCATGAAGGTCTGGTAGACCCCGTTAAAAGAAAGTAAGTTTAACCCTGCAGCATTGTTAAACCCCAGACAAGTTTCAGCCAGAAGCTGACACAATGAGATCTGCACTATAACATTTACTGAGTGCTTCCTCTTTTCTGGGTACTATGCTAAGTGCTTTATACACTGCACTGAATCCTTGTAAGAGTCCTATAAAGTAAGCACTGTTGTTGTTCCATTTTACAGAGGATGAAACTAAGGGTCACTGAGGGACACACTGCTCATTCGGGTGATGCCAGGATTCTAAGCAGGTCTTTGGACTCCAGAGCCAGAACACCTCACTTAGCGTGCTGCCTCCCTCACTCAGAAAAAGGCCTGAAGTTCCAGTTCAATGTGGAAAAAGGCCTGGTTAAGGCAAGCCCAGAACTAGGAAGCCCTGCTGAGCCACTGTATGAGAATTCAGGGGAGATATGATGGCAGTGAGAAGGAAAAGAGTGAACTTGAGAGACAAAGAAGAGACAGAACCCAAAGGCACTGGTTGGGATTTCACTGTCTGCGAGAAAAGGGGGCTGGTCCAAGAATGACCCCCAGACTGTAACTGGAGTAAGTGAGTCAATGATGCGTACTGGTGAAGGCAAAGGCTCCCCAGCTCTGCCATTTCACAGGTGGAAACCCTGGACTGTTACTGAACTTCTCTTATCTGGGCTTCCTTATGCATGAAACGAAGATGATAATAAAACCTCCTCTAAGAATTAAATGACTGAGTTCACGTGAAGCACTCAGAACACTCCTGGTATGTAAGTACTCCATCTTAGCCATTATTACTATTATCTTCATAACACCACCAGCATTATGTGCTGTGGGGCGTACAGGAGGAAAAACTGTTTAGGGGAAAATGACAAGTTCAATTTTCAACACTGAAGATGAAGTGCCTGTAGCACCTCCAAAGTGACAAAGGTCACACGTATGGCTCTGCACGAAGGAAGGGCTTTATGAACAGAAAACTCAGGAGCCATGAGCCTATGTTTAATCATTTAAGCCACCAACCTGAGTGACATGGCCTGGGAGAATGTGTGCAATGAGAGAACAAAGGAACCCAAGAGAGCCTTAGAACACAGATACTGAATGGACACAGAAGTAGGAGGAACCTGCAGGAGAGTCTTGAGAAGCGGCCAGAGATGCAGGAGAAAAAAATGAGAAGCCCAGAGGGGAAGAGTATTTCAACAAGAACAACAGTATCAGCGGTCACTAAGAGGGGTCGCAAGATAGAGACAGAAAGGTATTCGGTGGATTTAGAAATAAAATATTTGCCCTAATGGTCTAGGTGACATGACCACTGTTGTCCTTTTAACAAATTAAGAAGTAAAATGTATTAGAGCAGATATTAGTAAAAGGTCCTTTCTGTTGAGCCCTATTAGAGAGGAAAAAGAAAGATACTCAGTTCAGACTGACTGCCAACTAGGGAAAATAGGAATGGACTCTGAGAAGAAAATCATTAAAGGAAGAACAGTATTCAGCAGTTAAAGAAAAGAGCAAAAGCACTACAGATTTTAACCTGGACAGACTTAACCAAAGACAAAATTCAGAAGGCATTAAGGCACAGTCAAGAATAGTCAATTAATTCAAATAGGCTGGCTCACATGGCATGAAGGGGGTTCTGAGTGGTAAAATTTTGAAAGTAGATTGGAACCATATTATAGAAAGTTCTGATCAAGGAATATGGAAGTGCTGCAAATGTTTAAATGACTTTCCTCCCTGGAAAATGCCAATTATTCTTTAATTCTCAGTTCATATGCCACCTCTTCAGTGTCCCTTTAGGTAAAGACAAACTAACCTTTCTATATGTCCTCAAGATGCTTTGTATTCATATCTCTTATGACACTGCATTATGATTCTTTTCTAAACCTTAAACAGGAAAGGGCTGTGTCTTCGTATCTCAGCAGGCCAAACAACATATGTCCCCAAAAAACCATTTACCGAATAATTAAACACATACACAGTTTCGTTAGAGTGGTACATTATGAACACTGACTGAGAGCTGAATGCAGTATGGCTTAGCAAAGAAGAAACCAGAGGCCGACCAGTCAGAAAGCCAGGAAGTAAAAAGGAGAAGTAGTGGGACCCCATCCATTCAGGCCACCGTGAAAACACAGGAAGGGGGGGATGTCTCTCTAATGACCACTGCCGTGTCTCTCTAATGACCAACATTAATAGAATTTGGTGGCCAAATAAAATAGGACAGAATAAGAATAAAATTTTTAAAACCTTAAAAATATATATATACTCTTTGACTCAGTCATTAGACTTGGAAATATATCCCAAGGGAAGAATTACAGAGATTTATGCATACTTTGGTATTATTTATACGGGTGGTAAATTAGAAGCAGTTTTAACTTTGAACAACAGAGGACTAGTTTAATAAATAGTTGTCCTTCTATCTGATAACATGAATATATTAACATAAAAATTATTCAAGGATAATGAGAAAACATTAACATAAGTTAAAAAAATTTCTAAAACAAAATATATGATGATTTAATTTTGTTTACTATATATGAATACATGTGGAAAAACACAAGAAGAGTTTATCAAAAAGTATGCACCAGTATTTCTGAGAAGTAACTGACCAGACTATGGGTACCTTTTTCTGCTTTATAATTAATTTCCTAATCTTTAATTAAAAATATATTGTTTTTATGATAAATATCCCATTTTTATAGGATGAGAAAAATCAGGTCATTTGGCTTTTTTTCTTTTTTTGGAGACTTGGTGGCAAGAAAGAAAAAAACAGAACCACAATTTTAAAGGACAGACAGTATGAGTGTTATGTTTCTTTGTTTTGCTTTAAGGACTACAGAAATGGAGGGGGAGCCAGTAAATATAGGAGCCAGAAAAATAAAGGACGTGCTTTACTTTAAAAAGGAAACCCTTGATATATTTTTCTGTTTAAACAAAATGCACAGTATAAGCCAAGGATACCAGGGAGAAGTCTTGGAAAGGGAAAAGAAAAAGAAAAAAAAACCATAAAGATTACATTTTTGAAGCACTTGGCATAGAAAAACTGTTAACTTACTACACAGTGGGAAGAACATGGGCTTTGGCATCAAAGAGAGCGGAGCTGAAACCATGCAGCACTCAGCAGCCACGTGACCCTGGGCAAGTTGCTAAAATGTGTCTGTCTCCTCAGGGCTGGCATGGGGCAAAGCATTGCCTAGTGCAGTCATAAAAATGAAGGGGTCTGTAGGACAGTGACTAGTGGGTTGGCTAAGAGCTCAGGACCCTACTTTCAAACTGTGATTCATGCAGCAGGTCTCAGCCCAGACCTAAGCATCTGTGTTCTAATCAGCTCCCTGGGTGTTAGCACTGCATGGGCAGGGTAGAGAAGCACGTGAATGACACAGCGTCTGGCATGTGATAGGTACTGGTTAGATGGTGGTTTTTATGTACAGAGCATAGGGCTTCCATCACTTCTTATTAAAGCTACCAAGACTTTTTTTCATTAACACAATGCCAAGATCTATCCTAAATGAGCAGCTTGGATTTTTTTGCTATGAAAGAATTAAAATGAATAAAGAAAACCAAAGAAATGCAATTAAAGATCTAAAGGCATATCACGACATTCAGAGATTTGACCTGAGAGGTTCCAAAGGTCTTTGACATGAAGTCAGATATAATTTTGCTGAGACAAACTTAAATCCTTTCTGCTTCGTGATGTGTGGGACCAAGTCCCTTAGTTGATCCGTGTGCTTTCCTACTGATCAGTATAATTTAGGTTTGTTGTGTTCTATTCATCACTGTAAATAGATAAAAGCTTTGTTCTCTGTAAAACAATCTCAAAAGAGGGTCAACTGCTCTGCTACAGAGATATTTGCAAATTTGGGGAAACAGAAAAGGTTTCAGAAAACATTCTAGCAAATGTCAGAGAGCTACTTTATAATTACATTTTTTTTTTTAACGTAAGGGAAAGGTCTTATCCTTTATCATAGTTTTCAGCAATAAAAAGTCACATGAAAAAGTCAGAGTGCATGGCATTTAATGCACCCAATATTTCAATAGTCTGTCTGTCTGCCTTTCTTCCTGGCCTCCTAAAATACGCCAGTTGTTAGGAAGGTCACTGAAATGCAGTCCTGGGGGAGGCTCATCAACGAGGATGAAGGCAGTGTCAGCCACGGGGAGGGGCGGCTTGCGCTGGCCCTCTTTGGTCCCTCACTAGAACATTTCCTACAGGCAAGTCATGCTTACTCATGCACTAAGCAAAAAGTCCAAGAAATTAAAATTGTCCGAAAACACTGAAGACTGAGCTATCTACGGTATACTGCTTTTACTGTCTAGGCAATGGCCAACTTTTTTGGAGCAAATGAGAACTACTGTAGACCAAAATGAGAGAGCCGAACACAGGACTACCAGATACTATAGGTAATCCAGGGGTCCAGTGAACAATTCTCTCTCCCTGAATACAGACTGAAGAGTTTGGTCAGATACGCTGATCAAAACTACCTAGTGGGAGTTTATTTTGTCCTTAGGGACTAGCCCTGTATCCCCTAGATTAGTAGAAAGAAAGCATCTTTTATATTCAGACTTTGGGCATATGAGCTAAACACAGATTAAAATATGGATTATTTTAGGGGTGCCTAGGTGGCTCAGTCAGTTAAGCGTCTGCTTTTGGCTCAGGTCATGATCTCAGGGTTCTGGAATCAAGCCCCACAGCGGGATCCCTATTCAGCAGGGAGTCTGCTTCTCTCTCTCCCCTGCCCCTCCCCCCACTCATGTTTTCTCTCTCTCTCTCTCTAATAAGTAAGTAAAATATTTTAAAAAGAAGTTAACATATGGATTATTTTACTTGGAATTAAAAATCCCAAAACTTAAGTATATCGATATGATGTTTCAGAGCCTTAACATATGAGATGATTTGCCTGAAATGATATCAGCTAGAAATGTATGATTAAAGAGATGATTATTTGGGGGTAGAAGGTAAGTTTTTCAACAATGGCTCCAAAGAGCCTTCTTAATTATTGTCTGTTATTCTACAGTACACGTCTTCAGCTCGATCGCATTCATTGTGCCTGTTTACTGCTCAGCCTCCTACTGCCCCAAAGTTCATGCCCTCTCTTGTACTCTTCCTACCCTGCCCTCAGCCATCATTGTTTCTGCTTATCCAAATCACACATAGTCTTCAACGTCCAAGGGAGATGGAGCTTCTTAAAGAAGTGAAGTGTTTCAACACTGCCTGATATCTCCCTATAATTATTCAGTAAAACATTTATATATAAAATTTAGCATGTCATTGTATTGTACAGTCCCATTTTGTTTTGGATTTTTCCATGTGTATTCTTATCTACCCATGAAGACTATAAACTTCTTGTAGGCAAGCTCATATTTTAAACAAGACATACCCTCAAACAAATATGAGGTGTTTTATTCTCACCCCCAACCACTTCAACCTAACTTCGTTGTTTCAAATGTACACATCTGTGCCGCCTAATGATGAAAGTAATTATTGCATGGTTACAGCTCAGTGATTGCTTATAAAACATTTAACAATATCAAGCAATGGTGGAACCAAATCTTTATTTAAAATCAAAGAAGAGTAAAGCTATCATTTAAAATGATGAAGAACCAGAGATGATGATGACATAACTAATTTTTGGTGAGAATGAATTACAAAAGTTTAAAATTATGTGATAAATTTATTATAGCTGTCAATTAAAAAAAAAACTTTCATATAAAAGCCTTTTTTCCTCTAAGTTAGAAAATTCCTTTTGTGAGGCACCTGGGTGGCTCAGTGGTTAAGCATCTGCTCAGGTCATGATGCCAGGGTCCTGGGATCGAGCCCTATACCGGGATTCCAGCTCAGCAAGGAGTCTGCTTCTTCCCTCTGCGTCTCCCCCTGCCTTGTGTTGTCTCTCTCACTCACTCTGTCACTCAAATAAATAAAATCTTTAATAAAAAAAAAAAAAAAAAAAAAAGGAAAAGAAATTCCTTTTGGGTTTGGCTAATCTAGTACTAAAAAACCTTACATAATCATACTGAAAAGTTAGAAGCACCTGAAATCATCTGTGACCTTGATCTATCAGTGTAATATACGCTAAGGGGAACATGCTAGGACACTATGCTTGTCTTATTTTTTCAAATAAAAGAAAATATTTAATTCAACTCATACTGATTGGGTCACTATGTGCAGAACATTCCATACCCTTACGAAGGTTATGATCTAATATAAGTATAAAGCAAGTACATTAATGGTGAAATTTAAGGTACTCGGGATAAATTTCTTGCAGTTACTACCATAGAAATGATACATCTGTATAATGTTATATAATGGGTGCACTGTTTCAGGAAAAGTGTGGGTTTTCTAAATGTTCTTAATCTCAGGGAAATATATTCTGAACAGAGGCACAGAAGCTACTTTCATTTTGCATTTTCATTTACTGGGTCCTTCCTGGTAAGACTTCATCCTTAGCTTCTTGATGTCTTAAACTTCTCATGAGCCCATTAGTGCTGACTGGCAAACAGATGTCAGAAACACTGACTTGAGTTGTATGCATGAGCAGTGAAGATGTTACTTTATGATAAATCATTTCAATATATGGTCTTTAGGATTCCACTGGAATAATTTATTTACAAGGGTCATTTGTTTTAACAGCTTCTTTTTCCTATAACTTGAGTATCTAAAGCAGATCTCAGGGACCTAAAGGTCAGAAAGTTGGGTTTGGTCCTTTCTGAGGCTTCAGTTTCTTTTCTAGGAATGGTACTCTGGACGCAATAGTTTCTAAGGTCCTCTTCACCTCTGACCCTTGATGACACTTTATATGTTCACTTGACACCAGCTCCCGCTCCCAGGGAGTGGAGCTGACCTTGACTCTCCACCTGATGCCTCCTTAGGTGTGCCTGATACCCTAATCTTGGGCAGAACCATAACCTCCTCCTTTGGGACCACCATCCCTCCACGATCTGGCCACTTAGCTCCTTTTTTTCCCCCCCTTTTTAAAGCTCTTTTTTGAGGAAAACCAACCAGTTTACTATTGTTACAAAAATGCTTTATGATTTGGAGATTGTTAACTAAAATCATACTACAAATACAAGAGGCACCAAGTTAGAGTAGAAAGAGCACGGGATATTCAATCAGATGAACCAGATTCCAGTAACTCTGACAAGCTTCCTCACCTCAGTTTCTGCTTCAGTTTTACCCTACAAGTTCATTATTAGTAACAATAACTACCATGCATGGTTCTTGTCAGGATTAATTGACCTTATGCATATAAAATACTTAGCACAATGCCTGGTATTTAGTAAAGGCTCAATAAATGTTAGCTGTTACTACTATTATAATCATAATAATCCTATTTCTTTATTATAGTGTATAATATATTCTACTTTTCTAACTGAAGTAAATAGAATCATCTAACTGTGGTTCTCTTTTTTTACTGATATGGGGGGGTGTGGAATCAGTGGGGTGGGGGTGGGGGTGGAAAGAGCTGCCAGCTCTAGCAGGAAAAATTACACACTGTGGTTGTTGACTATTTTGAGTGATGATGACTAAGTAACACACATTCCCCGAAGTTATAAATCAACTTGCTTCTAAAATATCTTCCAGATTTTAGAACAGAGAGGTCTATAGATACATCCTTATCCACGATAAGATAATCCAGTATCCTGCCTACATTTAGGAAGATCTTTATTAGTAAAAAGATGTGTTCCAATAGCATGCTTGTGTTTACAGAGAAATCTAGTAGATGAATGTGTTCCATGATGTCAGAAATACCTTTAAAGAAATCATTAAATACTATAAGCTATCAGATTAGTGAGAAAATAGAAAACATATTGTTGAACAAGAAGGGTGAGCCTAAGCTGGATGCCACAGTTAAGTGGTACCACATTAAAAAACAACAACAACAACAAAATACACCCCTTCAATGTCTCAGTGCCTCCCTGACCCATCCCACAGGCAAGAAGAACTATGTTCTTCAGGGGCTTCACTGGATAGATGGACACTCAGTATTCACAGGCAATAAGACCACCAAGCCCACATGTCCATTTCATACTGGTTATGACCACAGAATTTCAAGAGCAAGCCACACTAATAGGGGTAACGTTTTCCGTTTACTCTAGCAATGCAATTTTGGATTGACTATATATTTTTTGTAAATCATGGGTACTTAGTTGTAAAGGTGTTTCAGCCTGGCCCAGTTCATTGAGGTTGTACTTTGTATCTTAAAGTATATTAAACCCTAAAGGAACAACACTAATGCTACTTAGAGAAAGATCCAAGAACTTTACAGCTTTTCTTACGTAAGGAAGTGCAACTTTTTTTTTTATGACAATGTAGCAGTTATCAGAGGAGGGTGACAATTTGTCATAAATGTCATCAGCATACAGTATAGTATAGCTTGGTAGAAATCAGAGTGGAGAGCACAAACACGTAAAAAAAAAAAAAGATTTTTCTTGCACTAGGTGACTCTGGGCTTTAAATCGTTCTTACAAAATCAGTAACACTTCAGCATGTTTCTGGATAGTTCCTTTTCCATATATATTCATATATGTTTTTTGTCTCAACGTATGTATGAAGCAATATATAAACATACAAATAAGATGTATACTTTTACCTAAAAAATATGAAAATGTACATGTTTAAATGGATGTGATACCATCAATAGCACCACCTCATCCTGACATGCCTGTCAACAGACACTACTCTTGAGGAAGTGTGTGTAGCAGTATGAGCTACAAACTGGGAGCGGAAGAATGCCGTTCTGTCCCTCATCTACAGAAATTTACTAACCTCCCTGGATGCCAGCTCTGCTTAACTAGAAAACAGAGGTAGTATTTGCCTTCCTACTAACCAGAATCATTTGTTGGAGTAAGTGGAATAAAAATTCAAAAATACTTTTTAAGCTATACAGAACAACAGCATAGTATTAAGATACTTTCGAGAAAGTTTTGGTGCTTTGAGAAAAATTTAAAAATGGAATGATAGTCTATCTCTGTCTATTCTGAGAGGAGAAAAATATTTTAAGGCTATCTCTGACATTTCTAAAGAATACATAATAAGATATTTTAGCTCATGGGGTCAACTTCGTATAAGAACAAAGTATCTTCTATCTTGAGAAAAAAGCCATACTTTTTAAAATTTTGAAGGGCTACATACAAAGTTTAACAATTATTGCCACTTAACATAAAAACATAGCCTTCTGAGACAGGTGCTTACCTTCTCTTAGACGTTCTACCACAAAAGTAAAGCCTGTAGTTCTTGGGTGTAAGACGTACTCATATTTCGGAAGTCCATTCTTTTCAGCAAACTCATTACTTCGAGCCTTGCTGTTTTCTAAACAAAACAAAAGACTATGAGAAGCCATAAAATAAGGGAATGTGAGATAAGAAAATAGTGGAAAATTTTTTTGATAAAATGGCAGTTAATTCATCTGTAATTATTGAATATAGCATATATGAGTTGACTGAGAAGATATAAACACTTTGGTTCCTAACAAAGATCACAGAGTTTTTGGAATTTAGAAATTTTTATAATAAAGTATTAATGGGACTTTTTATAACTGTTTCCTGAAATTCATATTGAAATTTTTAAAATTATTTAAGAGATTTCATAAAGTAGTCAATGTACAACAAAAACTGAAATACAAATCAAATGTGAATAAGCTAAAATTTTCATAAAGTAGTCTTCACGTAATGAAAAGTGAAATACTAAAAGATGCTAATAAAACTAAGATACTAATAAAATGTAAGGACCAGGACAACCAGAAAAAATAAGTAGCCAATATATCAAATATATCAACTCAACAATTTTTTTTTAACCCAGCAATTTAGGGCTTCAATGCAAAGTGAAATGTCTACCTTGCTCAGGCATACAGCATGCTAATATTACTAACCAAAACCACTCCCCAACAGAATGGGCACATGATTAGCACATCATGTACAAACATCTGAACATGGTTTGGCTGAATATAGTTACAGAGTCAAGTATATGTTCCAATTGCTGGCAAAAACTTCTTTTTCCATTCCATGAGGTAACTTTATAAGTTCCAAGAAGAACCAAACCCATTATTCAGCAAATATATTTGGAAAAAGTAGTGTTCAGAAATTTGGCCTCAACTGCTGGGAGAGATCATGAAATACCTTCTGATGACAGCAGATGTTAGAATCTGCAACTCTCAGCTGCATCCTGAAATTTACAGCCTATTCCAAGTCACAAGAAAAAAAACTTTCTCTATATAAACCCAACCTTCTTAGGAATAAATTTAAGATCACGGAGTCCTCAAACCTCAAAAAACCATATATGGATGCCACAACACTAAAATATTCAAAGAATATGCCTCTAAAAGGTGTCATACTATTTTTTAATTGAAAAACTGAGAATTCAAGAACTAAATATTCATAGTCCCCAGCAAAAGTACAGGCTGTAAACATGAAAAAAGGAACAGCTCCTCTCATGTTCACTTGAGGAGAATATCCTGGACATGGGACTCCAAAACAGTATTTGATAGACAGCTAGAAGGCCCTTCCACGGAATGAGGAATCCTAGGGATATGACAAAGATAAGCAGTTAACTACTCTTCAGTTTCCTCTTCCAGTTCATCACAGCCTTTAGGGATCTGAAGATAAAACTGAACGCTGCTATAGAATGGGCGGGCACACAAGTACTAAAAACATACAGTCACAATGTGGGGAGGTAGAGATAATAATGAGAAACACAGAGATACAGAGTTTTCCTCCTATCCCCACTTCATCCACCCATCCCCAGACTCTGATTATTAGACTGCACTAGCCTCCCTCTTTCTGACCACAGCCTCCTGCCCTGTCAGCTCACTACTGGTAACACTCCAGTGCCAGCACGCCATCTGCTCTGAAGACAGTACTGGCCATTCTGTGTTCTCCAATCAGCTAGGCATGTTTTCACTTTAGGGTCTGTGCAGATGTTCTAATTCCCCTACCCAGAATGCCTTGTACCCAGACACCTGCAACATTTTCTGCTTTGTTCAATTAGTCTCTACTTACACAGAAATTTAAGGGGCTTCTTTTAACCACCTTATATAAAAGAGTACTCTGTGCTCTATCTACTCCTCTCCCTGTCCTTTTCTTGCTTTATTTCTCCGCACAGCATTTATGAATATTTGACCCATTTTTGTTAACTAACGGGTGTTGTTACTCTCTTTTCTCATAGAATATAAGCTTCATGAAAGTAGGGGCTTTGTTTTATATATAAAGCTTCAGGGCATTCATTTATTACATTTATTAAATGAAGTTTTATATACAAGAGTGTTTAATTACATGTATTATTACAATTCTTAAAACCCAGAAAAGCTTTCCTTTCCCAATCACAGAAACAGAACTCAAAATTATAGTATACCGATGGTTACGATCAAGTGCATGTATCAAACTAGCATAGCCAGAGTACCCAGATAGTTGGCTCAAACATTAGTCTAGATGTTCTGTGAAGGTATTTTTCAATGAGATTATTTAAATCAGAAGACTTTATATAAACAAATTACTCTCCATAATGCGAGTGAGCCACATCTGATCACCTGAAGGCTTAAATAGAAAAAGACTAAGCTCCTCCAGCAAGAAAGAATTCTGTACCAGACCGCCTCCTGACTCAAACTGTTACTCTTCCCTGGGTCCCCAGCCTGCTAACTTAACCTGCAGATTTTTGACTTGCCATGCTTCCACAATCATGTGAACCAACTCCTTAAAATAAATCCTCAACTCCCATCTCAATTTCTCTCACTCTCAAACTCTCCACACACACAAGTACATACACATACATATATGCACACACATCCCATTGGTTCTGTTTTTGCTAGACAACCCTACCTAATAAACCAATATAATCTAGAACTGCCCACCCTTCGAAACACATGTTTTATAAGAATAAATAGTGGTAGGAAAGATAAGATAACACTAAGTGCAAAGAAATGTATAATTCTTTTTTATAACTATTTAAAACTGTATGTGTGTGCTTATGCACATGTGGTGTGCACGCCTGCATGCATCTGTGATCAAATGATCAAAAAGCAATGGGCCAAATTTTTAATAGTGTCTGTTTATGGGCAGTGGAATTACAGCAACTTTTGTGCTCTTTTCTATGTTTCTAAAATTCCCAAGTTCACATATATGACTTCCATAGCCCCCCCCCAAAATTAAGCCAACAATAGCATATAAAGATAAAATATATGTAAAGTCATATTTAAACACACTACTTTGAAAATATGCAAGCAAGTTGGACTCAGAATTTAAAAGAGGGTTACAGAACATTCCCCTTGGGCTTAAAAATCCCAAGTTTCAAGTTAACTGTGGTAAAACTAAAACACCCTTGAATTAATAAAGATAATCATTTATCCCAGATTAAAACTACCTGTATAATCCTGTTTAAAACAAAAACAAAAACAAAAACGAAACCTTTTGAAAGCTTCAGGATCTGTTTTCTCTATTTGGCAAACAATCTAGCTTTTGAAAGTTGGCTTTAAAATGTAAATACCATTTTAACTTAAAAAATATGCAACTACATCATGTAATGGTGAGTATTCTGGACCCTGAAAATATGCCACTAGAGGTTAAGTTCATCATGTAAAAAAGACACTTGAGAAAAAAAATAGACTGAAAAAAGTTTTAAATATAAATTTTAGAGGCTTAGAAGAGTTAACATATAAACATTTTAACACTCATATACCAAAAAGTAGCATTAATCCAGAGCTTTTTTTCCATTAGCTATTAATTACTAAATAACATCCAAAGGTGTCATTCTTTAGTGTCTGCTTTGGCATTCACAAATATCAATCCATCTATCATCTCAGTAAATTACTTTCTATAATACAGCTGGTATTTCAGCAGCCAAATTTAAGTATTATATATTCTTTAGTAATAAAAGATTTAATACAGCTGTATGTCCATCAGAACTTAGTAGTGATAGTTGAGCTCTAGGAATCAATTAATTTACAACCTATATTTTCAAGCTTAAACAATATGCAGCCAATATTATCCTCAGTATTATCCTCTGTGATCCAACTACTTTTAGAATCTTCACTATAAAAATCAAACCTATAGAATAAGCATATATTTTAGTACATCATATTATTCAATAAAAATTGCCATGATTCATTTAGTTCAGTTCCATGTGTAACGGTTAATTCAAAAAGTTCTACCTTGTATCAATTGTAAATGTAAGGGCCTATTCAGCCAGAGCGGCTCCACCTCTGTTGAACAGCCATTTTGTTGTTTATGCAGTAAAACTTAAACTGACCCTACCCACCACCCCCCCAGGGGGCTTACTTAAAAGCAAGTCCGGGAAACCAGGGAAACCAGTAAAATCTGGTCAACCAGTCCCTGATAACAGAGCCCAAATACAAGGGCAGGTCAGGTCAGGTGGAGATAAGAGCCCTAATGCAGGGATGAGTCGCGCCGCGCCCGGTGGAGACATCCAATCAGTGGGGCGCGCATACTGTCTCCCGAGCTACCAAGGAGTGTGGGCCCCACCTTTTAGGCACCTTTTGGGTGCCATTTCTGACCAAGGTGATAGGCTAGTTCAAACAGCTACTATGGGGTGAATTGTAATTCAATTGGACACTCGTGTGGAACCTAGCCTATGCAGCTTTCTCTGTGTGTTACAATCTCATTGGCCACCTATGTGTGGCCAGGCTCAACCACATGGCCTTTGCTCTATAAAAGTTAGTCTGTAAGGCAGGGAGGGGTCGCCTTCTCTGTAAGAGGCGGCCCCAAACGGTCGGCAGTTTGACTCTCAGTGCCTGGCGAGAAATAAAGCTTTGCTTCACCTTCGCTTTGTATCAGTCTCATTCCTTCGACCGCGGACCTAACAGTAAATGTTTCCCAAAATACCTCAATTTTCCTCAGTTGCAGAGTATGGCTTAGTTACCAATTCACTTAAATAGTTGTGTAGTTTGTATTTTTCATCTTGAACTCTTTGTAGGTACTGGGTTCCATAAATTATTATGTACACACAGTGAACTGGTATGTTCTCCCCTCTGAAGCTCTAAGGGTTGTCCTTCTCAGTAGCTCTCAGTTACCTCCATCTGGTATCGAGGATTTGGAAGACAGGTTCATGTACTAGCCTTCCATACTATTGTGATTTTTTTTTTTAAGATTTCATTTTTTTTTTTTTTTGACAGAAAGAGACATAGCAGGGGAGGGAACAAAGCAATGTGAGTGGGAGGCAGAGAACAGGCCAAGCAGAGAGCCTAGTGGGGGTGCTTAATCCCAGGATCCTGAGATCATGACATGAGCTAAAGGCAGTTAACTGCTTAATGATTGAGCCACCCAGGCACCCCTATTTGCAATTTTTAGACGTTAGTTCTACCCTCCTTCAGTCTGTCTTCTCTTGTACAGCAGACCTTTATCTACCAGATCCTTCTCAAATTCTGCTGTATCTTTCTTGAAGTAAGCAGGGAATTAACAGTTTTAGAATTTTGATCTTTTGAGTTGGATTCCACAGAACTGCTTCCTGTCCAAGCTTATTCCACCCTGCCAATATTCAACCACAACACTTCTTCAATCTGTCTTAAATTCCAGACTGCAATAGGCAGTTTCATCCGCAAAAATGACCCGTGTTTTTTAAAAAAGTGTGAGAACCACTGATTAAGGATAAAAGACTGTATTTCCTTTTTAATTTTTAAAGAATTCCTTGAGATACAGTGGCATCTTGGCATATATATATATGTATATAGTTTAATATCTAGGAAGGTAGAAAAGTCTTAAATATGTCCTCTTGTGTCCTCTCCACAATTCAGTGCAGGCTGAATTTTCTTGAGGACAGGACAAAGCCTTTCCTGCTTAATTAGAGATAAGGCTTTAAAATACCCAGAGAAGGGCAACATAATAACTTAAAACAACAATAAATGAAACTGGTTACTATTATACCCTTTTCTTTTCTTTTCTTTTCTTTTTTAAGATTTTATTTATTTATTTGACAGAGAGATCACAAGTAGGCAGAGAGGCAGGCAAAGAGAAGGGGAAGCAGGCTCCCCGCTGAGCAGAGAGCCCAATGTAGGGCTCAATTCCAGGACCCTGAGATCATGACCTGAGCCGAAGGCAAAGGCTTAACCCACTGAGCCACCCAGGTGCCCCTATTATACCCTTTTCTTATGAAAAAGAAGTTGAGAAAAAAGGGTCTAATGGATATATTTGTATCCTAAAAGAGGACAGAGAATATACGGAACAGGAAGGGGATTTTTTTTTTTTTAATTTATTTGACAGAGAGATCACAAGTAGGCAGAGAGTCAGGCAGACAGAGAGGGAGAGGCAGGCTCCCAGCAGAGCAGAGAGCCCCACTCGGACCTCTATCCCAGGACCCTGAGATCATGACCTGAGCTGAAGGCAGAAGCTTAACCCACTGAGCCACCCAGGTGCCCAGAAAGGGCATTTTAAAATGACGCTTTGTTTTTCGTAAGCTTTCACTGGCTATTTGGGGGTTTAATTTTGTGGTTCCATAAAAATTATAAGAAATTATATAAAAGTAAAAGGCTGACACTTATATGTGACTTAAAATATAAAGCTCTAGGATGGCAAGTGTGAATAATAATGACCTCTTGGAGTTGCCCATCATAAAGTCTATGGTCTGGAAACCAGGAATTCTAGGTTCTGGTGTGCTACTGATTCAGAGTGAATGACTTAGTGGTGGACCATTAAGACCATTAATCTTACTGGTTTCACTGATTTCATCTGAAGAACAGAAGTTTAGATCAAGTGATTTCTAAGCTCCTTCATGTTTTAAAATTCTGTGATTCGATCCCAGGCTACCTACCTGTGAAATCAGTCCCTTCTGGGAATAGGAGGAGTTGCAGTGGTTCACGGATATCACAAAAATAATCAATTATGTCTTCAAAATGGCTCTGGTCATCCTTCCATTTCCTATGAATGAAGATATAGGCAGCAGCCTGCATGGCCCAACCTAGAATCAATTTAACAAGCATTTACATATAATTTTATTGTTAATATCCACATATTATTGAATTTTTCAATTTTTTATCATGAATTATCTATTATCCTAATAAGGATCTCATGATATACCTTAAATTCAGCACTGATCTTTGGTTAAGTAACACATACACCAGAAAATATTCTTGTTAAATTCATGGGTTTGTAAAATTCTCAAAACCTCTTTTCAAGTCAAACCCAGCTATTAAAATAGCCAGGAAAAAAACTTCCCCAATATTTGTCAGTAACTCCTCCAGTTTTAATGATCCTAACCAGACATTTTAAACAAGATATCTACAAGAGATATACAACATGTTATCAGGCTTACAAAACAGTAAGCAAGAGACTGTTCTAATGTCAAGTATTTCCCCTGCTATACTACTTAACCTATAAATTCAATTGCTATTTTCAAAGTTAGCCCCTTCTTTAGATTTTATTTAAAAGGGAAAAGGTGTAATGGGTACTAAACACATTAACCAGAATATATACTGTGATCACATTTCCTTTATATTTAGGGCAAATCAACCTTGTTACTGAACACTGAAGGAGGTCGTTTTAGATGAGCCATGTTTCACCAAACCAGTCATCCCTCCCTGGCCGAAATGACTAGAACTACTGGTAAAGTTGACTCAGCCAACCTATTGTCTGTTCTGTAGTCTATAAAGCATGAGACACTTGGCCCAAACACATTAACTACGATGGCCAATCAAATGATCTGTCAGAAATTTTACCTGGGACCATGGAGAAAATATACTGGCAATATGAAAGTAAACAGACGGACAAGATGGCAGATAATATGCCAGCAGCAGCTGAGGGAACATAAAATCAGCACATTGCAGGAAAGATCTAAAATCTTGCTGCTGAGATGCCTATAGCTGATTTTAATCTGGAACAGAAGACATTTTTAGTCTCCACAAAGGCTGGCCGGTCTATGGATCCATCTCTTGGATATCCACAGGAGTCCGTCTCCCTTACGGTCATGTGTATCTTTACAATATACTTTCACTGTTTCAACTAGAGGGAGTAAGTGATAGCTCCTTGCAAACAAAGAACACAACTAAAACAGTAACTGTCATCATTTGGTAAATACAATGACACCCTGGGAATATAGAAAATGATCATTAAACCATTGGTTAATCACTTAAAAAATTGTAAGATGATTTGGTTTGAGTAAGTCCAAACTAGAATCCTGTAGTCTACAAATATAAATGAAGGTACACTCGACAATCCACTTTAGTATAAGTCTTGCGCTTATACAACCAATTACTACTCACGCACTGTACTGTCAGTCTTTTTTTTTTTTTTTTTTTTTTTTTTAAGATTTTATTTATTTATTTGACAGAGAGAAATCACAAGTAAGATGGAGAGGCAGGCAGAGAGAGAGAGAGGGAAGCAGGCTCTCTGCTGAGCAGAAAGCCCGATGCGGGACTCGATCCCAGGACCCTGAGATCATGACCTGAGCCGAAGGCAGCGGCTTAACCCACTGAGCCACCCAGGCGCCCTGTACTGTCAGTCTTATCCATCATTGTTAGACTTGATCCCACACTTGGCCTTCCTACTCGTCTCTCTCGCTTCACCTGAGGACACCTAGGCCCACGGTATTTGTAAGCAGCATAGCTCTGGAGTAAGACTGCCTGGGTTAGAATCCTAGCTCTGCCACAAAACAGCTGTTCAGTCTTTGTCCCTCACAGACCCCAAATGTAAAAATTAGCACAATGCGGTGATAGTATTTACCTGATAGGGACTGTTGTATAAAGTAAGACTACTTAGCACAAAGTGTCAGTAAATAATAACTTTTACCGTTATTGAGATTAAGAAGTTATAATAATACTAGTACATCAGGGAACATAAAAGTTCCCAGGCACAATAGCAAAACAAAAAGGTACAAAAATAAAAATAACCTGTAGGCATTACATGAAGACAACTACAGAACTGGGAGGAAATGGTGAGAAACACAATGTTTCTGAACTTTGACCCACATACCAATCATCTCCAAATTTTTAATTTATTAGTTTCATATAATTACAATCAAAATTCCAATGGCATGAGGGTATATGAGAATTTGGCTATTTAAGTCTAAAAATTATCTATAATAAGAAGTGAAAATATCCAAGATAACTTTGAAACAGAAGAATGAGTAGGAGAGACTCACACCATTAACTATTAAATGTATTATAAAGCAACCATGAGTAAGCCAGAACAATGCATCTACAGAAATAGACAAATGGAAAATAATGCAGACCTAGGAAAAAAAGCCCCTGAGTATGTTAAAAATTTGGCATAGGATAAGGACACAATTTCATAACAGAAGGTAAAACCTGAGTTGGGGTTTTCTTTTTTAAATTGTTTTTTAAAAGATTTATGTGAGAGAGAGAAGGAGAGAGAATCCCAAGCAGACTACCCACTGACTGTGAAGCTTGGTGTGGAGCTCAGTTCCACAACCCTGAGATCATGACCCTGAGCCAAAATCAAGACTTGGACGCTTAACCGACTGAGCCACCCACATGCCCCCTTTTTAAACATTTTTACTGAGGTATAAGCTAAAGTGTGCAGATATTAAGTATGTAGGTGTAAAGCTTACTAACATGTGGCCACCATCCAGATTAAGGTGCTGAACATTTCCAGCATCTCAGAATATTCCCATTTGCCCCCCCTGCCAGTGAGTTACTGCCTCTGTCCCCCGCTTCCCAAGGAAACCATTATTTTGACTTTTTTCATCATAAAGCATATAAATGAATTCACACGGTAGGTATTTTTTCATCTTTGGCTCCTTTTGCTCAATTTCAGTCAATGAGATTCATCCATGTAATTATAGGTAGCAGTATATTCTATACATTGCTGTGTAACAGTCAATTAGATGAATATACACCAACTTATTTGTACTGCTGATGGAGAGACTTCTTGGTTATTAGGAATAAAGTTAGCATGGTTATTCTTGTATCTTTTGTTGAGCATAAGCACCTACTTTTCTTAAGTGAATACTCAGGAGTGAAGCAGCTACAGCACAGGATTTATATACGCCCAGACTTAGTACACAGTTTTTTTTTTTTTCTCTCAAAATGATTATATCAACTGACACACCCACCACCAACAGGTGAGTTTCTAACTGATCTATGCCTTGCCAACACTAGATCTTATGGGGCCTTTTAATTTTAGCTATTCTTTTTTTTTTTTTTTTTTAAGATTTTACTTATTCATTTGACAGAGAAAGCATAAGCAGGGGGAGCAGCAGGCAGACCCAGGAGGAGAAGCAGGTTCTCTGCTGAATAGGGAGCCTGATTTGGGGCTCAATCCTGGGACCCTGGGATCACAACCTATGCTTAAGGCAGATACTTAACTGGATGAGCCACCCAGGCACCCCAATTTTAGCCATTCTAATCCACGGATAATAGTGTGAGTTTGCATTTCTCTTATGATTAATCATGTTGACTGAGAGCCTTTTCATATGCACAACAGGCACTGATGTTTTTTGTGAAGTGCCTCTCCAAACTTTCTGCACACACATACACAGAAAATATATACATAATTCTAGGTTTCAAAGATATAATATGCCAAAGATCATCTCTCAGTCTGAGGCTTAATGGTGTCTTGTTATGAACTTACATCTAATACTAATGAAGCCCAATTTACAAGTTGTGACCTTGTGGCTCATGCTTTTTGTGTCTTAAGAAATTTTTGCCTAGGGAATCCCTGGGTGGTTCAAGATGGGTTAAGTGTCTACCTTTGCTCAGGTCATGATCCTGGAGTCCTGGAATAGGTCCACATCAGGCTCCCAGCTCGTTGGGGAACCTGCTTCTTCCTCTGCCTGCACTCGATCTCTCTGACAAATCTTTTTTTTTTTTTTTTTTTTTTTAAGAAGAAAAAAATTTTTGCCTACTCCAATTTCTGAAGACATTATTCCATGCATTCTTCTAGAAGCTTTAGTGCTTTAACTTTCACATTTTGTTCTATAATCCATCTAAAAATAATTTTTGTATATCATGTGAGGCAGAGGCTAAGATCCTTGTTTTCTATATGGATATTCAATTGCCAAGTATTGAAAGGACCATGAGATCGTCCATTTAAATAATCAAATGTTTAAGAAACATTATACAATAAATGAAAACATACAGCTTTAAAAAAAAAGTTTAAAAAAAATGTCAAACAATATAAAACTATGTAGATTCAAACAAGAAAATACTCCATGTCCTTCAAGCCCCCAGGTCCAACAATCATCACTTCTCTTTAGTTGAACCACAGTTAACAGTTTGATATGAATTATTCTGCATTTTAAAAAACTCATTACATATACAATTGGTGCTTTAAAAAAAAACCACTTAAAATCGTATCTTATATACTGGTCCGTGATTTGTTTTCATTTATCACATATACATATGGATCTACCTCATTTTTTGATGCCGACATTGTATTCTCTACTATTGCTGCTCAAAGCAGTTTTAATCTCTAAACCATTATTGACTAACAGTTTTGTGAAATGCAAGAAAATGAATTACTAGAACAATGATCACACACTTGGAAGTTGTTAACAATGTCACAACACTATAAAAGTTTCCAAGTACTCTTCTCTCCTGCTCCCTTCTCTCAAGGTGGTTGGGTCACAGTTTGCTAACTGGCACTGTTATGCGAATGATACTTCAGTTAGCCCTGTTCTGTTATACTATGACCTATTATCATGTAGAATGTACCCAATCTGAGAATCTGTCTTTAATGGAAAAGTTTATTCCATTCACATTATTGGAGAACTGCTGCTTCTTTTACTGACATCATTTATGTTTTATGTTTGCTAGACTTCGTGATTTCTGCCCATCGTTTTCCCCTTTTCTGTCTTTAGCTGAAATTATTTTTTCTCCACTCCCTTCTTTGTTCTCCAATGCAGAGGTCCACGAACTATGGACCAAACCCAGCCCACTGTCTCTGAATAGACCACGAGTCAAGAATAGTACTTTGTAATCTATGAAAATTATATGAAATTCAAATTTTATGTTTATAAACAAAGTTTGATTGGAGCTCGGCCACACCTACATGTTACGGAGACTGTCTATGGCTGTTTCTGAGCCACAGCCACGGAGCGGCACAGGTGTGGCAGAGAGACGGTATTGCCCACAAAGCCTGAAGTATTTAGTACCTAGCCCTTTATGGAGCAGTTTGCTACCTCCTACTCCAGTGGTTTGGAAACTATACACCCTGTTTTGTTCTTTTAATGGACATCCTTGAAATTTTTTCCAACTTTTCATTTTTGACAAACATTTAAACTTCTATCAACATTGAGTTAAACAATAATCTTCTCCCCAAAAACCTATGCTTTCCTCTTGTGCTTTTCCAAATTTGCATAAATCATCCAATAGTTCCCCCAAAGTTGCTATTATTATTACTAACGCATTCCTTATGCTTCACAGAAATAATTTTAATTGCCTGGACTTGACTGGCTTCCTTATCACTGTTTCTTTTATCTTATGGTCTTCTGTTAGTCCTCCTGAAGGAATTCCTTTCAAAACATGTTTAAATCTTTGCATTCCTAAAATGTATTTATTTGTTCTCGAGTTTTTGGAGGCCAGTTTGGCTAAAAACAAAACTTGAAATTCCAAATCATTTTCCCTTGAGAATTTCAAAGCTATTTTTCCACGGTCTTCCATCATCTGGTAGGGCTGCTAAGACATCTGACATCAATCTGATCTGTGTAGATAACCTAATCTTTTCCCCCCTCTGGAAGCTTGCATGGTTTTCTCTTTACTCTTGGTTTCATGGAATGTTCCCCATGTGAGTCTAGGTATGGGATTTTTTCATTAATTCTGCTCAGCAGGGGTGCTTGGGTGGCTCAGTGGGTTAAGCCTCTGCCTTCTGCTCAGGTCATGATCCCAAGGTCCTGGGATCAAGCCCCACATCAGGCTCTCTGCTCTGAAGGCAGAGGCTTTGACCCACTGAGCCACCCAGGCACCCCAAAGAGTTAACAATTTAAATAAAAATGCTTATTGAAAATACTTTATATGTTTATAAAAAATTTAAAATTTTTTTTAAAAATGCTTATTGAATGGTTGCTATGTGCCTGATACTATTCAAAGCATTTTTCATTAATTCAATGAATTCTCAAGACAACCTTATGAATTAGGTAAACTGTCCTATTTTATGGATGAGGAAACTGAGGCACACTGCAACTCAAAGAGCAAATAAGTGATAAAGCCCAGTTTCAGACACAAGCAGTTTGGCTCCAAAGTTATGTTTTTAACCAGTCACCAAACAGACTCTCAGCAATGGGTATTTGAATCTCTCTAAAATTAGTAGGTAAACATAGTTTAAGTTCTCCTAGGGGAATTATGTATTCCTCGGAGCTTAAACTTCCCATTTTTTGATATTAGACTCCCCTTAAAATGATACATTTTCCACAAATGTTAAGTCTAGATTGTCTTCCTATGTATAAAGAATGTTCTAGACTGAGCAATACTGAGAGGTAGAAGGTATTTGTCCATTCCAAGTGAGACCATCTGTTGCTTCCCTAAGGGAAGCAAGCTACAGTAGCAAGACCTCTGGGGTTATGCCATGATACTTTTCTGAACAGTCTGTTTCAGAAATCACAGAAAGGGAAGTAAAATGGCTGCATTAGTCTAGCTCTTGGATCTCTCCTCTGAAGATGATTCTTCCCCTCTGTGCCTCTGTCTTCTCATATCCATTTATACATCACTTACGCTTTTGAATCTTTCCTACTCCCTTGAGCTTAAACATTTTTCTCCCTTTCATAAAAATCATAAGAACAAATTCAGAGTGAACTTCTTTTTCCACGCCATTGCCATCAATGCATACTTTGTGTTTAAAGCAACACCCAGAGTTTTCTTAACATTGTGGAGATCTTCAAACATGTATTTTTTGGTATTTATTTCATACATCTATGGCTGGATAAATAACTGGGCAACTGATCCTGTCCTCTGAAACTCATCTGTATTACTTGGTGTTTTGTTTTGTTTTTTTTCCCCCAAACTTTTCCATTGGAAGACAGTCCATCTATCACCTGAATTCCTCAGACAAGGGCTGGGAGTCTGGCAGGTTTATAAAGATAGATTCTGTGGATGCTGGCATGACTCTGTTACCACTGTTTTCTTTCTAAAACCTCACTGAAGTTATCAACATTGCCTTCTCTTCAAAGCAGACAGGAGTAATACCTGAACATACTCTATTGCTGAAAACTATTGCCTAACTTTAGAACCCGGTTTTCCCTGGCTTAAATTATCTTTTATCAAGTTTTTGAGTTCTTAAAAACAACAACAACAACAAAACCTGAGTATTTTTGACATTATGCATTCTTTCTAATTAAAAAAAGTAAGCTCTAGGGTGCCGAGGTGGCTCAGGTGCATAACTGTCTGCCTTCGGCTCAGGTCATGATTCCAGGGCCCTGGGATTGAGCCCCATGCTACTCCTTTACCCACTGCCACTCTCCCTGCTTATGCTTCCTTGCTCTGTCAAATAAATAAATAAAATCATTTTGTAAAAAAGTAAGCTTTTGGGGCTCCTGGTGGTGTCGTCAGTTAAGCGTCTGACTCTTGGTTTAGGCTCAGGTCTGCTCTCCGGGTTGTGAGATCAAGCCCTGTGGTGGACTCTGTGTTCAGCAAGGAGTCTACCTGGGTTTCTCTCTCCCTCTCCTTCTGCCTCCTCCCCCCAACAAATAAGTAAAATCTTTAAAAATAAATAAATAAATAAGCTCTTCATACATTTTTTTTCTTTTTTCAGTTTAGCATAGATGAATATAGTTAAAGGAATCATAAAAATATTTGCACTACTCACCTACTGCTCTAAAAACTGGACTTAAAGATAATTTGATCTGATGTCTCCCTGTTGTCCATGTAGTCATTAATTCATATGGTATCTACTACGGCACTATACATGTGACACCAGAAACCAAATGCAACGTGGAACATAAAAACTGTCCTCTTTACTTTATTTTCAATGCTGAATAGAGGGTATGAATGCAATCAAGGAAATGCTATCCATAGGCCTCCATTAAATGAGAATGAGTGATATAAACAGATGCACATTTTTGTATAAACTTAAATCACAGCAATCACGAACAAATACTGTATTTACTGAGGGTGTAGTTATGCATAACAATAATTTACATATAAATCCAGAACAAGTAGGTATTCCTTAAAATTTCAACCTAGGTCAGGGTGCTAAACACTACACAAAAGTCAGGGAAACCCTAAGCCCTACCTTCTTTGGATTCAACATTTTATATTTTATATTATATTATGCTGTCTATATCCCTCTTCTAAGCTGATTAACTTCCAAGATAAAAACAACCCTCACTGCAAATATCACAGACTCCACAAATAGATTATCATACCTACCTGCAGAGAGTACAAAGTCTTGCTTGGCACTGAAGAAACACCTAGTTACTGACAGCTTTTGTTGGCAAGATAAGACTCCTTGGTTATAATTTTTGAGTTCATCCTATTGTGGGACTAAAACCTATCTTTCATGCTGTAAAAGATTTGCCATTTATTCAATTTTCTAGATGAACCTCCATCTAAGAAATCCATCCCTATGGAAAATGAATTCCTCAGCAAGTACATTACTAGCTCTGCACACTGACAGGGCCGGTAACAGCTAGCATGTGGTGGGCAGAGTAACAACCCCCACAAAGACGTCTACATCCTAATTCCCAAAACTGTGAGTATGTGACATGGCAAAAAAGAATTAGATGAATTTAAGACAGAAGATTATCCTAGATTAGTCTACGGGGCCCAGTGTAATCATAGCGGTCCTTAAAAGAGGAAAAGGGAAGCAGGAAAAGACTCATGTTAAAGAGAGAGGGACTCAACCGGTCCTTGCTCGCTTTAAAGGTGGAGAAAGGAGGTCAAAAGCCAAGGACTGAGCATCCAACTGAAGCCAGAAAAGTCGAAAAGATTCTATACAGAATCTACAGAAAGAAGCCAGTCCTGCCAGTGCCTTGATTTTAATCCAGTGGCCACAACTCAGATTTGTGGCCTCCAGAACTGCAAATGATAAGTGTGTACTTTTTTGGTTAAGATTTTATTTATTTGACAGAGAGAGAGATCACAAGTAGGCAGAGAGGCAGGCAGAGAGAGGGGGAAGCAGGCTCCCTGCTGCGCAGAGCGCCCGATGCAGGGCTCGATCCCAGGACCCTGAGATCATGACTTGAGCCGAAGGCAGAGGCTTAACCCACTGACCCACCCAGGCGCCCCAGATAAATGTGTACTGTTTAAGCCACGTCATTCATGGTACAAGCACTAATAGGAAACTACTACAGAGCACCATCAGTGCCAAAATCTTAGTTTCTAATAGTATTCTTGAAAAAATGGAACTAGGATTCCTTAGAGAAATGCTGAGTCCAGAGCTGTGGTAGGGGAAATACAAGAATCGTATACTGCTAGAAAGTTAAAAGGAAAAAAAAAAAAAAAGATGGAAGCCCAAAAGGACACAAGAACCAACCTGCAAGGTACCCTACTGGCCAAAGTCACACAATGTCAACAACAAAAATAAATTATACTGAATAACCCAAAGGAAAAAAGTATCAACAAGTTCATACTGGCATAATTAAGTGAGTAAATAAATGAGAAGGGACAAATCTTCTTTACAGAATTATAAATAAATTATGTATATCTCACTCTAGGAAGTAAAGCTTAGTGCCCCCTCCCCAGCCATTGTATGTAGGCTGTTGTTAGTGAATAAAAAATAGATAAAAAGGAAAAACAGCAACTTTATAGTGGAGAAACGTGGCAGGAACCACCTTAAACCAAATGATTACAGGTAGCATCATTGGTGATAAGCCATGTTGATATCATGGACCTCCCTGATGAGAAGAGAACTTTGTTTCTGTGGTGCTTTTCCCTAAAACCCATAATCCCCATCAAACCACGAGAAAATATACAAACTCAAATTGAAGAACAATCTATGAAATATCCAACCAGTACTCTTCAAAAACATCAAAATAAGGAGACTTTCACAGAATGAAGAATAAGGAAACATGGTAACTAAAAGAAATGACAGGATCCTCAACTGGAACCAAAACAGAAAAAGGGCATCTGAAATCTGAGAGAGGTCTGTGGTCAATAGTACTGTACCCATGTTAATCTCTTACTTTGACACATGTCCCAAGGAAACTGGGTGAAGAAAATAAAAAAATGTTTGTACTATCTTTGCAAAATTTTCTATAAATCTAAAATTATTCCATATATAAAGGTATTTAAGAATCAACTATTTGTTGATCCAATCTTTTGCTTCATTTAAAATATATACAAACACAAACACAATAATGACCACTTTGCATTCTAAATTCAAAGACATTAATATTCTTATCTGAGATTCACTTACTATACCATAAATAGTTAAAGATTATCAGCAACAACATTTCTAAGATACAGTTTTGGCATTATTTTTATTGTGGAAGAACATTTCTAATTCTTGGCTACATCATATGTCCGTGCCTGGTGTTCATTACACAATAGTATAACAACTCAGAAATATCTGACTTCAAGCACAAGGAAAATATTTTCTATATGACTTATGATAAGGAATAAACAAGAGAAAAAAGTTTTTTTAACTCCCTTAATGATGACATATATAATAAATCTAATAGCCAATTCATTTTTTCCTCAGCACAGCAGTGTTGCCGTTGTCTGTTAAAAAAAAAAAAAAAAAAAAAAAAAAAAAAAAGACAAACATTTTCAGTTGAGGGACACCTCATTTAGCCACAAGTGAAAGGACAACCGAAAGCACTGGCGACAAACTACCTACTGACATTAAGTTTACAAAACAAACTACGAAGTACACTGGGTCCATCTCTCCTATCTTTTTACCATTATTATAAAGTGCCCTTTACAAAGTTGGCTCAAACTGATCACTGAAAGATTTATTTTGTTTGTGCTTCTCCACTAAATGCAAAACAGACACAAAACCTAAAGCTCTCCCCAAATTCTTTTCCTGCTCTCTCCTAAAAAATCACTGTCATAAAAGCATTCTTTTTAGATAATTTTTGAAGCCTAAGCAAAGGAATTCCTCATTTTCAGTAGACGCAGGGGGTACTAAAAGGTCTAGAATCAAAATATGCTTCATAGCTTACATCTGGGATGCCAAGCATCCTGAAGCAATGCAAATCTGACTAGAGTGTTAGAGACAGTGCACATCAATGGGACATGCAATTTAGGTAACCGCTTGGATTACAACTTCAATAGGTGATTCACTGAATGACCTTAAAGCCCAGAGTAATTTCTCCCATCCAAAGAAACTGTAAACTTCAAGACAGAACAGGGCTTAAATTTTGCTAAGAAGTCAGCTAACAAATTTGAAACAAAAGCTTCATTTAAATTACTTGGGTCTCAAGGCAATCCTAAAAAATACTTAGTTCTCAGTGTAATCCTAGAAAGAAGTACAATCCTAGTATACTGCCTGGCACATGATTTAACTGAATTGAACCTTTGTTCCCAATAGGTTTCTCTCCCTCCCCAACAACAAAAAAAGCATCAAAACTCATCTCGGCTGATCAAGTTTGGCAACTGAAACTATAAAATCAACAATTACAAGAACTTATTTTGCAAACTAGCAAAACTGCTAAGATGAAACTGATCTTCGCTTTGCATCTGAAAATACACAGATATGAATGCGATATCTAACCACAGAACTAAAATACGTTTAACATACTCTGTTTCATTTGATGGTTTTCATAAAGATCTTGATTCATGATAAGCATTTAATAAAATTTACCGAATGAGTACATCAATCATTGGATACTTTTCTTTAAGAGCTTGGTGAAATGAAGAAAGCAAGTTTTCAGCTATAAATAACAGAATACTAATCTGATAGCCATATAAACAATCTGGATTTATGTTTCTCACATAAAATAAAGGTGGCCTCAAGGCTGGTTCAGAGTCCAGGCTCTCACAGTCTACTCCGCCATCCTCTTGGACACAAGACAGTTGCAGCAGCTCCAAGTATGATGTGCTCTAACAGTAACGTCCCAAGCAGGAAAGGGGCAGTTCCATCCTCCCTTCATCAAATCTTGCCCTTTGGTGGAAGGAGGTAATTTTTCCCAGAGCCTCCTGACAGACTCTTTCCCTTTGGTCTCGAGACTGGTTATTAGGAGGCAGAGAAAGCTGGTATCAGGTACTTTTATCCTGTCATGGGATGTGTAGATAAATGATTCACTGTCAAAATTAGTGAAACATCATCTCTGGCCTTTAGGTGTTTAGTAATAAATGCAACCACACCAGGAAGAAGGTTACTGCTGTGAAATCTTTTATCATTTAGATACAACAGGAAGCCAGCACTGATCAATTTCTTGTGGCTAAGCCACAAGAAAGTTTGCTGTGAGAGTAACAGCTACAGTATAGTGATTAAGTAGTTAGGAATCCTTGACTAGAAGCCCCCTTTGAAGAAAGGATCACAGAGGGAGCTTCAGATATGCTCGTTGAAGAGATTTGTTCCAGGAAGGGTCAACAAGTTGTTAGCTTGAATGATGAGCGCACTTACCAGATATAGGTAATAAAACTGATGACTTGGTTTACCAAAGAAACTAGTGGGACTGGAGTGTTAGGGACACCAAGTCTTGTGAGAGACTTCTCCAATTAGAAATTTATTCCCCTTCTGAGTCATGAAGCAACATTAATAATTTCGTTAAGTACAGCTGACATACATTGTTACAGGAGTTTCACAGTGATTTGACAATTCTCTATATTATGCTGTGCTCACACAACTATAGCTACCGTCTGTCACCACACAGTGCTATTACAACGCAACTATTTGACCTATATGCTGTACTCTTCATCCCATTCCGTAACTAGAAACCTACACCCCCAGTCCTTTTACCTGTTTTACCCAACTTCCACCCTTCTCATCTCTGGCAACCACCAGTTCTATTTATGGGTCTGTTTGTGCTTGGTCCATTTGTTTTTTTAGATTCCACATACAAATACAATCATCTGGTGTTTGTCTTTCTCTGTCTGATCTATTTCACTTAGCAATATACCCTCTAAATCCATCCACGTTGTCATGAATGGCAAGATTCCATTTTTATTGGGTGAGTAATATTCCACTGCATATGGGCAAGTGGCTTGCCTTCCTATCTTGGCTGATGTAAATAATGCTTCCATGAACACAGGGTTGCATATATTGTTTCAAATTAGTGGTTTTGGTTTCATTGGGTTAATACCCAGTACTGCAATTACTGGATCACACTTTTTTTTAATTTGGGGGGGAAGCCCCATATTGTTTTCCCCAGTGGCTACACCAATTTGCATTCCCACCAAGAGGGTATGAGGGTTCTTTTTTTCCCATGTCCTTGCCAACACTTGCCATTTCTTATCTCTTTGATAGTAGCCATCCTGACTAATAGAAGGTGGTATCTGTGGTTTTGATTTGTATTTCCCTCATGATAGTGACCTTGAGCATCTTTTCATGTGTCTGTTGACCATCTGTATGTCTTCTTTGGAAAATGTCTGTTCATGCCTTCTGCCCAATTTTTAACTAGTTTGTTTGTTTGTTCAGTTACATAAGCTCTTTATATATTTTGGATATGAACCTCTTATCAGTTAAATCACTTACAAGTATCTTCTGCCGTTCCTTAGTTTGCTTTTTTATTTCGTTGATAGTTTCCTTCACCATACAAGAGCTTTTTATTTTGGTATAGTCCTAACAGTTTCTTTTGCTTTTGTTTACCTTGCCTGAAGAGACATATGTAGAAAAGCGTTACAAAGGCCATGTCAAAGAGAGTTCTATCTGTGGTTTTTTTTCTAGGAGTTTTATGGTTTCAGGTCTCACAATTATCTATTTTGAGTTTATGTTTTGTGTATGGTGTAAGAAGGTGATCTTGTTTTCCCAGCACATTTATCTGTCTTTTCCCTATTGTATACTCTTGCCTCCTCTGTCATAGATTAGCTGACTATACACCTGGGTTTATTTCCGGGCTCACTTATCTGTTTCATTAATCTATGTGACTGTTTTTGTGTCAGTACCATACTGTTTTACTACAGCTGAGTAACATATCTTGAAATCTGGGATTATGATACCTCCAGCATTGTTTTTCTTAAGTTGTTCTTTTTGGGTTTTTTTGTTTTTGTTGTCTTTTGTTTTGCTTTTTGTTTTTTGTTTTTGTTTGTTTTTCGGCTATTTGGAATCTTTTTGTGGTTCCATACAAATTTTAGGATTTTTTTTTTCTAGGTCTGTGAAGAATGCTGTTGGTATTTTGAAAAGACTGCATAATCTGTGATTTACTTTGGCTAGCATGGGCATTTTAACAACATAAATTCTTCCACTCCATGAGCGTAAAAAATGCATGTTAAAAAAAACATGTCTGCATGTTTGTTATTAACCTTAGTTTCTTCTTCAATGTTTTATGGTTTTGAGAGTACAGGTCTTTACCTCCTTGGCTAAGTTTATTCCAGGTATTTTATTCTTTTGGTGTAATTTGAAATGGAATTTTTTTCTTAATTCCTCTCTGCTACTCTGTTATTATTGTATAGAAATGCAACAGATTTCTGCATATTTTTAATTTTGTATCCTGTGACTTTTCTGAATTCATTTATCAGTTCTTTTAGCTTTTTGGTGGACTCTTTAGGGTTTTCTATAAATAATATCACGTCATCTGCAAGTAGCAGCAGTTTTACTTCTTCCTTACCAATCTAGATGCTTTTTATTTTTTTCCCTTATCTGATTGTTGTGGCTAGGATTTGTTGAATGAAGATGGTAAGACATCCTTGTCTCATCCCTGATCTTACAGGAAAAGCTCTGTTTTTCACCATTCAGTATGATGTAAGCTATGGGTTTTTCATATATGGTCTTTATTATGTTGACCCCTAAACCCACATCGTTTTATAGAGTTTTTATCATGAATGGATGTTTACTTTTGTCAAGTGCTTTTTCTTCATCTATTGAGATGACTGCATGATTTTTATGACTCATTTTGTTAATGTAGTGTATCATAGTGATTGGTTTGTGGATACTGAACCGTCCTTGTATCTCACTTGATCATGACGAACAATACTTTAAATATATAGTATGAAATAAAAACAAGGGTCCACCAAACTGGATGAAGTTAAAGACTTTCATGGCTTAAAAATTATTTTAGTTTTAGTGAATGTCAAATTAAAATAGGAGGAAGCTGGGTAAGAGAGGAATTTTCCCTCTCATAGGAGATAAAGTCCAGTATTAATAAGCTATAAATGTAAAGTTTAATATTAATAAACTGTAAATGTCTCAATAGGAAAATATCCATTCTTTGTGCTTAATATAGAATAGTTATAAAAGGTAAGGTGACATAAATTTAGTAATTCTTAAAACTGCAGGAGCAGCATCATCTTTATTTCAACAAAGTATACTTTACTAAACCTTAAAACACATTAATGAGAAATAGTTAAAATGAAAAGTTTGTAGTAAATGAAAATAGTCTAAGTTTGTAGTAAATGAAAATAGTAAAATGAAAAGTTTGGCCACATAAAATGATTACCTTTGTATCAATACAACCCCGTGTTGCAGCCCTTCCATGTTTACTAGTAAGGTCCGCTATAATTACTGTTGCTATAGTGCACTGGCAAGGGGTAAAACAGATTTTAACCGACTATTTTTATTCAGGATCTTTAAAAACAGAAATGCTTATATAACACCAAAGGCATTTAAAATAAAACTGCAGTAAAAAAATAAAAAATAAAATTACAAAATAAAATTACAAAAATTAAATTGCAGTTATTTCTGTAAATCAAATTGAGCAAAAAATATTTAATACTTTGGCAATAGATTAATACTCTGGGAGAACAAACTTCTGAGTACCCTCCTACCCAGTTTCAATTATTCTGCTAAAGCAGACCACCACAGGAGCTTCTGGATATACACTCAGAGTCTCTGCCAGCCTTTAACAAACAATGCAGAGAAGCAGACATCAGAGGCCAACTTGTTACTTCCACGTCTCCCTGATCTCATTCTGAACAATCATTATTTCACAATTTCACATATTTCCTATAAGTTTATGTCACAATTTGTGATTTTCCTAGTTTTCACCATTCTATTCTGTAATTTTATCATTACCGAATTACATGACAATTTCCTATGAAACACATGTCAGGAGATTTTATTTTTTTTTAAAGACTATTTATTTATTTGACAGACAGAGATCACAAGCAGGCAGAGAGGCAGGCAGGGGGGGGGAAGCAGGCTCCCTGCTGAGCAGATTGCCTGATACGGGGCTCAATCCCAGGACCCTGGGATCATGACTTGAGCCAAAGGCAGAGGCTTTAACCCATTGAGCCACCCAGGTGCCCCAAGTTAGAAGATTTTAAACTTAATACACAACATGGCCACTTTTTAAATCAAAGTCTCTTTAATATTTATTCCTCTTTGTACTTTGGAAAAACCTCAAACTCTTCTGCCACTCAAGTATAATTAATAACCCAGGAAAATCAAGCAGCCATGAGTTGTGCGGGCACAAATGGAACAGAAAGTCCATTTGCCTGGTAATTCTGTACCAGGCAAAGGACTTTTTATGGCATCTTCTGGTTAATATTTCATTAATTGTTACTAAGTAGTTACAAAGTTGGCTAAAAATAAAAATCTATGTGTATACCACCATTAGAAACAGCTAAAATCTGACTATAGGACTTTTTTTTTTTTTAATTTAATTTCTTCACAAACTCTAAACTCTTTAACTTTACCAAAATTCTTTATAACCTGATCTGGAATTTAAACACTGTTACTGATTTCTTTCCTAGCAAGTTACATTAGTCTAATACTTTTATACTTTAAGAAAAGAGCTTCCAAATTCCAAACTTTGATTCGTTCTCCAACCTGGCACTACAGATATAAAATATCATTTTTTCTTTAGTCATCTGCAAATGAATTAAATAGACCAGAAAACTCCATTCTAAACATCTGGTAAGCAAACATTTATTTTAGAAATAATAATAAAGAGCAATATTAAATACTCCCTGAAGTCATGTGCAACTGTTAACAAGCTAAGTCTAGCATATAGCATAGTCTGAAGCAAGAGATGGATGACCACTAAGATGTTTCCATTCTTTTCCCTTTCATTTCCTCCTGCAAACTCCAGCTTTAATGGAGCTTTAATGCAAACTCTCATCTGCAAACTGCTCTGCTGGGGGTTTGGTTTGTTTTGTGTTTTGGTTTGTTTTCTTGCTGCCTACATTTTTACCTTATTTAATTTTCTTTGCATTTCTTTACAGGTTCTAAAATCTTTTTCTCTAATCCAAAATCAGTTCTCATTAAATTTTGCATTTTCATGAAATCTTACCAAGTCTACAAATTTTTAAGACATATCAATGTGGAAGACCCTCTCTGTAAGGAGCTTGTAACTCATGCGCAGGGAAAATGTACAAATGGAAAAGCTAAGAATGAAATACTTCAATAGGAACTCATGACAAGAGAAAAGAAAGTTTTGTGGTGATAAAAATGACTATACCATTGTATAGAAGGAGGAGTAAAGATTAGGTGGAGAGATTAAAAGTTCAGGTCTCTGAGACCCTGGAAAAATGAGAAGTCTAATATGGACCTTTATAAGGCAAGAGGTGGAAGGGCAGATGTTCTCACTGGAACTAGAGATGTAACAAACAGCAGCAAATAACACTTTACTGGAACTTAATCCTCACAACTACCCAATAAAGCAGTATTACTTTTTAAAAGTGAAATGTAACTGATAGATAATATTAGTTTCAGGTATAAAACAGACTGATTCCATATGATACATACAGGGAAAGGATCACTTCAATATGTCTAGTTAATATCATTACAAAGATAAAAATGTTTTTCTGATGAGAACTTTAAGTATCTACTGTCTCAGCAACTCTTATATGTCCAATACTATAATATTAATTATCGTCACCATGCTGTACATTTCATCCCCATAACTTATTTACTGTATGACTAGAAGTTTGTGCCTTCTGACCACCTTCATGTTATTTTGCTCAATCTCCAAACCCCAGGCTCTGCCAACCACCAATGTCGTCTCTGTATCTGAGGTTCAGTTTTGCCTAGTTTGTTGTTGTTGTTTTATTTTGTTTTTAGATTCCACATATAACTGAGATCATCTGGTATTTATCTTCCTCTGATTTATTTCACTTAGCATTAACACCCTCAAGGTCCAATCATGTTGTCTCAAAGGCAAGGTTTACTTCATTTATGACTAAATAATACTCCTGTGTGTGTGTGGGTGTGTGTGTGTAATTCATACCATTTGTTTTTGTTTTATTTTTGCTTTCTTTTAAATCCACTGTTACACAAAGTATTATCTTCATTTCAGGTATACAATATAGTGATTCAACAGTTTCATATATTACTCAGTGCTCATCATGGTTAAGTGTACTCTTAATCCCCTTCACCTGTTTCACCTGTCCCCACACACCTCCCCTCTGGTAACCATCTGTTCTCTATAGTTACAAGTCTGTTCCTTGGTTTGTCTCCCCCCCCCCCTTTGTTCATTTGGGGGTTTTTTTGTTTAGTAAATTCAACGTATGAGTGAAGTCATATGGTATCTGTCTTTCTCAGACTGACTTATTTCACTTAACATTGTACTCTAGAATCCATCCATATTTGTTGCAAATGGCAAGATTTCATTTTTTTATGGTTGAATATTTCATGATATACTATGCATACATACACACACACACACACACACACCCCATGGATTACTCAGCCATTAAAAAGTAATATATGGAATCGAACAGACTGATTTTGTATCATGTGACTTTACTGAGTTCATTTATCAATTCTAGTTTTTTGGTGGAATCTTTTGGGCTTCTTATATACAGAATAAATAAAAGTGGTGAGAGTGGACATACCTGTCTTGTTCCTGACTGTAGTGGGAAAGCTCTCAGTTTTTCCCAGTCTACACATTTTCATACTATTTCCTTAGAGTCCTTTGTATTTTTTCTTAAGATTTTATTTTTTTGACAGACAGAGATCACAAGGAGGCAGAGAAGCAGGCAGGCGCCCCAGTCCTTTGTATTTTTGTGATGTTGGTTGTTATTTCTCCACTTGCATGTCTGATTTTATTTGAATCCTCTCTTTTTTATTTATTTCTTTTTTTTGATGGTCTGGCTAAAGATTAACCAGTTTTGTTGATCTTCTCAAAGAACCAACTCCTGGCATCATTGTTTTGTTCTATTGTTCATTTCTACTCTAATCTTTTATTATTATTTTATTTTATTTTTATTTTCTTTGCTTCTACTGGTGTTAGGCTTTGTTCTTTTTCTAGTTCCTTTAGGTGTCAGGATTTATAGGGTTTTTTTCTTTTTTTCCAGATTTTTCTTGCTTCTTGAGGGGATCGAGAAATATTTGTCATGCCAGTGGCTATGAAAAGAAAGTTGGGGTAGCAATACTTAAATCAGACAAAATGTATGACATGAGGTAGGCCCATACCGCTGTAAATTTCCCTCTTAGAGCCACTTTTTCCCACTTAGAGCCACTATGTCCCAAAGATTTTGGACTGCTGTGTTTTCCTTTTCATTTGTCTCCATGTATTCTTTGATTTCTTGGTTGACCCATTCATTATTCAGATATTTTCTTGTGGCTGATTTCTAGTTTCACAGTATTGTGGTCAGAAAAGATGCATGGTATGATTTCAATTTTTTTTTAAATTTGTTGGGATTTGGTTTGTGGTCTAATATGTGATCTGTTCTGGAGAGTGCTCCATGTGCACTTGAAAAGAATGTGCCGGGGTATCTGGGGACCTCAGTCAGTTAAGCATCTGCCTTCAGCTCTAATCATCCCAGGGTCCTGGGATCAAGCCCTGCATTTGGGCTCTCTGCTCAGCAGAGAGCCTGCATCTCTCTCTCCCTCTGCTGTTCTACCTGCTTGTTTCCTAGCTTGCTCTCACACTTTCTCTCCCTGTCGAATAAATAAAATCTTTAAAAAAAAAAAGGATGTGAAGTCCACTGTTTTTGGAATGGAATGTTCTGAATACGTATGTTAAATTACCTGGTCCAAGGTATCATTCAAAGCCACTATTTCCTTCTTGATATTCTGTTTGGATGATCTGTCCATTGATGTAAGTGGGGTTTTAAAGTCCCCTACTATCATTGTATTACTATCAATTAGGCTCCTTTCTGTACTGTTTCATGTATTTGGGTGTTCCCATGTTGGATACACAAATATTTACAACTGTTGTATCTTCCTGGATTGTCCTCTTGATGATTTTATAGTATCTTTGTCCTTTGTCTATTGTTAACACTCTTTGTTTTAAAGTCCCTTTTGTATGATGTAAGTATTGTTACCCCAACTTTCTTTTCATAGCTACTGGCATGACAAATGTTTCTCGATCCCCTCACTTTCAATCTGTATGTCTTTAGGTCTGAAATGAGTTTCTTGCAGGCAGCATATAGATGGGTCTTGTGTCTTTTGACTGGAGCATTAAGTCCATTTACATTCAAAACAATTAATAAGTATTATATCATTCTGTTATTTGTTTTATGGTTATTTCTTTATAGTTCTTCTCTGGTCCTTTCCTCCCTTCCTCTTTTCTCTCATAAGTTGGCTTTTTTGGTGATACACGTGGATTCCTTTCTCTTTATTTTTTGTATATTGATTACTGGTTTTTGATTTGTGATTACCACAATTTGTAGATAATATCTTCTGCATATAGCAGTCTATGTTAATAGACCCTTAAATCTGAACCTATTCTTTACCCCTCTCCACCCTACATTTTAGGTATATAGTGTCATACTTTACCTTTTTTATTTTGTGAGTCACTTGACTGATTTTTTTCAGGTATACATATTTTTACTGCCTTTGTGCTTTCTACTTTTATTACTCTTATTTATGGTCTTTATTTTCTACTCTGAGAGTCCTGTATAACAATTCTGGTATGGCTGGTTTAGTGGTGATGAATTCATTTAGTTTTTGTTTGTATGGAAAACTCTCTCTCTCTCCTTGTATTCTGAATGATAGTCTGGCTGGACAGAGTATTCACAGTTGCATATTTTTTTCCTTTCAGCACCATAAATATATTATGCCACTTCCTTCTAACCTGCAAAGTTTCTGCTGAAAAATCCACCGATAGCCTTGAAGTTTCCCTTGTATATAACTGTTTTCTTTTTTCTTGCTGCTTTTAAAATTCTTTCTTTATCACAGCTTTTTGCCATTTTAATTTCCGTGTCTTGGTGTGGACTTCCTTGGGTTGACTCTGCAGGGGGATCTCTGTACCTCCTGCATCTGAATTTCTGTTTCCTACCCCAGATTCAGTAAGTTTTCAGCTGTTATTTCTTCAAATAAATTTTCTGCCCCCTTTTCTCTTCTCCTTCTGTGATCCCTATCATGCAAATGTTACGACACTTGATGGAGTGAACGAGTTCCCTAGGTCTACCCCCTATTTGTATAAATGTTTTTCGTTCACCTGTTCATCTTGATTACTTTCCATTACTGCCCTCCAGGTCACAGATTCATCTGTTTCCTCCAACATGCTATTTATTCCATCTAATGTATTTTTAATTTCATTTACTGTGTTCTTCACCTCTGTTAACTTTTTTTTTCTTTAATCTTTGCTACAGGTCTCACAGATGTCTTCCACTCTTCTCTCAAGTCCAGTAAATATCTTTATGACTATTACTTTAAATTCTATCAGGTATATTACTTATCTCCATTCCACTTAGGTCTCTTGCTGTGGTTTTATCCTGCCCTTTCATGGACATATTCCTCTATCTTCTCATTTTGTTACCTCTCTGTGTCTGTTTCTTTGTGTTAGGAAAGTCAGCTATGTCTCGTGCTCTTGGAAGTAGTGGCCTTATGAAGAAGAGGTCCTACAGTGTCCTACAGTACAGTGTCCCTATTCACTAGAAACTGGTGGCTCAAGGGTGGGTCCTCTATGCAGTATGTGTGTTTTGGATGAGCTGCTTTTTCCTTTGGTTCAGTCATCTGCAATGGCTCTCTGCCTGCTTGGTCCCTATGGTGTTGGTGGGCCAGTGTGAGGCCTCCTTGGGCTTGAGTTGAGTCAGACTAGGTGTTTATCAGAGATGCAGTGGCACCAAACAACAAGGTGCTAAACCCATGTTGTCCCAAGAAGCTTTTGTCAGTGGGTAGAACCAGCAATCACACCAGCTGTCAGCCCCCAACTCACTGCTGGGGCCGCAATCTAAGTGGTGTCAGGGAGAGCAAGAGTCACTTTGGACCAGTAGTGGCCCCTGTTGTGGCTGCTTGCACACTGCCAGGCTTGTGGCCCTGGTATGAATGGGCTCCAGCCAGGAGTGTACTGGATAGGGCAGATCTGTAATATGCTGGGGGTGGGGCATGCAGTTTTAACAAGGTTTACACAATGGTCCTCCATGAGAGGGAACCTTCTTCTGCTGTGGGTACCAAGGCCCTACAAACTCTGGGACCAGGAGATGAGGTATTGGCAAGGTTTGTGCTGTGTTCTCAGGGAAGGAACCAGCAGCAGACCTGGGTCTGAGACAAGTCTGGCTGGATGGGGGGGGGATCTGCTAAGCAGAGCTAAGCAAGGTGGATAGTAAATTTCTGCACTGCAGGTGGTCATGTGTTTATACTGGGACACAGTGAAGGGAAAGAACTCCTGTCCACTACTTTGTTTCTGGAGGAGTCTCCCAGTGATCTCTGTCCTGAATAATTCTCCATCCCATACACCTAAGGCATTTTTCAAACTGTGGCTGCTATGCTATCTCTTCCCAGGCTGTTTGTTATGCTGTCACTTTAAGGGCATGGACTCTATTTTCTCTCACCTTCTGCCCTCCAAGTTTTCCAAGAGCTGACCCACTGATTTTTAAAATTCCAGGCTTTAAGCCATGCTGGTTTTAAGAACTCACAAAATTAGGCCCCTCTGGTTTTCAAAGCCAAGTGTTATGGGAATTCATCTTCCCTGTGAGGGCTTCCTGGTGTGACAGTCTGTTTCTCTCCCCTCTCTGTGCCCACAGGTCCCTCCCTCTCTCAGACAGTCCTGTGGTTTCCCTCCCCACTGTGTCTCTGCCCTTCCTACCCTCTTCAATGTAACCTCTTCTCCACATTTAGTTATGGAGTTTATTCTGTCAGTCTTTGGGTAATTTTCTGGGTTATTTACCCTGATGTGAGTGTTATCCAGTTGTATTAGTGGAACAAAGTAAGCTTAGGGTCCTTCTACTCCCCCATTTTCCCAGCGATCTCCTATCTCACATCTTTATCCATTCATCCACTGATGGGGATGGTAGGTTGTTTCCTATCTTGGCTATTGTAAATGATACTGCAATGAACATAGGGGTGGCAAATATTTTTTCAAGTTAGTGTTTTCCTTTCCTTCAGAATACTGTTTTTAATTTTTTGAGGACTCTCCATATGGCTTTGCATAGTGGCTGAACAAATTTTAATTTCCCTTTCTTCCACAGTCTCACCAACACTATTTTTCATCCTTTTGACAGTATTTATTCTAACAGGTGTGTAATTATATTGATGTGTCATTATGGTTTTGATTTACATTTCCCTGATGATTAGTGATGTTGACCACCTTTTCACGTACCAGTCAGCCATCTGTATGTCTTCTTTCAAAAAATATCTACTCAGATCCTCCATCCATTTTTAAAAATTAGATTTGCTGGGGGGTTTTGGTGTGTTTTTTGTTTGTTTTTATTTTGCTATTGAGTTATAGGAGTTCTTCACATATTTTATATACTAACCCACTGTCAGATAAATGATTTATAAATATTTTCTCCCATTTGGTAGACTAGGTTTTCATTTTTGGATGGCTTCCATCATCTGTACAGAAGATTTTCAGTTTAATGTCATCCCTCTTTTTGCTTTTGTTGGCAAATCCATAAAATCATCACCAAGACCAATGTTTAGGAACTTACCACCTATGTTTTCTTCTAGAAGTTGTATGGTATCAGGTCATATATTCGTCTTTAATCCACTTTTGAGTTATCTTTGTGAATGCTGTAAGATAGTGATCCAGCTTCATTCTTTTGCATATGGCTGTCCAGCTTTCCCAACACCATTTATTCTTCAGTAATGTGTATTTTGTATTATATTCTGGGCTCCTCTGTCATAAATTAATTGCCGATATTTGCATAGATTTAGTTCTAGGTTCTCCATTCTGTTCCACTTATCTGTGTTTGTTTTTATGCCAAGTCTGGTAACTACAGACTTGTAATATACTTTGAAAGCAGGAAGTGTAATGCATCCAGGTTTGTTCCTTCTTTTGCTTTGGCTATTTGGGATCCCTTTTTGGCTCCATTCAAATTTTAGGACTATTTATTTCTGTGAGAAATACCATTGAAATTGTGATAGAGATTGCACTGAATCTGTACATTGCTTTGGGTAGTATGGACATTTTAACAATATTAGTTATTCCAATCCATGAGGACCAATTATCTTCCCATTTGTTTCTTTTCAATTTCTTTCACTAGTATCTTACAGTTTTCAGTGTACAGGCTATCTCACTCCCTTAAATATATCCCAAAGTGTTTTATTCTCTTTAATATAGTTATGAATGAGATTGTTTTCTTAATATCTGATAGTTTATTATATAGAAATGCAACAGATATTTATATATTGATTTTGTACCCTATACTTTTACTAAATTCAAGGTTTTGTATGTATAACATCATGTAATCAGCAAATAGTGACAGTTCTCTTCTTCCTCTAATTTGGATGCCACCCATGCATCCAACCATCCTATATCTAGGACTTCCAATAGTACATTGAATAAAGGTGGTAAAAGGTGGTAAAAGTGTCTTATTTCTGATTTTAGAGGAAAAGTCTCGAGCTTCCAGCTTTTAGTATGATGTGAGGTATGGGCTTATCATATACAGCCTTTATGATATTGAGATACATTTCCTCAATACCCACTTTGCCGAGAATTTTTATCATAAATGGATGCTGAATTCTGTCAAATGCCTTTTGGCATCTATTGAGATGACCTTATGATCTGTATCCCTCATTTTGTTAATGTGGTATATCACACTGGTTGATTTGCAGGTGATATACCATCCCTGCATCCCCCAGAATAAATCCTACTTGATCACGGTGTATAAGTTCTTTAATTTTTTTTTTAAAAATTCTCAGACTGTGGCATTTATTGAGAACAAAACTCTCATCCAAAGGTAAAATGATAACCAAAGGAATCTCTTTTATAAGCATGACTCTTAATGAAAGTCTAGCGAATACTGAAGAGAAGAATAGTTTGCTTTGAGAAACAGCAGTGCATTAAAGCAGCCTGAGGGTAAATGCTACTTCCTTCATGTCATGTATTCTTTTAATTTATTCTTAAGTTCAGTTTGCTCATATTTTGTTTAGAATTTTTCACATCTGTGTTCATCAGGTATACTGGCATGTCGTTTTATTGAGGCATCTTTAACTCGTTTGGTATAAGCATAAGGCTGGCCTTGTAAAATGACTTTGGAACTGTTTCCTCCCATTCCATTGTTTGGAAGAGACTGAAAGAATTGGTATTAATTCTTTAAATGTTTGGTAGAATTCCCCAGGGAAGTCACCTATTCTTGAACTTTTGTTTATTGGGAGGTTTTGGATTACCGATGAAATCTTACTAGTCTGTTCAGATTTTCTATTTCTTCATGACTCAGTCTTGCTAGGTTTTACACTTCTAGGAATTTACCTATTTCTTCTAAGTTGTCCAATTTGTTGACATATAAATATTCATAGCAGTCTTAGATGATCCTTTTTATTTCTGTGGTACCAGTTTTTAAATCTTTTCTTTCATTTCTAATTCTATTTGTGATTTCTTTTTCTTGGGTGATTCTAGCTAAAGGTTTGTCGGGTTTGATTACATCTTCCAAAATTTGATTGTTTCCAAATTGTCTTTTTACTCAGTTTTATTATTTGCACCTGATCCTTGTTATTTTCTTCCTGTACTAACTTTGGGCTTCATTTGTTCCTCTTTTTCTGGTTCCTTGAAGTGTAAAGTTATTTGACATCTTTCTTGTTTCTTGATGTAGACCTTTATCACTATGAATTTCCCCCTCTTAGAACTGCTCTTGCCACAGAGCCCAGAAGTTTTTTATTTTTTGGTATGTTGTATTTCCATTCGCCTCAAGGTATTTTTCTTTTGATTTCTTCTTTAAACAACATACTCCTGAGAAACCAGTTTGTCAATGTCCACAAATTGATGAGTTCTCCAGATTTCTTCTTATAATGGCTTTTAGTTTCGTATTACTGGGATCAGAAAAGATGCTTAATATTATGTCAATCTTCTTAAATTTATTGAGACGCAAACCAAACAAGACTCTGAACTATAGAGAACAAACTGGTTACCAGGCAGAATGCAGGTTGAGGGGATGGGTAAAATAAGAGATGGGGATTAAGGAGTGCACTTGTGTTGAGCACCGGGTATTGTACGGAAGTGCTGAATCACTATAAAACTAATATTACACTGTGTTAACTACCCAGAATTTAAAAAAAGAAAAAAGACTTGTTTTCTGGCCTAACAGCTGACATATACCCTGCAGAATGTTTCCATGTGTTACCTGAAAAGAATATGTATTCTGTTGAATTTGGATGAAATGTTCTGTTATATGTCTGCAAAGTTCATCTGGTCTAACATGTCATTTCAGGCCAATGTTTCCTTATTGATTTTTCTGGATGGATGATCTATCCATTGCTAAAAGTGGGTTTTAAAGTCCTGCACTACAGGGCGCCTGGGTGGCTCAGTTGGTTAAGCAACTGCCTTTGGCTCAGGTCATGAGCCTGGAGTCCCCGAATCAAGTCCCAAATCAGGCTTCCTGCTCAGTGGGGAGTCTGCTTCTCCCCCGACCCTCTCCCCTCTCATGCTCTCTATCTCACACTCTCTCTCTCAAGTAAATACATTAAAAAAAAAAAAAAAAACTTGTAAAAAAGATAATAAAGTCCTGCACTATTACTGTACTGCTATCTTATTAGATTGACCTCTTTATCATTATATAATGACCTTGTCTCTTAATTAGTCTATCTAGCTTTCTTTAGGTTTCCCTGTGCATGGATTCTCTTTTCCATCCCTTCACTTTTAGTCTGTGTGTATTCTTACATCTGAGGTGAGTTTCTTTAGGCAGCATATAGATGGGTCACGTCAGCCACAATGTCTTTTAATTGGAGAACTGAGTCCATGCACATCTAAAGTAAATATTGATAAGCATGCACTTACTGCCATTGTGTTCATTGTTTTCTAGCTATTTTACAGGTCTTTGGTTCTCTCTTCTTCTCTGGTTCCCTTCCTTTATGATTTGATGATTTTCTGCACTGGTATGCTCGAATTCCTTTCTCTCTTTTGTTTTTCTAACTACAACGTTTTGCTTTGTAATTACCAAGAGACTTACATAGACTGTTACAAATATAAGTAGTCTTAAGTTAGTAGCAACTTAAGTTAGAACACATTCTAAAGCTCTACATTTTTACTCTTCCCCTCTTTGCTGTAGCATGACCCACACATGCTCATCATGTTCATTTTTTATTTATATAGTTTAATGTATGTTCTTAAATAAATTAAACATGGACCAGCCAATCAAGCAGCCAATCAAGTTAAAATAGTATATATGACATTAAGAGAAAATTTAATGGTTCCTAAAGCCTGCCTAAACATGTTTGGCTCAAATGTTAATTTCATAGCAAGAGATAAAATATTCTGTACTTAGGTTCGAGTCAAAGTAATACCTAACTGGAGAATGGAGGTTTTAAATATATTACTTATTATATTAAACAGAAATAAAACTTTGGCATTAAATGATAATGCAACTGCTTTTCTTGTACTTCAAATTCATTGTTCCTCCATATGCAGATATAAAATTTTTATTTTACCAGCAACTTCTAGCTTAATTTGCTTTCTTGAAAACCAAGCCTAGTCATTGTATAATCAATATGAAGTTATTCGAGTGAAGACAGTAAGGACTTGTGGAAGAAAGCCATCTAATGAGAAGCCAGAGAGGGAAGGAGGCATGTTTTTTCGATTGTACCAGTCTGGAGTGGAGTTTCTGTCTGACTGACAGTGGAAGGAAAAGAAAACGTGTTGTTTCAAATACCACAGATTCTCATTGTTCTTAACAAATCTTGGTAACTTTCTTGAATAAATGTTCATTTGCTGTATGACCTTGGGACCATCTCGAGAGACTTCGTTGTTTTAGAAATTTTCACCATCTCACTAGGCAGTGGGGTCTGTGGAGCTACTCATGCTGTCATCCTGGAAGCCCCTCTCATGTCATTTATGCCCAGAATGTTTTCTTGGGTTATACTTTTGAGTGTCTTTTTTAAGGGCTCTAATTACATACATCCTTTGACTTCCTTCCATTTCAACTACTTTTTGACAATTTTTTCCCCTCATTTTTCATTCTCTTTGTTTTCCTATACATTTCTGATAGGACTTTGCCTTCTTGTCTTTTTTTTTTTTTTTTTTTTTTAACTTCAATCGATTCCCCTTACATTTTTCTTGTTTTCTTGACTATTATTGTTCTTCGTATTTCTCAAAGTGGTCTTTTTCCCCCCATACTCTTAAATGTTTATTTGATGACATTTCATTTAGTTGACAGTATTGTGTTATAGTGTAGCTTTTGGATTTTTCAGTTCCACCCTCCACCTAAGAGATTTCTTTTATAGATTAAAAAATTATTTTATGGCAGTTTTTTGTAGGTGTATTGGGGGAGGGGGTGAAGAAAGGCTATTATTTTTTGCAAGCTTTTTTATTCCTGCATAATCTTTAATTTCCTCATTTTCCTCACTGCCACACCTCTGTGGGGAGCTAACTCTTCTCTTTGTATCTGACTGACTCTTCTTCAAAAACAATGGTTCTCTGAGGCTGCCTCTTCACATCCCACTGTCTTTCTAATCATTTCCCTATATCATGTGCTGAGAACCATTATGTCCTGACCTGTGTTCAGTATTCTGGAACTTAGTACTAGACTTTTCCTTTTTGAGGATGCTTTAGCTTGTGCTTTTTCTTACTTGTCTGTGCCCCTCTACTCTTAAGCCTTTAGAATTTATTTATCTATAAGACAACTAGAAGGTTATGATATTCTTTATTTCCTAGTCATTCTGAAGAGATGGGTGATCCATGTTTTTATTTCCTGTTTATTTGATCACTTTTTTTAACTCTGAGAAAAATCAGACTGCTGCCATTGTCCTCTAAAAACCTTTGTAAGCAAAAAATAAATAAAAAAATAAATAAAAACCTTTGTAAGAAGACTTTTAATTATGGATTTAATCTCTTTATTAGATATAAAACTGCTTCAATTTTTCTTCACTGTTCAGACAGAATTATCAGTTGCATTTTTTTTCTGTACCTAATTTCCTGATTTCATATAAATTTTCAAACTTACTTGCATAAGTTTTTAATATTCTGTTACTCTATTTTATGTAGAATCAGGAACAATAAACAAGACATCCTCATTCTTGCTACTGGTAACATGTGCCTTCTTTCTTTCTTGATCAGTCCTTTCAGGAAAGTAGCAGCTTTAGAAATACTGGTAAGTTCTTTGACATTTCTGTCATCAAGAACTGAGGTCTGTGGGCACCTGGGTAGCTTAGTTGGTTAAGAACCTGCCTTTGGCTCAGGTCATGATTCTGGAGTCCCAGGGTCGAGTCTGGCATCGGGCTCCCTGCTCAGCTTCTGCTTCTCCCTCTGACTGCCCCCCCACCAATGTTGTTTCTTTCCATTCTCTCTCTCTCAAATAAATAAGTAAAATCTTTACTTAAAAAAAAAAAAAACTGAGGTCTGTCCGCTCCCCCTAGATCTCTGAAGATAGTGACTGCTTCCATCAATAATATACCATGGATGTGACACTATATGAATTCTGAGGTCATAAAATGCCTTGTAGTTTCATGCTAGTTTTATGATATTAACTCTAAAGGAAGTTAGTTGCCATGTAAGAAATCGGACTGTCCTGAGAGTACAAACCTCTTTACTAGTCCATTCTGAGGCCAACACCTACCTTTTTGCCCTCACAAACCCTCAACCATTTCAGTACACTGACAAGGGCATAGTTTGGAAGGCAAAGAATTCAAATAATCAATGTTACGTTGTGTAAACCACAGAAAAAGAGATAAAAGAGATAAAGCTGTCAGGGAGTTTTCCTATACCCCTATGTGAACAGCTGGTTTGAATACAAATTTAGTCTGCTCCCTACCCCATTTCATATTAAATGGAAGAAGGAGATTAAGGTGTAACATGCCATGCTGCAATACCCCTACTTCTCTACCATACAACATGCTGTACTGCTAGGAATTTTAATATCGTATAAAACCAGCAAAATGAAAACTTAAAAACAAAAACAAAAGAAGCTATGGACTGGGAAAGTTCAGAAAATCCCAGCAACTAGTATACTGCTAAGAACCAATCGGTAAGCAATTAATATTTGTTAGATGAATTTGAATGAGTCAGTTCATTTTTTTCTGGCCTAAATTACCACAAGCATTACATACAATAAAAAGTTACTTAACTATTAATTGGTATCCTTCCAAGTGCTGGTCTCTCTGGGACCATATCTACCTCCTTGAAAGGAGCTTCTTTTCTCAACATTAAATATTTCAAAAAAGAGATTAAAACAGTCAGTTGTGCTTGATGTTTTTAGGCTAGTAAGAAAAAATGGGAATAATTTTAATACTTAAGTGGAGTTTAACAAGTTATTCTGTAATTTTAGGGCAGGGGTCAGGAAGTAACATATTAAACGAATGACCAACTTAAAATAATTTGTGATAACCTACCAAATCCAGGAACACTTTTGAGACTAGCTTTGAGGCAAATTTTCTCCAATCTGAGGTAGCTATATCTCATCAGACAGTTCCACAGGAATAGCCAGTCCATTCTTGTCCGATGATTCATGATAATGACACTTCTTTCCCCAGGAACAAATGCATCACCTGTTATAATCACCTTCACACCAAACATGGTCTCCAACAATGCCTAAGGAATAAATAATATAGACATGTAACAATTTAAAGTTATGCTTTCCCATAGATAAATTATATCATGTCCTGTAAATAAACCTGATTTCTAATAAGTCAAAGGCATAGTGTTTCTCAAGATTATTGCTTCTATGGGCACCTGGGTGGCTCACTGGGTTAAGCCTCTGCCTTCATCTCAGGTCATGGTCTCAGGGTCCTGGGATCGAGCCCCACATTGGGCTCTCTGCTCAGCAGGGAGCCTGCTCCCACCTCTCTCTCTGCCGGACTCTCTGCCTACTTGTGATCTCTCTCTCTGTCAAATAAAACTTTTTTTAAAAAAGATTATTGCTTCTATAATAATCTGAAAAAAGAAGTTAATCTCAAAGAATGAGAATACAAAGGCACTGTTTATATTTTTAGTGTTATTAATTTAGGTTTCTGACAGTTTCTTTTTTTTTTTTTTTTTTTATTTAAAGATTTTATTTATTTGTCAGAGAGAGCGAGCGAGAGCGAGCACAGGCAGACAAGAGTGGAAGGCAGAGTCAGACGGAGAAGCAGGCTCCCTGCGGAGCAAGGAGCCCGATGTGGGACTCGATCCCAGGATGCTGGGATCATGACCTGAGCCGAAGGCAGCTGCTTAACCAACTGAGCCACCCAGGCGTCCCCTGACAGTTTCTTAATTAAAGAAATGCTAACTTTCACTGAAATCTTCAGGATATAATTTTACCTTAAAAATAAAAAAGTGTAAAAAAAGAAAGAAAAAAGTGTAAAAGACATGAAAGAAGATTTCACTGTGTAATTTCTTAAGGCTATAGATACATTATTACTTTCTAGAAAGGAAAATCAGGAAATTTAACACCGAGTATAGGGCTGAGGGACAGAAAGTCAAAATTTTCATTTTATACCTTTCTGTATTACGATCTTTTTAAACACATACACATATCTGTTTAGCAATATAAAGGATAAAATAACTATATGTTTATAAACTTCTGCAGCCCCAGTACCCAGTACCTAGAAGATGCTCAAGTATTTACTGAATTTGGAACTTTTCTGATAAGTAGGCACATAAATATTTAGAAGAAAATATATTACATACTGGTTTTGTGGAGGGGAAAAAAAACAGAAAATAAGAAAACCTGATTATTAATTTCAATCTCTTATTTAAATTTTCTAGTAATTTTTAAGTAAAAAATTTACTAGATAAAATATGATTTCACTATTAATGGAAAAAAGGGATTGAAAACCTTTGTGGAAGTACTGAGCACATAAACTGCAGTACAGCATATAACAGAATATGGAGCAATAATGCAAGTAAACGAACTACAGGTATCTACAACAACAGAGATGGCTCACTAGCATAACAGCTGAGAGAAGCAAAACAAACAAAAAGTGCCATATATAAAACTTCCTAAAACAGACCGCAACTAAGATATTTTAGGAGTAAATATATAGCCAATAAAATTATAAAGAACAGCAAGGGAACGACTATCTTATAGCTCAGGTTAGTGCCTGCTTCTATTAAGGAGGAGATGATTGTTACTTCTCAGCCCTCTGGCAAACCACCTACCTTCCAATACTCTAGTTCTTGAACTGGTTGATAGCTACACTCTACTAGATTATTTTAAAGTGTGCATTTATGTTTTACAAACATTGGCTATGTTTGTTGCATTTCACAAAAACAGGACTTCAAAATAAACACAGGACCAAGAAAAAAAAGGCTAAAAGGAATATTAGCTAAGGAAAAGTCAGAAATGTTTTATGTCCAAAGAATTATGCAATCAGAGTGTTAATATCTTAACAGAGTAAAACGATATCCCACAGATCCCATTCAAGTTACTTTCCCAGAGCTGAGATTCACTTTAGGGCATGGGTGTTTAAGCTGACATCAAGTCCTAGAAGTACCCAGATAAAAAAACCGAACACCTCCAAAACGAAACAACACTCCGGCCAATGAACCAGAGTATTCTGCTCCCAAGCCTAAAGGGTCACTCAAATAAATTATAACCCCCACTCCAAAGTCTTGGAAAGTCAAGTCCTAGGTAGACTTCTTGATAGAGATCCACGGCAGAGTCCTCTAGGCTTGGACCTCCAGCCAGAAACTGTCTCTCTCTTTCTAAGTACACAGACCATCAACTCCCAAAATGAATCACTGAATTACATGTCTCAGCCCAGAGGACATGTGTGAAGACACCATCTATGGCTTATTAATTGGGTCCGGCTCCACTTCATTTTCCAAAGGATACTTTACAGTTTTTATAAAAAACTAAAATGCAGGATGCCCTTCCCTTAACTGGTAGAAAGATGAAGTTGACTGTTAATTGTGTGTTGTGCCACATAAAAGAGTCAAAAAATCTTAAAGCCTATAAATCCCAAACCTCAACCCTCACCTTTTAAGTGCAATTTTTAATACATGTATCCCGTGGATCCCAAATGTCAAAATAAATCCAGACTATTTGTCCAGGAGCATATCATACAGCATTCTCTCCCTTGCCATCCAGCACTTCATCAGAATATGCCTGAAAGTTATATATAACCTTTTGGACAGCCTAGATCTCAAACTCACATTAATCATTTGTAATACCAGACAAGACCTATCTAGTCAAGTTATTTACAGCTCCTGCAAAGGCAGAACTACAAATATTTACTACAGAGAGATAAGGTTATAACATGGCTAAACTGCAGAATTCAAATAATTGGATTAAAACTGATTAATAAGATTAAGAACTATTCTAGAAAAAAATGTGAGAATACTGTCTTTTTTCCTAGTCTAGAATAGAAACTAGTATAGAAGAAAAACTAATCTTATAAAATGTAATAATGGTTTATGGAAGCAATTTCTGATGATCTTTTATAGACCACTAATCACTACCTCAAAGTGTTCTACCCTGTCTGAAAACACAAAGATGAGAGGTTCCCCTTCATGATCACAGAGAATCAGTTTTGCCATCATGGCCCAAGCTCTCATTTATCCTTCCGATGAATCTTTATTTAGTCTGAGGTAAAAACAACTCTGTGGCGCTCCCCTTCTTCTAGTCTGCCTGGGCTTTTCAGACTTCACTTAGGCCCAGCTCTTCAAATCCTTAGCTATTTAAAGTCTTGCAATCCCAAACCATTCATCACAGTATCCCTTCTCTTAGTGGCAGTCTAGGTAGAAACTATACCCTGTATCTGTTGAACACCTGTTTTATTCTAGGACTGGACTGTAATCAGCAGGCTGTGGAAGAGACTTGCCTCCTACGTGGGGAGTTATCAAATGATCTCTAACTTCCTAAGTCATGACTAGAGTGAGAGGACAGAACCCCAAATAATTCAGCTACGATTGGACCACTGGAAAGACTCCCAACTTTGAGAAGCAAAAAGTGTTCTGGGCGCATGCAAAGTCTGATCTTGACAACAGTGATTATGCTGAACGAACTGTCTGAAAATGAAATGAATTAAGACCTACACTCCCCGCTGTAGGGATGTACCAAGAGAGAATGGTCACTCTGCAGACTGTTCTGGAAGGAATTCTTACACAGATAGGTTAGACGAGGTGACCTCTAAGTCTCACCTAACTCTAAGATTCTAGAAGATTTTACTGGGGGACCTCATTTAAAATGCAAAATCCTCCTTAAAAATGGTAAGAGAAGAAAAATCTTGTCAATGAAATCATTTTAATGCATAAGAGATGCTTACAAAAAAGATCGCCTTATGATTATTTCAGTGAAGCAGTAATTTGTTTAAATCCATTTACCTAATCTATTATTAGTGAACATTTTTTTTAATTGTTTGGAATTGCTTAAAGTAAAGTACATGTATAGCTGAGAAAAGACTAAATTCCCTCTGAGTAAAAAAAATATATATATATTTGTTTCGAAATAAAAACTTCTTTAGCACCTTGTAAAAGTATGAAATAAAAGATCATAAAAGACACTGACAATTTTTTGTGACTTAGCTGTAAGGCATTCAACTATAAATTTCTTAGCTGAAATACTCTGCTTGATATGCCCTTAATCATAAGCAAGGCAGTGAGTTAAACAGGTAATAGAAATTTTTTCAAATATATACTAATTTAATACTACAGTGATGGTTGTTGAATTCTGCATGTTAAGTTCTCAAAGCAAAAGTCAGGAATAGCTGAAACTGACCACTGAAAATCTCACAGAAATGTACCTCACAGGAGACCAGTACATATCAATAAATCCAGCTCAGTTTTTTTCTAAAGAATGCTAGAACAGCTTTTTCTACCTGACCATCAGATGACGTGATTGGTCTACATGCTATTTAAAACACAAGAATGACACTCAATATAGCACCACTCACATTTCCTCTCACTTTCAACAGGGGTAAGGGTAACCCTAGATTAAAAAAAAAAGAAACACACACACATATTATCTTTCCACTCTTCGCTCATCCACCATGCAGTAGGCATGCACCTGGAGTTGTATGAAGACTTGTACCATAGTGTATGGTGTAATGCTGTGTGACAGTACCAGAACTAAGAGTGACAGCAGAAGCAGCTATGGCAGAATTTGTTTAGTGAAGTCCAGCATTTCTTCCAGAGTAACAGATTTTAGTTATGTACCTAGCTGCCCAGAGGAAAGATGGTATTTCCCGGATGTTATTATAGCCGTCAGCCATTCCCTCCAACAGCATGAGCAAGAGAAACAGGTGCTCTTTGTAATTCACTGATTTAAAGGAAAGCCCTTGCTCTGGATTTCCTCCCAGACCCACTTCCTGCAGAGTGGGGCAAAAAAGTGGTAGTGACCAGTCCCAACCATCTTATTATGCCAGGCTGGATGGAAGGAATCTGAGTCCCTGAATGACATGGGAGCAGAGCTACCCTGCCCACGTGGTCCTGAGGATGAATAAAGTTCTACCTTAATCAAACCACTGTATTCTGAAAAAGCTATATTCACTACCTCATTCGCTCATCAGAATAACACCCTGAGGGAAGTAGGCAGTATTAGAACCCCTGTTTTTCAAATGAAAAGAGAAGTTTAGGGAGGCTAAGTAGTTCCGCCAAGTTCAAATGACTAGAAAGTGGTAAGGTCAGTACTGAAATCAAATGTCTGTACCAATAAGCACTCCACTTATATTGGCTCTTCGAGGAAATAGACTGATTGGACACTAGAGCATGGCAACTGCAAAGATTCCTACCAACATAGTAACTACAAGAAAATTTTCAAAGCCCTTTAGATTTTGGTAGAAGGGTGTAGTCAAAAATGTGATTCGTATTCAAAAGATTATACACTGGAAAAATTAAGACTTTAAATAAAATGTAAAACAATGTATGATCATTATCAAAAAATCATTTACCTCTAAACGTTTTAGAATCAGATACACAGTGCTGAATCAGCAATGGCTCTCAAAAGATCATCTACTCCAGTTTATTTTACAGATGATAAAATAAAAATCTTTAAAAAGTTATATATTAACTTGAAAAAAGCTGAAAGTTTTCAAAATGAAATGTCTCTGGTTTATAGTGACATAAATGAAATTAGTTAACATTCAGGTAGCTTGTAGAGGACTTCTTAGAAATATGTACTTATGACAGTTAAGCTTATGTGAACTGGGCATTCTGTGCTTATTTTACTTAATATAAATATGATATTTGATGGAGAAATACTCATTTTGTAAATAAGTACTACTAGTGGGTAAGCAGCACCACAAAAACGAGTATTCCGTATTAAATGGTCTGTTTGAAAGCCACAATGAAACAATGGACATCATTTTAAAGCTAATTTAAAAATCTACCTCTAAAAAATTCATGGCCTGAGAAGTCACCTTCTGTCATCTAGCAAAGGAGGCAGTCTCTCAGGCAAATGAAAGACAAACTAGTCAAGCTGTGTGTATCTACAACCAGGCAAGATGGCTTAGATAGAACACTATTACCTTCACGAGGTCAGAGGTCCTATCTGTCCAGCTTATCATCACCTTCTAGCAATAGGCTTGGCACATGGTGGACACTTAATAAATATTTGCTGGATGAATGTCCAGGATCCTGCTGATTACTTTTGACATAAACAACAGTTAACAAAACTTACCAAAAAAGTCTTTCCTTCTATTATGAAGGGGAAAAGAATTTTTACATAAATGTATAAGGAGTATCCATACTGATAATATGTAAGAATATTACAAATATTTGATGCAATGTACTTCCTACAGGAGAAAAAAAAAAAATAGGGAAGGTGGCTGTCGCTTCCTGCCCTGAAAACTCACCACTCAGCTAAGTTACAGGAAAATAAGTTTATGATGAATTAACAGATGAGAAAGCTCAGAATGTAATGAAACCAACAAAGATCCCGATATAAATTCTAGAACTTGAAAGTATGGTATTTTAAATAGAGGCAGCAGAAGAGAGGGTCAATGCACCTGGTGACTTGTACAGTAACGTAAGCATCTACCACACCCGCATCTGCAGTCCCAGAAGTAGAGGGGAGACGAAATGGAGCAGAGAAAAAAAAAAAGAAAAAGAAAAAGAAAATATGAGGGAATATAAGCCCCAAACATTCCAAAGTGGAAAAAGCAAAGCTACAGATCTAAGAAGCCCAATGAAACACAGCAAAATAAACAAAGAAAACTAGACCTAGCATATCATCACCAAACTGCTGAAAACAAGCAAAGAAAAAACAACACAACAACAGGGAAAGAAATCTTGAAAGCAGCCAGAAAGGGCTGCAAATACAGGGTAGCTAACTTTTCATCAACAACAGGGAGACCACAAGACAGTAGAACTTTAAAGTACGGAAAGAAGAAAAACTGTCATCCCATAAAGTTCACAGCCAGCAAACAGAATTTCAAAAACAAAGGCAAAATAAAGAAATCTTCAACTAAAAGAAAACAGAATTAATCCACAGGAGCCCTCACTGCAAGACAAGCTAAAGGAAGTTCTTCAGGCTGAAAGGAAATGATACCAGACAGAAACTCTAATAAAGGATAAAGAACACTATAAATGGAAAATACTTAGATAAATATAAGACTATATTCTCTCATACTATTTCTTTGAAAGACACGGGACTAGTAAAAGGGAAAAGCTTTAACACTCACCCTAGAGTTTATTGTGCAAGTGGATGTACCAGGCCAGCAGCAGCAGCACCGAGGAGGCGAGCGAGCATGAAAGCCCTACCTGATCCCGACTCTTCCATTTGACGCAAGGTGGTAAATATGAACTTTGGGTGGACTGTGACCGGCTAAGGGTACATTATGTGGTCCCTAGGTTGTAACTCAATTGTGTTCACAACACACACATATCTCACCATATACATAAGCATTGACATGCATACATACATGTCATTTTCTTTCAAAACAGATGAGGAGAGAATATTGCACAACTCATTTCACATCCTTGTTCCAGGTACTTCAGCAACCTCCGTCTTTGGCTTCTCGAAGGCTTTGTAGGACTATTCCTTACCAACCTTCCTCTTTCACTGCGAGAAATCATGCCACTGAGACTGATTTTATGAGTAGTTAACAGTTTCTCAAAATTTTTTCCCTTGAGGCATGCCCTGGCTTGAAAGAACTCGAAACTTTCTTCTTTTGAAACAGTCAGGAGGTCCCAGTGAACTTCTTACCACTGGAAGGTCAAGTACCATGTGACCCTGGCCAATCCTTCAAGGTTTTCCTATCACCTAAGGCTCTAATGGCAGCAAACTGGATTTAATCTCAGCTCTGCTTATGCATGTGACCTTCAGCAAATCATTTAATTTTGCAAAGCTTCTACCTCTTCTGTAAACTTGGGATAATAGTGGTGCCTGGAATGAAGGCGTCCTCAAGTATTTATTAATAGCACCGTATCTGCCACAGAAGTGCTTAACAGCTATGACCATCATTACCCTTCAACACAATCTTGCAATTCTCCTCCTTAATCTGGATTAAATATGCAACCATACCAGTTATAGTTATTTACCATCGACCAGTTATGCTACGGTCCTTTCTTTGTGTTTATAGATTAAGTGCAAATACAGAAAAGGAAGGGGGAAGAGGAGACGAGGGAGGGACAGGGAGAGATAGGGGACACTACTTTTAGTCGAACGCTATCACATTTCATAAAACACATACCTAAATAATTTTTTTAAAAATTAACCCCTGACAAAGGACAAATTCAATTCTTAAAACTAGTCACCACAGGAATCCTTCTGAAAATATGAAAAGGGTGCACTGTAAACAGCCCCTCATCAAACTCCACCTGAGGAGTCCACAGCTTTAGTGGACATTCCCCTCCACAGATGTGACAAGGGCAGGCTGCCTGAGGGGAAACGTGCAGCACAGCTCAAAAGACAAGGATGGAAAAAGGTCCTTCAGCAACTGAAAGCAGAGGAGTCCCTCTTGGTATATCCTCATCACCCCCACCATGGCTGTCCATAAACCCAGTAACATTAAGTTCTAGCTGTTGCTCAGGAAAAAAAAGGAGCAGAACAGCCTCAGGAAATAGAGCCTATTGAAGATAAAGGCAATGTATGGTGTCACTCCACTTTTGGAGAAGGCACTACTGACTAGCAGCCACAGGGAAGGGCCGAAGCAGCTTCAATCCGGACGAGGGAGGAGGATGGACGGGAACCCTACAGGGCGGTGCCAAGCTCAGAATCACAGAGCTGCGCTCAGAGCTCCATGCACTGACCTTGCAGAGAATACCTGTCTATTCCAAGAATCTATTATACATTTTGTGCGTTCTTTTACCTTGCAGGTGTTGTCACTCTAGCCCTCAGATGGGAAACCACTTTATTATTAAATTCTGTTTTAACTGAGAAGAATTAAATCAATCACATCAATATCAAAAGTTCAAAAAAATAGTGTATCTAATGTTAATTTTTGCTATTATTTTGTAAAATAAATGGCAATACAAAACTAATTATGTAATCATTTTCGATGAAGGAAAATAAACTTCATGAGGAATATAAAAGAAGCTTTTAATTTTGGATACGATTCTTAGATATTTTACTTCAAGGACATGAATTATATTTAATTCTCTCTAGTTCCTGTATTTCCTCCAGAAAGGATTTATGTTTATTTTAACATCTGACTAAATCCACCTCTAACAAAATAAAAACTGGTCAGCTGGGCTACTTTGGTCCCGTCTCCTTATCTGACATGTGACTTACCACGGGCAGCGTGAGCCAGGTTGCCACAAGGCGGTTGTTGATCCAACGATACCAAGATGGGCTTACAAGCATCAAAGGTAAAAAGGGGCCCAGCATGAAAATGCTTCCAAAAAAGCTTCCGCAAAACAGAATGAGTATAAAGTAAATCCCTTTCCATGACACCATGATTCTGAAAGATACAAAAAAAAAAAAAAAAAAAAAAAAATGTATTTTGTTATTATACATGTAACTGCTCAAATTGAAAAACATAAAATAATCTTTGAATACAGGGCTAAAGAAAAGGCTCGAATAAAAAATATAAGAGCTCCAATACCATAAAGGTGACCCTCATACATGTCCTACAGATCTAACAAACTTCCAGGACACTAGAAATCAATATAATCAATATTATCAGAATAAACGTCTAACCTTTAAAACAAAAAAAAGGCTGTCAAATATACAAATATACAATAAACAAATATATTTGTTTTTTTAACTGGTTATTAGTATTAACAAAAAACTGTAGAAGTTACTCATTACAAACCTTAAAATATTCCAAAATTTTTTATATCCTACTATAAAAAGTAGACTTAATGGACCAAGAATTACAGAACATCTTCCTAAGACTGACTTTGCCTAAAAGGGTTGGCAATTTTATAGTACACTAAATTTTTTTAAAAACCTAGAAATATTAATCCTTCACATTAGAACCTAAAAGTAGTATCTTTAGGCAACTCATCTTAAACTGGTTTTTTTGTTTGTTTTTTTATAAGCTGAAAGATAAAGCAGAAGTCAGACTCCTCGCTTTCCTAAACTATTTGCCAAAAGATTACTTTCAGGGTCTTCATAACCAGAAACACTTAGAATTGACATTTTAAAATAAACTGTTGGAAACACAGTTTAAAATAAATAATCACACATTTGATTTTATAACCTAAACTACAATAGAGCAAAAATATAGTTTGCCTCGGTATAATAAAACTGTTAGAATCATTAAAATTATGAAAACAATAATGGCTTTAAAATTTTTATATTACAAAAGGTATTCCAGTGGTCAAAACCTGTGATTCCTTTTAAATATTCAGAACAGGCAACAAATAAAATTTCAAATGTCAAAGTGCTTTCATAAATGTCAGACAAATAATAAAACAGGTCGAATCCCTTAACACAGACTCAAGTTTATCCGGGCATGGAGTAGTTTTTTTAAACCTCTACCAGCACTTGACAGTATGCGTACAACATCCTTCCAAGTACAAAGAGAATGAATATCTGAGAACTGGATTTCTGCTAAACTCTCGATCTAAACTTCTGAGGGTGGAAAGAAAGACCGCTGAAGAGCAGGGGCCCAACACTTGACTCGCCCAGGGCCCAGGACGGTGTTTGCTACTCCGCACCCTCAGCCTCGCTTTCTGAGGCCCTTTGCACGGAAAGAAGACACTTGGGCAGCTTGTCCCCAGTCTTTATGGGAAAGCTTTTTTAAAACCAGAGGGAAAAAAAAAAAAAAAAAAAGACAATCCACAGTGCTGCTCCTTTACCTGAAACCCTCTAAGAACCTCTGTTGCTCTGTTTGTCTCTGCCCACAAGCCCTTCACTAGCTGTCTGGACACTTACCCCTAATCTCCCTGAAAAGCTGGGCTCACACCCCCTCTGTTCATATCCAACAAAGCCTCAGACATGCTTTTTCCTTGCTTATTAAACTATTTGTCATCTGATGTGATTAAGCTCCTTTAACTATGTATATTGTAGTTCCTTTAGATACTGATATCATCTAATAAAATCTTTTCATTTTATAGCGATAAAGGGGAGAACGAGAATCACGATGACTTGCTTTCCTAAGTCCCCCTAACCAGCTGATAGATCAAGTCTTTACTGCCTTCCACTCTCTACCAAGATACGACGTCACCTCCCTCCCACTGAGGGGCTGGGAATCAGAAACCTGAGTCAGCTTCTAAACACATATGTAAACACAGGCGCAGATAATAAAAAGACGTGTCCCATGAACATACTGGGGTTACTCAGGCCAAGTCTAACCTAAAATTACTTTTCCATTCAGTTCCTGGTTTCCCTAGAGAGGTTTCCCTAACCTCTGGATCATTTGTTCAATGACTCAATAAACACACAAAGATTCCTACTGTGGGCACAAGGCCCTGTGCTCGTCAGTTGGGGACAACACTGTGGGTATGACACGCCAAGCTCTCATAAACCTCGCAGTCTCTCAATCGCCTTCTCAGGAACCCTTCCCTGGCTCTGTATTTAAATCCAACTCCATTCTGCCTACTTCCAACTCTCACAGGTATCACAGATAACCACGGTTAACAATTAGGACGGCTACACACTTACTCAGAATTGCTAAAATTGAAAAAGACAAAACAAAATAGAAAAGTTGGCGATACCAAGTGCTAACGAGGATGCTGCAGAGTAAGAGTTCGCACAGACTGAGGGCGGCAGGCAACGTCCCATGCGCGCTCATAATACAACCCAGCAACCCCACTACTGAGTGTCCAGGACAGATGAAAATTTACGGCAACATGAAAACCTGTATACCACTGTTCACAGCAGCTTATTCATTTCATAACCACCAAAAACTGGAAGCACCCCAAACGGGGAGCAAGGTGGGGGTGAGAAGATGGGTTAACAAACCCACAGCCCAGACACCTATAGTTTCTTACTCAGGAAGGAAACTTCCTTTCCTTCATAAAATGTCCTTATGTAATCACCTCACAGCTGAAACAGTAACTAGCCTTGCTCCCAGAGTCTAACAGGTAGATTAAGAAACAGCTGCCATTCCACCGGCTGCACACCACAACAGAGGATAGAGCAGGGCATGCCAGGTGTGGTAAGACTAGAGCAAAGGAAGGCCAGAGGAACTCTGTTAAAAGGGATTTTAAAAATGCATTGGATTCTTGGAGGATGTGAGGTTGGGGAAGGTAAAGATTATTCCAGGTAGTAAAACAAAACATGCAGAGTCACGGAAATTTGAAACAGCACCACTTAAGCAGGGGATTATAACTCATCAGATATTCATGAGATACAATGTACACAGTGGGGAGCTCCAAGAGTCACCACAGCACAGGTCCTAGGGACAAAGTACACACCCAGGCCTGGAGAGCCAACAACACCACCTCTGACATGTCTCCAAGAAAAAACCTAAGGCCTAGGACTCCTATTTTGGGATAAGAGCTAATGGTGCATATAGGCATCGATGCAAGGAGTGAATGGATTGGTTTTGTTAAAAACTTAAAGCAAAGAGCTTCTTTTCCCTTTAAAACTGGCGGTACATGGAATTTGTTGGCAAAAACCTAGCATTGACAGATGCTGGTAGCAGAGTGGTCTGTGAGCCAAGACCATCTGACCCAGCTCCCACAAAGCAAGAGTCTGATGATCATGACCACATCACTTAATCTGGATGCTTACAGATGGGGAGGCTGGAGAAAATTCTTGAAAGCCTACCTTTTGAGCATCTAATATTTGCCAGGCACTTTACAGAAGGCTCTTGGCAGTGACATATTCAATGCCTGCAGATTCAATCATTCATGAGCAACTAAAAGGTCCTTAACATGTAAATACTCCAAAATTTTCCTGAAACTCAAAATTTGATTACTCTAAGACTGGGTTAAAAAAAAAAAAAATCATTTAGGTAGTAATAATATCTGGTCAACGGTCCAATATCCGAACCTCAGTGGCCCTTTATTCTATTTTTACTTACCTCATAAGCACAAGGTGGGGCAAATTAGATGCATAGTGGAGTCAAAAAAGTAAGGTATCAACAATATCAGTGGTATTTACAGCTAAAGAGTAAGGGACTTGGTTCCCTAATACTGTCCATACTGACAGAGGAGAGGTAAGGAACCTCTAACCAGGGGCGCTCCCAGAAAATGCAGTGGACGAACGGGTACCAGTAAAAAAAGTAAATGAGTGATGAAAGTGACAAAGAGTTATTAAGCATACTGTTTAGGCCTTATCTTCTCTGAAGAAAGTAAAACTAGCCTTCTGGACTAGGGGATACACAGTGGGAATAAGTAACCACACACATAGAGAATCCTGAACCTGAGACCCAGCCTTTCCTCACTGGGCTTTCCAGGGGCTGGGAACAAGATTTCAGTCCTACTCCAGCACTCTCCCATAAAATTTCCTGCAGTGATGGAAATGTTCAGTAGCTGTGCTGTCCAGTATGACAGTCACACTCTGTGTGGCTAATTCAGCCGAAGAACCACTCATTCAACATGGTGAGTGGCCACTGGACCAAACAGCAGAACTCTAGGCAGACTACTGGAACGCACTTCTCTGCAGAGCTGATAGAACTGTGAAGAAAGATGAAATACAGAAGCACTGAGGGCTCCTGAATAAATAGTCCACCTAAATCACCCTCTAGTGAGGCCCAGAGTTCATGGAAGCTTCACCTACATACAAACTCCTAATTGGCTTAAGTCCCCTATTTTTTATTGTGAGCAGATAATGAGCCATCAGAGAAAGGCCTTAACCATGACATTAAAGACTAAGAAGAAAGTATACTTGAGGGAAAAAAACTATTCAAAAAGAAGAAAACTATCTTTAACATTTCAGAAAGACATATACTGCTTCTAGTAAACAAAAACATGTTCTTCGTTAAATAAAGAAAGGAAACATTCAGAAAACAAAGGAGCTGCTGGAAGTTAACAACATAGCGATGTTTAGGAAAAATTAAACACTCAAGAGTTGGAAAATAAAGCTGAGGAAATCCCCCCAAAAGTCAAGACAATAAAGAGCTGGGAAGTAAAGACAGTATTAGAGGACCAAGACAAGACAGGAGGTCCCATATGCAAATCATGAGTGCTAAAAAGAGAGAAGCGAGGAACTGAAGAAATCAGCAATAAAATAATTCAAAAACTTCTCTCAAACTGGTGAATGTGACATTCCACATTATCAGGGCCTGCTCACCAAAGGACAGCACTGTCACTTTCAGGACAGGGAGACAAAAGGACACTCTACAAAACATCTACAGAGGATATAAACAGGTGCAAAGGATCAAAACTTAGATTGGCTTTGGACTTCTCAGTAGAGATAGATCTCAACAGCAATCCCAGAAGCAGGATGAAAACAGAACAATGCCTACAAAATTCTCAAGAAAATTATTCCATCTAGCCAAATGTAGGGCTAGTAGAACAGTATCATCATACATGCAGAATCTCAAAATAACCTCCCATACAATCTTTTTTCAAGAAACTATTTGATGATGAGTTTCCTAAAGGAGTAAACAAAGAGATGAAACATGGGAAATAAGAGATCTCACAAAGGTGAGAGATCAAGAGAACCTCCAAGATGAAGGAAGACCCTAAGATGATAATCAAGCATAAGACAGAGAAGGTATCCAGTCCAAATAAGGGATGGCTGGCTTAAAAGAAAGACCCTCTGAAAGCTGTTATCACCAAATTCCTTGCTCCTAAGCAGACTATCTTTTTGAACCAAGGACAGAATACTCGTATGAACATTGACACAGATTCTAATCTACACTTGGCTTCTTAAACACATTCTGATAAAATTCCGACAGGCCAGCTGATGACACTCATTTTATCTACTGTAAGTACTCTGCTTTGACCTACTCCTGAGAGACAGAGGGAGGGCATGGAGAATTAGGAGCAGAAAATATATTCCTACCCGAGAGCCAGAACCTGCAGAGTTTAGCCAGATGCCATGACTGTGGTGAGCCATGGACTGTGGTTTTTTAGGACTCATTTATGCATGAATTTGCCCACGACCTTCCCCAGAAATGGATCTGGTCAATGCTCTGGGACACTCAGATCAGGCTACTACCTAGAGATTCTGTACCTCTAGAAGCCTTCATCTAATGACAGATTATGCTTACTTCAAATGCATACACACACACACACACACACACACACACATTGAAGAATATACACACAGGCGATGAAATTTTAAAGAAAAATAATGACTAACATAAAAGAATAATAGTTGTCATAGGGGGAGCACAGGAGACTTCTAATACTGGCAATATTCTATTTCTTAAGCATCGTGCTTACTTATATGTTCACCAATAATGACACTTAGAATAATGTTCTTTATCCACTACTCTTGCAAGCTAGATGAATACTTCACACCCAGACACAATCACACTGATTTAGTTCTTTCATAAACATAAGTGGAAATATGTTTGAGCTAATTAATTTCTTTTAAATCCAGCAAAATTTTTAAATCCCTAGATGCCTATTAATTTGCATGACCTGATTCGGATGAACATTTCTGCGTTTTTCAGAATTTAGTAACATACACACATCTGTCTTGCTTGATGAAATGGTTTGCTGCTTAATTCCCCAATGAGAACTGTATTTGTTCTCTTTTCGAGTCTCAAAAGAAACTCATGGCTAAATTTAACATTCAATTCCAGAAGCAAAGATCTGAGTTATTATTATTTCTTTCTCCTCTTATAATCTTTTTATTCTCACTGGTATTATCATATATGTCTTTTATCCTTTTAGGCAGCAGACTACTAAAAAAAAAATAAATTTAAAAGACTGTCACCATTGGTAACCTTATTCGCCTTTACTTATTTTACTTAAAAAGACTGGTGTTTACTATAGTGTTAAGAAATCACTAGATATCTTAAGAATTTATGTTCAAGATAAGCTGAAGATAAAAAGGTATACTTTTATTTTTTTTTTAAGATTTTTCTTTATTTATTCGACAGAGATCACAAGCAGGCAGAGAGGCAGGCAGAGAGAGAGGGGGAAGCAGGCTCCCCGCAGTACAGAGAGCCCGACACGGGACTCGATCCCAGGACCCTGAGATCATGACCCGAGCTAAAGGCAGAGGCTTAACCCCCTGAGCCACCCAGGCACCCCGAAAAAGGTATACTCTTTTAATAAGCAAATTACTAAAAGGCACAAATTAACAAAAATAAGCCGAAGAGAGAGAACATATAACACCTTTCCATATCATCTCAGCATTCATGAGGCAGGCAGAGGAAGCTGAAAGGATAACATACAAAGTTTGCTCTGGTACATTTACCTGTTTGGGAAAAGGACACAGATGACAACAGGAAAGAGAAAAACTACAGTTTCACTCTTCCTAAAGCAGCTCAAAACAACTGATATTCTCCCAGATACTAGAAGAAGGTGCAAGGTAAGTAAGCATTCTGGTTAAGATCATCTAGTTAGATGAAATAAAACCACAGTTTACCTATTCTAATAAACACAAGAGACAGTTCGAGAAAAGATGGGGTCAAACCTCAGTTAGATCTACTCAAAATGAAGCAAGAATAACTTTCAACAATCAACTGGATTTCAGTAAACAAGTCTGCTAACTCCCTTTGGTGGGGAGAGGGTCCACTGAGAGTTCTCAGCACCACACAAGGACATCTAGTTAAAATAATACAATTTTCTCTTGTTAAAGTTTAGTGAGAAGATGGGGTGCTTGGGTGGCTCAGTGGGTTAAGCCCTTGCCTTTGGCTCGGGTCATGATCCCAGGGTCCTGGGATCGAGTCCCACATCGGGCTCTCTGCTCAGCAGGGGGCCTGCATCCCTCTCTCTCTGCCTACTTGTGATCTCTTTAAAAAAAAAAAAGTTTAGTGAGAAGAAATTATCTGTGTAAATACTCAAACATAATTCTCTAAATCCTGATGCAATTCACTTACTTAAAATGTATTTAAAAGTTAACACCTAGAAAGAAGCAGAGAGTACATACTGTATGATTCTATTTATCTAAAGTTCAAAAACAGAAAAAATAGACTATAAGATTAGAAGTAACATTAATGGTTATCTGGGAGGTACAGAGCAGTAGTGACTGGAAGGGGCACCAGAGGGCTTCAGGAATTTTAGTTATACTCTGTTTCTTGATTTGGGTGCTGGTTACATGTGATGTATTCACTTTATTAAATTCAGTGAGCTATACATTTGTAATGTATGTACTTTTCTGTATGTATATTTTAATAATATTTACGAAGAAATATTTACCAAAAACTGTCATATATGCAGTAATTTAGATACCTTATAGGTAATTGTTTATATGTATGCAGTCCTCAGGAAGAAAATACAAATAGTCAATACACATAAAGAAATGCTCCGGGCCCCTGGGGGGCTTAGTCAGTTGCATGTCCAACTCTGGTTTCAGCTGGGATTGGGATCTCAGGGTTGTGGGATCAAGTCCACGTGGGGCTCTGTGCTCAGAAGGGAGTCTGCTTGAGATTCTCTCTCTCTTCCCCTCCCCCAGCTTGTACATGCACACATGGGATTGCGCTCTCTCTCTCTCTCTAATATAAATAAATTTTAAAAAAAGAAATGCTCAACCTAGTCTCAAGAAAATGCAAATTAAAACAAAATAACCATTTTTTTTCTCACTAGATTGGCAAAAATGTCTGTTTTGCCTTTGATATTCTAAAAATCATTTGTTGGTCTTTCCTCTTATCACTAGAAGTATAAATTTCAGAGGACAAACTGATGAGTTATAGTAACACATATAAGCTATAATAATTTTGAATATATCTGCCATCATGAATTCCTTCTCAGTATTTACCCCAGAGAAATACTAAACTGCATGTACAAAGATGCTTCACCACAGCATTGTCTGTAAGCAAAATAACAGAAACAGAAATGTCCACTGATGGGGGAAGGGTTAAACAGTGGTGCAGCCAACATTAGGAAACACCAGGCAGCAGGTAGAAAGAATGAGATCAAGCTGTCTTTTCTAAATTGAACAATTCTCCAAGATGTATTGCTAAGGAAAAAGACTATGATACCATTTCTGAAAGAGAGGAGCCACACCCCTAGAAGAAAAAAACTCTAGGCTATATGATTTATATAAATGAATGTAAAGACACATAAGTATGTCTGTAAGGACACAGGTTTCCATGGCCATCTCCATGAAGATGGTAGAGGCTGTGACTAAGGATGGTAGTTAAGGAGAAACAGACCTTTCTGTAATGTTTTAAAAAGAGACATTTCCATTTGATACTCACATACAAAAAAAAGAAAGAAGGGGGAAAGGGAAACAGAAGAGGAGGAAGGAAAAAGGCAGCAATGTCAACGTCAGGGTAGCCAAAGTCAGTCACCTTGTCAGTCATGTCAGTAATGCCTGGTGCTCCATGGTCCCGTAATCAAAGTTAAAATGATTAAATGCTGAGGTAGAAAAACCTCTCAGCATTACTGCTTGTCATACTTCAGACTCAAATTTTCATAAATTAAAAGCCACAATTAAAGACATACATTGAGATAGGAATGATAAAGTACTCCGGGTAAATCAGAAAGGCACAGAGACCCCCAAAAGTCACTCAAAACCACCATCTATTTATTTTATAGCATTTATCTTTGTTAACTTGAAGTTTAAGCTCCTCTTCTGTTGTTCTCTTCATGAGACAGAGAGCTAACCAGTAAAATGTGCAAAGAACTAAGCGATAGAAGTCCACAGCTGTCAGAAAGCAAGCAAGGAGTTTCCTGAAACTCTTCATATACACAAAATACGAGCCCATGAATATATGTGTATAAAAATCTCATGAGGATGAAGTTCTAGCAGAAAGCAGCTATTTTAAAAGTTTCTAAAAACAGAATGTTCACTTCTGACTCTCCCCATGGCTACTTTAATCAAAAGCATACTCTTAAAAAGACAGAAAAAGGAAGAAATTAAAATAGCTGTCTAAATATACCAAGTTATTTTGATCATTTAATTCTGATCATTTAAACAGGAATAAGTACCAATTAGAGTCATTCCAGTCATTAAAAACTCATATAAAATAATATATGCGCTATTAAACACTAACCATCTTCAGGCAAGGTAGTACGAAGAATAGTGCCTTTACCCTCCTCGGCCCTATCATCTAGGTTGAAAGAGAGGACACATTTGAAAAGACGGGAGGGAAGCAATACAAGAAAGTATATACTAAATGCCAAATTCATGAAAAATCAGTAAATTCAACAACCAGTTTGTAAAATCTTGTAAGTCTAGAGCTAGACTTAAGATCACTGAGCTTTAAACATCTTTCAATTTCACAGATGATCCTCTTGCTATACCGATGAATAAAGTGGGGAGCAGAAAGGCCTGACCCGCTCTTATAGTGGGCACAGCAGGTGGTGCTGAAGCTAGGCTAAGACCTCCGAACTCCAGTCACCAGCTAGCTCAGTGTTCTTTCCATTAGACAAGAATCATAGATGGCTAAGGCAACCAACTAAAACATGAAGAAGGAATTAGGTGCAAGCGAGGGCTGGGCTTAGAAGAAGGATACCAGTCAGTCAAGCTAGGACAAAAAGAAAGGCAAACAGGCTACCTCTCAACAAAATTCTTCATGGTGCACACCGTGCAGTGACTGGGTTAGTCATGAGAATGTTTTTGAAAGTCTCAGGATTTCTGTTGGGTTTTGTTTCTTCCAAATTGTTTCAAACAAAATGAATTATTAACAGCAAGCATTTTTTTAAATGAAAATGCCACTAATTTTTTTTCTGTGTAAATGGCAAGCCCACTTATCATATTTGAACAGTTTCCTGTTGTTATATGAGCTTTCCTTGTAAGATATAAAGTTAAAACCACGTACACCCACGCTAAGTGGAACACTACTATATGAAACCCTTTCAGAAAGACTGGTTAGTACAACTCTCTTATACCTCCTATCTGATATTCAGGAGACTATCTCTGGGTCAAATTACTTATTATAGTCCTCAGAATGTTACAGTAGCACATAAAGCAGCAACTCCACTCCCAGATATATATACACCTACCTGCAATGAAAATACATGGCCACATAAAAACAGATGCAGTGCCATTCGTAAGTCAAAAGTGGAAACAGCCCAAATGGGTCCTTCATTTGATAAAGGGATAAACAAAAGGGGTTTGGCCATCAACAGAAAAGAAATGAAGCACTGGATACATGCTACATCACAGACAACTTTGAAAATCTTAATGCTCAGTGAAAGAAGCCAGTCACAAAAGTCCACATATAGTATGACTTCATCTACATGAAATGTCCAGAAGAGGCAAATCTATTGAGATAAAAAGTAGATTAGTGGTCCCTAGGGCTGGAGGCAGGTAGAACGGGAATGACTGCTAATGAGTATGAAGTTTGTCTGGGGAGTGGGGGGTAGAAGAAATTCTGAAATTAGACAGTGGTGATGGCTGCACAACTGAACATTCTAAAACCACGGCCTTGGGGTGCCTGGGTGGCTCAGTTGTTAGCCTTCTGCCTTGGCCCAGGTCATGATCTCAGGGTCCTAGGATGGAGCCCCACATGGGGCTCCCTGCTCGGGGGGAGGCCTGCTTCTCCCTCTCCCACTCCCAATCCCGCTGCTTGTGTTCTTTCTCTCGCTGTGTCTGTCAAATAAATAAATAAAGACTTTTTAAAATAAAAAAGAAATAAAACCACTACCTTGCATGCTACCCTTGAAATGGGAGAACTGTACAGTATGTGGATTATTTAAAAAAAAATAAAAAGTTATTAGCTGGGAGATTACCAAGATACGAGTAACTCTAACCATTTTATCCTAGCAGCCATGAATGCTGAAGGAAAAGAAAAATTATAAGAATAATTACCACCTCAGAAATTAGAAAAAAGAGCATATACAAGCAAAGCCAGAGTATAACAGGCAACCAAAATCTAGACAGACGGCACGCAATCACTGAACAGAAAAAAGCCTCGCAGACACAAGACAAAATGTTACCAGTGACTATCCTTGCATACTGACACTGTGATTTTTCTTCTTAATTGTGCACAGACTTATTTTCACAGTATTAAAAAAAAAAAATCCCAGTTACGTTTATTTCAAAAGGAAAAACGAGCCAAGGTTTCTTATACTAAGGGACTGGAGAGGTCCCATTAATAATAAACCACTGAAGATAGAGTCAGCCACTAAGAAGCAGCATCAAATGGGGATTTCATAATATTGAAACACTGGCCCAGTGCTTTTCATATGTAAAAGATGCTGACATTCTGACCTCAGTAACTTGTCTTTTCTAATGTAAATTACTGGTATTCACTAGAAGGTATAAAATACTACTGTTCCAGGGCAGCATCTACCAAGTGTTTTGACTGGACAAGGAATAAGATGTATTCCTTCCTGTTTCACACATTACAGTTCCTCAAAAAAACGCAAACCAATCACATTATTTTTAAAATATGTAGTTAATTATCATCTTTAATAAAAGATGTTTTACAAATTAATATAAACTGAATAAAAATACACTACCATTTTGTCAAATAAAGTCAACTATCATTCACAGTAATTTTCTTTTGATACAAGCAAAATGAAAAAGAAGAAAATTTAATGTTTCCTTTCTTCAATTTACTCCTCACAAAACAAAGGGCAGTTTACCCAAAGATGGTTCATGGGATGTATTCAAAGGTTCATAAACCCCCTAAAATCGTATGCTAATTTACATAAATGTGTTTTTCTAAAGAGACACTCCCTAATTTGTATCAGAGGGGTTTGAAATTCAAAGAAAGTTAAGACACTACTGGTTTAGAAAAACAACTGAATAGCAGCCTAAAATGATCTTCTGTTGTAAAGGAATTCTGGAGACATTCTTAACTCTCCAGAAACTATACTGTGTAATTGTCATTTATGAAAACACATTTATCAAGTATCTAGGCAATGAGGCAGAACCAAGGATAAATCATATTAACACTATTACTTTAGAAAAAACTAAGTTGTTTAGTCAAAAAATCCATAAAATACTGTAAGGAAAGGCAAAAATATTACATATTATAATATTATTTTATTTGTACTTATTTATACCAGGCTTTATTTTTAAAATATTTGAGATATCTTTTTCTTTAATACTTTAATATGAATGGAATCAAATAATCTTGATTGAAGGTATTTCAGACTGAATTTCATAAACATGGCTGTTATTCTTATGTCAGGGAATTCTGAGTGAATGTTACAAACGTATAATACATTTTTTTCTAACTTCTTCTGAAAGAAAATGAGATTTGGTTCATGTGTAAAAGTCTATTTTTTATAAATAACAACAGGGTTAATATCTGGAACATCTGTTTTGTTATTAAAACATTACTTCTGTGACCTTTTTTTCCCTAGACTTGCAAAAATCAAAATAAATAACAGATGGAGAATGATCCTTGAAATCTCTCCATGTATTTTACAGTGTTTCATGTAGCATATTCTTGCCATTAATAAAAACACAGGTGGAGAAATTAATATGAATGCCAATAAAAATATTTGATAACAGAAGCTCATGAAGACTTAAGATCAGCAATTAATATTTATAGGATTTTTTAAACTGTTGGTAGAACTACTCTATCTGATGAACAAGGAGTAGTTTTCAGAACATTATAATGCATAAAATAATATTGAAAGACATCTCTGAAAACCACACCGCCTATAAAATCACCTATCATGGAAAAGCACAGTTATGAGAGGCTTTAGAGACTGGTTTAGAAACCTTTTTGGTTTCATTCAAAAATCTCACCAAAAAGTCTCATATAAAACAGCAGAACAGCCATGGTTCAGGGTTGTCCTCACCCCCAAACCCACCCCTCACCTTCACCTGGACCTCTCTATTCTAAAAGATATTAAAGGACATCATTTGGAACCAGTGGCCCAGGCAAACCTTTATCTTAGATGAGGCAACAGAGATCAGATCACTTTTCCTTAGTGCTAAGAGAACCTCCCATCTATACTGCCTAGTGATTTGTTTTCTCTTCAGATGACCTTCAGTCAATCACAAACTCACATGATCTTTGAGACAGAAGGGCCCTTGGGGCAGGCCAGGACTCCTGACACCCAGCTGGCCTCTCCTCTATTCCATTCTGCCTCTTTTTTCAGAGACTGTTGAAAGACACAAGGAGAGAAATACTCTATCGAATGCTTTATATACAATATTCCTAATCTCACAATTCTGAAAAGTAGGTAAAAGTATACCCTTTTCACAGATGAAGAAAGTGAATCAGAAATATTCACACATGCCCAAATTTAACTGGCAGGTAGCAGAGCTAGGATTTCAACATGCATCCATTTAACCCTAAAGTGTGTGCTCTTTCCAATTAACCATTTTACATTTGTACAAGACAAATGCCAGACTGAAAACAAAGGAAAAAATCAATGGTCCAGGCAGAGAAAAACACGTATATCGTCTCCAAAACAGTATCAAGGTAATAGATATCCACTAACATGAGCACCCTAAATTAGCAGCACTGAAGTGGGGTTATGAAGAATATGGTCAACAAGGCTTTTAAGAAAAAGGAAAAACAAAATAAGCATAAGAGCAACAAAACAAAGCCAGATTTAGATTAATGAGGCATAGCTGCTGAGTGTAAAGAAAGTTTCAAGAACACATATTCAGGAAATCAACAATAAAAAATGAAATTGTTGCACTTAAGCACAAGCATGGAGTCCAAAAAATAAAAAGAAAAAAATTACAAAGTCAGAAGGCTGCCAGAAAAGAATAAGTTACACTCTACTTAAAATAAAAATATGCACAGAAGAGTAATATGCCTTTCAGATGCTTAATAAAACTCTGCCGAAGTATTAGTTCTTAACGCAAAGCCTAACATGAAATAAACAAAATCTCAGTTTTTCCTCTGTAACATAATTACCCTTGATTACCCGGAATCTTGATGAAAAAAGAACTCAGTGTACAGTGTAAAGTCAAAAGCAGCAGTTGAGTTACTACAGAATCCACATAAAACTTCAGAAGCAACACTCCAGAAGTTACAGGGGACACTGCTCCCTCAAGAAACAGGGGCACCTGGATGGTGCTGCTGGTTAAGCATCAAGAGGATCCAACTCTTGATTTCTGCTCAGGAGATCCAGTCCCGGGCTCAGCAGGGATTCTGCCTGAGATTCTCCGTCTCACCCTCTCTCTCTGTCCCTACACCACTCCCCCCCCCCATGCTCTCTCTCTAAAATAAATAAATAAAATCTAAAGGAAGTAAGGGAGGGAGTTAGGGAGGAAATGAAATGCAACTAGTTGGTGCTGGGACTGCTCCCCATTGTGTTCTACTGCAAGGCCCTCTAGAAACAACAGATGATTTTAGAGAGGGTTGAGACTGGAGGATAAAGACAACACAGCTTCCCTTAGTGTCAATTTGACTATATTTTGGAAATATCACTTTTACCTACAACACAAGCATACAGGGTAGAATACAAAATTCTCATGGAACCCACAATCCAGCATGGGAATCAATACTCAAAAAAGTAAGCAGTGATACTGTAATAAAGGTTTTGAAAACTTTGGTTTTGGCCGTGTGTGTGTGTGTGTGTGTGTGTGTGTGTATACACACCAGGGGACGATCAGGTAGAGACGGGAGCTGGGGAGGGAACATGTGTGGCATCCCAGGTCTCACGGGCAGGGAGGTGTTTGTTGGGTTCGAGAACTGAAATAAGATTCAGATCAGAGTACTTATTATGATAATATACCAATAGAAGAGTATGAAAAAAGGACCATATTCTCTATAATCTTGGAGGGGGAGGATGCAAGGCTTTTAGTTAGCATGGACCCACTGTATCTGCTATACAGTTTACCACCTCCCTTGACACCTCTTCATTTGGCCCTGTGACAACCTGTGAGAAAGAAAAGGTAGGAATTTTACAGATGAAAAAACAGGTTTGTGCCTCAGGCCAAAAAGCAAGAAAATGGGAGCTCTGGCAGTATCTCTGAAACTATAGGATGTCCTCCCGGTATTAGACACAAGTCAACATGTCCATTACCTACATACTGTCCAGAAGAAAGACCCAGAGAAGCTTCATGAAGGAGAAGCTGCTCCATGCAGGGGCGGAGCCGGAGGTTAAAAGCACAGTGCACTGTCACTCCACCACAGGGCTTCCCTTAGCCAATCGCTTAGTACCTCCACAGCAAGCAACAAGTCAAGAATAAAATGCAGTTAACTACCTCACTTAAAAATGAAAAATGTTTTCAAATATTTAGAAAAACCATAAAGCAAAGTTTTTACCTAATAACTGTATCACTGGGCTCCCTGTCCTCTTAGAAGTCAGGAGCAACAAAAGAGCAGCATAGAAACTCACAAAACCTGGGATTCCTGTTCAAGCTCTGCGGGTAATCCCACTCTGCCATTCTGCAAAAGCGACACCAAGCTCAGGCCAATACTGCCCTCTGCCCCTTCATTCCGCCCCCATCTTCTTCATCAGGGAATAAAAAAAGACCAGAGTCTGGATGGTGGTTCTCCCTGGGGCAGTGCATAACCTTAAGGCCATTTTAGAAACCTGTTCAGCTTTTTTCTGTAGTGTGTTCTGTTTTTGTCTTGTGAAATAATCATACCTCATATTATATTTTAAATTATTTTCCTTTATATTACAGTTAGGGAATTAAATTGATTTATTTTAATTTTCATTTACTATTCATTTTATCTCAGGACAATAAAGAGAGTATTACAAAATGTTTATTATGAAAAAGCGGGCTTTGGGTTAGATAGAATTAGGAATTAATTGTCTAGAAGATCTCAAAGGTTCCTTCCAGTTCTATAATTTACTGATTCTATTAATATTTTGAACACTAATAAGGAGACAAAGAATAATGACAAAGACAGCATACATGAGAATTTGTAGGCAAGAACAGAAACTTCTAAATCTGCTTCTGCACTTGATTAAATAATTAAATTTGTAGAAAAGCAATTATACCCTACTGCCTAGGATGTTATATATCAGAATACTATGTACTTCACTTTTAAGAGAAAGATTAAAACGTCTCCAGAAATCACTATTACATCAGGGGCTTAGAAATATGAGCTCTAAAGGAAGTACTGGGGTTAGCGAAGATTCAGTCCATATGTCCCAATCGTCAATTTCAAAAATCATATTCTACGAAATGGGTATAATGTGAAAGGAGCCCTGAAATATTATGATAAAGTTAAAAAGATTTGGGTACTTCTCCCTCCAAACCAAAACAGAGAAACTGCTGACACATTTCCAAAAAACTTACCAGAACTTAACTAAAACACAAAGATAATTCTTTGAGAATCAACCTTCCCACTCTAAAAGCTTTGGCTGAGGGGGTAGGAAGAATATCTAGATATCAAAAAGACACAATATTTCATTACCAAACTATTCTAAAAGTAACTGTGAACTATAGTATTTATAAAACATAATCTTAAAATATTGACAGAGAAACCTACTATGGGCCAAGCCACAGACACACATGCGTATCTATGTATTTACATGCAAATATATCATCACATTTTATTATTTTAACAACTCTTCAAGGTAGGTATTATCCACTTTTTATCCAAGGAACAGGAGGTTAAAAGACATTAAAACAGAGATTTCCAGCAATCAGGATGCTATGGAACAAAGCCTAAAAGCCTAGTTTAGCAAAGAGAAAAAAAAGCTATTAAAGATTACACAAGGTTGACTCGATAGAAGACACCAGTTAAGGCTCACCTGTTGACCTAATATTATGTATAAAGTGATTTTTTTTTATTAAGTACCTGATGCCTCCATCTGCCAAGCACTTTCACATACACTATCTTACTTGAGTTTTCTCATATTTAATCTTAGTTGATATCATATTTGATAAGATATTTATCATGTGATAGCCTCCACTAATCCATTCATTAAGGAAGAAATGTTAAAGAGAGCAGCGGTTGCCACCAGTGAGGGAAAGGATGTGACTATAAAGGGGTAGCACAATGGAGTTTTTTGGAGTGATGGAACTCTTCTGTTTTCCTGATTGTGATGGGGGTCACACAAATCCAGACATATATTAACACCCATATACGTATACCAAAAGAAAAAAAGGCAACTTAAAGGGGTGCCTGGGTGGCTCAATGGGTTGGGCCACTGCCTTTGGCTCGGGTCACGGTCGAGCCCCGCATCAGGCTCTCTGCTCAGCGGGGAGCCTGCTTCCCCCTCTGCCTCTGCCTATCTCTCTGTCTCCTTGTGATCTCTGTCAAATAAATAAATAAAATCTCTAAAAAAAAAAAAAAAGCTACTTAAAAGAAGTTTAACTGCATTTCTTTAACAGCATGATGCAGAAAATGGCTATGATAAAGAATATTTCTCCTGACCTGCATTTCCTTTTTTTTTTTTTTTTTAAAGTAGGTTCCACGCCCAGTGGGAGCCCAATGTTGGCCTTAGAACTCATGACCCTGAAGATCAAGACCTGGGCCGAGATTAGGAGTCAGACACTTAACTGACTGAGGGACCCAGCTGCACCCTTTTCTTTTCTTTTTTTTTTTTTTTTGTTTTTGGGGTTTTTGTGTTTTTTTAATTCAAATTCTGATTACTTAACATACAGTGTACAATGTAGTGATTCCACACTTCCGTACAACACCTAGTGCTACTCACAGCAAGTGACTTCTGAATCCCCATCATCTACTTCACCCAACCCTCCACCCATCACCCCCCTGGTGACCATAAGTGGTTCTCCATAGCTGAGAGTCAGCTTCTTGGTTTCTTGGTTTGTGTCTCTCTCTTTTCCCTTAACTCATCTATCTGGTTTCTTAAATTGCCATTATGATTCACTCATATGTGGAATTTAAGATGCATTTCCTTTCAATGCCAAAGAGTATGCTTTTAGTTCATAAAATAACATTGTAGAAACCCCTTAGTCCTTTGATAGTTCAGGGTTTTATGGAGATTCTAACTAAACAACTACAAATTTACCTTTAATAAAACATCAGTAAGTTCTCCTGGTATACCAACATTTGAAAAATTCAAGTTATTATAACAAATAAAGTCAGATTTTAAAAAAGTAAATGCCTTCCAGATTCTTTGAGTCCTGCTACACAAGTCTATATTTAAAGCATATACAATAAGAAGTCTCTAGTCACAACCATTTCAAAATCGGGAAGGAGGGAGAGAAAATTTACTAAGTACATACATCCAATATGTCCAAACATTACTGCATTCTCTTTAAACTCTCTTATCTCACTGAACAACCTCTCCATCCCTGAGAGACAGAGATCTTCCCAATTTTACAAAAAAGGAACATGGAGTCAGCAACCCGCAGTTGCTGGGCTAATGAAATAATGGAGCCAAGATAAGCCTGAGCTTTAAAATAAAAGCACATTTTAGTGTGCCTGTAAATAACGGTATAAATTCACAGCATGTGGAAATTATACAAAATACTGATTTGTCATCTATAAAAAACAGACAACTGTAAAGTATTTGCTTTGTGAAACATAATTCTTCCAACCAAGAAGTCTGAGATGATGCTAACAAGCCAATTTTATACAATGGATTTGACTAGTAACCAAGAAAGCAAGCTCTTCATTATTTCTCGGTACCAACAACTAAAAACATCTAGCATGTTAAGTCAAGAATGTAACATTAGGGATGTCTATCACATAAGCAGTAACTTAAAGATAAATGATCACATAGCCGAAGCTTTCTGTCTCCCCTCCAAGTCTGAACTCCTTTTTTTTAAAGATTTTATTTATTTATTGGTCAGAGAGAGAGATCACAAGTAGGCAGGGAGGCAGGCAGAGGGGAGAGGGAAGCAGACTCCCTGCTGAGCAGAGAGCCCAACCCGGGGTGGGGGGGGGGGCGCGGCGGGCTCCATCCCAGGACCCTGAGATCATGACCTGAGCTGAAGGCAGAGGCTTAACCCACTGACCACCCAGGCACCCCAAAGTCTGAACTTAAGAAATTCAAACTCTTACACCTATAATTCAAGGTTTTTTCAAACAGTCCCAAATTAACTTTTCAAAATCTGAGTATTCAGCTTCCTAAACACTTTACTTTAGCCATGGCTGAACTCTTCCTGTTCCCCCAAGCCCAGTATGTGCCGCCTCGTGTCCAAATCACACCCTCTTCACTCCACGTAAGGAAATGCAACTCACCCTACAAGATCAGCTCGATTCTCTCTCTCATCCTCCATCAACCCACTAGTTCAAAACAGTCTCTACCTTTCCTCGGAACTCCTATAAAACTTCTTTATCCATTCATGACATACCTAGTGTTATTTTGTTTGTTGTTTTTTTAAGATTTTATTTATTTGCTTGAGAGACAGAGTGAGTGAGTACTGAGGGGAGGGACAGAGGGAGATGGGAAGAAAGAAACAGACTCCCCACTGAGCAGGGCGCCAGCCACATGTGAGGCTTGATTCCAAGGACTCTGGGATCATGACCTAAGCCCTAAGCTACCCAGATGCCCCTGTGGTGTTATTTTATTGCACTGGATTTACCTCTTTTTTGCACATGTGTCTTATTTCCACAGGACAGACTTGTGCCTTCAATGCAGTTATCATCCACCGCATCTCACTCCTAGTTGATAGCCAGAAAGAAATATATTTTTTTTTATTTTAGGTTACAAGCTAACTTAGGATGATACTTAAATGTATTTATGTGACATACATGATATAAATATCTAATGTATGTTTGGCCTGGAAACAGCATTACACGTTTCCCTTGAGAATAAAAACTTTTAAAACATGTTCTCTTTCCTGGGGCTAACATCTCAATGATAGTTTCTAAGCAGAGAAAACCCAAATTCCTGTATCTCCTTTTGCTACCACACATTTAAATCATTAAAAGCTTATTTTTTATTTTTAGGTTTTTTATTTATTTACTTCACAGAGAGGGAGCACAAGCAGGGGGAGTGGCAGCCAGAGGGAGAGCGAGAAACAGGCCCCCTACTGAGCAGGGAGCCCAATGTGGGACTTAATCCCAGGACCCTGGGATCATGACCTGAGCCAAAGGCAGATGCTTAACTGACTGAGCCGCCCAGGCATCCAAAAGCTATGTTTCTCCCCTGAAAGTCTAGACAGATCTTTCATAATATATAAAATTTATGGAGCACTACCACAAATGCAATTAAGAGGCTAAAATTAAGGTACAAACCAACCAACCTTGAAGTGGAAAATGTAAACAAAAATTATTCATTTTTAGGAAATTAAAAAACAAATCTACAAAATATAAATACAAGCTGACACTAAGGCCACCTGTTGAGATGGAAAAAAAATTCCAGTGGGTTATCCATGCACACACTACCACACTAAAGCATAAGATTCAAAAATACAGCAAATCATAAAGCCTTATAGCTTAAAGAGGCAATACCTCCCATACCTGAAAGTACAACTCTCCTAGGAAACCTTTCATAAGCCAAAATGGCATAAAGCAAAGAAGTAATCACCATTACTTCATTATGAAAAAATGTTTGAGCATTCCCACAGCCAAAAAATAACCTCTCTAAGGCTCTTCTGATACCTCAAGACACAAAGTAAATCCAGAAAAAGTACAGATTTTCACAGACACACTTCCAAGCTCTGGCAGGGGGCAGCTGAAATGCTGAGTGTAGTTTCCCGGGACGGAGCTTGGGGGCGCCACACTCACTGCCTGGGGGTGCACGCCCTTTCTGTAGGGGTGCGCTGCCAAACAAATGCTGAACGCTAATTCCACTCTCTCCACTTCTCTTTTGATTTCTTTCAGCTAGCAAAACACAGGTACCAGTGTAGGTCTTTGGTAAAAGTAAGGTGATATGACACGAACTTTCAAAAAGCAAGGGACCCCGTTGCAGCACAGGGGTTAAGAGCAATCTCTGAAGTCAAACTGTATGGTCTAGCACTAACTCCTTAATCACTACAGCATGTGGCCTTAAACAGGTAGCTTAACCTCAGGGTGCCTCGAATCAGTAACAATAGTGCCCATAGTGTAACGTAGACGTACAGTGCTTAGAGGAGTGACTGATATGCTTAAAAGCTCAATGGATATGCCTATATTATGCATGGTACAAACTATCTGTTCTTTCCATTCATTTACTTTATCAAACATGTTTAAGTTATTACAAGAAATATATATTCATCATCCATAGCTCAGTGGGAAACAATATACTTACCCAAGCACTTAGGTTTACCATATAGGCATTAGCACTCCCGTCTACCTCACTAAATTAGTTTCCTACCCACAGTGACCAGATGTTCTTTCTCTCATTTAGGACTCTATACAACAGTATCACCTAATAGAAAAATAATGTGAGCCATGTATATAATTTGAAATTTTCTGGCAGCCACACTTAAAATGTAAAGAAAAAGACAAAATTAATTTTAAAAGATGTAAATCTTTTAAGTTTTTATGTAAATCTTTTTACATAAGTTATCATTTCAATGTGATCTAAAGTAAAATTATTAAGATACACAACAATCATTTTTTCACACGAAGTTTTGAAATCTGCTGTGTATCTTAAAACCTACAGCACATCTCCGTTCACGCTCTGACACAAGTGTTCAACACCATAGGTGCTGAGGGTACAGTGCAGCTTAGTACACTGCGACGCGCAGGAGTATGTGTAGCATACTGACGACTACAAGGTAAGATCCAACCTGTAATGAAATTTTCTTGCTGTATTAACATAATGTTTATGTACTATACTTTGTGAGTTCAAAATCTTAAGACTTGTCCAACAGGTAGCACTTCAAAGACCTCGTTTCTTGAAACTCTTCATTTCACACATGTAGAAACCTAGGCCAAGTGAAGTAACTTGGTGTTATCAGTAGGGGCTCCCTGAAAAAGCCCCTTTTTGAGTCCTAGGTCTCGTACAATAAAACTTACTCCTCTTCTGTATCAGGCTTGCCCCTAAGTTAACCCAAGCCTGTGGTAAGACAGGCTTTGGGTTTAAACCCCAGCTTTGCCACTTAATAATTGTGAAACTTTTAACCTGTCACTTCCACAATTGTAAAAATAGGGGTAACAGCAGTACCCACAGGTCAAAGGGATGTTGTTTAAAATAAGGTGAGTTACCACATGTAAAGTGCTTGCAGCAGCAACCCTGCACAACACATACTTAGTAAATACTGGTTATTACCTTTGTTTACTCAAAGCTGAGTGATGGTAGCCAGATTCGGATGCATCCGTATGAATTTAGATACAAATGCTTCATCTGAAAGGTAAGTGTATTACCACCTTTTTGTAATGTTTTATGAGCAACAGTGGGTTTCCCTGTGTATTAAGCAGCCAGAGCCTTGAATGGCTCTCTTCAGACCAGGCTTACTTTATAGAGCACTCCCCACCCCTATTTACACAAACCTGCGGGGCAGAAGTGCCCTTTCTCCATAGAGCCATAGGGTTCTTTCCCCACTGCACCCTGCTGTGTGGTAAAAGCTGTGGCGCTCTCTCCTTTCCCTTCCTCCCTTTCTCCGCACTGGATCCAGGGAGGTGAATCACACATTTCATTTGTTTTCTTTCATTTTATTCACACCTTGTGAGTTCTATTCTCCATATAAAATCCATTCATTTGGCAGGGGTGGGGGGTATGGGGATGGGAAGTCCAGCTTACCAAATCTACCTCTGAAGTACGAATTTTGTCTTTGGTCAGATTAAGCTACTTGCCAAGGTCACAGAGCGAGTGAGTGGTAGAGCCTGGCCTAGAACTACAGGGCAGGTCAACTGTTCTCAACTTGACAGCAAAGTGATTGGATAACTGAATCAGAACAAGGGAGAACTGGTCCTCTGGCAAAGAATAATTACAAACTGAGAAAAATTATTTGATGATTTATTTAATAAGATACAAAGTTTAAGTCAATAATTTTAAACACTGTAACAGAATCTAAAGAATCTCCTTAGGGTCAAGACGAAGCTGCTTTATGAGCATTATTTGTTAATTCCTCATGGAAATAGAGTCATGGTATTGGAAAAAGACCTCAAGGACAAAATTAAGGACTGGTAAGAATCTAATAAAGCTCTGCACTGACTATACTGTAACTCTGAACTTTCTAGCTCTAAGAGTCTAAGTATTAAGAGGAAAGATCTAAATCCAAGCTGCCTAGGTAGGCAGAATCTATGCAAACTTGTGATATAAAGGAAACAATATGCTAAGAATTATTTCCAGAGAAAAAAAATGAAAGATAGTATCTAAGAGCCAGGATCTGGAAAAGTAAGATCCAGGGAGACAGCCGACTATAGTCAGGCTGTTCTGAATATAAACCATCAAAAGCAGACATAAGGCAAGCATCATTCTAAAGGCAGAACTCTCAGGCAACTGCCCTGCGGAGTCAGCACAGTCTCCATCCCAAATCAGTCATTACTGAGCACAAAGCCAACATTACATTTCTGCCCAAGATATTATTAAAGGGACTATTACTTTAGCAGCAAAACATAAAACTGCACATACATGACCAGTTTTAGTGTTTGGATTTTTTTAAACTTACAGCCAAAGTCCCCTGATACAAATTTACTAATATTCATAATGATTATTGTGCTTCACACAGCATCTGGGTCTGACCGAAACGTAATATGTGTGATTTACTATAGTAACTACTACTCTACAACCAAGCATTTCTAAAGAGAGCAGTAGGAGAAGGGTTCCCCCTGGGTTGCTGCTCAAGACCTCTCAAGCTCTGATGTTTTCTTTTTAACACTGTACTGAGATGTAACCGACATACACCACATTCACGCATAGGGTGGTGCAACATCACACGGTCAATTTTAGAACAGTTTCTTCACTCTCACCCCAGGCTGAAGAGAACTATGGTCTCTTCACTCGCTCTTTTTCCAGTTAGTCACATCACTTCTATTCACCTGGTTCAGTTAACTCAAAGGTCACTTTCCCAGAAAGGTCTTCCCTGACACCCCACTGAACATGCTAACACCACGCACATGCAGCCCACACTTGGAGCATCGAGCATCATCTCACTTGCTGCCCGCATCCTCAGCCCCACCCCTGCTTTTTTTTTTCTCCAGATACTGATCACATTTAGCATTCCAAACATTTACTGTTTATTGTCTGTAAACTCCAAGGGGGAAATGAATTTTGTCTTACTGCTCTACCCGCAGGGCCTAGAACTTGACCCTGCTGTAAAAGTTTAACAGATCATAGAGGGAAAAGGGGAGGGAGAGGAGAGCAAAGGAATTAGCTTCACTACTACAAATTTCACTAACTTGTAAGATCTTTGTCCTAATTTATTAAATTATAGGTTCTCTGTAACATTTTTCTCCTTTAAAATGAAAGTCTAGGGACGCCTGGGTGGCTCAGTTGGTTAAGCAGCTGCCTTCGGCTCAGGTCATGATCCCAGCGTCCTGGGATCAAGTCCCGCATTGGGCTCCTTGCTCCGCAGGGAGCCTGCTTCTCCCTCTGACTCTGCCTTCCACTCTATCTGCCTGTGCTCGCTCTCGCTCTCTCTCTGACAAATAAATAAATAAAATCTTTAAAATGAAAGTCTAACTAGAGAAAACTAAAATAAATGAAGTTAACTAAATTTAACACCACTGCAGATGCCAATATCTATGCCACACTGAAAGATCTGTTCTCAAGTTTTCATTCCTTGAGGTCTTTACTTAATGCCTAAACTGGGTACCATGGAGAATACCATAGAAATATATGACAGCCATTTTCTTCTAAAAGTCTACAGTATGTGTGAGCTATTCGTGTGTAAATTAAATACACGGTGCCTTTGTTTTTCTGCTTTTGCTTCTCATTTAAAAAATATATATATATGTGAATAGCAAACACCTTCCAAGCACCATAGAATGTGGGGAGAAAAAGCAATAGTCTGTGTGACCTGGAATAGTCAGAACTGCCTGCCGGAGAAGTAGTGTTATCACAGTCAGTGAAACCAAGGTAACAACAAACCAACATGCAATGGCTTCCCACACTAGTTTATTTCTTGCATATACAGCAGTAGTAAGGTAAGGAGGAAGGTTCAGGTTGGCAGACAACTCTCTTCCAAACAGTCTTTCAGGGATCCAGGTTGCTTCCACTGTGGCTCGGCATCCCCTTGGTTCCACATTGTGGTATACATCCAGCCAGCAGAAGAAGCAAAGCACCAAGAACTGCAACACATCATTTCTACTCACATTCTCGGGGCAAAAACTCAGTCATATGGGAACCAAATGGGGCTTAAGAAGAGGAAAAGAACAAATTTTGGTGGCCAGCCAGGAGTCTCTACCACAAGGAGGATTTGAAATGAACCATGAAGGATAAGTGGCATGAAACCAGAAACAAAGGAACCGCATGAACAAAAACAAGTCAAAACTAAGCAATAGTCAGGGCAGAAGAGCAAGAGGGCAAGGCTGGCTAGTTCTGAAGAGCAGTGAGAGAAGATGAGGTTGGTGAGATCAATGGCTCCCAAATGTAAACTGAAGACAAATCCCAATATATGTCAAAGTTTCTACCAGCCTACAGTGAAGTGAAAAAAACAAGTACAAGGAGATAACCTGTTAATAATGCTAAATTAATTAGAGTGTGTTTTTAATACAATTTTCTATGACTTACATAAAATGTGGTATCAAAATTTCATGGTTTAATTTTTGTATTAAAAATGTTTTAAAAAATGACCATTAAGGCTATCAACAGTTCTTTCTAAGATAATGCCCTTTCCTGCCTATAACAAAGTCAGTCTCTGCCTTGTAGGCAATGGGGATTTACTTGCACTTTCCAGTTCATTATATAATTTTAATGCCTGATATCTTCTAACAAACCTTTATTGCTTTGCTAATTAGAAGAAACTTATTACTCCTAAATAACCATAAGAGTTTAAATATAAAAAAACAACAGTTACCTGAGAGTATGGAGAAAGTCTTACATATATAAAATGTACTGAAATCACATGACCCAAAGATTGAAAAAAAAAAAAAATAGTTGACTCTTCTGGACCTAATTTCAAATGCCTACATTAACATATAATATATATGACAAATATTAAACTCAAAAATGGGGGCTTAAGAAAGCAATAGACTGGCAAACTAAAAAACAATCTACTATAGAATTAACAAAGAATTTCCTTTTCTAAAATAACTACTTTTAATCTAAAAATGATATAATACACTATTCTAATTATTTACCATAGGCCGGGGGGGAATATTAGTTACTATTAAAAATAGCAATAAAGGATGTAAAATGCTCTCTGCTAGAGAAATTCAAATGTCATCATTCAACTACAAGATAAAAATAAGAACTATATTTGAAATAAAAGAGTGTTCAATACTAAAGAAAGCAAACACTTAGAACTACTTATGACCAATGGGAATATGTGCTTATTAAAGACAGAAAGCTAATTCTTAGCCTCTAACAAAACCAAATTCTATTTTTAAAAAATTACTTTTTCTACCTTATCCCCTATACATCATGAGTAGCAAGGTTTGAAAAAGACACTGCACATCATGCCTCCTTAAAAACAAAGAGGGGAAAAAAACCTAACAGAGAAATATAAAAGGTGCAAAGTCCATTTACTGGAAACCCAGTATATGTCTCAGTAAGTTCCAAACATTTGTGCAAACGTTTGCCATGCATCTTTCTGGTCATTTTAGAATTATTAAGCTGAGGAATGACCAAACTAAATGAAATCAACCATGCAAGGAAAACATCTGCTGATAATTTCTAAAGTTAATGGTTTCCAACAGTCATATATATCTCTTATCACAATGCTTTCCATGGAAAATACTTAAGTATTCACTGAAGAAAGAACTTAAGTCAAATTATTGTCAAAAAATACTTCTACTACATAGCAGTCTGTTAGTTTGGAAAATTTAATTAGTCAGGTTCTAAAGAACTTTCTGCTTAACTGAGAGCTACTGCTTTTTAAAAATTTAACACACATGTACCATTACTGTGGCAAAATTATTTCTACAAATAGAATTTCAGTTTGCTAAAATTTAATTCACCACACATTTCGAAAAATGTAATAGTATTTGGTAAATACTTCAGTTTAATTTCTTAAAAATGAAATCACTTTTTTAAAAATCTCTGGCAAATATGTTACTAACTCATATATACTTAGGACATGTACATACTTACACATGCTGATCATACCAGTTTTAGTCATATTAAAATCTGATGGCTGAGATTCATTAAATGTATGGGTCGGGTAAAGCTTTCCCCTAAGCTTGTGGACAAAAAAACAGAAACTAGATCTGACTAGGGATTTTATACTGCACAACACAGCTCCTGCCTAACATACTCTTCTAGTCCTACTATCTTGAAGTTATAATAAAAAATATTGGTTAATAGAAAACCTCAGAGTTATATGACATCGAGTAAACACTGAAAATTTAAAATAGGAGTCTCAAATCTAGGGTCATAGAGTACAGTGAAAGTCCCATAAAGTAAATCAACTTAAAAGGAAATATGAGAAGTCATATATTTCCAAATGAGGACTGTATGCTCCAAAGAAGATGAACTTAGGAGGCTATAATACTTATTCCAACAATGCTATAGTTAAAATATTTTTCCAGCTCCTTTTTGGGAAATCCCTACAGAACCCCTATAATATTCTAGTGATTATCCTCAACAAATGGCAACAAGTCTTCAAACTTGGAAAGCGGGTTTGAAGTTTTGAAGCAATTACGGACTCACGTGGGGCCTGCTGTAGAGAATGATGAATCATCAATAAAAGTAATACACAGTATTATACAGTAATATACAGCTAATTGAAAACGAGACGTAAACACAAGGCAACAACAATTTTCCTGTGAGGCACCCTGGAAGGGTAAATCCTCCCAAAGAGCTCTGAGTGTACTTCTCAACTGGATGTCAATGTAAGCTAACCTCACAGCTATGCATCATTTAGTCCAACTCATTTTACCAATGAGAAAACTAAAGTTCTAAAGGTGAAAGAAACTGCCCCAAACCTAACTATTTGAAGCCAGAGTTGGAACTAAAAGTGAGGTCTAATTCCTTGTTCAATATTATTTCCCGTGTCTATGGTCTTCAAGGTCTGAGAAAAGGAAAACAGAATTGCCTTTAAAACCCATTAAGGGTTTTGGTTTTAAATTCAAACTAAAGCAACTGGGAATCTCCAAAATTCTGTAAGAATATGCAATTAGATTTTAAAACACATACACATTTAGTGATGCCAATTCCAGCTACTACATGGAGGAGGCAGGCACAAACTGCAGGAAAAATCAACTAAGAATGGCTGATAAAGTAGTTCAGGTTCAACGTGGTTAGATCTTAAATTAATTCTAATTTGGCAAAGCCAAACTTCTTCCAACCACCAAATGTATGAAATGTTTTTCTTATGCATTTAAAAATGTTTTAAATGAGCTGTCATTATTCATTACTGTTTAATAGCATTTGTTGAGCATTTCCCATGCCAGGCACTTGCATTACCTCATTTAAACCACACAGCAGCCCTATGGAGGCAAGTACTATTAAACCCCATTTTAAAGATAAGGAAATGGAGATCCACCAGGGTCATAAAAGACTTTCCAACAATGTCTATAAAAATATTTCCTATCCCACATGTTTTTTTAATAAACTTTTTGCTCTACAGGTTTTAAATTTTCATAATTATACTGATATATGTATAGAACTCCTATATACCCCATAGTTTCCCCCATTATTAATATACAATGTTGGTATGGTACATTTACCACAATTAATGAACCAACAGATTAATTTTTATTAACTAAAACCTAGAATTTATTTAGATTTCCTTAGTATTCATCTAATGTCTTTCTTCTGTTTCAGGATCCTATCAGGAAACCATATTAAATCTAGTCATCATGACTCCCTAGGCTCCTTCTGGCTGTGACAGTTTTTCAGATTTCCTTATTTTTGATAACCCAGAAATTAAAAAACTCAGACCCTGGATGTATATTACTCCAGAGAAGATGCTTCTTAACAACTCTCGTTTTTGGTTTTTTTTTAGATTTTATTTATTTATTTGACAGAGATCACAAGCAGGCAGAGAGGCAGGCAGAGAGAGAGGGTGAAGCCGACCCCCCGACCCCCACCCCCGAGCAGAAAGTCGGATGTAGGGCTCAATCCCAGGACCCTGAGATCATGACCTGAGCTGAAGGCAGAGGCTTTAACCCACTGAGCCAAGCAGGCGCCCTCTTAACAACTCTCTTGAACAATAATCCAAACTACCTGTACTTAGAATTTAAGAAAGTCTGTGTGTTGGTCAGTGCAGTGGGCCTGAATTGGCAGGACAATCACATTTGCAAAGTAGATCCTACCACAATACTTTTCTTCCAGGTAACTGCATTAATGCATGATAAAACCAAGAGAATTTATGAATGAGCTCTCATGGTATATAAGACCATGTGACTACAAAATATAAGTTACATCATTCCCAGTGACAGGACCAAGCAGGCAATGCATTAACTTCTTTTTAAGTAACCATACTAGCTTTCCACACTGTTATTGGGGGGGGGGGGGGGGTAAATATTCAAATAATTTCTACTTGTTTTCATTTAATGGAAGGAGTACTTATAAAATATCATCAAATTTCTTAAGGTTAGCTAGCTAGCAAGAATAGAATATTATGCAGTCTTTAAAAAGAAGGAAATCTTGGGACACCTGGGTGGTTCTGTGGGTTAAAGCCTCTGCCTTCAGCTCAGGTAATGATCTCAAGGTCCTGGGATCGAGCCCCACATCAGGCTCTCTGCTTAGCTCTCTGCCTGCCTCTCTGCCTACTTGTGATCTCTGTCTGTCAAATAAATAAAATATTTGGAAAAAAAAAAATATATATATCATCAAATTTCTCATACACATTTTAGGATTAAGTTGTAGCCAGTGCTAATTATAATGGACTTGGAAAAAAATTCAACCTTCATGGATTAAAATTCTATTTATAAAAGAAAAGTCTAAACTGCAGAAACACTGCTTAGTTTAGAACAAGAACATGTACATAACTGCCAAATGCAATCCCTGTTTAGATTTCTCTTTCTGAAACACTGTAATTACAAAAAAACAAAATGAATTTCTAAGTGTTTCAAGATGAAATAGCCCTTGCATAATTTCTAAGACTTATAATTACTTTCCTGAAAAGGTAAATACTCCAAAGGTTTTAATTTAATACTAACTCGACAAATTAACACAGATTAAACATTTGATTTTACTCTAAAATGGAAGCCACCTATGAAATTCAGAAGCTTTTTAAAAATGAACAATCAAATGTTAACCAAAGGAAAATTACTGGGAGGCTAAACGCCAATGCTAACTTCCTACAGCCATTTACAGGGAAAGCAAACCCCAAAGTTTACTGAATGGTTTTTAGGATTCCTCATATACATTTAGTGACTACCCAACAGAGAAATACATCATTACAACACACAGACTCTCACTTCCCATTCCCTCTTCAGTCCAGCTTTTTGCCTCTACCACTCCACTAAAACCACTTCAGGAAAAAAGTCCACTTTCATGTTGCCAAATCCAATGGCCACTTCTCTGTCCTCATTTCACTCGACCTCTTGGCAGCATTCCACATGAATGGCCGCCACCTCCTTGAAATGCTAGCCTCTTCTGGCTTTTGTGACATCATCCTCCTGGTTTGCCTCTGACTTCACTGATCTGTCTCTCCTGGTCTCCTCAAATGGCTCCTACTCCTCTTCTGGACCTCAAAATGCTGGGCCTTCCTTGCACTCAGACACTGGTTGTCTTCTCGCCATCCTTTTGCTCTTCCTTCCTTCCTCTCCATCATTCTCCTGCTGACCTTTCCAAAAGATATTTCCAACACAACCCTCCCTTCTGGGCTCTGGACTTTCAGATCAGCTGATGACTTGGGTGTTTCAAAGTCCTATCAAATTGAACACATGCAGAATAAATGTCATCATTTCCATGGCCTTTCTCCACATCCATTCAGCCCTCAGTTTTCTCCAGCTCCATGAAAACATCAGCTTCCACCCCAATTCTCTACCGAGAAATCCAGGAGTCATCTTTCATTCTTTCCTTTCCCTCATGCTCCCCAAATCCAATAAAATAAGCAAAAGGTCTATCAACTCCATCTCTAACACCCATCCTAAATCTAACATGCTGCACCAAATGCCACTGCCACCACCTTACCCCACACCATCATCATCTTGTGCTTGAATCATCACGGACTTCCTCTCTTTCACTCGGCCAAACAGTACCCCCACCACAGGCAGTCCTTTCCCCTTACTGTAAAAAAAAAAAAAAAAAAAAAAAAAAAAAAAAAAGAAGAAAGAAAGAAAGAAAGAAAGAAAAAGGAAAGAAAAAAAGAAAGAGTAAAATGCCAACCTGATTATCATTTCCCTGGATTTAAGACTCCAAAAATCAAATTCTCACCTAAAATCTCCAAGTCCTTTATGAGTTGGCACCTACCTTTCCTCTTTCCAAGTATATCACTTTCCACTCCCCTTTACCCACATTCCAACCACTATCTTCTATCAGGTTCTCCTAGAGGCTACTTCCTGCCTCACTGCTTTGTGCAAATTGTTATGATGCCTAAAATGGTCCTCCCAAACTTGCTGCTTACTACCTTCCTTTCTTCCTTTTAGGTGTTGTTTAGTGCTGTCCCCTTAGAGAAGCTTTCACTAAGACTGACCACTACACTTAGAGCAAGTTCCCCTTAGTAAATACTCTCCCCTGTCAATCCTGACTGCTTTCTTTATGGCTCTCATTACAACCTGCAGTTATTCTGTTCCATTGTCTGTTTTCCTGTTTCCAGCCCATCACTCCTTCCAGAATTTCAGTTTTACAGTTCTATGGTTGTAAGAACCATGTTGGTATTGTTCACTATTATAGCCTCAGCATAAAATCCAGCACAATTGGAAAGAACTCCATTACTACTTGCTGAATGGCTTAGTATAAAAAATGAAGAAAGTCTGATGAATTGCTACTACTATTTTATGTTTTTTAGGAATTCAAAAGCAGGCAGAAACAAATATGTTTCAGTTGATCACAGTATCTTTCAATTCTTGGTCCTTTTACTACTTCTGAATTTATATGGGGTCCTTTCTACTTAAGAGAATAATAATACAACAAACACAAAAGTGTAACAGAAAAATAATGTCATCCAGAGGGCATTTTCTAGTCTCTGATGTGTTTTCAAATGTTTATTACCTCAACTGAAATAAAGAAAGCAGGTACTATTTCCATCTTATAGAATCATTAAGACTCAGGGAGGTCAGGGCACCTGGGTGGCTCAGTGGGTTAAGCCTCTGCCTTTGGCTTGGGTCATAGTCTCAGGGTCCTGGGATGGAGCCGCGCATGGCATTGGGCTATCTGCTCTGCGGGGGGCCTGCTTCCCCTGCCTCTGTGCCTACTTGTGATCTCTCTCTCTCTCTGTGTGTCTCTGTGTCAAATAAATAGATAAATAAATCTTTAAAAAAAAAAAAAAAAAGACTCAAGGAGGTCCATGAATTGCCTAAGATAACAATTCTTTAGTGGTAGAGATGAGATTTTGAACCCTGTTCAAACCCTGTTTCTTCTACTTTCTTCTTTTTTGTGTTTTGTTTTAGTGCAGCTTCAACCTTTTTTTAAACTGAAGCTTACAGTAAAGCAGACAGTGAAATGTACAAATCCTAAGTATATAATATCATGAATTTTTACAAAGTGAATATACCCAGATCAAGAAAGAACATCACCTGCAACCCAAAAGCCTCCTTCATAAATACTCCCTCTCAATCATTCACTACTCCTAATTGGACTGTAACCACTATTTGACTCCTAGCACCATAGTTAGTTAGTGTTACCTGTTTTCTAACTTTACCAAAATGGAATCAACAAGTATATATTCTTCTGTATTAGGTTTCTTTAACTCAAAACTATGTCTGCAAGATTTATCCATATTAATAACTACTGTGGGGTGGTCCGTTCTTTTCTGTTACTGTACAATATTTAACTATAAAAATATACCAAAATTTATCTATCCTGTTAGAGTATTTTCCAGGTTTTAGCTATTATGAATAATGCTATTAATGAAATTCTTATTTTGTAGATGAAGAAGCTAAGACCCAGAAGGGAAAAATGACTTATCAAAAAAACAAAACAATGGGGCAATCCAACTAGTCCCCAGAAGGCTTATTTCCCCTCCCCTACATGACACACTCAGCACTCAGAAGCCATCTGAATCCTCAGAGATTTTTTTTAATGCTTGCATAATATAAAACCAAATCTTAAGTTACAAATAACTATGCCAAACATTATTGTAGCTTCTGGTTACCAAAGCAACTTCAGTAAAAACTTTTTAAACAAATGTCATCTTCTCTAACTTGTGGCATTCAATTAAGATTATGATGTTTGGGGGTAGAAGTCATTTGTTTTTACACATATCATTATTCCACAGGGGTTTATCTAATTTGCAGTCAAATTAAATTTTGGTTTCCAGATTAGAAATGTCTCAAGTTGGGAGTTCTATCAAAATATGGACAAATACAACAGTGCCAAATTATGAACAGGTAGCATTCCAAAACTCTGCATTCAAGTCAGCGGTTTAGAATTCAGAATGCACTTTCTCACAAAAATTGTATAATACACTGTGATCAAGCCTTCAGATCAGTATGCAAAAGCCAACCGGACCTAAACATACATAAAACAGCACTAATAATAAGTCTTTAACTGCTATGAACACACACCTAACTAGGAATAATAATCTATAGAATTGTATCTTAATACCCAGAATCTCTTATGTTAATCCTCATAAACCATGAGAGACCCCACGCCTATTCTTTTCAGATGCCTCTATGACCAGTTTATGTCTATCTTTTTAATCCCTCACCAATACTCTTCATGCTCCCAGATCCTGAGCCACAGAATTCAAACCACAACTTATCCCATAATTTCTATTCCTTAAATAACCCCTTGAGATTTTCAATGCTATAAAAACCTTTGGGAGGAGAAAGACAGAAATAGAGGGGGAAAAGGGGGAAGTCATAAAATCTCAAGAAATTCTAAAAAGTAGGGGTGCCTGGGTGGTTCAATTAGTTATGTATCTGTCTTCAGTTCAGGCCATGATCCCAGTGTCCTGAATTTGAGCTCCACTGCCTGGCCCCCTGCTCATCAAGGAGCTCGCTTCTCCCTCTGCCCTTCCCCAGTCCACCACTGGCTCACGCTTTGGCTCTCATTCTCTCTCTCGCTCTCAAATAAATAAACAAAACCTTAAAAAAAAAAAAAAAAGAAAAAGAAAAAAGAAAAAAAAATAAATCCTAAAAAGTAGTTCTTCTATCTTCACCGAAAGGCACATGGAATTTTTCTACATTCCTACATTCACTGAAATATTCTTTACTAGACCTGTACTCAAGCCTTCTAAACTTCTTAAAATCCTAGGCTGGGCACTTCTGAGCATCGCCCCTTGCATTAGGAAAGCTTCCTGTTTCATTACCTCTCACATTCTCTCTCATTTCTCACTTAGACTCTAAATGGAAAGATACAGAGGCATGTTGATAAATATCAAGTCTTTAGGTCACATAAAACTAAAATAAAGGAGAGATGGTACTCCAGGAGTAGTAAGGCCATTAAGGTCACCATTAATCTATAACATGTTTTTGTTGTTGTTGTTTTGCTTTTGTTTTCTGGGGTTTTTTTTTGTTTTTTTTTTTTTTTAATAACATGTTATATACAAGTTAGGAGCTATATATAAAAGCTTTGGAGCAAAGAGGTAATTTTCATGAATGGACAACAAAGTTTCCAGAAGTGAGAAAAATCTATCTTATACATCACAATATAACATTCCTTTGTTCTTGTGGCTCGCCTTTATTTCCAATAATTACAGTGAAGATGTATGCCATACTGTCTCAGTACAACTAACACTGACCCCAGTATACCACAAATAGGTAGAATCCAAGGTAACAAAAAATCAGGTCCCAACCTGATCAAATTATTTACCAACAAATGCAGAATAAGTCAATTTCTATTTACTCTAGGTGATGAAAACCAAAGGACAAGAGCTATATTAGCCTTAAAATCCAATGAAGAAGATGGTAAATGACTCCAAAGGCCAAAAGAAATTTTAAAAATCAAAAATGTCCTCAGGGATGCCTGGGTGGCTCAGTTGGTTAAGCCGCTGCCTTCGGCTCAGGTCATGATCCCAGCGTCCTGGGATCGAGTCCCACATCGGGCTCCTTGCTCCGCAGGGAGCCTGCTTCTCCCTCTGACTCTGCCTGCCACTCTGTCTGCCTGTGCTCGCTCTCGCTCTCTCTCTAACAAATAAATAAATAAATAATCTTTAAAAAAAAAAATGTCCTCAGAGTTCCTAAGCACAAGAATGAGTAGAGGAGTCTCTAAACTTTGAATTATAGATATTTTACAGAAAGTAAACTAGGAAGATAAGACTGTATTATTCCATCAAATAAGTCTTTAAAATAAATATATTATGGGCCAAAAATCTTAAATGGACTTAAAACTTTAAGTACAAACTATAAAACTACCACTGAAGTTAACAAGAAGCCACACACAGAAGTGTAGCAATGTAGATACTATACCCAAAAGTAATCTGAGCTAGCTTGTTACAGACAACTAAATAACCCATCAGAGAGCTGTCAACCTATAAACAATAAAAATTTACCTTTACCTACCCACTATTATTTTATATAAGCTGGTCTTGGTTCCACCACTTACTGTATGACTTTAGGCAAATTATTTAACTTCTCTGAGTCTCAATTTCTGCACTAGTAAAATAGAACTAAAAATGCTACCTACCTCATGATTATTATGAGAATTAAATACCATGAAGTGAATGGTGACTAGCTCCGGGACAAAGCAAATATTCCATAGTGGTTAACTACTACTGTTTTCTCCAAACTGATATGTTCAAAAGTTACTTGAAGTCACATCCACGACTTAAGTTACTTGAAGTCAGATCCACGACTACCTCTCAAAACTTCACAACCCTCAGGATAGTGCTAAACACTATGCAGATGTTCAATACTTACTGACTGAAGACTAATAACACACATGGAATCTAGAACCTTGAAGCTGAAGTAGGTTTTACATGTCATCTGGAACAGTTTCACTTAATTCAATAATAAGAGTCATTGTAAATTATTAAATCTTTGTTGGAAAATTTCCAGAGTCAGAAACCTGCCATATCAAAAACGCATAGAGTAACAATTCTAATTACCAGAATATAAGATTTCACTGTACTGATTACTTTCATAAACTTATCTGAAAGGCTGAATTCACTAGAGGGCATCACAATATTAGGAGAAATCAACTATCAGAAAGAATCAGTCAATATTTATTCTGAGAAACACTGCACCCAGTTGTATAACATATATATGCTAATTTTTAAATTATTTGTTTAAATATACATTAACATACATGTACAGAAAGAATTTTTTTAAAAGGTTATAAAATCATTACTTACAAGTCCCTGTGAATAGGGTAATTCAGGTTATCATAAAGCCTGGGTTCTTTCTGATCCCATAATAAGGCCTCCTAACAATTTTAAGCAATTTTAATAATTATAGGCTTATAAAGGAAAAGCGTGCAAAACCAGACATTTATTATTGTTCCTTGCAGCCATATTCCAAGCAACCACCAGCTTTCCATAAAAGGACCCAGCGCCAAAGAGAAATTTATCAATTTCTCTTTAAGAAATCCAAACCTGGACCTGTGTAAAACCAATTATTTTTTTTTTTTTTAAAGATTTTATTTATTTATTTGACAGAGAGAGATCACAAGTAGGCAGAGAGGCAGGCAGAGAGAGAGAGGAGGAAGCAGGCTCACTGCTGAGCAGAGAGCCCGATATGGGACTCGATCCCAGGACCCTGAGATCATGACCTGAGCCGAAGGCAGCGGCTTAACCCACTGAGCCACCCAGGCGCCCCTAAAACCAATTATTTAAAGGATCTAAAACTAAAATGTTCACATTCATTACCAAAATAATGGTACAACTCTGAAAGTTCATCAGGCTTGGTCCAAGAGAAATGTCTTCAAAAATCCTCTAACTCCCACTCATAATTCATAGCACCTGCTCACTGTGTAATATGCAGAAAGGAAAACAAGGAATTATCTATAGCACACTCTTCCACCTTATCACATTCCAATTGTATGTGAAATTTTACAGCTCACATGCAGATTCTATCAAAATCCCTGTGTAAAACCAATTATTTAAAGGATCTAAAACTAAAATGTTCACATTCATTACCAAAATAATGGTACAACTCTGAAAGTTCATCAGGCTTGGTCCAAGAGAAATGTCTTCAAAAATCCTCTAACTCCCACTCATAATTCATAGCACCTGCTCACTGTGTAATATGCAGAAAGGAAAACAAGGAATTATCTATAGCACACTCTTCCACCTTATCACATTCCAATTGTATGTGAAATTTTACAGCTCACATGCAGATTCTATCAAAATTCCAATGGCCTTTTTTTTGCAGAAGTAAAAAGCTGATCCTCAAACTCACACAGAATTGCAAAGTGTCTCAAGTAGGCAAGCAGTACTGAAAAAGAAGAACAAAGCTGAAGGATCACACTTGCCAACTTCAAATCTTACTACAAAGCTTACAATAATGAAAAGTATGTGATATGTGATCTGGCATAAGGAGAGACATGCGGACCAAAGGAAAAGAATCCAGAAATAGACCCATGCATCTATGGCCAACTGATTTTGAACAAGGGTCCCAAGACCATTCAATGCAGAAAGAATAGTCTGCAACAAATGGTACAAAGTAGACACGCACAGGCAAAAGAAAGAAGTTGACCTCTATACCATACATAAAGTGGATTAACAACTTGAATGCAAGAGCTAAAACTGTAAAACTTTAGAAGAAAACATGCAGGTAAATCCTCATGACTTCAGATCTGACAACAGATTCTTAACTATGAAACTAAAAGCCCTAGCAACAGAAGAAAAAATAGGTAAGTTGGACTTAATCAAAATTTAAAACTTTTATATAGGGGTGCCTGGGTGGCTCAGTGGGTTAAGCTGCTGCCTTCAGCTCGGGTCATGATCTCAAGGTCCTGGGATCAAGCCCCACATCAGGCTCTTTGCTCAGCAGGGAGCCTGCTTCCTCCTCTCTCTCTCTGCCTGCCTCTCTGCCTGCCTCTGCCTGCTTGTGATCTCTCTCTGTCAAATAAATAAATAAAATCTAAAAAAAAAAAAAAAAAAAAAACTTTTATATATCAAAGGACACTATCAACAAAGTAAAAAACACCCCACAGAAGAAAATTTTTGCAAATCAAGGGTCTAGTATCCAAAATGTAAGGAAACTCACAACTCAACCACAAAAAGACAAACAACTTTTTTAAATGGGCAAAGAATGGGGTGTTTGGGTGGTTTAGCTGGTTGAGCATCTTGACTCTTGATTTTAGCTCTGGTCATGATCTCAGGGTTGTGAGACTGCGCCTCACATCCAGCTCCACACTCAGCACGGAGTCAGCTTGAGAGTCTCTCTCCCTCTCCATCCCTCCTGCTTCGGCTCATGCTCCCACCTTAAATAAATAATCTTTGAAAATGGGCTAACAATGTAAATAGACATTTCTCCAAAGACAAAATACAAATGGTCACTAAGCACATGAAAAGATGCTCACAGTCACTGTCACTAGGGAAATGCTAATCGTAACCATGGTGAGATAGCACTATATACCCAACAAGGATGGCCAAATTTTAAAAATGGAAAATAACAAGTAATGGTGAAGTCATGGAAAACGTGGAACCCTTAAACATTGCTGGTGAGAATATGAAACACAGCTTCTGTGGAAAACAGGTTGGCAGTTCCTCAAAAAGTTAAATATAGAATGACTAAATCACCCAGCAATTCCACTCCTAGGTATCTACCAAGAAGGACTGCAGAAACAGGTACTCAGATACTTGTCCACAAATGTTTACAAAAGCAGCATTATTCACCATAGCCAAAACATAGAGACAACTCAAATGTCCATCAATGGATGAATGGCAAAACCCAGTGTGGTATCTACACAGGAAATACTACTTATCCTTAAACATGAATCAAGTACTGATATATACTACAATGTGGATAAACCTTAAAAACATTATGCTACGTGAAAAAAAAAAAAAGCAAGACTCAAAAGATCACATATTATATGATTCTATTTATGTGAAATATCCAGAATGGGCAAATCCAGAGACAGAAAGCAGACTGGTGGTTGCTGAGAGCTGAGGAAAAAAAGAGAAGTAACTGCTTAAAGGTACAGAGTTCCCTTCTGAGTTAAATTAAGTGTTTTGGAACTAGACAGAGAGGTGGTGGTGGCACAACACTGTGAATGTACTAAATGCCACTGATTTGCTCACTTTAAAATGGTTAATTCTAGGATATGTGAATTTTATCTCAATTAGAAAAAAAAAAATCAATAGAGAGATACCAAAGGTCACAGCCTTTTTTCCAAGTATCCAGAGTGGAGGTCATTCATAAAAACTGATTGTTAAGCCATAATGGAAATCTCAATTTTATAGGACACATTTTCTAATTATTATACAATAAAACTAAGAATTTATAATAAATTCAAAACAAAGAACCCTAATGATTTAGAATATTTAAACTTAAAAAATTAAGGATAAACAAAACTTACAGGTTCAAACGACTTTGGTTTGTATCCAAACGACCTGGGGAGCTTGTTTAAAATTAAGAAGTTCTACATACACATGTATATATAGTTTCCCACAGCTGCTATAACAAATTACTTGGTAGCTTAAAACACCAAAAATGTATTCTTTCACAGTTCTAGAAGCTAGAAGTATGAAATCAGTGTTAGTAGGCCAAAATCAAGGTGTCAATGAGTCTACTCCCTCCAAAGGCTCTAGGGGAAAATCCATTCCTTGCCTCCTTCAGCTGCTGGTGGCTGCCAGAATTCCCTGCCTTGTGGCCCCATCATTCCAATCTGTCTCCTTGGTCACCACATCGCCTCCTACTCTCCTGTGCTTGTGTATAATCTTTTTCTGCCTTCCTCTTATAAGGACATATGTGCTTGTCTTTGGGACCCACCCAGATAATCCAGAATAACTTCCCACTTCAAGATCCTCAACTTAATCATATCTGCAAAGACCCTTTTTGGCCATGTAAGATAACATTCACACGTACCAGGGATCAGAACTTAGATTTCTTTTTGGAGTCCACCGAAGTTCATCTCCTTAAAAACTATGTCAAATCTTTTGATCAGGAATTAGATAATCTTATTAGTCTCTAGATTTTATAATGCAACACCACCTTCTGACCCTCAGAACTACAAACACTATCTGAAATTAACTCAGGAATCTATCACAAGGTGTGCAGAGACTATCACAGCAGCACCCATTTGTCTCTTGCAAATATGTCTTTTTTTTTAAAGATTTTATTTATTTATTTGACAGGGAGAGAGATCACAAGTAGGCAGAGAGGCAGGCAGAGAGAGAAGGGGGAGCAGGCTCCCAGCTGAGCAGAGAGCCTGATGCAGGGCTCGATCCCAGGACCCTGAGATCATGACCTGAGCTGAAGGCAGAGGCTTAATCCAACTGAGCCACCCAGGTACCCCGGGAATATAAGTCCTACATGTTTACTTTACTGTAAATACAAATGAATTATTCTCAAATTTTGTACTCTCTCCAGAACAATCTACATGCATGCATCTGGCATGCATACTCAACAATAAATTGAGTTTTCTTTCACTTCTACATTGGTAAGGAGGGGTCTTTTTGTTGGCAGGACTTTCCTTATTTCTCAACTCGTGTTACAGAGTTGGGTAATAATGAACTACATTTTTTAAATTAATTTGAAATGAACTACTTTCCAAAAACAGCAAAATTTTTCCAGACACATGATTTCAAGGCCTACTAGCCCATGAATCTCCTCTAGAATTAAGTAGTTTTCATTTCATAGAATCAAAATAAACTCCAGATGAATTAAAGAGGTTTTTGTAAAATATGAAAGCATTAAGAATTAGAAAATATAACAGAAAAAAATGAGCAAAGAATCAAAACAGTCACATACATAAAGGAACTAAAAAAAAAAAAAGAAAGAAAGAAAGACAAATATCAAATCAAAGCAGTGTGATGCCACATCTCCCACTACTACCTTTTCATGTAGGACAGTGGTAAGATCTAGCAAAAGTGAAGGCCTAGAGAAACAGGTACCCTTAATACATACAAATACCATGAGTAAAACTGACAGAGCTCTTTTGAAAAGGCAAATACATTTTTACCTAATAATTCTACTTCTAATCCTCTATCCTACATAAGTACTCATACAAGTAATATATATACATATATACATACACGTATAAAAATGCTCACTGAAGCACAATTCATGGGTAAAATAGTCAAAATAATATAAATGTCCATCAATGGAAAAATGCCTACATGAGGGTTTATGCCTACAATGGAATGTAGGCAGCCAGTGAAAAGAATGATGTATACCATTCGAAGCTCTCCTTTAGAAAGTTAGCCATGGGGGACCTGGGTGGCTCAGGTCACAATTTCCGGGGTCCTGGGATCAAGCCCCATATCGGGCTCCCTGCTCACTGAGTCTGCTTCTCCCTTTCCCTCTCCCTGCGCTACCCCTGCTCGTGCTCTCTGCAAATAAATATTAAAAAAGAAAGAAAGAAGAGAGAAAAAAGAAAGCTAGACATGACACATCAAGTGAAAAAAAGTACTTAAAAGTGGGAACTAAATTACTGTAGTTTTATTTAAGGAAAAAAACAAAACTAACGAGCATAAGTAATATGACTACATATTAAAAGAAGCTATATTTTCAAAAAAAACTTATCACATGGGAAAATCCTCTTAACGTTCGGTGTAGACTACAAAATTGTATAAGCCGCTACATAAGCAAAAGTAGTGCAAAAGGGTTTTGAGCTGTAGTTATGCATTTCTTGCTTTCAAAAATGCATAAATGTTACTTATATAATTGAAACAAAAATCAATTAACATTTTTCTATTTTACATGGGTACCCAGATGACCAATAAATCATTAATGGTCAGGAACCAACAGGACCAATTCGAACTCTACAGAATACAAGAAATTGATGTAAAATGATGTAGTGAGTTCATGTACAAAGAAGAGTTTTAAAAACATAGTCACCCAGTCTTAACATAAAAAATGCTATTTCCTTCAGACTGGTTACTTTGAATATATTTCTTCTGATGTTGCACTACTAAATATACTTTCAGACTTGTATAGTTTGAAATTTCCTTTGGTCAGTTCAGGTGACAGATAAAAAGGTATTATTCTCCATTGTATTTACACCTTATTTTTTTTTTTAAGATTTTATTTATTTATTTGACAGACAGAGATCACAAGTATGCAGAGAGGCAGACAGAGAGAGGAGGAAGCAGGCTCCCTGCCGAGCAGAAAGCCCGATGCGGGACTAGATCCCAGGGCCCTGGGATCATGACCTGAGCCGAAGGCAGAGGCTTAACCCACTGAGCCACCCAGGCGCCCCTACACCTTATTTTTAACTAAAATTGGTATTAACCAATATGATCACCTGTCCTGATCTTCTAGGTTGGTCCAAGGATGACTAATTTCAAACAACTTTAGCTTCAAAGACCAGTGTTAGCACAAGTTCAGTTAGTTAAGTCAATATGCTGAAGCTTTTGAGGAAGTATTTTAAGACAGCAGATACTGGCTTCAGAAAACAAACTTCAGATGAACTGAAGTGTTCACTGCCATCAACACCACCTTTCAGTGTGCGTCCATCAACTTCCTCCTTTCCTTTTCATTCGTGGGCATCGTGCCCGGAAGGATCCTCTTCCCCAGCCAATTATCAAAATCCTACCATCTCTTCAAGACCATACTCAAAATACATCTGCTCCATGAATTGCTCTTTTGAATTCTAGAAGCATTTCATTATCTGTACTGCTCATTTGGTCATCATGTGCTATTTTTATACTGACATTCTTTTAATATATTCTGACTTCTCAATTATAGTTTATAAGGAACTGGAAGATATATTCTCTATTTCCAATGCAATACACTGGACCTACACACTGAGTGGCCAATCCAGGAAACACAAGAGGTGTTTGTTTTCTTTTGTTCTATATAAAGACTGGGACAGTGTTACTAGTTTAGAACTGATGAACTATAGTGAATCTTGAACAGCTAGCCGCCTAAGGAGTGTGGGTTCCATCCTACCATAATGGAGAATTTCAAGTGCCTAAGCTCAAAAGTGATGTAGAAAAAGCAGTCCTCAGTCCACAGCTCAAAGACTGGCGGAGTTGTTAAGGTTCTAACCCTCCAATCAAGAGGGTTAGAAAAGGTTAAGGGTTTACTTTAAGGGTTACATAAAGGGTAAAGTAAGGACTTTAGAATCAGAAAGCACTGGGTTTGCCACATCTAGCTCTATTACTCTGAACAAGTTATATGACTTTTTAAAAATTTCACTTTCTTGGGGCGCCTGGGTGGTCAGTGGGTTAAAGCCTCTGCCTTCAGCTCAGGTCATGATCCCAGGGTCCTAGGATCGAGCCCCGCATCAGGCTCTCTGCTCAGCAGGGAGACGGCTTCCTCCTCTCTCTCTCTCTCTGCCTGCCTCTCTGCCTACTTGTGATCTCTCTCTCTGTGAAATAAATAAAATCTTTAAAAAAAAAAAAAAACACTTCACTTTCTTTATCTATAAAACAAGGAGATAAAACCAGAACCTACCTAGCTATAGTTAGTATTACATAAAATAACACATATCACAATGATTGACAAAGAACAAATACTGAATTCTGACACCAATTTTCTTGATACCACCAATTCCAGCACACTACCTGGAGCTAGCATCAGATCCCACAGTTAAACGGCAAGATACTCAATAAGACTGCCCTTGCATCACATGTCCCCAAGCTATCAGAACTTCTGTCTAACCTTGCTACAAATTCAAGTGCTCCCACAACCCTCCTTCAAGTGCAATAATTTGCTAGAATGACTCACAGAACTTGTTGAAAACACTATATTTAAACAATTAACAGTTTTATTATAAAGTACGTAATGTCGGAAAAGCCCAGTAGAAGACACACATAGGACAAGGTCTAGGGGAAGAGAATGGAGGAATTCAGAACTTCCAGACCTTCTCTTGGAGAAATTCAGGCGTCACCCTTACAGCACATCCATGTGTTCACCAGCCTGGAAACTCCAGTGGTCCCAGAGTTTATATAAGGGGTTTCATTACGTAGGCATGGTTGATTAAATCACTTATGCATGAATGAACTCAAGCTCCAGTCTGTCTCCTCACCCCAGAGATCAAGAGGTGGTAAAGTTCCAACCCTCTAATTGATAGCTCAATCTTTCCCAGCCCCTCCCTTGAAACTATCTAAAGGCCCATCCTAAGCCACATAATTAGTATAAACTCAGGTAAGGTTATAGGGGGCTCATTATGAATAATACAAGATACGCCTACCACTCAGGAAATGCCAAGTGTTATTGAAGCTCTATGTCTGGAACCAGGGACAAGAACTAGACAGTCTTTATTGTATCACATGCACAATAAATGGAAGCTATTATTTTAGAAACCTAGTAGTAGGCTATTAAAATAATGCAAGCATAAAGATGAGAAGGGGGAAAACATCAAAAGCAGCAATAGAAAAAGGGGGGTAGGGGGCTTGGGTCAAATTGAGTATAATGATTCAAACCTGGACGACTCAATGGAGAAAAACACACATCCAGGGGAACTGAGGATGGGATTGAGGATGAACTTAGTGTTAGCCAAGTTGGGAAGGAAGGCAACAACCAGTGATTTTGAATGGACACAGACAGATGAATGTGCGCCTAGAGACAGAGGAGGACATAGCAGAATCAGTTCTCAAAGTTATCCTCATAGATAAGATTCCCTACTCACCCCCCAAGGAAGCCCTCACTACTCAAGGGGGGATACTTGTTAGTGGTGTCACATAATCATCTACAGGAATTAAATAAAACCAAATTACTGCACTCAGCAGAAAAGTTAACGGCTGAAATCTAGAACATATTCATGGTGGCTCATTCAGTTAAGCGTCTGCCCTTGGCTCAGGTCCTGATCCAAGGGTCCTGGGATGAGAGCTGCATAGGGCTCCTTGCTCAGTGGGGAGCCTGCTTCTCCCTCTGCCTGCAGCTCTCCCTGCTTGTGACTGCTAACACGCGTGCACTCTCTCTCTCTCTCTGTGACAAACAAATAAAATCTTTTATAAAGAAATATTTTGGACTCAAATGGTACTTCATTTTTAACATAAAGATTTAAAAAGAATCACATTACCAAATAGCAAACTGAAATGCTGGTCTTGTTCTTCAACAAAAAAAGGACCATTTTTTTACCTAACAACAGGAAATTTATAATGCATCTCACAGAAGTGTTTATTTTTTCAAGGAAAAGTTTATGGAACAACCATAGAACATTTCAACAACACAATATAAACAGAACAACTATCATCAATTCAGAAAAGCTTCATACTCAGATACATGAAGCAAGATAAATACTTCAGGCACAGATACCATTACACAGACTTACTCAAAGCTTTTACAGCCGGTCCAGCTTTTAGAAAGTACACTCAATACCTAGAAACTGCCACGTTAATGACCCATGGTTCATAAGGATCACAATTTATTCTTCCATACAATGTACATATTATAAAGGCTGTTTTTAGGCAGTTAGGCTTGAACAATGAAAACGTGATCAAGGCAGAAGGGCCCCCGGTTAAATACAGACGGGCCCATAATGGACCCACCTCAGAATATCCATAGGCCCTAACTGAGGGCTACTTACAATCAGACAGTTACCAAAAAATTTCTGTAAGTCCCCATACCTCCTCACCCCCTTGAGAAACAGCCACCCCCTGCCCAACCACCAGCACCTAGTGGCAGACAGCCTCTCAGTAAACTTGTCTTCTTCATTCTGTCTTGGGTGAATCCTTTCACTGCTTGTGCCACCAGCCCCCACCCAATCATTGCGGCACATCTGGAGACCCCCCCATCCAATCTAGAGAGACCCCATACATATCATCTTGTCCTCTTGTTGCTAGAATCCTGAAAGAGTGTCCCAATTGTCTTTCAACCAGTGAGGGTGCCAAATGGGAGAAGAAAGGGAAAGCAGAGTTTGGGAGTTTGGTAACAACATACAGGGCTAGTCAGATGGTTCATGGTATCAAAAAGCTATAATGGGCCTATGGAACGGAGATATTCCGTACTGACTAGATTAATGAGCAGGTTTACTGACTCAGGAATCCGGGAGGACTGTGCTGGGTACAGTACTAAGTAAGGATGGGAATGACAGAAGGGTGCAGTAAGAGCCCAATGTGTCCCATGTCCCCAAGTTCCAGACTGAAAGCTAGGCAGCAATGTTACAATCCTCCAGGTCCTCAGAACTTTTGGGTTTTTCCCAGAAAGCAACAGCCCCAGCCAGAATATGGACAGTGAGGACAAAATCTAAGCCTAGTTCCCAACGTCCACAAGGAATGGGATAAGGGGCAGCTCCCCCTCCCCATACTCCGTAATACTGGGTGTATTCAAGTTCCAAAGATGGCTGAAACCTTCCTAAAACCTTCCTAAATAAAGCAGGCATGACACAGTCTCCCCACTTCCTGGACTCTAAAGCCAAACTACAAAGACCATTTTATTTTGCATGAAACTTTAAAATATATTTGCATTAGGCAGACTGCTACTTGTGTTTAGAGTAGTACTTAATTCCATTATAATATATAAACCAATTATAAACTCCCCGTTCACATGTGAGGCATTTTGCATTGAGACTTATTTCCATTAGCTAAGTGTAGCTGAGGACGCTCTTGGCTTGAACCATCCCCCAATTTGCTCCAATTACATAACCTACAAAAAAACAAGTTCTCCCCAAATCACTGTTAAATTTCTGAGGGGCTTAAATTCTCTCAGCCTCTGAAGAACCCCTCTTCTAACTCAACCAATTCACCAAGTCTACCCTGCTCCCAACACCTGAACCCCCCCAAGCTCCAAAAAATTCTCAAGTAAAACATTTGTTAAATACTGATGGTCAGAGGAAACAGTCAATTTAAACAACAGATATCTTTGAGCCACCTTTCCAGCTCCTCCCTCTTCAAATATCCAGTGTCCGTACTTACCCAAAAATTACCTCTGAAACGCCAACAGTTATCCCTAGGTTAAGCAAAATTCAGCCCTTCCACCTCTATTCACTGGGTGAGCACGCCCACAGCCATCAAGGTGCTGAGTTCTGAATTTAGCCTTCCATCTATCAGAATCCACCCTCCACATTTTTAAGGCCAAAGGGTAATATTTCTGTTACCTTGTTAAGCCACATATCCAGCCCTAATGCTTCTTCTCAGTACAAAGGAAGGCAGAACAGGGTCTCCTCAATCAATGTTTACTGAACTGAATCACCAAGCCACTGTTCTGAGTAATTGCTCACCAGATCAAACTGTGCATTTCCCTCTCTCAGCAGAAAGGTCACTTGCACATTAAAAGTACCCTCACTTCCAAAAGCAACTATTACCAGTTGCTTTGCTGCATTCTTTCCAACTATTGCCAGTGAAACCCATGACCTAACAACCAAGTAAAAAGTCCCCTCATTTTCTGTTGTTGTTGTTACAAATTAAGAAATTAAGTTTCAGGGGTACCCCGGTGGCTTAATCAGTTGGGCATCCAACTCGGGTCATTATCTGGGGGTCCTGGGATCCAGCCCTGTGTTGGGCTCTGCGCTAGGTAAGGGGTAGGCTTGGGGGTCTTTCTCCCTCCCTCTCTGCTCCCCTCCTTGCTCATACTCACAAGTCTCTCTCTAATAAATAAAACATTAAAAAAAAAAAAAAAGAAATCAAGTCTCAGGGAAGTAAAATTAGTTATCCATAGCCTTCTGATAACAAAAAGCAGAGTTCTGAAGATGTGGGAGGTACTATAAGAAATGTTACTTGCGACATCTCTTTTAATTTTCATACCTCACAACTGCCATAGGAGAAAACAGCACCATGACCCCTCATTGCAGTGGGTAAACAAGTTAAAAAATAAAATCCCCTGTTCCAAGTCTCTATGACAGTAAGTGCTACCATGGGATTCAAGCCCAACAGGCTAAATTCAGAGTTCATGCTGTTAATGGATAATTTAAACAAACAAAAAGATAACATTGAGCCTTCCCTACAAATAAAAATTAACATCTATGATTTTATTTAACTCATTAATTACAGAACAAATAAAATGCTTTATTTGGGGGCGTCTGGGTGGCTCAGTGGGTTAAGCCACTGCCTTTGGCTCAGGTCATGATCTCAGAGTCCTGCATCCGGCTCTCTGCTCAGCGGGAAACCTGCTTCCCTCTCTCTCTCTCTCTCTCTCTCTCTCTGCCTGCCTCTCTGCCTACTTTTGATCTGTCAAATAAATAAATGAAATCTTTAAAAATAAATAAAAAAAATAAAATGCCTTATTTGGTTCAAAAGTGACTCCAAAGAGCACAAACATATAGGCAATCAGAAATAGTGAAACAAATCTGCTTCACAGATCCAAAACTGGCTTCTTTCAGCAAAGAGGAAAAGAAATCAATTGTATCTCTAACCAAAAAAAAATTCACTTGCATGTCTAAGGACAAGAATAACTTGTGTTGCTGTCAGGTACTCACAATTCTCAAAGTTGTAAAATAAATGAAAAAAAAAAAACAAAAAAAACAATAAAAGCTGAAGACCCCATAGATTAGATCTACAGGAAAAGTGCTCTAGATATCACCTAATTTCTAAAGAAGGCCCCCACTAATCCTTTTGGTTACTCAAAAGATTTTCACAGATTTTTCTTACATAGCTCTCAACCACTATCCATAACGCCTATTTCTTCTCTTAGAAAAGAATCCACAGCTTCAATATCTCTGACAACCTCCAGAAAAACTGAGGCTTCTCCAGAAACCTAATTTTTCAATAAGATACATTTTCCTCTATCACACACTAGTCAGAAATTTAGACTCACTATGAATGTATATATAAATGTATGTATGTGTGTGTGTATATATATATACACACACATACATATATACACATATATATGTGTATACACACACACATATATATACACACACACACATGCTTATATATAAATACAGAAATAATCTGTTGGATTGCCAAACTTCTAAAAGATCTAGAACAACTGGAAGTTTGGTTTTACTGAACAATGAGACACAAAATTATTCTCTGGAGAAATAAAGACCCAGTTAAACTATCACTTTCAAGTAACTGACCTCAAATTAACTTCTTAAGTATCTTACTGGTCAATTTATGTTTCTTAATTTCCACCCTACATTTTCTTCAAAAAAAAAAAAAAAAATCCCAGTCCAACTTCTGCCTCTGGTAAAATCAATAAGATATACAACCTCTCCTATTCCAGCTAAGTGTAACTAAAAACTCTGGACATCATATAGAAGACAACCAAAAGAGGACTCTGAAGATGGAGAGAGGAAGGCATGCCAGCTGGGGACCTGGGACCTATGGAACAACAGGGTGCTGAGTTCCCTGGGTTTTCCTTTTGCATCATATGAACGTGGAGGTAAAGAAGCCCATTATCCCGAAATGCCAAGGGGGTTAGACAAAAAAATCTCTGCTCTTTCAAAGGACCAAGAAAAGAGCAATACAGCAAGACAGAAAACTTTTAGACAATAACTACTGCACTCTAGCCAAAAAATCACAGACAAAACTGGCCCATCCCTACCCATGACAGCGCAGGCCAGGTAGGGAGCCTAAACTTTCCCTCTCACCAGGCTGTAATGTCATGCCTCGACATGACCTCTTTCCCTTAAACAACCCCTGGCCCCTTCAGGGATCATATCAAAGGCTGGACTTTCTTTCCTGCCAGGTGGGTTTAAAGACCCCCTTCTCTAGCCACACAATGTCTATAGAGAGCATCTGGAGAGCCTGGACATATATTCCCATGACAGCAACAAGGCACTCCTTCCCATCCCCATGGAGGTGGTAGATGAAAGGCCGGATAGAGAGGCAGGACTTTCACCACCTCCAGGTTAGGAAGGTCATCCCCTCCCAGCAGTGTCCAGAGACCCATGGAAGTGGGGAGGAGAGTCAGTTAAGGATACAGAGTAGTATTCAGAGGTGCCCCTGAAGGGAGCTGAAATGCCCACCTCCGCCAGCAGCAATAAGGAATCCCACTTTGTGTGTCGATGGACCAATTCCTGGAAAGCATACAATTCACCCAAAATGAAATAAATCATTTATAGCCCTGTAACTGTTAAGGAAATTGAACTCATAATTAAAACCTCCAGAAAAAGAAATCTCTTGGCCCAGATTGTTCCATCAGAGAATTATACCAAATTTTTAAAGAGGAATTATCACTTCCAGAAAACACAAGAACAGGGAGTATTTTCCAATTCCATTTACAAAGCTAGTATTACCTTGACACAAAAACCAGAAAAAGATAGTAAAAAAAAAATAAAACTACAGACCATTACATGAATATAAACATAAAATCCTTAACAATGTATTAGCAAACAGAATTCAACAGTACATAAAAAGCTGAATTTAGGGCGCCTGGGTGGCTCAATTGGTTGAGCGATCTCAGAGTCCTGGGATCGAGTCCCACATGGGGCTCCCAGCTCCACTGCTTCTCCCTCTGATCTTCTCCCTTATCATGCTCTCTCACTGTCTCTCTCTCAAATAAATAAATAAAATTTTTTTTTAAAAAGCTGAATTTAATCAAAGATACATGGTTAGTTCAATATTCAAGAATCAATCAATGTAATCCACAATATTAACTGAAAAAAAAAAAATCCACAAGGCCATACTAATTAATCTATACTGAAAAATCAACAGATAAAACTCAATACCTGTTCATAAGAGAAACTCTCAGAAAAAAATGGAATGAAAGAGAACTTCCTCAACTGGGTAATCAGCATCCACAAAAATCCTCCAGTAAACATTACTACACCTGATGATAGAAGACAAACTGCATAATCCCTATTACTGGGAACATGGCAGTGATATCCACACTCACCACGCTAATCCACCACAGTACTGGAAGTCTAGTCAATGCAAGGAGCAGGAAAAGGAAATAAAAGCCACAGAGAAAGAAGAAGTAAAACTCCTATTTGAAGATGACATGAGTTTTCCAAAGAAAATCCCAAGAAAACTACTTTTAAAGTCTCCCAGAACTAATAAATGAGTTCACCAAAGCTGTACATACAAGATAAACTTTTTTTTTTTTAAGATTTTATTTATTTATTTGACAGAGAGAGAAATCACAAGTACACATAGAGGCAGGCGGTGGGGGGGGGGGGGAGGAGCAGGCTCCCTGCTGAGTAGAGAGCCCGAGATGCAGGGCTCAATCCCAGGACCCTGAGATCATGACCCGAGCCAAAGGCAGTGGCCCAACCCACTGAGCCACCCAGGTGCCCCAAGATAAACTTTTTTTCTTTTTTAAGATTTTATTTATTTATTTGACAGACAGAGATCACAAGTAGGCAGAGAGGCAGGCAGAGAGAGAGGGGAGGAACCAGGCTCCCCACTAAGCAGAGAGCCCAATGCAGGGCTCGATCCCAGGACCTTGGGATCATGACCCGAGCCGAAAGCAGAGGCTTAACCCACTGAGCCACCCAGGCGCCCCCACCAAGATAAACATTTTAAAAAGCAACTGCATTTCAAGTGAAAAGGCAACCTACACAAAAAAATTTTAGTCATTTATCATATATAATATATGTGTGTGTGTGTGTGTGTGTACACATACACATATAAAGGGCCTGAATCTAGAACATAAAGAACTTTACAACTCAGTAGTGAAAAGGCAAATAACCTAATTTAATATTTTATTCATTTACTTGACAGAGATCACAAGTAGGCAGAGAGGCAGACTGAGAGAGAGGGAAGCAGGATCCCCGCTGAGCAAAGAGCTTGATGCGGGGCTTAATCCCAGGACCCTGAGATCATGACCTGAGCTGAAGGCAGAGGCTTAACCCACTGAGCCACCCAGGTGCCCCGGCAAATAACCTAATTTAAAAAATGGGCAAAGGATCTGAATAAACATTTCTCCAAGGAAAATATACAAAGTGACTAACAAGCACATGGAAAGATGTCTGATGACATTTGCCATCAGGGACATGCAAATCAAAACCACAATGATATCACCTCAAACCCACTAGGATATTATAATACAGCTTCCCTAGTATGTCCCTATAATCAAAAAGACAGATAATAATAAGTGTTGGTGAGGCTGTAGAGAAATGGGAGCACTCACACACTGCTGATGGGATTGTAAAATGGTACAGCCTGGAAGAGTCTAGCAGTCTCTCAAAAGAATAGAGTAATATGAAAACAGAGAGGGAGGCAAAACCAAAGAGACTCTTAACTATAGGGAACAAACTGAAGGTTGCAGGAGGGGTGGTGGGTGAGGGGATGGGCTAACTGGGAATGGACACTGAGGAGGGCACTTGAAGTAACGAGCACTGGGTGTTACATGCAACTGATGAAAAACTAAATTCTGCCTCTGAAACTAGTAATACACTATGTTAACTAAATTGGATTTAAATAAACTTTTTAAAAGGATTAAACATGTTTACCATATGACCCAGAAATTTAACTCCTAAGTATATACCAAAGAAAAATTAAAACATATACCTATACAAAAACTTGTACTTGAATCACCATAGCAGCATTACTCATAACAGCCAAAAAGTGATCATCAACTGATCGATGGATAAATAAAATGGGGCCTATCCATAAAATGGAATATCTATCAGCCATACAGATGACGCACTGATTCATGCTACAACAGGGATGAACCTTGAAAACATGTTGAGTGAAAGAAGATAATCACAAAAGACCACATACTGTATGATTCTACTTAAGTGAAATGTCCAGAATAGGCAAATACATAGACAGAAAGTAGATTAGATCTTATTTAGGGCCAAGGCTGGGAGAAAGGGGAGTGTTACTGCTAATGAACAGAGGACTTCTTTTTGAGGTGATGAAAATGTTCTAAAGTTAATTGTAGTGATGGTTATACAACTCAATGAATATATTAAAAATCACTAGCAAATCCACAGCGGGAAATCTTTGTAGAAATTAACAAGGTGATGCTAAAATTCATATGGATATGCTCGGGAACCTAGATTAATCAACACAAACTTGAAAAAGAAGAACAAAGTAGGAGGACTCATACTTCCTGATTTCAAAACTTACCACAAAGCAACTGTAATTAGGACAGTGTGGCACTTGCATAAGGAGAGACATATATAAATCAATGCTATAGAACTGAGAGTTGAGAAATACACTTATTTGTCTATATAACCACAATATAACCCAGCAACTACACTCCTGGGCATTTATCCCAGTGAAATGAAAACTTAAGTTCACACAAAAACCTGTATATGAATGTTCTTAACAGTTTTTATTTAACAGCCATTCACTAGAAATCACCCAACATGTCCTTCAATGGGTAGATCCACACCAAATACTAAGGCTCATGAGGAATACCACGCAGGAAAAAAGAACAAACTATTGATACATGCAACAACCTGAATGAACCTCCAGGGAATTATGCTATGTGGAAAACGACAATCCCCAAAGGTTAAATACTGTCTAATTCCACTTACATAACATTTTTGCAATGGAAGAATTCTAGAAATGACGAACACATTAGTGGTTCTCTGAGAAGGGGGTGTATGGCTATCGAAGGACCACATAAGGAACCTATATGCCAAAACTATTCTGGATCTTGGCTCTATCAATGTCAATATTCTGGCTGTAATACTGTACTATAGTTTTGCAAGATGTTACCATTGGGGAAAACTGGGTAAGAGGTACATGGGTTCCTTTTGTACTATTTCTTACAACTACAGGTAGCTCTACAATTACCTCAAAATAAACTGTCTTAAAAAGAAGGCAAAGAAGGGGCACCTGGGTGGGCGTCTGCCTTTGGCTCAGGTCATGATCCCAGGGTCCAGGGATCCAGCCCCAAGTCAGACTCCCTGCTCGGCGGACAGCCTGCTTCTCCCTCTCCCACTCCCCCTGCTTGAATTTGCTCTCTCGCTGTCTCTGTCAAATAAATAAATAAAATCTTTAAAAAAAAAAAAAAAAAAGGAAGGAGGAGGAGGTGGAGGAAGATTGGACCACAGAAGAGGAAAAGGCAATGTGGCCACAGACGGAAGTAGTGGAGTGCTGTGATCACACCAATAAATGAAGGCAGTCACCAGAAGCCAGAAGAGGCAAGAACATACTCTCCCTGGAGCCTCTGGAGGCGGCACGGTCCTCCCACACTTGGACCTCAGCCACTGATTCTGATCTAACTAAGACTTCTGGCCTCCAGAACTGTGAAAACGTAAACTGCTGCTATAGTAAGTCACCAAGTTTGTGGTATTTGTTACAGCAGCCACAAGAAACAAATATAAATACTCATCTCCTAGAAATGTAAAGAATTAACAAATGGGTTTGGAAAAGGCCCTTGAGAAGTCTGAATTGCAACTGCAAAAGAAAACCAGATACAATTTTAGAGTTCTTAATTCAAAATAAGAATAGTAACACTCCTAATTTTTGAAAGTTAAAGAAATCTGAGATAAAGAGAAATAAATACAGCTTTAGGAATATCTCTGTCCAATGCAGACTGAGTTCCCTGAAGATTAGCCCACTCAGTACACAAGAACTATTTATAACAGTAGCTGTAGGAAAGATTCAATCTTGATTAACTCTGACTTCCAAGGTATTTCTTCTCAGAAGGAAAGAAAAGGTAAATTGAGCTGGTTTCATTACAACCATAAATAAACTAAGCAAAATAAGGTTACTCCAGCACCCCCTAGACTACTCTAGATTATTTCAGTCCTGCTTCTACACTTCTCTTCCATTCTTACAGAGAACAAAGCAAACATAATTCTCCCTTTAATTTAATCAACTGGTCCTAATTAGCAGCCATGCTGAAAAAACAATTTAAGTTTAAATTTGTAGTTATTCACATGAAAAGTATGTTACTCCCATAATTTGCAAACTCTCCAATTTGAATACAACATAAATCATTATGTGTATGTTTATAACACAAACAATAAAACCAGAAATACGTTTTTACTGAATTTCAGATAATATAATGACACATGTAAGAGTATTAAGAGAGCCAAAACAATCACAACACAGGAAAGGAGAAAAGCACAAAAGGATCTCTCATTTGAAACTCCACATAGGGTGCCTGGGTGGCTCAGTTGGTAAAGCGACTGCCTTCAGCGCAGGTCATGATCCTGGAGTCCCCAGATAAGAGTCCGGCATCATGCTCCTTGCTTATTAGCAGGGAGGCTCTCCCTGACCCTCCCCCATCTCACGCTCTCTCTCCCTCTTTCACCGGCTCTCTCTAAAATAAATATATAAAATCTTCAAAAAGACAAAAAAAACTTCCACATCATAGGGGTATCTGGATGGCTGTCAGTTAAATGCCTGACTCTTGATTTCTGCTCAGGTCATGATCTCAGGGGCGTGACACTGAACCCCACATTGGGCTCCCTGATGGGCATGAAGCCCAGAGAGAGATTCTCTCTACCCCTCCTACCCTATTTCCCCCCCCTAAAAAAGAAAAAAAACCCCACATTATAGAATCATCCTAAGCAGCTACAGCAAACTATGTTCAACATGGATATTCAGAAACTTTGAGCATAACTTGTAATATAAAGCACATCTTATTCAAAAAATAAGCTTACACTTAAAACCACATAAATAAAGTATATTTTAAATTTAAAGTGAATTAAAACAGGCATTACAGCAGACCCTGGAACTAGACTGCTTAAATTCAAACACATGTTACTTCACCTTTCCGGCCCCAGTTTCCTCAAAGGTAAAATGAAGATTATAATAGTATTCACCTCATAGAAGAATTAAAGGAACTGCAAACGTAATGCACTTGGAACTTAAACCAGTATGCAGTAAGCACTCAACAAATATTAACTGTATATAATGATTATTAATAACTACTAGAAGAAACTGTCACCATGACTGCCTATGGACCTCATGTTTCACAGCTGTCATGCTTACCTTTCATCACAGAAAATCTAGAGGTCACAAGAGATGACTCTCAGTGATCTGGAGATCACTGGAGAGAAGGCACTAATTCATCCCCCCTCTAGAGAGTAAACTCAAGGATAGGAATCATGTCTTACATGACTCTGTCCCCACCACCAAGTTCATGGTGTCCAAAAATATTCAAGGTAAATAAATAAAAATGTTGGAGTTCAAGCAGCTCCTAGTTACCATCATTGTCTTCTGTAAACCCACATAGGCATTTTTTTATTTACTTAAAGGCTACACAATAAAAAGAAAACATAATTCTAAGAAACCATCTGTATGACAACAACAGGATGGCAGAAATAATAAGAGCCACAGACAAAGCTGGCTTCCCCAAGGTACCTGAACACTCCTGTGGGAAGAGCCTGTCTGAGCTAAAAATCACCTTTTTCCCTCCATACTCCCTCCATACTACATAGGGTCACACAGAACTCTACGAATGGCTGCCACCACTCTCTTCTCTTCCTCATTCTCTTATTCCTAATTTCTATCAGCTCACCAACACTCACAATTCCTGCTTCTCCCAAGGGGATTAACTATATACTTAAAACATAAAGTGGAGGCGAGCTCTTATTTGAGTTGGAAAACAATGGGTAGCTTCAGTCTTCCCTTTACTGTCCCCAGAGCAGCAATCTACTTCCTGGGAGGAAGTGAACAATTTCATTTTTCAGAAACCTCAACTGTGAAAGACTGCTGATAAAGTGGTTAATCCCCCCAGGTCAGCCTTCACTGATGGTGCCCCTCAGATACCCCTTCATTTGCCTCCAGGGTAATCACAGTAGGATCGTCATGTTCCCACTGACAGGAGAGAGGACTAGGTAAAGATGCAATGAACACTGTCAAATCAAGCTGAAGTTCACCACGGCCTTTTGTGAGCTTCACCCCATGACTACAGGAACTCAACCACAGGCTTTCCTCAGCTTCACTCTTACATCCAAAACCTTGCAGCCAAAGGGATCACAGTGGTCCTCATTATCCAAGAGCAATTAGCATGAAATGGAAAAAAACCACACAGTGATTTCTCTTAAACAGGGGCATTATACAATGATGAGAAAAGAGTGGGTTTGGGCACCTGGGTGGCTCAGTGGGTTAAGCCTCTGCCTTCAGCTCAGGTCATGATATCAGAGTCCTGAGATCAAGCCTCACATCAGGCTCTCAGCTCAACCCAGAGACTGCTTCCCCTACTCTCTCTGTCTGCCTCTCTGCCTACTTTGATCTCTATCTCTCTCTGTTAAATAAACAAATAAATAAAATCCTTAAAAAAGAGAAAGAGAGACTAGGTTAGAATTTCCCCCTCAAAAATGAAACACAATATAAATCAATTTATTTTCATAATATATCTGATATTAATGAAAACTTAGGTTACACTTGCAAGTATACACCAATTCTTAGGACAAGGAATTAACAAGGAATTGGGACGTAACTTTGTAGCCAAATTGTAAAACTGCATGATATGAGAACCTTGATTTCTCATTGCCTTTTACAAGACAACTAAACAAAAGAAAAATTCTAGGTTTCATCATTAATTCCTATGAAGCCTCTCGTGCTTTTTTCAATTCTTAGCATTTTTTCCATCATTCCTGCTGGGTTTCCTCATCAAAATTGGCTTAACACTGCCAAATTCTCACTAGAATCCCTTTAAAGTATAACAGAAAGTGCAGAAATATTAGGTGTGCAACTTGGAATTTTACATATACATGCACCCACATAACATCCGCTCAATATATGGGACATTTCCAACACTCAAGAAGGTTCCTGAATGAACCGCTATTCTGACTTCTATCACCAGGAAATAAATGTACCTTATTTCTGGACTTCATTTAAATGGAGTCATAAGGTATGCAATCTTTTGTCTACAAAACCCATCCATGTGGCTGTATCAGTAGTTCATTCATTAACTGCTTTTGTAATGTCCTCTTTTATAAATATACCACAATTTACTCATCCATTCTGCTGCTAATGTATCTTAGGTTTTATCTGATTTTTAGTTGTTATGAATAAAGGTTGTATGAACATTTTTTTACTTTTTTTTTTTTGGTAGACCTATATATCCCTTCCTCTTGAGTATGTATCTAGGAATAGAACTGATGTTTTAATAGGTAAGATTAGACACAGCCACAGTTTTCCAAAATGATTGTACATTCCCACCAACATATATAAGATTCAGTTGCTCTACAATACTGGCATTAATAATTTTTTAATTTTAGCCATTCTGGAAGGCGTGTAGCAGCAGGTCACTATTTGAATTTCTATTTCTCCTTTGGGAGTTTCCATTTAGGACTAATAACATTGAACACCTTTTTATATGCATACAGACCATTCAGAGATCCTCTAGTAGAAAGTGCCTGTTCAGAACTTCTTTACATGTTTTAAATTGTCCTTTTGTTAATTTTATACATACAAACACACACACACACACACACACACACACACACACTCTGGGTAGGAGTCCTTGGGCAGATATATGAATTCCAAATTTCTTTTTCCAGTCTGTATTTTGCCATTCATTCTCTTAATGGTATCTTAGGTGGAGAGATGTTCTCGATTTTAATGAAGACTGACATCAAATTTTATCAATCATTGTTACAGTCATTGCTTTCAGAGTCCTTTTCTAAAGAAATTTAGTCTAAGAGTACTAGAGTACTAGTTCTCTGACTCGTGCTTACAGTTTGAACAGTTCTCAACCTTGCTCTGAACGCATGAAATCCTTCATCTCTGCAAGGTTTCCAGCTTCACCTTGCAGTCCATTTAAAAATGTATTCATTCATGTTATGTTGTCAGATGCTAGACAACTCTACTGTTCTGAATGTTTGATCAGTTTTACAACTAGAGGATTCATTTGTGATTATTTCCATATTATAATGGGACTTCTGTATAAGTATATTAAAAACCTAACATAAAAATAAATGAAAAAAATTCTCTAATACCTATTATTCTAACATTTTACCCCAACATACATTAGATGATTCTTCCCTCTCTTTTTGAGTGGCTTTGCTCCAGTGGAGCCAACTTTTTCACTGAACCATGTTGACTTTTATGAAATAATTGAGTTTTCTGTAGTCTATGAAACCAGAAGCCTACAGGAAGTTATAAGCCTGGTTCTATTAAATCTTATTGACCCCAAAACCTCAAGGAGTTTACAATCCTCCCAAAACCCAGTAACAAAGAATTTTCTGCTCTATCCTTTTCTTGAATTAATGAACAATATCTCCAATCTGCACCCATATTATTCCAAAAAAAAAAAAAAAAAAACCAAAACAAAACAAAACAAAAACAAAATACCTGACTCTTTACTTGCTTTGCAAGCGTTCCCCTCTCCCATCCTATAATTCTTCACACCCAATCAATCTTCCCTTCTGCTTTCAAAATGTGTGTGGTGGACTCTGAACTCTACTCTGGCAGTGGATGCCCCATGCACTCCCTCGCCACCTCTTGCTTGGAGTACGGAAACTGTCCTTAGCTAATCTCCTTACATTCTTTCACTCTGTCACCACCAGCCATCTCTCCAAAACATGTATCAGATTGTATTACTCATTTGATTAAGATTTTTCTATAGGTCCCACTGCCCATGTGATAAAGTCCCTCTCTCAGCTGAGAATTCACTATCTTTCCTGTGTTCATTCTCAGCAACTTCTGCAAAACTCTGGTCTGACCCATGGACACCCATGACTCTCTCACCCTGACTCTCCCCTGCTAACTCCTTTGGCTGAAAGCACTTTCTCCTTTACCCTGCAGTCAGCTCCCTGCCTCACTTGGTCAGGGCCCCCACAACAAAACCAACTGTTCTCTTGTATGTGTTCCCACAGCTCTCTATACCCACCACAACTACATTTGAGTCCTTCTCAGATTACCTTAGTTAATTATTTATTTGTTTGTCTCATTCACCAGTCTACAAACTTCTGGACCTGGACTTCTCCCTGGACTTCCTGGATGATAAGGTCAGGAATTAATCTTCACACGCCAAAGACTTGGCAGGACAATTCCATAAAGGTTCAAAGAATGAATAAATGTCCGAGCCACTTTTATTCATATCTTTTTATTTTTTTCTATAGAGATGACAACTATATACAAACACGTCAAAGCAATGAACCTAACGTAAGTTTTCTTTCAAAAGTAACCCAACAAGTTATTGACAGTTTAATAAAAACTAAAATTTTCCTTAATTATTGATTATTGCTTCCTGTTAGAAATTAATCAACTCTTTGTTCTGAAATGCTTTTTAAAATAAAGGGCATTAAATAAATAGATAGATAGATAGATGGCAGCAAAAGTAGGTTGAATATATCACTTAACCAAAGTTACTGTAATCATCACCATATAAATCACTATTGGTTACCAATGAAATGAATGAAACATGGTTATTACTTATACAACACAACCAAAGGATCACAAACAAAATACTTCATTGAAAAATGTGTTCCTATGTATCCCCTTAACACATAACAAACCTGAATGATACAGAAAGATGGTATGCACAGTGGTTGAGAACACAGTTGTTTAATTTGTGCCTCAGTTTCCTCATCAGTAAAAACAAAGATGGGAAAGTAAGCACTTCGCAAAGTTGCTAGGTGACTGAGTCTGCACAGACAACATCCTTGGCTGAGTAACCGTAGGGTAAGAATTGTCAACTGTTACCCCTGTATTTTTCACTTTTGTAAGCCCTTTCATATATATCATCTTGGTTTTCCTCACAAAAGTACAATGAGAGGAGGGCCTGGGTGGCTCAGATAGTTAAGTGTCTGCCTTCGGCTCAGGTCATGATCTTAGGGTCCTAGGATTGAGTCCCATATCAGGCTCCCTGCTCAATGGAAAACCTGCTTCTCTCTTTCCCTCTGCTTCTCCCTCTCCCTCCTCCGCTCCCTCTGCTTGTGCAAACTAGCTCTGTCAAATAAACAAATAAAATCTAAAAATTAAAAAAAAAATACAATGAGATTGTCTGGACAAGTAATTCTTTGCCCATTTCAGAGGTAAGATACTGACAAAGAGGTTATATGATTTCCCTAACATATTTTAAGTGGCAGAGTAGGAACTAGAAACCACTCCTACCGAAGCCCCAGGCCAAACTGACCAAATCACCAAGTAGCAGTGTAGAAGAAAGTATTTTGGGTTCTCCCCCCATTATTTCCTTCTGGTGGCAAGCAGCAGCCAGCCTAAATAACTGGTGGGGGCATATGAACTAACCCACTTGCTTGGATTAAAAGGTAGAAGCCTCACTTTCACAATGCCTGACACACAGTGAGCACTCCAAAGACAGGAACTACTGATGACTGAAACACAAAGTGCTACTGTGCTTTCTCAATGACAGAACAAAGCACTCCACAAAATCATGCCTGCTATCAAATAAAAAGTCACTTGATAGTATGCTTATCTGTCACATCAAAGTACAATGTGGCAACAGGAACTTTTTAAAAAAACTTATAATTTTCTTTTACTCTCAAAAATCAACGGAGTTGCAAAAAGGACTTCCATTAAGACACTTTTGGAAAACGAATTATATTTTATGATATATCTTTGCCCAAAAAGCAACATGAGTAGACAATATTTCATCCCTGAAAGGCCTTCACCATACTTTCCATTACTTCCCTAGGCTTAATCGGAATCCTAAGCCTCAGCCTTATCTACAGCCACGTGCACATGAATGCAGTCAATGAGCTTCGAAGGCAGAGGCAATATTCCAAGGAACCCATCTAAGCAGGAAACTGTACAAGGAAAGATAACGTCTCTAAGACACTCAAGTGCCCTTTTTATTTCGCCTCTTCAGTGAGACGGTCGAAGCTAAGATACACCTTAACAATCAGATTTGACATCAGTTCCTGGCTGGGGCCTAACTTTCCTTTGGTGGCACTGCCACACTGGCACCTATGGGCAGGCATCTGGCGCCTGAAAATACACAGATGAGGGCTCGACAACCCACGCTCAAGCCTCACACGTGGCGGAAACTTTGGGGCGTTTGCACATGTGATTCAACAATGGCAGAAACAGAGCTCCGTTTGGGGCGAGGCAGCTCCCGGACCCGTCCAGGTCTGGAGCAGGAAGGTCTTGACATTAACCGGGAACAGGGATGGCGCTCCTGGCCCAACTAGCCCCGCAGTCGCCTAGCTCTCACCGAGCCCGCCCGCGCGGCCCCGCAGCGCTCTCACGCCTCCGCTTGCCTCTGGGAATCGCTTCCCAGCCTCCCCTCACCTGAGCCGCCGACGCCGCCACCTGCGTCGGGACCCCAACTCCTGGTCAAGCGACCGTTATCCGGGTCGCAGCCCGGGGACGCCCGCAGCTCAGGGGGAAGAGTCCGTGGGGTTACTCCCCCTCCGCCACCTCGGGGATCCCCCGGCCGCCGCCGCCATTTTACCGGCGCGTAACACCTCCCCACCACCACCTGACAGTTCCAGCCTCCCACCTGTGACCAGCAGAGGACGTCGCGCTTCGCCTTGGGGGTCGCGTGGACGAGCTGGAGAATCGTGGGGGTCACAACCGCAAGCAGAACCCGCCGCTAATTCATCCCGAAGCGGGGAAGCGTCGGGCCGTCGCCCTAGTAATGCGTCCAGGCAGGCTCCACCCTGATTGGCTGCGAGCGCCGTGACGCGACGGCGTCCCCGGCTGCGTGGGAAGCCCGGGTGTCCGGCGCCCCGCCCCTGCTCTCCAGCCGGGGGCACCCCGGGCGCTGGCCGGCAGTGGAGGGCTCCCTTAAAGAGGCCGCGCTCACTTCCTCGTCTGGACTGGGGGTCATGCAGGGGCGAGGAATAATAGCAATAAGAAGCTGCGGAGGGCCTTGTCCCAGGGAACCTAATCGTCCAACCGACCCTTAGAATTTCAGAGTGGCAAACAGAAATCTGGGGAATTTAATTTACAAGACTAATTTATGGTCCAAGGTCCCTGGGCAAATCAGTAGAACCAGTTCTAGAACTCAGGTTCCTGATGGACATACCAAGTGCTTCCCTGCAGACACAATATTTCCCCACTGCCAAAGAAACTCCCTCCTCTGAGCGCCCACATCCCTTACATCACAGATGAAGTTTTGGAATATAGGTGAGGTTTTCACTGGGTGGGAGCCCAGAGCTGAGGACCAAGAAAGAATTCTTGAGACAGCTTTGGTGCAAAATGGTGGTTTATTAAAGTATGCTGCTGCCCTGGGGTTGTGAGGGGGTGGCAGGTTTATACAATGGGGGTGGGAGAAAGAAAAAGGAGGTTTCAGTAGAACTTAGTATGCTAAAGAGGACCTACAAGATACCAGAGGCCTTACCATTGCCAAGGTCTTTTTGCCCTTTTTAGCAAGCTGTTCACATTAAGATAGTTGGGAGATTCCTAGAGAACTTCACATAGGTCCCACCCAAGAGGGGTGTGGAGGAAGGTTGGAGGGTGTCAGCTTTTGCTTTGTCCTCAGCCAGCCTTCCGCTCCTTCATCAACACCGCTTGTAAAAGTTGTTCATTGATGGAGGAAGACCTTAGGGTTTGAAGCCTACTGCCAAGAAAGAATTCTTGGGATGTCTTTAGTACAAAAAGGTAATTTTATTAAAATATGGGGACAGGACATGGGCAGAAAGAGCTACAGTATGGTCATGAGGGGTGGTGATTATATACCTACAAGTTGGAAGGGGGGTTAGGGATAGTGTAATTCTCTAAGGAAGTTTGGAAATAAGTTCTCCAAGAGGGAAACTTGAGGGGACTAGCTATTGTTAGGAAAAGGTCATTTATTACCATCGAATAAAACCTTAGTCATGAGACCCTTCAGATATATATGGGTGGGCCATACACTTGAGAGATGATTGCCAGCAGGTATCTTAGGGGGATTAGAGATAAAGGAAATTTCTAAAGGCGTTTTTATATATTAAAGTAGACTTACAGGATGCGGGGGTCCTTTTCACCCTTAGCAAAGTATTAGTAGTTGAATAGTTGAGTCCCTACTCTGCCTGTTTCAAGGACTTGCTAATAGACTGTAGATAGTAAAGAAATTTAATATTTTTCATCTGCCTTTGTTTCCCACACTATTCATCACTTTCTACTGTAGTATATCTGCCCCCCAACCTACTATACTCTAAAGCTCCTTAATAGTGGGGACTGTGGTTAAACCTCTTTTCATTTCCTACACTATGCCTTCCTCCTGCTCGCCTGCAACAAAGATTTATAGAATAAAAAAAATCTTAAAAATAATAAACATAGCCACTTACCACACACATACCACTCCAAAGTCATTCATGCATGTTTATGTATTTTTTTCGTTTATTCAACAAGGTGGGGGGTGGCTTTTTTTTAAGAAGTTTCCTGTCCTCAAAAAATTAAAATGTAATAATAATGGACATCTAGATTTGGGGTGCATGGCTTCAATACAGCTAAATTATCCCCCCAGTTTCTTTGTGAATCAAAAGTTCCTGACCTTCTTTCCTAAATCAGCTTCACAAATTCTCCAGTTTTGTTCAGAAATATTGAAATACTTAAGATGTGCTAAAATTGCAGCAGAAATGATGATAAACAGCAGAGGGAAACACCAATACAAAAGCCAGCCCTGCCAATTATCTCTATAATCTCAGGCCTTATTTTTTCTTTAAAAAAATAAGATTGCTTGGGGCGCCTGGGTAGCTCAGTGGGTTAAAGCCTCTGCCTTTGGCTCAGGTCATGATCCCACAATCCTGGGATCAAGCCCCTCATTTGGCTCTCTGCTTGGCAGGGAGCCTGCTTCCCCCTATCTCTCTGCCTGTCTCTCTGCCTACTTGTGATCTCTGTCAAATAAATAAAATCTTTTTTAAAAAAATAAGATTGCTAGAATAAAAGCTCTCATTTTTTTTTCCCCACTCCTACAAGTTTTTAAGTTTCTTGGTGTCAGAGATCAGGGGAAAAACCCCAAGACACTGGAACTGGGTTTTGAAAGCAGAGACTATGTAAATAGCTTATCTTCATATCTCTCTTAACTCCTAGAACTGAAGAACAGAACTCTGTATTTGCATACAGCAGATGTTGAATAAAGATTAACGAACTTCAGTGAATCATCTGGGTTTGTTTTTTTGGGGTTTTTTTGTTCACTCTTTCACCTTCTAGCCTTTGGCCTTTCTTGGAGGTGAAGGTCGGACTTCAAGGAAAGGATAGAAACTGTGGAATCTGAGGGTGTTCACTGTTTTACCCAAAATACTTCTGACACACACCACATTTGTGAGTTTTCCACACCAAGCAACTATCCCATGCTCTGTGGACACCAACAGGCTGTCCTCTAGTATAACTCCATTCAATACTAACTCCTCGGAGTTAGTACAGACCCCACAGGTTAAGGGTTCAGTCCCACAAGACTGCTCCCCACTTCAGACACCAGTCAAAAGTTGGGGGCCTCCACTGCCTCTGACCACTCAACTATTAGCTAGGGGGTCCCACAACCCTCCTGCTCTGGTTCTTTTACTTTTTTTTTTTTTTAACAATTATTTATTTATTTGACAGGGAGAAAGATCACCAGTAGGCAGAGGCTGGCAGAGAGAGGGGAGGAAGCAGGCTCCCTGCTGAGCAGAGAGCCAGATGTGGGACTTAATCCCAAAATCCTGAGGCCATGACCTGAGCTGAAGGCAGAGGCTTAACCCACTGAGCCACCCAGGAGCCCTCCTGCTCTAGTTCTAAGTTGCTAGAACAGCTCACAGGACAAGGGGAAATACTGTACTTATATTTCCTGGTATATTGTATAAGAGACAAACTCAGAAAGAGCCTAATGGAAGAGATAGATAGGGCTAGGTACAGGTAGTGGACATCAACCCAGAAGCTCTCAGAATCCCATTGTTAAGGGTTTCTTAATGGAGATCTCATTACATAGATAGGATTGATTAAGTCTTTGGATATTCATGATTAGCTCAACTTCCAGCTGGTCTCCCAACCCTGGAGTTAGATTCCAGCCCCCAAATCCTCTAATCACATGATTGGTTCTTCCAGCAGCCAGCACACACCCTTTAGGAGTCAATCATTAACATAAACTCCTGTAGAAAGGGGCTTGTTGGGGTGTCTGGGGGCACTCAGTCAGTTGGGCATCTGCCTTCAGCTGAGGTCTTGATCCTGGGTTCCTGAGCTCGAGCCCCACATCCTGCTTCCTGCTCAGGGTAGAGCCTGCTTCTCCCTCTGACATCACCCTCTTCCCCACCCCGTTTGTGTTCTCTGGCTCTATCTCCCTGTCAAATAAATAAAATCTTTGAAAAAAAGACCCCCCCCCCCATTTCCAATCAGTCAACAAAGTACTAGGGTATTAGAAGCTCTGTGCTAGGAAAGGGGACAAAAACCAACTATATAGTTATACCACAATATTACAGAGGATACAAGGAAAAAGATTGAAGGACAAATCCAAGGAATACGACATTAAAGCACCCTGGCTCAATCACACTGAGGACATTAAAAGACTTGAGCCCAAACCATTTCCTTGCAACTTTGGTAAATTTGTGCTGCCATCATCCAGGAAATTAGCACCCCCTCCCCTTCCAATAAGTGAACTCCCACAGCATACAGTGACCTTCAGGATATTTCTTGGAGTGTGTATCTGCCAGAACTTTCCACACTGACCATTCTTGAACTGTGTGCTCAACTCACTGCTTAAAATACATGAACTTATTTTTTTAAAGATTTTATTTATTTATTTGACAGAGAGAGAGATCACAAGTAGGCAGAGAGGCAGGCAGAGAGAGAGGGAAGCAGGTTCCCTGCTGAGTAGAGAACCCAGTGTGGGGCTCAATCCCAGGACCCTGAGATCATGACCTAAGCCGAAGGCAGAAGCTTAACACACTGAGCCACCCAGGTGCCCCATATAAACTTTTAATACAGTCGGGCATCACTGATCATAAATTTTACAATTTAGGTAAACACCAAGGAAGAAGAGAGTTCAAATTGTATAGGGGGCACTTCTATTCTACTTTAGGCTGTCGTCCTATTAATAACTTATTACTCTTGGTAACAAAGGTCTTTTGCACTAGGAAGGAGGCCCACTAGGCTAAAACCATTCTTGACCCCCAAGCCCTACTGGAATTACAGTTTTCTAAGATCCTCCCCATAGAGTTTTCCTAAAATAAATTTCATCCCCAATCCTGCCTCGGTAAAAGAACATGTTAGGTAGTACAGAGAAGCACAAATACCAGCTTCTTCCCTTTGCTAGTTAGGTGGCCTTAGTTGGGTCATGCAATCTGTCTGACCACAGGTGCATTCATCTGTAAAATAGGGAGAATAATTTTTCACTTTAGAATTGTAAAGGAGGGCCGCCTGGGTGGCTCAGTGGGTTAAGCCGCTGCCTTCGACTCAGGTCATGATCTCGGGGTCCTGGGATCGAGTCCCGCATCGGGCTCCCTCTGTCTCTCTCTCTGCCTGCCTCTCCATCTACTTGGATTTCTCTTTGTCAAATAAAATAAATAGAATCTTGAAAAAAAAAAAAAAAGAATTGTAAAGGAAAGAATTCATCCAAAAGCAAGCTCTTGTCTTGTATCTCACTTCTAAGTCAATTCCTCCAGCCCAGAGTAATATTAAAGCCACCTATGAGCTTGGAAGCCAAAGAAATCTTCATTTTTCTTCATTTTTTTAAACATTTTATTTATTTGTAAGAGAGAGAGGGCACAAGTGGTGAGAGCAGCAGGCAGAGGGCAAAACAGTCTCTCTGCTGAGCAAGGAGCCCGATGTAGGACTCGATCCCAGGACCCTGGAATCATGACCAGAGTTGAAGGCAGACCCTTAAACAACTGAGCCACCCAGGTGCCCCTGGAGATCCTGGAGGGTTAATCAGATTAAAGCAGCACCCCCCACAAGCCCATAAAAACCCTTAGATCTAACCACCAGATCAGCAACCCTCTCGGGTTCCCTCCCTCTTTGGGGGTCTTTTTACTATCCCTCAATAAACTTTACTTTACCATCATTCAATAAACCTTGCTTTGCAGCTCACCACTCTGTCTGTATATGTGCTGCCCAAGTGAGCAGGTCTACCTCTTCATTCCTCGAAGAGGTGTGACCCAGAATCATAGGCACTGAAGAAAAGGGAATCCTATAACAAAAACATCCTTTTGATGAGTGGGGATAATGAAACCCAGGATGAGTAAGCCCCTTGCCCAGGGGCTCATAGCTAGTGGGGGTAGAGTTGAGGATTTGAGTACAGGTCACTCTGCTACTGATGGCCCTTGTTCCCAACTCCTCTGGCCAGTTGTACTGAACATTCTTTGGGGATAATTAGCATATGATTCAAAGGTCCTCACAATTTGCACTGACTCCCTGAGAAGAAAGACCCCAGTCTTTCAAGCTTGCCCCTGTCCAGCCAGCTAAGCTGTTTGCTACTGCATTTGTCCCTCTACATCCTCCTCTTGAGCCCGCTCTCCCCCCAACAACATAAATGGCTGGGAACACGGGCCTCACCTGTGCCCACTGGGAAGATTGCTGTCACACTGAGTAGGTCTGCAGTGAAGTAGCAGTCCCTTTTCCTCTTGCATCCACAGACCAAGCCTATCAACCTTCAATCACTTGAGGTTTTCCTCCTCTTGTCATCTGGTCAAGGGAACTTCCCACGGATGAAGGAAGAGTCATGGGTGCCACAGCAGCAGGAGAAATGTGGAACCAGGCCATCTGTTCATGCAGCTTATGTGTGTCCTCTGGGCCTACCATACTCAGTTCTGGAGGTACCGCTTCCAATTTCAAAGAGCCGGTGGATCTGATATTGCCCGATTCATGATGGGCAGTAAGAGTTGCATAGTCATTGGCCCCATGGTCAGATGCTCAGAAAGCCAGGGCTCAGCAGCCGGGAGATGCTTTCTAAGTACACATGGCTCTCCGGGTGCCTGGGCTCAATGGGCGAAGCGCCCGCCTTCAGCTCAGGTCCTGATCTCAGGGTCTGGGATCGAGTCCCACATCCTGCTCCCTGCTCAGCGGGGAGTCTGCTTCTCCCTCTCCCTCTGCCTCTTCCCACTACTCAGGCTCTCTCTCTCTCGCTCACCTGCTCTGTCTCAAATAAATAAAATCTTTTAAAAAAATAAAATAATAAATAAACAAATATGTGTGGCTCTCTCCTGCGGTTGGCTTGACCACCCTCTAGAACCCTTAAGGGGCTGCCCCGTGATTCTGGTTTTGGACTTGCCAGAGGCTCCACATGCTCTTAGCTCTGCAACAGATGCCTCTAGCTCCACGACATGTGTCAGGCGGTACAGCCTAGGGACGGGGCCGCTGGTACCCGGGATGGACATCCTGCTGTGTCTTTTCTTGATCTGAGCCCTACTTAAAATAAGCCGCCTTCCATAATCTGAGATCTAACAAGTGTTATGCTGCTTTCCTAGAGGCAGAAGGTACAAGGTGCAGCAAATTGTCCTTGACTTTGGAGGAAATGTTCTGACGTGCCCCAGACCAGTGGACCACTTCACTACCCAGATAAGGTCTATACTTTAGATAATAGATAGCATTGTGTCAAAGTTATTTTCTTTGTTTTTATATATGTTCTACACTGATACAAGGTATTAACGTGAGGACAAGCTGGGTTAAGGGCATAGAGAAGTATTAGTTCTGCCTTTGCATCTCTCCTGTAAGTCTAAAGCTATGTCAAAAACCTTTTTTTAATAATAACTGTTATTTAAATTTATAGAGGACTTCTGAATTTTTCTGGGGTTTATCCACTCACTGGAATGTATGTACCTCATCAAGGCATCCAAAATATTTGCATTTCTGCTCATCAAATTTGGCAAGCACGGTATTTCAGTGATAGACCAATGCGGTCATGTGTAGAATGGCCAGATCCTCCAGGTCTCTTCAGAATATAATATGAAAGAAAACAGGAAAATGAACAGAGCCCTAGAGTAAGATTATAAAAGTTTAATACTAGGGGTGCCTGGGGGGCTCAGTCGGTTGAGCGTCTGGCTTTGGCTCAGGTCATGATCCTGGGATGGAGCCTAGTGCCAGGTTCCTTGCTCAGTGGGGAATCTGCTTCTCCCTCTCCCTCAGCCCCCCACAAATAAATAAAATCTCTTTTAAAAGAGAGTAATATTGTCTGTCCCATATGAGTGTCATTTTCCCCTGGGTGTGATATCGGTTTTATTGTCTTTGTTCTGGGAGAGAAAGAAGTACCAGGGGATTTGTTTGGCTTTTCCTGGGACAATAGCTCCTACTTATTGGGTTGAGGGTCTGTTAACTGCTGAGTATGTCCATTCCAATTATATATTCAGAAATAAGGGAAATGATCACCAGATTGGTTAGTGGACCCAGTGGACCCACGGTGAGATAGACCTGAGTGGAGACTTCATTTATTATCTGATTCCAATATTTCCCAACTTTAACAGGGGACCCATGCTTGTGCTTTGAACCCCTGCATATACCTGTCAACTTGACCCTGAATCCAACATCTCTCAAAAGTTCAGGGTATCTCTCTTTCCCCAGTCAATGGTTATCCAGTGAATAAGCATAAATCACTTTAGAAGAGGACTGAAGAAATGGGAATATACTTGCTGTGCTGTTCCAGGTCCTTCCTTGTGGACACCCAGCCTCTCCTTCAGTCCTTGTGCTCTAGGTCTGAGAACAGACTTAGTTCTTAAAACGAGGCAAGAGATCATGACTTATTGCAGCAACATTGGCCCCAGCCATCCACTCATGCTTTCTTAATCTTTCCTGATTATATATTGAGCAGTACCATTTCTTGCTGCTCACCTACTTCTCGTCCTTAGAAATACTGTGTTCTCAGGGCACCTGGATGGCTCAGCAGTTAAGCATTTGCCTTAGGCTCAGGTCATGAATCCAGTGTCCTGGGATCGAGCCCTGCATTGGGCTCCCTGCTCAGCAGAAAGCCTGCTGCTCCCCCTGCTTGTGGTCTCTCTCTCTTTCTCTGTCAAGTAAATAAATAAAATCTTTAAAAAGCAACAACAACAACAACGGGAAATACGGTGTTCTCTTATTCATCTCCATAGATCAGCTCAGTCTCCCAGGCTGCCGCAGGGGTCTCTGCTATTCTAGGATCCCAGTATCTCCATTGTTCTAGGGGCTTCTGTTCCATAACAGCATCTTCCACCCTCAGCCCTGGTCTACAGAATCAAACACCACTGCACTTCTCAATGATGCTGGTGCCCCCTCTAGAGCATTTGCTATTTGACCTCAAGCATAAGCATTTGACCTTAATAGCCATCCAGGCTCTCTTGAAGAATATAGTCAGCTGAAGGTTTTCTGGTCTTACTTGATGGACGTATTTTAGCATACTTCCTTCTCGAAGCTTTTTGATTCCCATGTCTGCCCTCTATCATGAGAGTTCTGGCATCCGTACTTTATTTAATGTGGTTATTACTTTCTCCAGTTTACAAGAATCAGCTCAGCAGTGTATTAGAACTGGTTCCAAGAGCTCTTGCTACGGTATGAAATACTGTCATGGGAATGTGCTTCTTATTAGCAAATTCCCCTAAACCAGCCCTATATTCCACCCCCCCCCCTTAATCCAATACACCCATGATCCCACACCTAGACATAAATGCTCCTACTGTAAGCTAGGTCCTGCAAGCCCTGTGCATATAATCTTTTCTCTCCTTTATAGCCCCAGAACCTCCCCCAATCAGATCAGGATGAGATTCGACCCATTTTAAGAGAGGGTGGTTTCTATGTTCCAAAAGTCAGAGAGGCCCACTTCCGGGCGGTTCCGGGAATCTGAGGGTTCAAGGTTCTCCAGGGCATCTACTCAGATATCCCAACCCTAAGTCTCAAGGTTCCTCTTTTCCCTGGTTTCACTGAGATAAAATTGACACATAATGTTGTGTAAATTTAGGATGTACATGATACACATATATCATGAAATGCTTACCACAGTAAGGTTAGTAGACACATCTATCACCTCAGATAGTTACCTGTTTGTATGTGTGTGTGGTTCTTACACCACAAGGTTATTCAACCTTGAGACAAGGGGCCCAGCCACTTGCATTCCTGTATCAATCAGTGGTTGACTGCAGGCTGCCTGAGAGTGCGGGAGGGGGTGCATAACCAGCTGGACAAGGCAGCTCTTATTTGGCTGAGGGGAATCCTTGTGGAAATGGGGAAGCTGTGAGCCATTGGGAATCAATGCTCACAACAGCAGGGACATGGCTGACCCATCTGGGATGGGCACCAACAGCATTCACTATAGACACAACATAAAAGCTAAGTCAGTGTTAGCCCGTTCTTCTCTTCTCTTCTTTATCTTCTCTTTTATATATGCTCCAAGCCCAATGTGGAGCCCAATGCAGGGCTTGAACTCACAACTCTGAGATCAAGACCCGAACTGAGATCAAGAGTCAATACTCAACTGCCTGAGTCCCCCTGGCTCCCTAATGTTAGTTTTTTAAAAGAATATGTATATGATCATGAATGTCTAGAATACTGGGGAACCCACTGCAGTAGTTGCCTCTGGGAAGAAGAACTGAACACCCTTGAACCAACACATCAATGCATTGCCCTTCGTACTGTCTGAATTCTAACCAGATGCATGAATTACCATTTTAATTTGGGAAGGGAAAAATTAAAAGCCCCTTTAGGACACGCTATGAAGCTGCTCTACTGCCCAAAAGGCTAGTTTTCCCCAGGTTTCAGAATCCTTCCAGCAGCCTACACCAGAGTATCACAGCTGATGAATTGTTCAAGCTCATGAGCCATTGATTTGATAGTCATATATAATAGAGCACTCTCGACAATGCTCAGGGAAACACGACGACACAGAGGAAATCCCAAGTCCTCGTTCTGACTGCACTTTTGTTATTTGGGGGCTACTCTATACCCATGTAATTGCTTCCACTTCAAAATGGGACAGTAATGAAGTTGAATATGTATGTATTAATAGATATCAAAAAGAGGCAAGGAAACCGCTGCAAGTGAAACTGGAATAACTCTCAGTGGTAACAAGTGGAAGAAACACACAGCCCAGTTCTGGCAGAGACCCCTGAGAGCTATGCATTTCTTACAGCTCAGACTCCCTGTTTGCAAAAATCCCCCTGACCGATACTTGGCATAATCTCAGTCACCCGGCAATGTTCTGATGTTCAAAAGGTATGTGAAAGCAAAGGTTCTGAGGTCCTGAGAAGGCACTGTGTCTTCTGTAGTTCAGGAGTCTCAGTACTGGAATGAATGGCTCGGAAGATGCAATTCATGGATCGTAATAGAAAACGGTGGTGGCATCTAATTCCGATAGTTCTCTTTTTGCTCCTCTAGCTCTAAAAGGTGTGTGTGTATCCCCCTACAGCACACACGTATATTTTTTGCTGATTCGTCCGGCTTGTCTCTCCTGGCTCCCTGGTCTGTGTCTCTGGCAGGGTTCAGCTAATGGCAGGCACTGACCGGTGTCTGCACAATGGACTGAGAAAGAGATCAAGGCATTGGTTCCCTGGGCTCCCGCTCTGTGGGGCTGTGGCCTGACAATGGCTTTATACTCCACATAAGGCCGTAGCTCCTCCCCTACAGCCCAGCTCTCCCTGAGTCCTGGGACCCATTCCCTTCCACTATCCCTTCACAATATGTGGACTTCCTAATTTATCAAAGCTAGCCCTGGGGTGCTTCATCCTCTATTAATCTCCCTTAATTCCACCTTTATAGTAATCCCTTCTGGACATTCTATTTGTTTCTTGCCAAAACCTTACCTGATACATCAGTGGACCAAAATTTCACTTAGGCTAAAAAGGTTAAAATGCCAGAAAGTAAATTTAGAACTCTGGTTATAAATCACTCAACCAGCACAAACATAAACATTTGTCCTCCTGCTTTTTAACACAAACCCTCTGGTATCAGTAAGAAATGCTTTCAGCTATAAGTAACAGCCAACTCAATTTACAATGGCTTAAACAAAAGGGTATTTATTATTAATTACTGAAGGGATAGATGTAGGCAGTCTCAGAATTGGTTTTTATAACTCAAGGAGGACAGCAAGGACCCTGGTTCTTACCATCCTTCTGCTTTGCCTTCCTTAGCATATTGGTTTTAAATGTTCATGCTTGTTGCCTCATAACCACAAAATGGTTGCCACAACTCCAGGCTTCAAAGGCAGGAAATAGTAACCAGAGAAAAAGTTGTTCTCCTTATGAGGCTTTATCTTTTTATCCAGGAAGAAAATCCTCTCCAGAACCTTTCCCACAAATGTCCTTGATTATCCCATTGGCCAGAACTTAGTTACATGGCCACCTCTATCTGTAAGGAGTATGGGAAAGCAAGTATCTGACTTTCCAGAATCTACAGGGGGAGGTGACAAAAGAAAGGGGGGGGGTTGGGAGTTGAAATTGAGTAATCAACTAACACCATTTATCACATCCTATGTTGCCAGTGAACCCCTCATTCCAACTGTCCCTCTCTGAGAAGTTACTTATGCTGTCTCGTAATAAGAAGTGTCTGTTACCTCTTCCCTACTGTTTCCCAAAATGGTAATGAACTTTAAGGCCCAACTCCAATTCCTTTGGCATCTATTTATAACCTCCATTGAATCACCCTGACATCTACATCATCTGAGATAGCCATCCAGAAAACTGTACTAACTCTATTTTCTTATTTCTGTATTCTTGCTGCACTGGCATCTGGGACCTCATTCCTAGAGAGGGCAAGCAACTTGCTTTTCATATGTACACTAACCAATCCAGAACACAGCCCCCATCCCACTCCCACCTCCCCCTACACCTCTCTTCTCTGGCTCTTCTACGCCAAGCTAATTTCCCTGCCCTAATCTCCCCAAGGCCCAGTACCAGACGACTTGGGACATCCCCTCTGCCCCAGAGCCTGCTCAAATTACTCAAACTAACCAGTCCTAAGCCTGCTTACTCTGCCGGTCCCTTCCCATGGAACCCACAGTAAAGGCTTTGCCAATGTTTTCTTCCCACTGCTTCACCTCCTGACTGAACCTGGTGCTTTCCCATATGGCCTCTGGCCTAAGCAGTGTCTCCTCCTCTCGGGAACTATGAATAACAGTTTTTTCTATGGCAGTCTTGTCTGTTGACCTCACTTTACCTGAATAATAATAAAAGATATATTTTTAATGAAGTTTTAAGATTATATTTATTCATTTCATTGAGAGAAACAATACTCTTCTCAATAATCTACTCCCCTTGGTGGTTCCTACCTATTACTCTTTCTATCCAGGGACCAGCTCTGTAGGGTTATTGTTCCTGGACTACAATTGGTCACATCTTACTGTCCTTCCCTAGACTAGGCACACATTCCTCATGGTCTTCCCACCAGAGCTCCTACAGGACAGACCCATCTTCCCCTGCTAAGGTTGCCACTGCTGGGAAGTATAATTTAAGGTAGGTCAAGGACCACATGCTTTCAGCATTGAGGAGAAAGACACAAGGGGCATTATAGAAAAAGAATGCCATCTGCTACACACTAAATTATTTAATTTTATTATACCCCCAGAAATGCTAAATTGTTTTCATTTTACAGCTGTAAAAATGAGACTCGGTGTATAAGTTTCCTACCACTGCTGTAACAAATTACCACATGTGGTAGCTTAATATAGCATGGATTTATTCTCTTATGGGTGTAGAGGTCAGAAATCCAAAATCAGTTTCAAATGGGCTAATGTTAAGGTGTTGCCTGTGCCAGTCCCTCCCAGAGGTTCTGAAGGGAGAACCCACTTCCCTGCCTGTTTCAGCTCAAGTGGCCATCCTCATTATGGGTGTGTGATCTTTTCTTCCATCTTCAAACATATCAGTCACTAATGTGATGTGTCTGCTCTCCACATCTTGTCACCTTCTCCTATTACTATAGAAACAGTAAAATGTCCTTCTGCTCCCCTTTTAATTTTCTTCTTTTTAAAAAAGATTTTATTTATTTATTTGACAGAGAGAACACAAGTAGGTTGAGAGGCAGGCAGAGAGAGAGGAAGCAGACTTCCTGCCAAGCAGAGAGCCCAATGTGGGCTCAATCCCAGGACCCTGAGATCATGACCTGAGCCGAAGGCAGAGACTTAACACACTGAGCCACCCAGGTGCCCCTAATTTTCTTCCTTTTGTTTGAAGTGTAGTTGACACACAGTGTTACATTAGTCAGTTACACCATAGTGATTCCACAAGTCTATACTTCATGCTGTGCTCCCCACAAGCGTGGCTGACATCTGTCACCATATAATGTTATTACAGTATCATTGACTATATTCCCTGTGCTGTACCTCTCATTCCTGTGACCTATGCATTCCAAAACTGGAAGTTTGTACCTCCCACTCCCCTTCACCCCTGCCTCTCTCTTTTAAGGGCACTTGGGATTCCATTGAAGGCTCACCCAAATAATCCTGGATAATCTTTTCCTGTCAAAATTTGTAATTGAATTGTAATCGCAAAATCTCTTTTGCCCTCTAAGGTCATATTCATGGTTTCTAGAAATTAGGACTGCATAGTTTTGAGGGCGATTATTCGGCCTATCACACTGGATTTCACTGAGCTGAAATCGTAGTGTCAGCGTTCCTCTATGCAGCCAGGACTGCACCCTTCTGGAAAGACTAAGGAAGAATCCATCCCCTTGCCTTTTCCAGCTTCTAAGGGTCACTTGCACTCCTTGGCTTGTGGGTGCTTCCTCCTTCTTCAAAGCCACAGTGAAGCGTTTTCAAATGTCTCACTGACTGCAAGCCCGCCTCCTTCAGCACTTTCCCTTCTTTGACTTGACTCTCCTCCCTCCCTCCCTCTTGCCCTTATAAGGACCTTGTGATGACACTGAGCCCAAGAAGACCTTACATGCAAAGTCCCTTCACCATATAAGGTAACATATTCATACTTTGGAGTTTAGGACCTGGGTATGTTTGTCTCTGATAGGGCCATTATTTCTGCCTCCCCCACTCAGGCAGAAAGCAATGCAGTGGTTGTCAGGGACAGGCCTGGAGAGGAACAGAAGGGAGGGCCTACAAAGGAGCAGGAGAAAACTTTTGGGCATGATATTTGTGACCATCATGATTGGGTGATGGTTGCACCGATATACACATTTGTCAAAACTTATCAAATTGTATGCTTTTAAAAATATGTTCAGTATGCTTTATATCAGTTATCCCTTAATAAAGCTATTTAAAAATTAAATGTGAAAAAAAAGCAAACCTTAGAGTCTTTGGCCAAGTGTAGGAGCTAGATAGTCATGAAGCCAGGATGCACCCCCAGTCCTTCTGATGTCAAACCCCATGCCTACAATATAGAGCATCACTTCCTTTATCCTCTCTTCTGTATGTTTGGGACGATCATGTTTGCCCTTTAGGGTTATGAGTACATGGTACTTGCTCGATAGATGGTCACTTCCTTCCCTTTCTCCATTTAGGCTTACTAACTGGCCAGAGTTTCTGAGTATTCTGGCCCATGTTCTAGGTCAAAGAACCTGAAAGTGGACGTTTTCTTTATGAGAGAAAGAATGACATCTGAGGAAGAAAATGCCAAACGGTGCCAACAGGATGGCAAATAGGCTTATCTTCAGGGATTCTCAATGCCCCAGACTCACACACACACACACACACACACACACACACACACACACACACTGATGCCAAGGATCAGATGTCGTGTGTTATTTGGGTCTCTCAGAAATGCAGGCTGGTTCTCTCTGTTGGCCGGTGGTGAGAGATAATTCCCATGAACAAGGACAGGGCAGCAAACACACACAGAAGGCACCCGAATGACAAACAAACAATGGCATGAAGAATGCTTGCTGTCCCAAGGTCACAAAGCCCTCCGCACTTGATCCATGGGGGTGAAACACAACAGTCAAGATACCCAAACCCACTTCCAGGGTTTCCACAAAAGAGGAAACATCAGTTACGTATTTATGGGTTTAGGACTCACAAGATCCTCAATTCCTAGGTAAATGAAACTGTTTTGAAAAAAAGGCCCACATTTCCATCTTCCCTTGGAATTCTTCATGGGACACTATGTACCGCGGGCCACCCCACCCTTGATGGCCCCTGTCATAGGCTTCAGATTCAGGTTGTAGATTTCACCTTGGTTCCATTTCCTGAATCTCTGTATCTACCATTTCCACCCGAGGCCGTGTGTGTCCGATGATCATATTCACTTTATGTGGGTCATAGTCATCAAAGTAGGGAAATAGGAATAAATAAATGAAAAGAGTGATGGGGAGACGGGAGACAATGGAGATCCACAGTCCTCAATTTACCACTGCAAAGCACCGTCCACAGACCAGCAGGCAAGCTACTACAGACAACGAATGTAAGATGGATAGTTCTGGTTTCAAAATTAGTAAATATAGGGGCACCTGGGTGGCTCAGTGGGTTAAAGCCTCTGCCTTCGGCTCAGGTCATGATCCCACGGTTCTGGGATCGAGCCCCACATCGGGCTCTCTGCTCGGTGGGGAGCCTGCTTCCTCCTCTTTCTCTGCCAGCCTCTCTGCCTGCTTGTGATCTCTGTCTGTCAAATAAATAAATAAAAATCTTTAAAAAAAAATTAGTAAATATAGTAAACAGCCAGACATGTGATTGAATTCTGCTGCCACTTGTCAACCCTACGATTTGAGGCAAATTAGTTTAACTTCTTGGAGCCTCAGTTTCCCCATCTGTTACAGGAGAGTAATAAGTAGTTTCTGGCTGTGGAGCTGCTGCAAGAAGATGCTTAACAGATAGAAGTTGCTTTCTCTTCCCTTCTTTTTCTTCTATCTGCCTTTATCTAATTTAGCTTATGAATTTGTTCCAGCTAAATGCCTCCGGGGAGACCAAAATGTGAATGTCAATCAACCCAGAACGAAAGTGCTAGTACACTGCGACCCATGGCGAACCATTACTCCTCAAAAGCACTGAGAGTAGGCAGTTCTGGCCGGCAGCCATGCTTTGGCACTGAATCATGTCCTGTTTTGCATTGTGCTCTAATTGTTTCAAGTCATTTCCCCACTCTTGGAGTCCATTTCCTAGCCAGTTGAATCCTGAGCCTGAATAAGATCTTCTGTAAGCCCCGTCTAGTTCTTTTCTCTTCCCCCTCCTACCCATCTACCTCTGCTTGCATCATAAAAATGCTGCAGATAGTAATGTTGACAGATAGCTAAGCAGAGCTCCCCCCCAACCTTTTTAAAAAATTTATTTATTCACTTGAGACAGAGAGATCCAGAGAGAGCATGAGCAAGAGGAGAGGTAGAGAGAGAGAGAGAAAGAGACTCTCTGCTGAGCAGGAAGCACAATGTGGGACTCAATCCTAGGTCCTGGAGAGGATGACCTGAGCAGAAGGCAGATGCTTAACCATCTGAGCCACCTAGATGCCCCTAACTCAGAGTCAGTTCTCTGCAGTATAAGGCTGAGACCGTCCTCCGGGCCTCTGGTTGCTGCCCAGAATGCCAGCTATCCTGGGCCATCCTAGATGAGTCATGACCCGCTACGCTCAACTCAATGTCCACCCCTCCCAGAGGATCCGATGACAAAAGAGGAACCTCTGAGCTCAGGTAGTTCAAGACCAGCGTTCGGAAGGGTCTTGTTAGAATTGGGTGGTTGGCAAGTATTTGCAGCTTCTGTTGTTTCCCCCAAGCTAGCTGAGACGGTCACACTTTGTGCTCACGCTCAAGAAGCATGGTTCTCAACTTTGGCTATACATTAGAACTCCCAGGGGGAGCTTTTAAAATTTTTTTATAAAGATTTTATTTATCTATTTGACAGAGAGAGAGAGAGAGATATCACAGTAGGTACATACAGGCAGAGGGGGCTGGGGGAGAAGGATCCCCACTGAGCAGAGAGCCCAATGCAGAGCTCCATCCCAGGACCCTGAGACCATGACCTGAGCCGAAGGCAGAGGCTTAACCCACTGAGTCACCCAGGCACTCCCTCCACCCAGGGGGAGCTTTTAAAATAGCAGAGATTATAAATTGTATTGGTTTGTTGGGGTCTGGGCCTTGGTATTACCCCCGAGGCAATTCTAAATGCATTCAAGGTTGAGAATCATGGATCTAGGTCAGAGACTGGAGTGTAATTATGGGGGTCCATACCTGATTTTCTGAATACATCTGTGACAGCCTAGTGATGAGCCAATTGAAAGAGTGAATGATTTTGTGTCTGAATTCCCAATACTTAGTATGGGGCCTTCTGCACAGTAGGTGTTCAGTAAGAGTTTGTTGGGCAAATAAATGGGTTGAAAGACAAACAAGTTTGAGACAGTATAATGGAAAGAGTATTGGACTACAGGCCAGAAATGCATGTTCCCTGCTGTGATTTTGTGGTTCATAATAAGAAATATATATTCAGTCTTCCTCCCTGTTCCTGGTACAGAGTTCCTAAAACCCTTGGAATTTCCTAAGCAATGATAGCAATCTTTTGTAATGTTAGTGAAGTGATTTCTGGAAACCTCCTAGGTCACTTTTGGCAGGGGCTGGTTGCCAGGGTAACAAACCACAGTGTCAAAGGGCTGGAATTTTCATTCTTAGCCGTCCCTCCTGCCCTACCTCTGGAGAGGAGCTGGAGATTGAGTTCTATTACCACTGGACAATGATTTAATCAATTATGCCTGTGTAATGAAACCTCCGTAAAATCCCCAAAGGATGGGGTTTGGAGAGCTTCCAGACTGATAAACACGGGGACATATGGGGAGCATGGCATACTTTGAGATTATGGAAGTCCTGAGCCCCTTCTCATACACCTTGCCTTCTGCTTCTCCTCCCACTTCCTGTTCCAGAGTTCTGTCTTGCCACAGAGCTGTTCCTCTGGTCCTCTGTCTGATCCTGGCATGACGGCTCTTCTTAGGGATCTGGAAGCCACGAGGACTGACCCACATCTCAGCCCTGCCAGCAAGCCTGGTATAGCAGGTCCTTGCCTGGATCCTCCCCGGTTGCCCTTGCCCCTGACTCACTGATTCTCAGCACAGCACTGGCCCGAGGTGGGTGCTCAATGGGTCAAGGAACCAGGGCGCCTGCGTTTCTGCCTCTGAGTGCAGCTTTAACACATGCCTCGGTCTCTTTCATCAGCTCTCTAAGCACCCATCTGATGGCTGTGGACTTGGTTTCTTGAAAGAGGTGTGAATGTGCCGGTTCCTCAGTTTGAACGTCCCCAGCTGCCACCTGGGACAAGCATCTGCCACCCACAGCTCTGTGAGCCCCCCACCAGCCAAGCCAGCTCTTGGCCCTTCTTGGAGGGTATTTGGAATTCAGACAAAACACATGGTGTCTGCCCAGGATCTTGCTGTTTTTATTTATGTTTTTAAATAACTTGTTTTTCTTATTATTACAAAATAACACATGTTCGTTTGAAAAAAAAAAAATGGAAAAACCAGGCAAGCAAAAATTAAGAAAGTACAAATCTTTCATAAATCGCTCAGTCTCGGAGAATCACTGTTAGATGTTCCTATCTGTGTATGCATGCGCGCACACACGTGCCTACATGCTTACCTACTAGAACAATGGGTTCATCCTGTCCTTACTTCGTGATTTGTAACCTTCTTTTCACTTACCAAGGTCTCAATGCTTTCAATTGTCACCTTGCGCTATTTATACCCCCCCCAAGTGTCTCCTCCTGCTTTTGTTAGTTGCTTATGGTCTTTTACAAAATGGCACCCTAAATCAACACAACCCAGATCAGTTGGCAATACAGAGGACTTTTCCAGCTACCCAACTGAGGCAGTGGTAATCTGCGCTTTGACCAGTGTGTCTACTCAGAGGGAAACCTTACATCCTATAAAAAGTTTCATCCAGATCTCGGGGGCTCAGGCTTTAACAGAAACAAAGAGTTTACTGAGCAGCCTTAACCTTAAAATTGCTACAGTTTCTATGAAACTGGAAAATTCCATTGCCACAGCCAATGTCAACAGCACAGGCAAGAAAGGAATGTAGGAATTCAAAGGAAGGGAAGAATTTGATTAACAGCGACTACAGGTAACTGGCAAAAACTGTATGAAAATGACCAGAAGGCGCCGGCTTCAGCATAGGAGTCCAGAAATTAGATTATAAGCACTGACCCTCCCTGAGGTGGCAGGCACGGAACACGCGTTTGTATAAAGAATGAACTTAGGCTGCATTTCAGGCTCTGGCAGATGAGCAACTAGTTCCCAGCATCCCAGAAAGTTCCTCCTCCAGGGGGACTACAGGTCCGGTCACCTTGTGACTCCCACCAACCCGGTGCCTTGCAGTGGACAGCCTGATGGCTGGCAGGGAGGCGGGGGCGGGGGGTGGCGGTGAGAGCACTAGGACGCAGACTGGAAGAGAAGTAAGGGGGTATAACTCCTATCCCACATCAGACAAGAAAAGCTTAAATTGCCCTAGCTTCCAGGTTGGTCCTTCCCACCGACAGTATTGCAGAGGTCTCCAAACTGGGCTCCCTTCTTCTCCGACACCGTTCCTACACAACCCACTCACCAACATGCCTCCCAGAGTAATTTCCATAGTCTAACTCTACAGTTTCTTGTCTTAAATGTTCTCTGTTCTCTTTTTCTCAGTTACCAAACATTTTTCCAAGGAGGACGTTAAAGATGTACTCTATCCTCTTTCAAATACACAATTCAGTATTATCAGCCAGCTGTATATGACATGCACTCTCCTAATATTTATGAAAAGCAAGGAATGTTTGCGCACTGTTTACAAATCCAACAGAACCAAAAAGCCCATGGTGGAAAACATTAGTCACTTGCTTCCTCTCCCTACCAGTGCCTTGCCGCCTTGCCCCAATCGTGGCTACTCTGTTAGAGCTGTGTTTCTCTTATTTATCTTCAAATATTTTTGTAATGTAGTTATATCAATAGGCAGCATTTTCTAATTTACCTTGTGCCAAGAACTGTGGATTATTTAAAGTTTTATCTTTTTAATTTATTTTAGAGACAGAGACAGAAAGAGTGCACATAATGCATGTGAGTGGGGAAGGGGCAGAGGGAGAGCATCCCTAAGCAGACTCCCCTCTCTGCTGAGCATGGAGCCTAATGCTGGGCTCGCTGGGCTCAATTTTACAAACCTGAGATCATGACCTGAGCAGAAATCAAGAGTCTGTTGCCTAGCCAACTGAGCCACCCAGGAGCCAAGAACAGTGGATTACTTAATTCATATCTTACAAAACCTTACCAAGTAGGTACTTCTATTATTCCCATTTCACAGATAAGGAAACAGAATCAGAGAGGTTGAGTGACTTGCTCCATGTGGCACAGCTAGTATATGGTGGATCCAGCATCACTTTATATTGCTTTTATAATTGTAAGACTGGACTCTATGTGTATTCTCCATATCTAATCACTCCAAGGTAAGCTTTATTAGGGCAGAATCTCACTAATTGCACCCATCCCGCCAGTTAGCACCAGCGTTCCTTAGATGAGATAACGAATGGAAAAAAAATTCAAGAAACTGAGGAAAGATTCACTTTAAAAGAAACTCGAGGGGCGTCTGGGTGGCTCAGTCGGTTAAATGGCTGCTTCAGTTTAGGTCACAACACCAGGGTCCTTGGATCGAGCCCCACGTCGGGCTCCCTGCTCAGGGAGGAGCTTGCTTCTCCCTCTCCCGCTCCCCCTGCTTGTGCTCGCGCGCGCTCTCTCTCTGTGTCAAATAAATAAATAAAAATCTTTAACAAAGATAGAAAGAAAGAAACTGGAGATCAGCCCCTATGCCTGGTTTGCCTGTAGAGAGGGCCCCCTTGACTTGGTGGGGGTACTGTAGCATGAAAAGGTGATTTCTTTTCTTTTTCTCTCTCTTTTCTTACTCAGGGATTTATGTTTTTAGATATGTGTGTATGTATTTAATGCTTCGGAGATGGCAAAATTAATAAGACTATTTTTGATTTGGGGGAATAAAAGAGAAGCTGCAGAGCAAAACTCTTCCCTTGCTGACGAGGCCCCCATGGTAGCTGTTACCTCTGAGGTTTTTAGAACACCTAACCCTGGAGATGGCTTCCGGATGTCATTTCATTTCCATGAATCCCCTCTGCATTCCAGGGTCACTCCCCACAAATAAGACAAGAAGACTGAAGAGAGGAAATTGACCTCCAGGGAGTCCTGGAAGCAGAAACTCCTCGCATGGAGAGTGCGTTCTTTACAGAGTCCGGTCGGACACGCAAGCACCAGCCTGCTCCTGAGTTACTGGTACGCAGGAAATGCACCCTGCCTTGCCCCAGCACCCCGAGATTCAGGAAGGAGGGAGCGCGTTTGGGGGCTGCTGAAATTTACCATGACTTCTATCTGATTTAGACAAGCAGAAAGTTCTAGTCTGTGTCAGAACATCCTCACGAGGACAGGAAGATAGAACTGGAACTTCGTGTTCTGACAGGATACAGTTACTTTGCAGATACTGTCTGGTATTCTGCTCTTAAGACCCAAGTGCTGGCTTCCGGTTGAAAGGAGTACAGAGAAAAAAAGCAGGTTGGGACCCCTTGGAGATTTCAGGTATAAAAAACAAAAGCATCGTGCGTTGCTTCCGAAAATCAAATCAGAAAGGAGCGTGAGTGAAAGCAAAGCTCTGGAATTTCTCCATCATTGTTTCTCATCATCCCCATTGATAGGTAAATAGCCGGACAGTTCTTTCCTGGTTCATCAGACTTTGAAGCGTACAAAAACAAAACTCCAAAAATCCTATCAGAGAGAATCTGAACATGAACAGGGCACTGAGCGTAAACCAAAGCAGTTCTACAAGGAATGAAGATGGAAGCCTCAGATAGCATGTGCAGGCTCCCTCATCAGGCAGACAGCTCTGCGTTGAGATAAAGGAGACAGGATGGTTGTGCCTGGGCTCGGGCATCAAGATAAAGGTTGGCGGGGACACCGGGAAATTGCAAGCAAGATATTGAACCTCGCTGAGGGTCTCTGCTGGAAAGCAGGCAGGAGCTCGAGCGAAGTAATAATCTAGTGACTCACATAGACAGACCCGAGATGACAATGGCCTCTAAGGTTGGGTCTGAGGACCAAGAGAAAAACTGGCACCAGTAGAACAGGGACTGGCCCAATGGCAGGAAACAAAGGGGAGCAAAAACACCAAATGTTTCAAGGTAGGAAGAGATCACTGGTGATGAATCGCGGAAAGAGATCTGTGAGAGCAACATTTTATTACTTTTGGATACCCACAGCCGATGTATCATATCCAGGTTTCCTGATGGTAGAATAACAACAAAGGCAAAGCAGTAGTAAAGGACAAGGCAATCAAATTAAAAAAAAAAAAAAAGATTTATTTTACATAGTCACTAGGGTTGGCAAAATCAGATGGAGTACAATGCAAACGAAAGGCGGAAACCAGTGTCCCTGGAGAGAAGGCAGAAGCATGTGAGCCACATTGGAAATCCAGTTACTTGAAGCGGAATGACAAAAGACAAGAGGTTAGAATGGGCAATCTGGGAAAGGAATAAGAAAATATTTTTGAGACATTGGAAAATTGGAGGCATTCAGAGATCTTGGTCCTTTTCCAGAAAAGAACCCTATTGTTCTGTATTGCTATGTCTGTGAACACATGTGGGACTCCCAGAGCCAAGGATGAATGACCCACAGGCTCCAATGACAGCCGTGCCAGATGCCACAGAGGACCAAACCTTTACAGTTCCTGTGCAAGGACACAGAGGAACTGCTTGATCAACCTCAGCAGGGCGGAATTAAAGTTGGACCTTTTTTTTTTTTTTTAAAGATTTTATTTATTTATTTGACAGACAGAGATCACAAGTAGGCAGAGGGGCAGGCAGAGAGAGAGAGGGAAACAGGCTCCCTGCTGAGCAGAGAGCCCGACTCAGGACTCAATCCCAGGACCCTGAGATCATGGCCTGAGCCGAAGGCAAAGGCTTTAACCCACTGAGCCACCCAGGTGCCCCAAAGTTGGACTTTTTAAATCCCTGGATATTGGACATAGGAGACTTCACACGGACTTGAACTCTGTATATATCTGACTTGGTGTCTCTTTATTTTCTGACCGTCTCCTCCTTTTCATCTAGGTCACTGGTGGGCCCCTGGCTGGACACTGGGGATGGGCTCCCCACACAGGCCCTGGACTCCATGCTTCTAATCCTGCCTTCAGACTCTACTCTCCCTGGACCCACTCATGACCCATCCCAGGGTCATCACTTCAGCATCTCCATCACCATTGAGTACTCACTGGGTGACCACAAGGTCCAAGACCTTACTGTTTGTACTCTGAGCTAGAAGGAAAATGACCTAAGGTTAGGAAAAGAATGTATTTGCAAACAGATACTTATCCCCGTGTTCCACAGAAAATCAAGGACTTCCTCCTCTTACCGTCATCAATGTCGTCATCGTTGTCATCATCCACATTCTGAGCACTTATGGCTCAACTGGGCTAAGAGCTTTATCTTTAATATCTCATGCGATCTTTATCTCACCTCTATGAAGAAAGAAAGCACTGTTATCAGTCCCATTGTTCAGATGAGGCAAGTGAGGTTTAGTTCGCCCAACTAAGTGTCTGGGGGCTGGCAGATCTGGTGATTATATCAAGAAGCTGCACCATATCCATCAGCTAACATTCCTGCTCATAACCTCCTAATTCCCTGTATCATCTTTTTTTTTTCCGAGTGAAAAAATGTCCTGAATTCCCCTACAGATTTGACCTAGGTATATAGTAGGTGCTCGATAAATGTTCAGTGTAATTAAAACCCATGAGCCCTGAGCTCATAGTACTCAACAGTTGCATTATGAACCCACTGGTCCCATGGACCTCGCTTTTGAGGGTTTTATCTTGATTACTTCACTCATTAGCTCATGCTCTGTGGTCGGCCAGCCAACCTTCTGTTGCATGAAGTAACACTTTTCAAGTCTCAGGCCCTGGACCACTGTGGGTCCGGTGAGGGCAGAGGCACAGGGTAAATTTTCGTTATGGTAGTCCAGTATTTTATCCAAAGTGGGAGGGGAATGCTAAGGCACATATGCTGGGAGACAGCCAGCTTGACTCTGTGTCTTGGCACTGTTAGCAATGGTCGTGGAAAAGCTGAATCCAGAATGAACATCTGCCCAGGCTAGTCAGAAAGGAAACAGCTTTTGGTTAGCTAATTAATAGCTTTTTGTCTGCATCAGATGATTCCATTTGAGCATAGTGGCTTGAACAAAAGGGTCTGGGAGCCTGGATTCATTCTTTTTATATTTCCTAGGTAGTGCTAGTAGGTCATCGTGCCTCCCAGCCCACTTCCCATTCTGTCTGGCCACGGGCTTTAGAAGAGGACCTTGCATGGGTCTGGGTTGAATCCAGGGCTGACTTACTCTTCCATAAAGGCGTGGGCATCCAACCTGGAGGCTTTTCTAAGAAGCCTACAGGTTTGGGGATTAGGGCCCGTATGTACCTCTCACTAGAACCAGATGATTTCACCAGGCACACACCAGGCACACATCACACAGTACATGGCACAATGCAGATGCTCATTGCTCTTCGGGGGCTTTCAACCCAGTTTGGTGTGTGTGCACGTACGTGTGTGTGTGTGTGTGTGTGTGTGTGTGTGTGTGTGCATATGTGTGTGCATGTGGTTGGGGGAAAGGCATGGTGGATAAATTAATGTATATGAAACTGTGTACCATAAAGGGCTAAATTGTTCTACTGTTCTGCTACACATTCAGAAATAGGAGAATTCAGTTTGGACCGAAAAGTCCTTGAAAGATGAAGGAAATTCGGAGAAGCCAAGAGGATCTTCCTGGAGGGACAACGAGCACAAAGGGATGGCGGTAGCAGAGACAATCATGGGTGCAAAGAAGGTTCACCTCTACGGTACAGTCCAGGTGGTTGGAAGACTGGCTGTAGTGGAGCCTGGGGTTCATATCAGGGGATCTGGTTTCCTTCCTCCCAGCATCCCTCCAGAGCCCCTGAGGTATTACTGAGCAGCACGCCCATGTACCCTGCACATGGTTCTCTCAAGCTACTTCTGACACCTCGTTACTTTTCTCTTTGTACCTGTGTTCCCATTTCTAGACAGCGATCTCTTCAAAGCTAGAGACTGAGGCTACTCTGAAGTGTCCTTGTGTCGCACCTAGATATGCTTGATAAATTTGTGTCAAATAAAAGAATGAATGAAGACATCATTGAAGGTGAGCTTGAGTAAGTGGGTTTGTTCTAAATGAAATGGGCTATTGGTGCCCTGCATTCTAGCGGATGCTGCCTTCAAAGGACTAGGCATGGTGACAGGGGCTTACATTAATTTACGCACTCATTTATTTATTCAAATACTATTTATTGAAAGCTTTCTATGTTCCAGGTGCTACACAGCCACTTAGGCTACAAGAGTGATTCACACAGACAAAATCCAGCTTGGGCAGAGCTTACCTTTCAGTGTGGGAAACAGACAGTTGGATCTGGCGACATTGTTTGTAGGACATTGTTGTGGAAATGTGGGGCCTCTCCTCCAAAGAGTAAGGAAAAGGTGCCTTCAGAGGCTCTCAAATATAAAGTTTTTTCTTTTATTTCTACATTCTCCCTCTCTACTTGTCATGGCATTTTTAATTATCTTTTGAAGAAAAATGATCGCTTTAAAATGATCAGCAAGAATTTCACCATTGCTGTCTATCTTGTGCTCTGCCAAACTGAAATCCCAGAGCGCTGAACTCACGTGTGTACTCATGAAATTGTGTACTGTGTATTTCATAGCTCACACTTGCACATCTACTTCTTCCAGAACAGGGGAAATGGGGCATAACTCTAATGCAATTGTTTTTATTTTGTTTCTTTTTTTTTTTTTTAAGATTTTTATTTATTTATTTGACAGACAGAGATCACTAGTAGGCAGAGAGGCAGGCAGAGGGGGGTGGGGAGCAGGATCCTTGCTGAGCAGAGAGCCTGATGCGGGGCTCGATCCCAGGACCCTGGGATCATGACCCGAGCTGAAGGCAGAGGCTTGAACCCACTGAGCCACCCAGGCGCCCCTTTATTTTGTTTCTTGACACGTGACATTTTGCTAACATGCTCTCCCTTCAGCTTCCTGGTGAGTAAGGAAGGACTCTAAAGAGAAAGGACTATAGTTTTCCCTAAGTGACCTTTTGTCAACCTGTATGTTATAGGAGGGGGAGAGGGGGCTCTGACAGTCCCTAGAGGCCATACCAGAACGGGCTTTGAATGCAGAAATAGGCAATGGTGTGCTAACCAACACAAAAGGCCAAGAAACCCTATCATATCCTTTCCTACTCCTGTTATTTTCCCATATTAGGGAAGTAGCTGTATAAGGATTGGGTTGGAATGTGCTTTTCTAGAAGTGGTGTATACTGAAAAAGAACCACAAAACCTTTGACCTTTTTTCCACTTTGTCTTTTCCATTATGCTTTCTCATAAAAGAGAGCTCTGTAAAGCTCATGACAGACTTGTAGATATGCACCAGAAAAGCTTAGACCCAGAATATCTGCTCACTCCCATGGCTCAGTGGTGCAGGAACTGCAGAATTCTTGATTAAAATGTTTGTTTGCCTTTGCGGCGACATCACTGGGGTGACGCTGGAGGATATGCAGTGATATGTGCGTGGTGAGCGTGTGATGTGTCTGTAAGGTTTAGACGAGGTGGTCGACGTGTGTGTGTGTGTGTGTGTGTGTGTGTGTATGCGGTCTTTGTGGCACATGTTTTGTGTGTCTGTGTGATTTGCATGTAGGGTTTGTGGCATGTTTGTGTATGTAGGCAATGTGAAATGAATATTAGTTTAAGTGTTCTCAGCAAACTTCTCTGGGCTCGAGTGCACATATCTTTTGCTTTCCCCCCGAAACACCAGTCTGTTCTCATGTTCTTCTAAAGTAAAATAACATGCAGCTTTTTGACATTCACAAACAAAACCCAGTGGTTTTTATCTGAGTCAAGTGCTCCCTGGGGCTTTGTTTTTTTTTTTTTTTTTTTCCCCTCCTCCTTCCTGTAAATCCATTTTATGCGTTGGAGTCAGAAGATGACATCTTGTTACATCATGTTAGACAGCACCATAATTTTTTCCAGCAGACCATTTCCAATCTGGCGAAGCAGACAGAACTGAACAAAGACAGACAACCCAGCATAAATAAAGGATCGGTTCATGGCCCTGCAGGATGGACCCAGAGGAGCCTTGTCCCTGAATCCGAGGCCGTCTTGCCATTTTAAGTTTTAACTCCTTACACGGGAATGGAGAAATGGTTCGGGCTCGCTGCTCTTCCAGGGAAACTGTGAGGTCCCCCTGCTGGAATGAGGTTGCCTGTGGGGGAGGGGCACTCCGCAGCGGGAGGGAGCAACAGGGCGACTGATGCTTTGCCTGGGGTCCTCTTTAGACTACTCACAGGTCAGGCCTGACTTTCGCTTTCCATCTGCAGCAGCTAGTCTTAGTCCCTTCCCGTTTGCTATTCTGCCCGTGACCTGTGGTCAGCTCAAGGCCCGTGTTTCAACAGAGCTGTTCTATGCTTCAGTTCCAGTGCACCCTTCTGACTCTCCTTCAGCAGTCTACCATCCAAAACTCAAGGATGAGGGCTCCCTGGGTCCTCCCTACCTCTGGGTATGTCACGTATCAGACTGGGTGTCTGGTTTCCTTCAGCCCTGCCCCATACCTATATCCATAGCGCGTGCTGTGGTCGGAACTAGTTCTGGGCAGGGAATGGTGATCTCTTAGATCTTAGTGGGGGTAATCTGCCAGAATGTTCTTTCTAAGCAACATGTCACTGTCAGCTTTTGGCCAGAAAATACTGACTGGTTCACAAGCTGGACTGCCTAGGTAACTATGGCACATAGCCCTAGGATCTCTAAAATCAGGCGGTTGTGAGAACACTGGACTTAGAACAGGATGATTCAGGTTTGAGTTACAATCCCATGCTGTGTGACCTGGGGAAGTGGACGAAACTCTCTGAGCTTCCTCTTCCTACATGGAAAAAGAATGATGTATGTTGCGAGAACCAAAATGTGATCCTGCCTGTGAAGCTGGTCTGGAAACTTGCCTGCTCTCGTATTCTGTTATTTCACCTTTTCACACTTCTCAAAAGAATGTGGCAAGAAATGAAGGTGGGAAGGAATTGAGATGCTCTGGAGAGAGTCGAGAAAAAGACTCTGTGGTGTCATTCAAGTCGTTCAGCAAAGAGAGGTTAAAAATTGATTTTTCTCTAATTAAAAAAAATACTCTGTATTGAAATTTGGGATGGTGTTAGTATATAATATGAATTCAATACACAAAAAGATTAATTGAACATATACTACATGCCAGTCAATATAGTTGGCACTGGAGATACTAAGAAAAACAAATAATCACAAGAGTGATTTTTATCATTAAATAGAGAAAAGAGATAATTCAGAAAAAAAGAGAAACCAGCACTCAGTCTCACTTTATAAATGTGATATGTGACAAATAAGAGAGTAGAAAGAGCTCCCCAGTAACTACTGTGGGTATCACTGATGATCAATTTGGAAAATGTTTTATTTAGATTAATACTTTATATCATATTGAGACATAAAGGAAACTCCAGTTGGGCTAGGAATTATTAAAAACTAGACAATTTATAGGGCAAAGCTACACACAAAAAATCAGCATAGACCCTTTGCTGAAACAGTGGAGAAATAGCTTTCTCAATTTTGAAGCAATAAAGGGAATCATTGAGATACAAATAAATATTTTGGGAGTTTTAAAATAATGAAAAATGGTAACTCTAATATAAAATGCCATGAGAAGGCTGGGGAAATATTTTTAGCAATCCTGGCCAAGAGTATATACTTAATAAGTATGTGATATTTTATAAATAATTCATTAAAATTTTAAAACAAAACATTGAGATTTCCATAGGTGAAGAGAATCAGATGAACAATTAATTTATAAAAGAGAAACTATAGATTGCCTAGAAACTGAAGGAAAACGGTTTATCTTTATAATTAAGTAAGTGTAGATTAAAGCAACATTGAATCAGCGATTTACATTGTTAAACTGAGGGAAGTTAAAATGTGACATCCAATGCTGGTCAGGCTGTGAGTGACACTGGCAATTTGTACATTACTGGTGGCAGCCTAAACTGTTACAACCTATTTGGAAAATACTTTGACAACCCATATCAAAACCTCTGGAAATATTCATACCCTATAAGCTAGATATCGCTCTCTTAGCAGTTTATCCTAAAGAAAGAAATCAATAACAAAGAAGCTATATGATTGATGTTACAGTTTTGTGCAGATATCAAAATTGATAATAAAATGATGACCATGAAACCTTAAGGATACTATGCAGGTATTAAAAGAATGAAATTAAAAGGTTGATGTATGGAAATGTTTGTGATAAAATGACAAAAATGAGAATATAAAATTTAATATCATAGCAATAGAATAATTGAATTCAGATAGTGAATTATATATTTTAGCAAGATGGAGAAAATATACAGAAGTTTGTGTTTTAAAGTGTTAAGATTTTGACTTTTTTAAAAAAATTAAAATAGTGTTTTCGGCTTTGCTATATTGATTTTTGATTCAGCAAAAAAGAATATTAAAAAGAAGGGAAAAACTTTCCCCATGCTGATTGGAACTCCAGGTAGATTCTGAGTTTAGTACTTGTTCCTTCTACTTTGACCTGCTGCTTGTGGTCAGAGCCCCCACTGCCCATCCCCTACTCCCCCCACAACCCCCCCCCCCCGCTCCCACCACACCATCACCCATTTATTACAGGGCAAGATCCAAACACCTGGCTGTCTATTGGCTTTCTGATCTTGCTTTTTTTGTGGGTTGTGTGTGTGTATGTGTGTGTGTTGCCACTTCTCTGGCAGGAAACAAGGAAGGAAATGTTTTCTATCAATCCCAGCCCAGACTGCCCAGTTCTATTCTAGAGCAGCAGCCCCCTTGCCCTGACAGCCTCCGCTGACACACATGCATCTACTCCTTGTAATGCACCCAGCTATCTCGCTATAGTGAGAGTAAAGCTCTGGCTAGCTGATCACAAGCACAGTCGTAGCATATACAGTTAGCTTGGAACAGGTTGAAAGAGAATACCAGAGTGAATTAAGTGCTTCCCTTCATTCCTCTGCCCTTCTACTATGTAGATCCTTTCTTAAGGCCAAGCCCTCCGTCACTGTTCGTTTCTGTAGGCTGACTCCACATTCCTTGCAATTCAGTCTGGCAGTCTTTCAATGTCACAACACAGCTCCCAGGCCATGGCTTATAAAGACGAGGGAGACAGGGCTCCGGGTCCCAAGGAACTTGCTATCCAGTGCAGAAACACACAAATGTACCCTATACTAATGTGTTAAGTCCCAACTCTGACATCTGGTAGCATTCTCTGGGGAACATTGAGAGGGTGCTAGCCCAATCTGGAAATTCAGAGATGGCACGGATGGGTTAGGTGGACAAGGTGATCCAGCAGGGTAGGGTGAGATGAGGAAGAGGATCCTTGAGCCGAAGGACACAGCATTAGCCACGCCTGGCCGGAAAGACAGCAAAGCACAGCTGGCTAAAGGAGAGTTACCTTTCAGCTTCCTGGTGTTTTTAAAGATTTTGTTTATTTGAGTGAGAGAGAGGAGAGAGAGGGCATAAGCAAAAGGGAGAGGTGGAGGGAGAAGCAACATCCCCTCTGAGCAGGGAGCCGGATGCAGGACTTGGTCCCAGGACCCCAGGATCATGACCTGAGCAGAAAGCAGATGCTTACCTGACTGAGGCCCCCAGGTGCCCCTTCCTGGTGCTTTTTAAAAAGCAAGTTATTTCAGTGTCCAACATCTACCTTTCTAAATCATCAAGGACACTAGAGAAGCCCTTCTTTCAAACATCACAACTGGGAAGCCTTCAGTTCTTGGTCTGCTTTTTCACTCTTGTTTTCCTTCTTATGACTTCTGTCATCACTCTTCTCTCCTCTCCCAAGGTGTACTTGCCTTTGCTACACCTTCATCTCGAGCCCCATGTCCCACAGCTCCCCCAGCCTCCCAACCCCGAAATGTACCTTCTCACTCTCTTTGGTTTATACTCTCAGTCTAAAAGTCCAAGTGATTCCCACTTGTGAAAATGTGCAGACTTGGATATTGCCAACTTTTCCTGGAGTGGATTCTGAATGTATAGGGGGAAGACAGGTCGATGTGATTGCTGTATTAAAAAAAAAAAAAAAAAAAGTCTTGACATTATCAAGTTTTTCAAATCCTAGGACTGAACCAATGACCTTATTTCAAGTGATGATTTTAAGGAAATAACAGTGTACAATATGAATGAAAAACTGATTCCAACAGGAGTGTAAAAACCACTCAACTGGGAAAGAACAGTCTTTTCAACAAATGGTGCTGGGACTAGATATCCACATGCAACAGAATAAATTTGGACCCATACTTTACACTATACACAAAAATAAATCAAAGACCTCAATACAAGACCTAAAATTACAAAATGTAGAGATTTTTTAAAAGATTTTATTTATTTACTTCACATCCAGAGAGATATCACAAGTAGACAGAGAGGCAGGCAGAGAAAGAGGGGGAAGCAGGCTTCCCTCAGAGCAGAAAGCCCAACGCAGGACTTGATCCCAGGACCCTGAGATCATGACCTGAACCAAAGGCAGAGGCTTAACCCACTGAGCCACCCAGGTGCTCCTAAAATTACAAAACTCTTAGAAGGAAATATAGGTATAAACTTTAGGACCTGGGATGAAGCAATGGTTTCTTAGATATGGCAACAAAGGAAAAAAATAGATGAAAAGGACTTCATCAAAATTAAAACTTGTGCATCAAAGGCCACTACCAAGAAGGTGCAAAGAAAACCCATGGAATAAGAGAAAATATATTCTGGACATATGCCTGATAAGAATCTAATGTCCCAGATTAAAAAAAAAAAAAAAAAACTCCTAGAATTAAATAGCAAAAAGACAAATAACCCAATTTAAAAATGGGCAAAGGACTTGAATAGACATTTTGCTAAAGAAGATCTACGAATGGCCAATAAGCATGTGAAAAGATGTTCAACATCATTAGTCAGTAGAGAAAATGCAATTCAAAGTCACAGTGAGATACCCACTTCATACCCATGGGGATGGCTATAACAAAAAACAAAAATAAAACAACAACAAAAGAGAATAACAAGTATTGGCAAGGACAAGAAGAAATTGGAGCCCTGTGGCTGGTGGAAATGCAGAATGATGAAGTTCCTTTGGAAAAATTTGGTGCTTCTTCAGAATGTTAAATATAGGGTTAACATATGACCTACCAGTTCCACTTGTAAATGTACATACCCTGGAGAATTGAAAACATATGTCCACCCAAAGACATGTAAACAAATATTCACGGCAGCATTATTTAGAATAACTAAAAGGTAGAAACAACTCAAATGTCCCTCAACTGATGAATGGCTAGATCAGATGTAGTGTATCCATACAGTGACAGAGTGCAAACACATGCCACAATGTGGATGAACCCCGAAAACATTATGTTATAAAAGAAGCCAGTCATAAGAGGACACATATTGTATGATCCCACTTCTATGAGATGTCCTGAGTAGGCAAATTCATGGAGACAGAAGGTAGACTAGTAGTTCTCTGGAATCCAGGAAGGGGATAATAGGAAATGATTATCGAGTGGGTATGAGGTTGCTTTTTGGAATGACAAAAATTTGCAATGAGTGCCAATGGTCACACGACGCTGGGAACCACTGATCGCTACATGTTCAAATGATTTAAATGATGAATTGAATATTTGTAAGACATATACCTGATAACAATCTAATGTCCAGAATAAAGAACACTTGGAATTAAATAACAAAAAGACAAATAATCCAATTTAAAAATGGGCAAAGGATTTGAAGAGACATTTTGCCAAAGAAGATCTACGATCATGGCCAATAAGCACTCTCAACACCATTAGTCAGTAGAGGAAATGGCCGCTGGTCTGAATAAAGCCTGGGCTCTGTCCTCGGGGGGCTCACCCTCTGCTGGAGGACACAGACACATGCTTCACTAACTAGAACACGAACCAGAAGATAGAATACATCACCACAGAGAGAGATGGTTCTGCTGGAGTACGAGGGACGGAAGGGATCCTGGACAACCTTACAGAAGAGGCAACATTTGGGCAGGATTTTTAAGGATGAGTAGGAGTTTGACAAGTGGACTAGCTGGTTCATTTCAGGCAGAAGAAGAGCTTGAACAAAAGCCTGGAGTTGTACCAAACATTCAAAGATATGCCAGATGGCATGATTTGAGTTATGGTTTCTCCTTCTAGTATTTTGCTACTGCTTTTTAAACTACATATCACCACCATTTCCCCTTTGAACCTTGGTTCTTGCCTCATAGAACATAAGCCTTCTGTGAAGACACAGAAAGGTGGGTGGTAAGCCCTGGTGGGGTTTTTCAGGGCCCCTCAGTTCTCCCGCTCTGCCCACATCCTACCTGGAGTGTATTTTGCATGTGGCTCTGCTCCCACGCTCTGTTTCTCCCAAGTGGGGGCCCCTCTCTGCATCAACAGCGAGCTTCACCCATCTCCAGATGCACGGGCCCTCATTCCCCATTAAAAGGTTCTTGCTTGATGATGGCTTCTTCACTCCAGCCCTGCCTTCCCTCTGGTGCATCTAGAGGAGGAAGCCAGGGAGGAGGAAATGAGAGGCCCATCCCATTCCTCTGGGAAGTGTCTTCCTGTCTGGTTTCTTCGGTAGCTGGCACCACTTGGCTTCTATTTGTGTTGTGGACCCATTGCCTGGAGGGGAGGTGGAAAAACCAGTGCTCAAAACAAGGGCCCTGTGGGAGGAGTTCGGTGCTTAATGAATTATTCACCGAGGAGTGCAAGCACGGAGCATTCTGGAAGAAAAAGATGTTTTGCATAGGAAGCCCCCTAGACCCTGGGTGCCTCCCAGATGGAAAGCTAAACACATCTCAAGTGTGTTTGACTGATATTTGCTCCCCGATTCACTAAGCATAAGCCTGGTTTATTGTGTTGACAATTTCGTATCTTCAGAGCATAACGGATTCGTGGCAAACAGGAGCGCCCTGGACAGGGGAGACGTCGCTGAATGGGCTTTTCCTTAAATCCAGGAATAATCCCCTGTGCAAGAGATCCAGTTTGATGAACTAGTCAGTGTTCCCAAACCTCTGGGCTTGGGGGAGATCAGGATAGGGAGACATCTGGCCGTAGGCAGCTCAGCTCAAGATGGAATATTGTCCCTCCCAGCAGTGGATTGAGTGTAACCTGTGAGGCCTGTGGGGCTGCCTGAGACTGAGCCTCCTGCCCTGGGATGGGTACTGAGGGCCAGACAGCGTTGGAAATATGCTCCCCCCAAACTCCAGATACAAAGAAACATTGATTTAACACTGATTTCTCCTTGAACCAGTTGCCTTCTTTTTTTTTTAACCAACTTGTAGTCCGTTGTCTGTGGTCCTTCCAGGCAGGAGAGCACTGACGCTGCAGACAAGGACCAGCTGTGCGGTGGGAGGGTCAGCCTGGGGGGGGAGGGGGGCGTTGTGGTGGAGAGAGAGGAGGGGAAGCAGGCCTGAATGTCCTTACTTGGAGGGGTCAGGGGGTCAGTGACAGTGGCAAGGAACAGATTTTTCCAGCCGCTTTCAGGCCGAGATTTGCACTGCATAATCTGAATGCTTTTATCTGTTTCTGAAAATAGACAGGAATTTTTTCCACAGGCTGCTCCAATCTGGCTGTGGAGACACAAGGGAGGATCATGGGGAGAGAGTTGTCCCGAGTCCAGTAAGTGCGTTGTGTGACCCCTGACCTGCAGCTAGCCCTTCTCTGTATTGGCTCTGTGGAGTCACACTGTCTTAAGGCCCCTTGAAGTAGGGAGTCGAAGATGCTGGAAATACTTTCCATCCTGAATTTTATATAGCTTCTGATATACAGGACCAAAGAACCCCACGGTTAGTATAAAAGGCCTCTGTGAAGTGATACGTACCTATCCGGAGAGAATGGTTCATTGAGTCTGTCCAGGATGACACGTGGGAAATGTGGGAACGTAAACAGGACAGAAAGAAGAAAACGGTTTGGCCAGAAACTATAGTTTATGGTGGTTACCCATTCTGCACATCATATTCTCCACCTTTGTCCTGGATTTAGACTACAAAGAAGCACCACAAATTATCTACAAAGAGCTTCTGCGAGGTTAACTCTGGATTAAATCAGACTCCGTCTCTCAGCAGCTGGTCCCTCTCATCTCAGATCAAAAGGATCTTGAACCTTCTCAGTGAACTGCTGTCAAGCAAACAGCAGGGGAATCTCTAATATTATTTACATAACATTTTCTCTTTTCCAGTCATGTATTGGTTTCTTCTTGGTACAAGCCTATCTTATAAATATGGAAACCAAGGCACAGAAAAAGAAAACAAGGTTTAGGGTCACACAGAGAGTCAGAGGTGGAACTGGGGAGAAGATAAGAGCCTTTGAATTTCAGAGCAGTGTATCTAGGAACCACCTCTGCTTATTTCAACAAAACTTTATCATCACTATCCTCCCACCTACCAAGCACACAAAGTTATTTGTGTTGAGCATCCAGGAAAGCCTGCCAACTTTACTGGTTTCTCAACCTGGAGAATTTCTTGGGACCAGAGGTAACTGGGACGTCTTTGAGGCTGGTAAGGTTTTGGGGAGCTCCTCTGCAAGATTCCTCTGAAGTAAGTCTTGTTGGGAATGGAAGCAAGAGAAGAATGCCAGTTGGTTCTGAGATGCTGCCCATGTCTTGCGTCTCTGGGACCCCTCTGTTGTCCTCATGACCAAAGAACCTCATGGTTAACTCAGGTCACCAGTGAAGAGGAAAGAGAAAGAGCAGAAACGTGAACTCTCCCTGTCCCCTACTGCAGGCTGAGATCCCCTCTTGGACCCTCTTCTGTTGAAGGTCATGCCTGGGAACTGGAGTTGATGAATCATGTTCTGAGACCACATTGAGCATCAAGGGAAGCATCTCCTTTGCCAGCTCCCAGGAACCTCACCCTGGGTACTGCTGTTGTCAGGCAGGATTGCTGCCGTCACGGGAAGGCAACTGCAGTTGGGTACAACCTTGTGTGTCTGCCCAGTGGTTAGCTCCGGGTCACCAAGGAGAACAAGAGCGGGAGGAAGGATAGGGATGAGGTCCAAGAGATGTGGGAGAGTGATTGGAAAACAGAAACGCTGAATAGAACATCATTGGGAAGGGGCGTTGCTAAAAGGCTTTGAAAGTCACAGGAGATGCCAAAGATCAAAGGAGAAAAGGGGCAGCAGAGAGAACCGAGGTACACCCGTGCCTCTGCCAGCCGGAACCACAGAGCTTGTGACGGACCTGGACAAACTGCCCAACCCTCTTGGACTCTGAAGCACCACCACGCACTGGGCTTCAAAAGAAAGAAAAGCAGGAAGTTGGTGGTTTCAGGTCCTTGGAAAAGAAGTGGGCTGGCGGCTGACTCAGCCTCCTGTGCCCCAAGAACCCAGCACAACGCACAAGCTTTCCCATGCGGTCACTTGACCACCACTTGTAAACCACTCTGATTTGGTGGCGTATGGGGCCTGGTGCTTTATCAACACGATTCCTGACTTTCCCCAGTGCAGCTTCTGCGGAAGCTGTGGGCAGCACCTCTGTTGTTTTATAAGACTTTTATGGAGTACAGGGAAGGGCCAGACTTTTTTAAGAAGATACTCAAAATAGAAAAAGGAACAAACAGTAATGATTCCCCTTGATCCACCAAGAGGCGTGTGTATGGTGTGATGAAACACGTGGGCTTTGGTATCAGAAGGATGCAGGCTGGGATCCTACCTTTGCCAGTTTGTGACCTTGGGGAATTGGTTTAACATTCTTGATCTTTGGTTTTATCATCTACACACTGAGAGAATAACACATATTTTGCTGGGTTCTTGTAAAGTTTGGTGGTAAGATGGGCGCAGGGCCTGGTATTTAGAGGATCAATAACTGTTAGCCATTGGTACTCTACTCTGCTAGCTCCCACCACTGGCATGAGGACTAACTTCTCCAAGGAGCATTTTTCTAGAAGCCCCACCTCCCCAGTTATATATGTTTTTGTGCTACTTTGGAAAGGAACGATGATCATTTTATCTAAGCTATTCCTTTTTTTGTCCAAAGAGGTGACGGCTTGATTCAAGATCACAATGGATGCAAACTAGTGGCCAAAATGGGATTTGGGCACCTGGCTGCTTCCTCCTTACCTGCTGGCCTGTGTCTACAGGAGATCCTGATAGTCCTTGAACATGACCAAGTGCATTTATTTCCTGCTAAGTTACCGACTGGATGGTACTTCTTTGTGATGACTCTTCAGAGGAGAAGACACAGGTGAAAAGAAATGAACATGCTGTCTCCTCCAAGTACCAATTTCTTCCCCATTCCTTTACCATCCAGGCTACGGCGCAAAGCAGATAAAGCCTCCATCTCTTGGGTGCTGCCAAGGGGCAGTGGGGAGACTCCTGCTTACAGTGTGCGGGCGCCTCCCTCAAGACTTCACACGAGCCTCCCCTGCTTTCCGGGGAGGAGTAGCGGTAGGCACTTCCCACCATGGGATGCTTTGTCTGGCAGCCTTGGCTTGTGGGAAGCCATCCATGGCTGTGCAGGAAGTCATCTAAACTCTCTCTGCCGGTAAGAAGGTCCCAAACTGCCCAGAACCTTAGTAACAGCTGAGGCCCATGGAGTATAAACTACATTTACATAGTTCCATAGTCCAGAGAACTTTGGGGAAAAAAGGAAGAGGTAGCCTCATCCTTGGCTATTGTTGTCAATTCTCATCCAATGGAAAGTTTTGGGTTTTATTTATTTATTTATTTTTGGGTTTCTTTTCATGTGTGTATGTGTGTTATGTTAGTCATCGTACAGTACATCATTAGTTTTTGATGTAATGTTCCGTGATTCATTGTTTGCATATAACACCCAGTACTCCGTGCAATGTGTCCTCCTTATTCCCATCACTGTGCTAGCCCATTCCCCCCAACCCCTCTCCTTTCTAAAACCCTCCATTTGTTTCCTGGGGTCCACAGTCTATCATGGGACAAAGGGGCAACCCACAGAATGGGAGAAGATATTTGCAAGTGACACTACAGACAAAGGGCTGATATCCAAGATCTATAAAGAACGTCTCAAGCTCAACACCCGGAAAACAGATAACCAAGTCAAAAAATGGGCAGAAGACATGAGCAGATGCTTCTCCAAAGAAGACATACAAATGGCTAACAGACACATGAAAAAATGTTTATCATCATTAACCATCAGGGAGATTCAAACCAAAACTACCTTACACCAGTCAGAATGGTAAAGAGGCAGAAAACAACAAATGTTGGAGAGGATGTGGACAAAGGGGAACCCTCTTACATTGTTGGTGGGAATGCAAAGTGGTGCAGCCACTTTGGAAAACAGTGTGGAGGTTCCTCAAAAAATCAAATATAGAGCTACCCTCTGACCCAGCAATTGCACTACTGGGTATTTACCCCAAAGATACAGATGTAGTGAAAAGAAGGGCCACATGCACCTCAATGTTCATAGCAGCAATGGCCACAATAACCAAAATACACAAAGAGCCAAGATGCCCTCCAACAGATGAATGAATAAAGAAGATATGGTCCATATACACAATGGAATATTACTTAGCCACCAGAAAGGATGAATACCTAACTTTTGCATCAACTTGGATGGGACTGGAGGAGCTTATGCTAAGTGTAATAAGTCAAACAGAGATAGTCAATTATTACATGGTTTCACTTACTTGTGGAGCATAGGAGATAGCATGGAGGACATTAGGAGAAGAGAAATATGAAGGGGGATGATGGATAGTTTATGCATCTTTTTCAGGGCTGAGAGATCTGCAGAGGTGGAAGTTGGGAGGACATCCCTTCTAAGATGGAAGGAGAGAAGACTTGTGATGGAGAGGGAGCACTGCCTGGAGCCACACCCTGGTCTAGTCTTGCCTCAGGGCTGAGTTCAATGCAGAAAGAGAGCCAGTGATGGGTAAAAATGAGGGGTAACCTCTTCTCTGTCTCTTGCAAAAAGGGTGTGTGTGAGGGGGGCTAGGTGGGTGCCTATTTCCATGGTCGGGAAAGTTTTGTCTTTTAGGAAAATGGGTGCTTACGTGCTGAGTGGAGCAGAATCTATTTCCCAGAGGCCAGTGCACCTGGGCACGGAGACCTTCGAGCAGCCAGATGTTTGCAAGGCTATGATAGCAAAGCCAAGGGCACCTGCAGCTGGCCAACATCCCCCAGGGTCTAGGACTCAGGCAGCTTTGCCCTCCATCTGGGAGGAGGGTCTGTGCACACGTGAAGGGGAGGTCAGGCCACCGTGGGGATGGGAGGGGTACTTCCAGAGCTGAGGCCCCACTTGAGTCCCATGCCCTTTCCTCTCTCTCACCCATCCCCCCACGACTCTCTTCACACTGCCTCCCACCTGCGCACAAAGGAAGCCTGGCTTGTCTCAACGCTTGCAGTTCTGGCAGGACAGGGCCAGCCCATCCCTCCTCCTTTCCCTACGGGCACACATACGCACATGCACGGATGCACACAGCACACACTCATACTGTGCACATGCACACATACCACGCACATGCACGCTGCATATACCAGGTACCCCGAGCACAAGCACACCCATGCACACACACCAGGCTCATACACACATACAGCATGCGCACACCACGTACACCGTGCACGAGCGTGCACACACACCACACACGCACATCACCCGTGCACACATACATCACACACATGCAAGAACACTCACACACAGCATACAACCCACGCACGCCCCACACGCACACACCTGCATGATCTCCACGCCTGACTGGCTCAGTCACCTGACCTTGGTGCCTTCCATGGCGGGGCCCCCAGAGCCAGGAGCCCCGAGCCCAGCCCTGGGCTGGCGTGGGCTCTAAAAATAGCTGTGTCCGACGTGATGAATGGGAAGGCATTGGCTCTCCTTTTCCTGCCTCAGCTTCAGGGCCTGAATCATGTTGGGAAATGACATTCTGTTAACACAAGCACTTTTGTTTCCTCCCGCGCTCTCTCATCATCCGGTGGGGCCCCCGCCAGGATTGGGTTTAAATGTTTAAATCCTCCCCGGGGGTTCATCAACACCCCCAAACACTGACATTAAGAAAAGCCATAGGTACAAACAGAGAGAAGCATCCTGGGGTAAGGGGAGGGACTGCTGGGGCCCTGATACATTGCCACCCCAACACCACCAAGTACCCCCAGAACCCAGACACCAGGGCCAGCAAGGCCTCTGGGGCAGGGGTTCAGAAGCAGCCTGGGCTCACTCCGTACCGAGCTCAGGGGATCACTCAGTTAGAGTCAAGTGGATGGCACCCAGACGGATGACTTCGCCATGCTTCCACAACGGGGGCTCTGGTGCCACAGGCAATCAGACCTGCTGGCGAGCCGACTTCTCAGCAGTGCAGGGAAAGAATTTGAGAAAACTTTTTTAAAACTTCCCAGACTTTTGCAGTTCAACTTTTCATGACCCTTGTTCTAAGTTCTGTGAGGCCAAGGGCCCTGCTCTGCTGAATTTTGCATCCCCGTAAGCCCCAGTCTGGGTGCTTGGCTCTGAACAGGTGTTTGCTAAGTTCTTTCTTTGGGTTGGAAAAAAAACAGCACCTAGAGGGGTTCAGCGGGAGAACTAGAGTCATACACCTTTTAAAGAGTAAAAGGTGGGACCTCTAATATCTGGAGATTCTGGCAAAACCTGACACTTGACCTTGAGAAAGATCATTTCCTACAGCCTCGTCCAGCCTTGTTTCTATCCCAGCTCAGGGCTCCTTGGGAGCCTGTGGCTTTCCTAAGCGAAGGATCTGACAGCTCATTCCCGCTCAGACAGAAACCAGTTCCTCCTGTGAAGCCTCTTTTCTGGTCCCTACGTCTTGTTTCTATTTTTCTGCTTGGATGTATACAGGATCTGGGGCTAATGGAACCTGCTTTAGAGGGCTTTTTGGAAACATCCTCTTAACCTTTTAACCAGTTCTCAAGCAAAGCGACAAAAGCTTTGGGCTTAAGCAGTAAACCTGTAATTAGAGGCCTTGGAAATTCACGTTTCTCAGTTCTGAGAGTCTCACTGTTCACTGTTTAGACTAGGGCAGAATGTCACCAGCATTCAGACATGTGTAACCCGTAGGTCCGCCTGTGATCCTCTCTCCCATCTGTGTTTGGAAATGTGCAGGGACAGCGGTCTTAGTGGCCACTCACCTCCTTCCCCGCTCCCTCTACGTCCGCACCCCACCCCACCCCTCCAAATCACACACATGCCTGTCCTGAGTGGAGATGGAAAACTTGTGCACCAGGAGCCAAGGCCAGGAGAGTCTCCGGGGCCTGTGGTGAAAGGGATCCGCCTGCAGGCCCAGGGCAGCTGGCAGAGGCTTGCTGCGCACTTGTGAACTCTGGGGCACAGATTTGCTACCTGCGGCACGAGATTCATGTAAACAAGAGGCTGAGGTGGGAAGATCTAGAGCAGAGAGATAAGCAGACCCGAGAGACTCTTAGATTCCAAAAATGGGGGCACAGAGATTTGCCCTCTCTGGGTGCCTGAGATTGAAATACGTGTGGAAAGACTTTTGGCTGGGGAAGGCGGGGTCCAGCCGGGGCCTCTATCGCCAGCTTTCAGGGTGACCTTAGGTATCTTCATCGGTAAAATAAGGCACGGTTGATCTCTAACTCTGTGATGCTGACACACTTGTATTCACAGGTGTGGAAGGAATACATCATCAGAAGGAAGAGAGCAGCCTCCCTGGCTCACCAGGTTGGGGGTAGGATGTTCCAGGCGGTCCCTAAATAGAGGGCTTCCCTTTGGCTTTTTAATTTCTGGACTCTTTCTTCACAACCCTTTGCAATAGGTCAGAAGTGCCTGAACACCATTTGGCTTTTCTTCAGAGGCGCATTCCTAGTTTAGGGCTTCCCTCCCTACATCAGCTTCCTCTGAGGGTCTCTGTGCTCTCGCCCGCTCTCCAAACCTCTTGAAGACCTTTCCTGAAGCAACTCATTCTCACGCTGTCTTCTTTATTTCTTGTTTGGACACGGAAGTCTTTTTTTTTTTTTTTTTAAGATTTTATTTACTTATTTGACAGAGAGAGATCACAAGTAGGCAGAGAGGCAGGCAGAGAGAGAGAGAGAGGAGGAAGCTGGCTCCCCGCTGAGCAGGGAGTCCCATGTGGGACTCGATCCCAGGACCCTGAGATCATGACCTGAGCCGAAAGCAGTGGCTTAACCCACTGAGCCACCCAGGCGCCCTGGACACGGAAGTCTTTGCCTCTCTTTTTTCTATGCTTTAACTCTTATACTGTTCACCAGAGGGTATGTACAAGGCACTGCCAAGAGGAAAAGACCATGAAGACCTGACTCCTCCAACCCCCCACCTCGGTTATCTCTATGGAGATAGGGTTACCATGAAATCTCTGAGAGTCTGGGGAACCTTCCTTCTTGCAGTTAAGATGGCTAATAGATCCCAGGGATTTTCCAGAGTGGACCCAAAGCTCATCTTCAGGATATTTACAGAGCTGACCAGAAACTCCGGCACTGAACAATGCAATGCGTTTTCACATAGTACATGCTCACTTTTGCTGAATTCTCTCTATTTATAGGTGTCACTTCCTTGCTGGGGGTTACCTGCTCAGGAGGCTTTTGATCCGTATGTGAAAAAGCAACCAAAGTTGACCCAGCGGGCAGGCCAGCCGGCTGGCTCTCTCCTTCTTCTCTGTTTGTAGATGACAGCCAGATAACCCCATTCTGGTGGGTGCCAAAAAGGTAACTATTCTCAAATTGAAGGGGAAGGAAGTCTTTTTAAAAACATTTTTTTAAAAGTTGGGCCCTGTAACTTACCCTTTCTCTCAGTGAGGCATGGCTGGTTCCATGCTATAAAGATAAATGGAAGGCCAAGTAGGTCTGAGAGCCCCTCCGGGGGCGTGGCTGGGCACTGGACAAGTCATTTATTTCAGTGCATAGCCTGGCTTCTTGCCGGGCGCTCCAGTGTAAGCCCAGCTAAGGAGAAATACGAGGAGGGTGGATGACCCCCAGCGTGGGTCTTCTGCTTCCCAGCTAGGGCCTTCCAGCATCTGGTGGATGTGCACAATTAGTAATGCTTTTGAGGATAATGATTTGGTCTCATGGAAAAAGGAGAATTGGTCCAAGATAATGTCTGGTAAACTTTGACATTCCACCCTCAAGTGATCTTGCACTCATGTAGAATCACTAACCAGCTGCGCGATCATATTACAGAATCTTCCTCAAGGGCCAACTTGCTGTTGACTCCATCCCCAAATTCCAGATTTGCTCAAACAAAAGGAGCCGTGATGTGGAAGGAGCTGCAATCAGCCAGATGGAAGGGAGGTGGAGATTGCCAAGATTCCAAGCACCCTCTTAGCTGTTTTGGCCCAACATCCTCCTGCCCCCCCCCTTTTTGTACATGAAGAAAACTGAGATCCAAAGAAGAGAATTTCCTAAGGTCACCCAGTGGAAGAAGGGGGACAAGAGAACAGAACGCTCAAACCACGGAAGCCCCAGGCCAAGGTGCTCACTCACCTCTTAGGGGCTACCCAGCCCTCCTTGACCCTGTTCTTTAAATTACTTGTGCAAGTGAGGCTGTAGGCCAGAGAGGTGGTGGTGGATTTGCTTCAGTGCAAAGACACAAAGCTGTGTTGATAGAGTCTGCCAAGAGGAGAAACCTTGATGTTCTTGAGGGGAGAGGAGAAGGAAATGGTAGCAAAGTCCTGCTTTTCCTAAGCCACACACGCAAAGTTAAACAAGATGAAGCAAGTTGTCCAGGTCCATGATCCCACCCAGAACCCGAATCAGTGAGGTCTTTTCAGAGGATCATACAGAAAAGAGCAAATAATGTTAGTCATCCAATGGCAGGTCTCTTTAAAGCACCTACTCCGTGTGGGACATTGCACTCGGTGTTATGAGGGACGAAGAGAGTCAAGTGTGGCAGAGAGCTACAGCCTCAAGAGTCAGCCAAGTGCTTGTCAATGACCGTGTCTTTACAGGTGCACAAACACATGCGTGCACCCACTCATGGTAAGGGGTGAGTCTTTCTCCATACTCAATATATTCTCTTTATTCTGAGATTGTGTCTTATCTCTTTGGGCTATTGTAATTTAACTTTCTCAGTTTCAACAGTATCCTCCCAGTAAAATGCTGGCAACCCGATCAGGGTTGTCTTGAGTATTTTTGAAACACTATTGGTTGATGAGATCCAAAAGTTTGGCAAATGGAGATGTGGTTAAAAGGACATGGGCTGTAGGGACAGAGACATGGGTTCAAATCAGGGTTCAGCTATTTATTAACTATGTGATCTTGGGAAAGTTTCTTAAAACTGAGTTTAAGTTTTCTATCTGTGATGCAAAAAGTCCCCAAAGCAGTGCGGAAGTGCATACCTATGGAAGTATGTAAAAACATGATGGCCCATTTCAGAAATAGTTCGTGTGTGTTTGTGCACACAGGGACACCTACATTGTACCAGGTGCTGTGGAGCTAACAGGAGACCTTTAATAGTCTTTGATGTCAAGGAGTTAAAAATGTTGCTGGTAAGACAGTCTTCCTCACCAGAAAGCATGGGAGAGACATAAAGTCTAGTATATCTTTGTCTTTTCCCTGAAGAGTTTCTTTGGTTTGGTAACAGTGACAGAATTTTCAACTATTGCTTTCCACAGTTCACATTATATTGTTTTTCCATGACTGGTTTCAGTTTATACTAAGGCTCCCTCAAAACTCATAAAGTTCCCTTTAAAACCTCATAAAATTTCACCTGTGGATGTTTATTGCCCACAGGATGTGAGCTATGTCCATTTGGTTTTGATAGATTTACCATTATTAAACTTGGACCTCCATTTTCCACCAGTCTTATGAAGATGGCTGCCTTCTTATTTAGCACAAGGGGCTCTTCCCTTTGTCCTCCAGTGGATACAAATTTCAGCTCCCTAGGATTGAGCTGGTGACTCTCAATTGATTGGTGATTGAGCTCAGTGACTCTTACTCTTAGTCTCTTGAAGTCCAGGAATTTGCTCCAGCTCTGGGAAGTGCCTTTATGAAGGCACACTCCAAGCTTTCCAGCCTCCCCAGTCTCCTCCCAGCTGTCATTGCCAGAAATCCATCCAGAAGTGCTTGCTGAACTGCCCAGGGACTGGCATGTCATAGATGACAGGGATGTTGAAGATGTTCTTGCTAAATTCAAGGGCATTTCTCAAGAGCCCAGAAATAATCCAAAATAATTTCTTTATTGACTCTAGATTTAATCTCCTTGGGACATTCACCCATGGGTTCTAGTCCCATATGATAGTTTTATAAATATATGCAGAAAGACACCATGTTTCTCTTTTAGCCTTCCTTTTTCCAGGACAAATGCAACCATTTCTTTGCATCTGAATGTAGGCACCTGGTTTCTAGACTCCTTGTCATCCTGATTGGTCCCTTTTTGACTTCCCATTTGGGTGTGTATCTGAATCATACTGGTCTTTAGGGGTATATCTCAGCCTTCATGTCTCAAGACCCATTTCCCCAGGATAGAGCATAGACTTGGCTGTTGGGGTGTACTTCCAAGGTAGCCAACAAGTGCTCAAAGTTCACAGTAAGTTCAGACCCTGGCCAGGTACAGATCAATTTTGGGAGGTCCAAACAGGTAGGAAGAGCCCCAGACCAGAGAATCCAGAGCAATCTGGCAGTGTGGGCCACAGAATCAGAATTAAAGAAGAACTACAGAGTTACCAACTGGGATAATGTGTAGGAGGAAGGGGTCACCTACAGCTGGAAGTAACTCAAATTCTTAAGCCTAAGGGGATTTTGGGTCCTGGGTAAGTTTGCCATGTGGGATGATCAGAGAAGAAGCTGGAGGAACAGTTTGAATTAAGAATTATTTTTTTGAATTCTAAGCTTCAACAGAACGTGGGGTCAAAGCTATTGACCTTGTCTGTATCATCAAGATTCTTTTTTTTTTTTTTTTTGGAAGGGCAGACACCTTCCAAGTGTCTTCCAAAGGGCAGACACTTAAAACTCATCCTGTTTTAAGCACAAAGGAAACTTACTGGTTCATAAAACTCCAAGCTACTGGTCTGGGGGTAAGTCCTGCTTCAGAAGCTATTGGATCTAGGTGACTCCATCTCTTAGCTCTAAGTAGGTGTTCCTCTTAAGCCCATGTTTCCAAGTGGTTCCTTCCAGAAGCTTTCATTCACTTCCTCCTAGTTTCAAATTCAGCTAAAAATGAATGTTTCCTAAGAACTGTAACAAAAAGTCCCACAATTGGGTCATGCACACATTTTTGGAGCTCAGAGGTGGGCAGCTTACCATGTGAGGCAAAGAATGGTGGAGGGGTAATTTCCCAGAAGGAAATGAGGGTGGACCTGGGGAAGCTCAGATGGTAGATGTCCAACACTCTGCTCCCCTCCAGATTAGCTCTGGGGATCTGGGGACAGGAGGCTGGAGATGGGGCAATGAAAAGAGCTGGCAATGGCATTGAGTTGAGAGTGTCTGTTGGTTGGAAGACCTCTCCTTTGTGAAAAATCAGCCCAGCAGTTCAGACACAGTCCAACCAGTGAGAGATAGAAAGGGACCATCTCCATATTCCAGGCTCTGTGCCTTAACAAAAGCCCAATCCTGGATTGCATGGGCTATTCTGAAGTTTCAGCACTCCTACTGGATCTTCTGCACATCAATTGTCATTAAGGTGCTCCATGTCCATCCTTTCTCAGCTGTGATGGTGGATGTTCAGGATTTTGCATTTAGCTTTGTCCCTTTCCAAATCAAGGGACATGTTCCAGGATAAAGAAAGAACATTTTGAGCCATTTTGCTTCTCTTCATTTTCTCTTCCTCTGGAAATAATCACCACAAAGCCTCATTATAATTTTAAAATTCAAGGCTTTGCTGGGTTTGGTAAGCCAGGGTCTGACTTGGACGTCAATGCCAGCACCAAACTAGGCTCAGCCTGGATCCTTGCTGAGTTATTTATCTTCCTCTGATCTTAATCTCAACATTCTTGTGAAGGCATTTTTGGGAGAGGGGTACCCCCCTTGAAGAGGCAGGGTAATTTCATCCCTTACCTCTGCTTCTTTTCTTTTCTTTCATTCTTTCCTGCTTGTTTGCTTTCTTACTTGCTTTCTCTTTTTTCTGGACAACAAGAATCTTGTCCTTTCCTGTCCTCCCTTTCAACTCTTCTACTCTCTGAACAGGGACCTTTCCTGACAAAGTAATGTCGGAGGTGACAAATCATTTATGGGTCACATACCCCTGTCCGTCCCTCCTCTTGGCTACTTCTAAGCTAAAAAGTCTGGAAAACGTCAGATGATTTAGAAAGTGAGCTAAATGTGTTCTTCATGCTTCTCATTTGGTGCCAGGGAGCAGAGCAGTGGCTGATGCAAGAACTGGATAGAGTAGGAGTTGAGCTTAAACAATAAATGATAGGGGTGCCCAGGTGGCTCAGTGGGTTAAAGCCTCTGCCTTCAGCTTGGGTCGTGATCCCAGTGGTCCTGGGATTGAGCCCCACATCGGGCTCTCTGCTCAGCAGGGAGCCTGCTTCCTCATCTCTCTCTGCCTGCCTCTCTGCCTACTAGTGATCTCTGTCTGTCAAATAAATAAATAAAATCTTAAAAAAAAAAAAAAAAGAGAGAGAGAGAGAGCCCAAAGAATAAAATTGTGCAGGGCTCTCATAGCATTATTAAAAAAAAAAAAAGATAAAAGATAAAAAGAACCCATCCATAGCTAAAGACTCCTACACAAAGTACTTAGGAAGAGCACTCAATGGGGAACCATGCAAAGTTGTGGGTCTTCTGTTGAGGCTGGAAGACGGGCAGGGCAGGGCTCTGCCTGCAGGATGTTCTAGGTTACTGCACTTGGGGCCACTGAAAAGGGAGTGATGACATGAGGCAATTGGAACAGTGGGGACAGGGCTAAGCAAAATCTTAGTGTATGGACAGATGTGACACTTATGACATCCACAGGTGGGGAGAAGGCAGCTATGGAGAAAAGGCCCTCATGGGACAGTGACTTGCACCCCTACTCCTCAGCATGTTCAATAGGCTGGTCATACTCCAGTGGGGATGGAAGCCTACAGGTTTGGTCTTTGGGAGCATGCTGCCCTTGTCAATGGTGAAGACTCACCTAGTTACTGCTGACTCCACTTTTCTCCATGAATCCCCCCAAATCATCTTTCTACCCCCAACTCATACCACCCTAGTCCCCTGGTTTCCAGGGTCCTGCTCCATCCTGCTCCCAACCAAGAGATCTCCTCTGCTTTCCAGGGGTGGGGGTGGGGGTGGGGGAGTGCAGCAGCTCAAGTGAAATGGTCTGGTCTTCCCCCATGCTCTCCCAGTCAATGTTGAGCATAAACTATCTTGTTTCCTTCAGGGCTGCCTGTTTTGATGTCATGAGCCTTTTCTTTCAACAAAACCCTTCTTGTATAAATAAAAAAATCAGTTTTCAAGATTTTTAAATTTGGAAGAGAAAAAAAAACATTGGCTTTCCCCCTCTGCATTCTTATTTGAATAATCCTAATTATCACCAAATGACATGGATGTCTTGAGGAGAATTAAGACCAAGAAAGCATAGAGAAGCACAAAGATTACTATTTCAATACATAATTAGATTTCATTCTCATTGGTTGTTTGTAGACACAAAATTAGGTAGCAGAAAACTGACCTCCATAGATAACCTTTTTGAATAATAACCACTGGGTTGAGATGTCTTTCACAGACCATACAATTCACTCATTTAAAGCATATGATATAGTGAATTTTATTATCATCTTCACAGAGTTGTCACAAACAATCTTTCAATATAGGCAGTGCTTTGAGAGAGTAGATAATGGGATGATGCTGTTTCATTTTTTTCCCCCAAATTCTGCAGAAAGTCCAACTCAAACATACTACTCTCAACCCTGTGTAAAAGCCAGTCCAGTGTATCTGGGGGTACCAGCCCCACACCTGTTCCACACTGGGTTAGGGGAAAGGGACCTTACCTTTGCAGATGAGCCCTTGACATAGATTCTATTATGTAGTTTTCACAAAAAGATTTTTCCTTTGGGGGGGTATTTTATCCCCATTTCTCAGATGAGGTAACTGAGATCAGAGTCACCCAACTAGAGAGTGTTAGAGCTGGAGATTTTACTGTAAGTCTACATAAATCCAAAGCCATTATGTCCAAAGCTCCTTCTGCTGCCTTAGATTGCCTCAGGGGGTAAAAGCTTAAGAGTGATCTTGGAAAGTACCTGAACTTAGATTCTGAAATTCTCTACTGTTCAGGAAACTCTTCACAGAATGCTATGCCACAGACTGGTGTTCTTGAAATGTGATTTTGAAATCACTGCTGTAGCCCTAAATTGAGACTCCAGAAGGTTTGGAGAAGACCTTGCTATTGGCTTCCCTCAAAAGGAACAGATGATATGGCCTGGTGGTCTAGTGCTGTGGGCTCAGATCATGGATACTTCCAGAATCATTCTGGCACTGCCTTAATGCTGAAGACCCAGTCCCCGGGGCAGAGGGGCAGACTCCTAGGGTTTGAGCAGACCAGAGTAGAGACAGGTCTGCCTGCACATGGGACAGTCAGCCCTCTGATCTCAACCTCCCTCTCCCTCCTTGGACTTCTCAAACCTTGGGTATATTTTCTTTTGCTTCCCTGCCTCCCTCTTTGAACTTGCTCTTGTTCCTTTCTGTTCCAATAAAGTCCTCATGGAAAAGACCTAAAAGACTGGTGATGCCTCAAGTTGGTAGGTAAAGGGGAAGTCTCATCTACCAAGGCTGGAAATTTAAAGTGGTGTGCCCCATTTGGAAGGCAAATGACCGTATCTGTGAAAGACTCTAATAGGCAAATTCACAGTCTCAACAGTTTCAGTTCATGAAATGGAAACACTTGCAAAATTGTGCAAAGATGTACATGCAACATTGCTTGTTAGAGTTCTATTTGTAGTTGTAACTATTTAGAAATAATCCAAACATGCATCAATAGGGGACTAGTTAGGTAAATTGGAATGACCACATCAAAATAGTATGTAGCCATGAAAAAGGTAGTGCTCTCCATATTTTCATGGAGATAAGCAAGCTGATTTATATGTAAGTGGTTGAGAACAACATGCATATGGTAATGGTTAACGTTTATTAGGGACTTACTGTATGTTGGACCTCTGTGCTTTCATTTGTTGTCTTACTTCTCAACATGACCCTATGAATACTATGGTTGTTCCTATTTTCAGATAAGGATTACGAAAACATTTTTAAATCTTGTGCCAGTGCCATACAGCTAATAAGTCGCCAACCCAAGTTGGAAACCTGGATCCCTCTCTCTCCTGAATTTCCCAGGACAATCACATTTTTGTAGAGAATATGAGGAAAGTCTATGCACCTATTGATGTTAGCCTGAGTGTTAAGTACAGAAAAGTTTGCTTGGTGGACTTGATCTATCTAGACTCCCTGTGTGTTCTCTCCTTCCATCCCAGGCAGAGTTAATCACTCCTTCTGGGGGTTCCCAGAGCCACTTATGCATACCTTGAATCCCCTTTACTAACCTCCACCTTAAACTTTGGTTTCTATGTTTGTTGCTTCTATTATTATGCTCTGTCCTCAGGGGCTGAGTCTGACTTGCTCGGGTTTATGCCCCCCATTCCTTGCATAGAGCAGATAAATGGCCTCAGAACATCTTTTGAAACTGTACGAGGGTGTCATGCACACTGAGCCAAGGTCAGAGGATCAGGTTCAGGGTCAAAGTGTCAAGATAGATAGTCACTGTGGTTATTCTGGGAAAAGGGCCTGCCAAGCAGACCAGGAGCTACGTCTCCAGCATGCTAGGGTTACCTGAGCAGAACACGGAGCCCCACCATGAAGTCTTCCATAGGCTGGGGCAGATTTGCTTGGAAACTAGTGAACCCTAAAGCTGCAGGACCTACCAAGATCTGATACCTAATTTTGTAATCTTTACCTTAGAAAGGACATAAGCTTCGAATCTGGATCCACCCTTTCCAGAATGTCTCCTTCCTTCTTTCTCTGGGGTGTACATTTCCCTCCCCTTTTCCTGTGCTGATCTGATTTTTCTGAAGCGCACCCTTCAAAGCCACGTTTCTCTGTTGAGTGTCCCCTTCATCAGTCACCTTAACTGTCACCTTCTGCACCTCAAAGCAATGTTCCCCAGGAAGGCAGAGTGCATGCATGTCTTGGGTCTCCAGTGGTGTTCAAACATTCTTAGAAGCCCAGAGGAAGAAGCACACTTATCTGCCATCAAACCTCAAAGGTCAACTGAAATGTCAACTGGCCTCTGGCACCAAGCTGCAATTGTGCCTCGTCACATGGGGACACCAAGTGCTCGCGCCCACTAGAAGCCTGGATGGCAAACACATTCATCTATGATTCATTAGAACACAGAGAAATGAAGTCATCTTAATAGGTCGTTAAAAATAAAGTCATTTAATTGGTTGGAGACCAAATCTTTCAAAAGCAAATGTTTAGGGAGAAACACCTGGAAGCAGAAGTATGGGGACTCACTCCCGGACACCTTTAGTCTCCAGCATATTAGACAGCTCCAAAACAGAGAAGATCCTGGAACAGGGAGCAGGCAGTTCTGAGCAGGTCAGGTGAGCATAAGCAGAAAGCCCACGTCCTCATCAGTGCAAGCCTGTCACTCCCAGTGTGGGGCTCCCAGAAGGCTCCCTCTGAGCGAGACTTTTTATTTTAAGGAAGTGATTACTGAATGAAAATCCCTTCAAGCCCTGGACTCTGTTCACGTGGCCCACCTCTCCTGGTGGTAGACAGGAGAAGCCGCCTTTGTGCGGCACCTGGTTTAAGATATATATTTTTTTAATTTATTTGAGACAGAGAGAGAGAGCATGAGCAGGGAGGGTTAGGGAGCTGGAGAAGCAGAGCTCTGTTGAGAAGAGAGCCGGATGCAGGGCTTGATCCCAGGACTCCAGGATCATGACCTGAACCAAAGGCAGATGCTTAACTGACTAAGCCACCCAGGGCGCCCCAAGGGTGGTTCATCCCCTCTTAGCCCGTCTCAGCCCAAGAAACCCCCCAAAGACAAGGTCTGTGCAAGCGAGGTCCTACAAAAGCAACTCATAGATTGCAGAAATCCTCAGGAAAGGAAACAGTTGCCTTCCCTATAAATGGCAGATGCCCCCTCTACCAGGTGTCCTGTTCCGTGGCCCCAGCATGACCTTCCTTCACTTCTAGAACTGACTTCTCCAGCATAGGATCGGGGCTTCCTCTGCCACATTCGGGGGCTCCTGGGAGGTGACTTGTGCCTTTCAGAGTCCTGATGAGACTTTGCAAACCCCAAACAACATATAGCAGAGTCATTGCTCAACTGATTCCTTAAATACCACCACCTGGGGTAGACATGGGCCAGCTGTTGAACAGCTGTACCACTTTGGCACTCAGTCCCAGAGGTGGAACAGAGACGCAATAAAACAAGATGAAGAGGCACCTCCCGGGCAAGACACGCTCAGGGAGAGGGGAGCAGAGCCCAGCAGTGTCAGCTCAGCCCCTTGGCCTGGCTTCACCTTGTCTTTCCAGTTTTATTATAAATACACTCATATAAAGCTAAGTACCACTCTACTTTTGTATAACACTGTATAATTTAAGCACTTCCCATGCATTATCTCCTTGGATCCCTTAGCGCTTAAAATTGTTTAAAAATTAGCTAAATTTTTAATGCTTTTAGAATTTTCCCCACCCAATCCATGTATCCTTTGCAAACGTTGTCTATCACTTTCTAAGGAATGCCATGTATACATGCAGCCCCCCCCCCCCAATCCCTTTCCCCTTTTTTCCCCTCTCTTCTCTAAAGCTGCCATTCCTCCTCTGGCCAGTTCTCTTAATACCATAATTATAGGTTTTGGCAATTTTTACTTTCCTGTCCTAATCTCTAAGATGGTAATCCTTTGTTCCTTTTTCCACTCACCTCTGGAAAAAATGTGTTCTTCGTCCCCGTGGCTTGCTCCTCAACTCCAGCTCCCACACTAGCTTAGCGGATTGTCTACAAATTCCTTCATGATGAAAGGACATTTAGAGACACAAGAATGACCTCTACCGAATCACCTTGTCCCTACGTCACTGTCTGGTGGCTGCCTTTCTGCCCCCAAATGTTACATTGTCCTGAATCCAGCTCTTCCACTACTCACCAGGTAGCCTTGGAAATGTGCCGTAAGATCTCTGAAGCTCTGAGCTTCTGTTCCCTCAATGTAAAATCAAGACACTAGTAGAACCAATCTCATAGGCTTATGATGAAGAACTAATGAGACAATGGGTCCTCCATGTCACAGAGACCGATGGCCAGCTTGGCCTTGGTGCCACAAGCTTGCATCTTAAGCTGAGCGTGGAGCCTGATGTGGGGCTATGATCCCCGGACCCTGAGATCATGACCTGAGCCAAAGCAGACTCTTAACCAGCTGAGCCACCCAGGCATCCCTGGAGATCCTGGATGAGACTTAGAGTCTTCATTCTTGGTGATGGGCAGTGGGGGCAAGCATGTATAATAGAATAGGGTATCCATGGTGCTGAGAAGCCAAAGGAGTTCCAGTAGCAGATACCATTCAATAGCTTATTAATATTCTTTAAAAATTACTTTCTCTTGTGCCTTTTCCACTGTTGAAGTAAAAATACAGTTCTTGACTTCCCAGCTTCCTTGCTGCCAGACATGACCATGTAATGCAGTCTGGTAACTGAAATGTCCACTGGGGCAGACTTAGCTTCCAGAGACAAACACAAAGCCTTGGGAGGAGAAAGCCCTTCACCCCTTCCCATCTTCCTGCTTTGAACATGGATGCAAGGCTGCAAGGAGCATAGCTATCTTGCAACCATGAGGCAACAAGCAAGGGGTGAAGTCTGGGAGGCCAACCATGGAGGAAAAGACCTCAGTGGAATGACTGAGCAATGGCTCCCCTCAACCTGCCTATATCCTCATGCTTCAACCATGACTCTCCTATTTGCTTAAGCTATAGTTGGGCTTTCTTTGCAGTTGATTATAATCCTAGCTGGTATAAGAGCAGGGATATTACAATTGAAAAAACTTATAACTATCCCCTGAAATGGGGTCCTGTGAGGCACTAGGTGATGTTGGATGAGTTGGCTATGTGAGCCGTGAAAAACTTAGGTGATTGTGGAACTGACAGAGAGAACACTCTTTTCGCCCAGGGGCTGTGAGCTGCAGAAGAGGACGAGAAGAGTGTCTCTCATGCAAGACGTAATTTGAGGATATGATGCTCCTTGGAAGATGCCCAGTGTGATCCTGGGCGAGAATCGGCCCGAGACAAGCATAGAAGAGTAGATGAGCCAACCAACCCCGGGACTGACCAACTCCTGACTGTACTTCAGAACAAATGGACAAGATCGAGTTGAGTTGAGCTGTGGATAATTCAAGGAGATCGCATGCTCATGAAACACATTTTAGTTATCTATCTTCATAATTACTGCATTTTGAGTATTTGGGGAAAGGGGACCGTCTAAATGTCTAATGTCAGGCACGCTGTCTCATGTCTAAAATGGGGTTTATTTTTCTCAAATATTCTTGGTCTTTATAAGTTTCATTTGAAAAGTGTCAATTATACCTTTTTGCTCTGAAGATGAGAACGGTGCTGCTCCTGACTTTCCCAGGTGAAGAAGTAGAGAGAAGCCAGCCGAGCTAGAGCAGAGGAATGGAAACTCTAGGAACAGGGAGGCTGCAGAGACACTGTGTCAGCCTCAAGTCTTCACAAGTTCTCCCTCCTTGACCCACTGATTTCCTTCCCAACAGCCCTACATTGCTTTTTTTTTTTTTATTTTTATTTTTTTTAATTATATGAAACACAGAGAGAGAGTGAATACAAGTACACAGCGGGGAGGGCAGAGGGAGGTGGGGAGGGGAGTCTCAGGCAGACTCTGCACTCAGTGCAGGGCAGGCTCCTACAACTGAGATTATGACCTGAGCTGAAACCAAGAGTCAGGCGCTTAGCCAACAGCACCACCCAGGAGCCACTACCTTGTTTTAAATTAACACCACTTTGGGGTCGCCGTTGGTCACTTGACTATTTTCCCATGCTTTGTTGATGTGTAGGACATTGTAGTCAGTGAAGTTACTAGGCTCAGGAGCATGCTCCCTGTCTTCAGGCTGATGGGTGCTGCTTTCTGGACCTGTTGTGGTGGTTTGCAGGGCTGTCACCTGCGTGGCTCTCAGGAGGTCACCTGTGATCTGGCCTTCTCCCCACTATGAGCCACAGTCATCTTTCCCTTAGTCCTCTGATGTATCAAAAGATCTTGTCCTTTTTTCTTGATTAGCCATCTTTATCTTCACCCATCTCCATGATCCTGTTGATGGAGACATTCCTCATCTGTTCTTTGATGTTTGCTATTTCTGCTTCACTTCCTTTGCCTTTACGGGGCAGGGGGAATGCTCCACACTGATCACTTCTGAGCAAAGGGAGAGCTATTCCGTTAAAGTCCTTGGCATGGTGTCTCCCTTTGAGCATTTTTTAATGTATTTTTAACATGTCCTATTTCTTCATGGCATCTTGAAAAGGGAGTAAGTCTCCTCTCCCCTTAATAATCTTTTTTATAGTTCTAATTTCTTCCTGTTCCACTAGGAATTTGCATATTCTCTATTTGATCTTGCCAAGTTTCTAAGACTTTAAGAATTCCATTTTGATCAGGCGAGAGAATCATGGTCATCACCCCACTTTCATGAGCTTATGACCTTGAGTCAATCACTTAGCTCTGTGCACCCCTGGTTTTCCATTTACATTTAAGGATAAATATACTTACTGATATTTGAGGATAAATATCCTTTACTGAAAGGCAAGGGACAAACAAGATAATCTCTCAAGCTTCTTTCCTTCTTTAACACCTGGACTTCTATGATCATAAAGAGATGGTTTTCATTTTGTAATAACCTTTATTTCATGCATGTCCTGTTCTTTTCATTACCCTATTACTCTCTCACTTTTATTACATTTACGTCATACTGTGGGAATGATAAAATTTATTTAGTCCTTACAGTGTTCAGATACCTTTCAGATTTAGCATCTAGCTTTGTTCCACGGCTAACACATGCAAGTAATGGGACCTGAATTCTGTATCCTTAAACATGGTCACACAGGGGCACCTGGGTGGCTCAGTCAGTTAAGCATCTGACTCTTCATGTCACCTCAGGTCATGATCTCAGGGTCAGGAGATCAAGTCCTGTGTTGGGCTCTGCGCTGAGTGTGGAGCCTGCTTGGGATTCTCTCTCTCCTTCTCCGTCTGCCCCTTCCCCACCTCCTGTACACGTTCTCTCTCAAAAAATAAAATAAAAAGATTGTCACAGTGTGTAATTGTCCTATGTTTCCTCTCTGTCACTCTACTTTCCCCCATATAACATTATATTAGGAACTCATTGCAAAGTTAACATATGTAGCATAACATAGGTAACATTTTTATAAATGATTGTCTAATATTCAACTGTATGGATTACCATAATATGTCTAATCATTCTCCCACTGACATAATTATTTTCAATTTTTTGCTGAATTTTTTGATGAATGTGCTTATCAGACATATATATTCATGTAATTATTTCTGTAAGATATTTTGTTAGAAGCAGGATTATGACTTCTAGGATATGCTCACTCTTAGTTTAATAGCAATGAGACCTAAATCATTGCATCCATATATGACTTTTTAACATTTGGCTTGGCTGTGTCCCTTTTTGTCATGACAATTCAATTCTTTTCTCTACACTTAAAATATGGCATTACCTAAAAAATATATATGCCCTCCCTTTGATGCAAAAATTCTAGAAATTTATCTTATAGAAATAATTAAGGATGAGTACAGAGAATAGTTACAAGGATTTAAAAAGTTATCACTATTAAGTGCCTTTTATGTGCTAGGCATTACATAGTATTTTAAATATATTATTTCACTTAATTATAACAATACGTTCTGGTGTAGGTACTATTTTTTAAAATAATTTTTATTTTTCTTTATTCTCCATTTAATATCATAAGCGGTTTTTATTTTTTGCATGAAAACAGGTAGTTTTTTTAATTAAAATTTTTAATTTTTTAATAAACATATAATGTATTTTTATCCCCAGGGTTATAGTCTATGAATCGCCAGGTTTACACACTTCACAGCACTCAGTAGGTACTATTTTTAAACTCATCCCACAAATGAAGAAACTAAGCCTTAATGAGATTAAGTAACTTTCCCAAAGATATGTGATTGATACACAGGAAATCCGGGAACTGACTTAAAATTTGTCATCAGAACCCATAGGATTAACCACACACAAACTCCTTCTGGCGCAGTATGCAATAAAGGAATGTTGGAAATAACCGAACTATCCAAAAATAAAGAAATGGCTAAATAAGTAGGATATATTTATGCAACAAATATTATATATAAGCATTAAAATTGTGTTGCCCAAATTTCTTTCTTATTAGAGAATAAATATGACAAGATATTCCTGACTTTGGGTTATTTAAAAAGAGATATTGCAAAGTGAGATGATGATGATCCCATATTCTTTTTTTTTTTTTAAAGGGAATAAACCCAGTTCCTTCTACATGCAAGGAAGAGCAGGAAGAAGATGATATCGGTGTTCATAGGATTGAGAGTAATTTAATATTTTAATATTGCCTTTTGATTTTTAAATTTCTTCTGACTTTTTCTATAATAATTATATATTACTTTTGTAAGAAGATTAGATTAAAACTAAGTCTTTTAAAAAAGATTTTATTTATTCATTTGAGATAGAGAGTGAGAGAGAGCATGAGCAGGGCAAGGGAAAGAGGGAGAAGCAGGCTGCCGAGTGAGCAGGGAGCCCGACAGAGGGTCCAGTCCCAGGACCCGGAGATCATGACCCCAGCCAAAGACAGTTGCGTAACCAACTGAGCCCTTAGATGTCCTAAAACTAAGTCCTTTAAAAGTAACAAAAAGGAGATCCAGTTTTGTCCAAGAGGTTCTTTGTTTCTGTTTTATGTATTAGAGAAAGAAGTTCAAACCCACTTCAATTATATTATTGTGATTATATATATAATATAATATTATAGTATAGTATATTAATTAATTATACTATATTATATATAGTATTATATGATACTATATATAATTATACTATATATTATATATAATTATACTATTAATAATATATATACTATATATAATATATATATTAATATGTAATATATATGACTATATATAATATATATACTACATATAATTATACTTATATTATATTATATATAATTATAGTATAATTATATATATATTAATTACTATACTATATATAATATACTATTAATTAATATACTATACTATTATATTATATTATATATAATCACAATAATATAATTGAAGTGGGTTTGAATTTCCAAGAAAGTTATTTCACCTATTTGATATTCTAGCTTGTTTTGGCTATCATCCATAAACTGACATAAAATAATCAACCTTTCCTTTATATATTTGCAAATCTGGTGTATTTTTTTAATTTAACTTTTGCTTTTATTCTTTCACTTTCTCTTTTACATTTGTTCCTCTTTCCAACCTGCTCCCATAGCTTCTGGAAAACCCACATTCCTTTCAGTGCCTTCCTTCTGCTTTTGGAGATGTTGGGCTCAGACACAGCTTTGGCCTCCCGCCCCTATCTCCTGACACTGCAGAATTTCTGTGGAACCTTTTAGTTCATTCCATAGGAGGTTAACTCCAACAGCTGCTCCTATATAACTAGGGTTTTAGAGTTTAAAAGTGCCTTCATATGCATACACTTATTTGATTTTTCCCAGTGGGTCTGTGTAAGAAACAGGAAAAAACCTTATAAATCCCATTTTACAGAATAGAAAACTGAGCTTCAGCAAATTTCACCTCAAGAAACCCACACATCTAGCAAGTGGCAATGCTAAAGGAGCAAAACCTGACCTCTTGATTCTAAGCCCAGTACTCTTTTAACCACCCCATATGACCTCTGAAGAGAGTTATCAAAGACCATCAGATAGAGAACTATTTCCTAGATCTAAAACCTTATAGCTTAGGGATGCCTGGGTGGCTCAGTTGGTTAAGCCACTGCCTTCGGCTTAGGTCATGATCCTGGAGTTCCAGGATCGAGTCCCACATCAGGCTCCCAGCTCCTTGGGGAGTCTGCTTCTCCCTTCTCATGCTCTCTCTCTCTCTCTCTCTCTCTCTCTCTCTCAAATAAATAAATAAAATCTTTTTAAAAATAAAAAGAAAAACTTATAGCTTAATTGGGCAAACAGATCCTTTTAATATCCCAAATGGGACCTCATCAGTGTTTTCAGTCAAGGTAACTCTGGGTTAAAGGGCACCCTTGTCCCAGACACCACAGACACAGAGCTATCCATGGTCCTGAGATCACTTGCCTTGAGCCCACACTGACCCTGTCGCTCTTGCCCATCTGACTTACTCATTACTCTATCATCACTAATTCTTTCGACTCTCAGTGACTATTCTATCTCATGTGGCCTCTGTTTCTTTTCTTGGTTATTCATTTCAGCAGGACTCTGGATCAGTAGTGTCTTCTGGTCCATAGTTGCATACATGCTCCTTAAAAACTTTTTCTTACATTTCATACTTTTTCTTAAAAACTTTTTCTTACAAGGTTGTTATCCTTAAATCCAGGAGTGATTTTCTCCACTCATCTTCAGCCTTGAAAAATGAATACTAATCTGACTCCAATTTTTCTTTTTAGCCTTCTGCATATTTATGCCATGTGCTTCATGTGTGTCTGTCTTCAGTCTTGCTTTACCTATATTCAATAATGTCTTTTCTTATGTTTGTATTTTTTTTCTCTTAAATTTAACTTTTCTCTTCCTTGCCTTCCCAGGTTTTATGAATGATTTGTTTCTATTGCCACTTTCCTACTCCTGGGGTTTCTGATCCAACAGTAGTTAATCAATATGCTTCTTAGTTTTAATTTGTCTGATCTCGATCAGTATCTCTCAAAAAAATGATCCCCATTCTGTGCAAGTAAAAAGCCTCTGTGGCAATCACTAACATTTAGATTTCTGGGCTCCATCTCTGACTGATTCTTCTGCTTTGGCCTGGGGCCCTTCTTCTTCTGGATTCCCTTACTATGGACTGTGATGCCCTTGTTCCCAACAAAGCCCGGGCCCAGATGACAAAGTCAATCTGTGCTCTGCTCTCCAAGACCCCATGCCGTCATTTCCTTCAACGGTATTATTGCTCTGCTGCCCTTTGCCCCCATTGGACTGTGTGTGAAGGTTAAGAAATGCCCGCATAACATAACTTCAACAGTTGTGTGCAGTACTTCAAGCTCTAATACATTTAATCATGACATAGGACTTAAAGAAAGGAAGGAATGCTTGAATGCTTTTAACTAGGAGCTAAGGAGTGATGGCACAGGAATTCCTGCCTGTGTGGAGTTGATATGGGTATTAAAAGCCATGTAGAATTTCTAGTGAAGTACAATGCATGTTTGGCAAGAATGCCCTGGGAACTTCAGGCTTGGGGGTTAAGAGATTTGAGAAGTAAGTAAGTCTAGGGAGGTAACTTGAGGCCACATCATGTAAGGACTTCAATGTCAAACTAAACTGGAAGTGGGAAAAGCCTGTAACTCTTATCATTAGAACAGGCTGTCTTCACGCATGCATGGGAAAACCACAGAATCCTAAATATTATTTTACAAATGATAGCACAGATTTGGACATATAAAATGGAGAACTTCAGCAAAAACAGAAAATGAGACAAGCAGAGAGACTAGGAGCAAGATGGTGACAGCAATTCTGAGCCTCACATGGGGGACACACACTCAAAGAGTAGCCCTGGAGAGGGCAGCCCTCCATGTCAAAGAGCAAGCTGACTTGTGCTGGCTTCCTGATGAGTGTTCTGAGTCTAAAAGATAGCCTGAATCTTGGGGTCTTTGTGATGTCTTTCACATTGTAGTAATGGTAAATAAATAAAAACTCCTATAAATGCATCAAGCCACTAGGGTGGTGAAATAGGGGAGCGTGGGAAAAGGTGAAGTTTAAGTCCGAACTAAAGGCTGAATTTCTAAAGCATGCATTAGCTGCATGTGGCTAAAAATAGCCACCTGTTCCAGGTCGGATTGCAGATTGGGAGAGCTCTTCACATACCATATTCAAAAAGCATCTGTCACCCAGTAACCATGGCAACAGGCATCCCTGAATAGATGTAGAGAGATGTTTTTGGAATGAAGCTGGAAAAGGAAGTGGACATAATAGCCTCTGGGTAAGGGGTGAGAGTTTCTGGTCCACCCATGAGTTGAAGCCTCATCTTTCTTTCCTACTTCCCAGTCCTTCTAATTTTGCACAACCATTGGTTCTTATTTTTTCTGAAGAAGTAACCTCTAGAATTAATTAGTACCTTTCAATGGACTGAATAGGGAGAGAAGAAGGAAAGTAGTCTGGGACATCTACTGACATGAAGAGATGGGATAGGAAGCCAACCAGCATTCGGGAACTCCTGGAGAAGGAAGTGGCTCAGAAACTAATGTGCACTATATAATCCTGCTATTTGCATATTTCCTTTGTCAGTGATCCTCTTAAAATGTATTTGTCACTTCATGTTGACAATATTAAAATGTCATGGATCTGTCCTTTTGTTTCTATTGCTTTTTATTCTTTGTAAATGCCTTGAAAGCAGGGAGTCCTCTTGTAGCTCCCCACATAGCACCAGAACACTCCTTTAGTTTGTCAGTGCTGCTTGTGAGATACGGCAGCATAAAGTTCTCTTAGGGCTTAGAAGGTCTACCCAAAAGGTGTGTTTTGCCCTCCACCTGTCAATTCCCAAGAACACCAATTCTGACAAATGGCTGAATGTGTTGAGGGGGACTCTGTTGAACAGGTCCTCCTTGAAGACAGTCACAAATTATGAATGAGACCATTCCAAAAAATTGTGCACAATAAACACTCTTAAGTGAATGAATACACATAAATGACTGAAGATGCTTGGGATGACTTTGGTGATAAGGGCAGAAATTTGAGGATGAAAAGGAGCCAGAATCTCTTGAGTGTGTTCTCCAGGCGACGGACAGCCTGAATAAGGCAGACATTTCACCTTCAGAGAGACGGGACCAAAATCAGATTACTAGTCAAATGAGGAGGCAACATATATTTTCTGAAGACAGAGTCAAGAGTCCTCATGGCAGATCTACTTGAGATCCACACTGGATAGGATCGGAAAACTATGTGGGTTCCTCTAGGAAGAGCTCTTTGCAAGCACATAGTTCTAAATCCTGGATAATAAGGTTGCTGAGGGTCACATTTCCCTAGTATCCTCCTCAATGCCCTCTTGCTTACCTAGTGAAGAAACAAAGACCTTCATTGAGCACCTATGCCTATGTGGTCTTCATACTGCACAAAACTCTAAGCTCAGCAGCCCTAGGAACATTCATTCATTAATTCATTCAACAGACCCTTCCTGAATGCCACTGTGTGCTGGGTGCTACATGGTCTCTGTGGGACATTGTTGCTCTTATAATGGTTCCTGGCGATGATGATAACCATTCCAGCTATGGCAAGAGTACAAGACAGCCCAGCTTAGCACACACACAGTACATTAGCTACAGTGGACCCTTGAGCAACACAAATTTGACCTGCATGGGTTCACTTATACTGGACTTTTTTTTTTTCAATAAATACAATAAAGTACTGTAAATGTATTTTCTCTTTTTTATGATTTTTAAACATTTTCTTTTTTCAGCTTATTTTATTGTAAGAATACAGTATATAATATAACATACAAAATATGTGTCAGTTGACTATGTTCTTGTTAAGGCTTCTGGTCAACAGTAGGCTATTAGTAAAGTTTTGGGAGGCTCAAAAGTTGTATGTGGATTTTTCAAAAAAGTTATATGTGGATTTTTGACTGCAAGGGGGTTTGGCACCCCTAACCCCTATATGGTTCAAAGGTCAACTGTGTATTTTTTCTGTATTCTTGATGCTCCAGCATAGGAGGTCTTGCTAATCCTGGAAAGATGGCCTCTCCCAGGGCTAATTCCCAGAGATAGCAAATGACTCCCCTGTGAATCTGTTTCATATGCAAACCAACCAATTCAGAACCTATACTTGCCAACTACTTTCTTTATGGGGCTCTCACAGGTTAAGCCACTAACCCCTGCCACAATCACTCCAGGGCCAGGTACCAGGCAATGAGGGGAAGGCCCTATACCCGGGGAGCTTGTTAACATCATTCAAACTAGCCAATCCTAAACCTGTATTACCTGCTTACTCTGCCTCACCCATTCTGTCCTAGGAAAACCACTCTATAGGCTCTTGCCCATGTTTTTCCTTCACTCTTTCTGCTTCCTGACCAACCCTCATGCTTCTCTGTGTGGTATGGAGTGCCCCTTCTCTTGAGAACCATAACAAACTGTCTTTTCAATGGCAATCATGCCCTGATCTGTTGGCCTCATTCTACCTGAATAATAATAAAGCTTACATTTAGGAAAAAAAAAAAAAAAAGTCTTATTAAGTAATCTCTACACCCCATATGGGGCTCAGACTCATAATCCCAAGATCAACAGTTGCATGCTCCTCTGACTGAGCCATCTAGGTGTCCCAATAAAACCGACATATGAAAACAACAAGAGCTCAAGAGCTGGAGTCAGATAGCCTGGATTCAAATGCGTTTCCATCATTTACTGGTGGTGAGACATAGCCTTAATTTCATATCTCTAAAACAGAAACAGCATCTAACCCATTAGGCTCTCAGAAGAGTTAAATGAGATATTCCTTAGGAAGCACTTAACCTATAGTAACTGCCACACATGAATGCTGAATAAACATGAGAACTAGATATGTATTTGAGAGGACATAGAATGCAGCACTCATGCCTCTTTGAAGTCTATAATCAGGTGGAACTTTCTAGAATTTCCAAAGAGGCTTCATATCCCTTATCTTATTTCATCGTGACAGCTCTGTGAAGGTAGATGGGTAGGTAAGGCACCCAGATTTTACAGACAAGGAAACTGAGACTGAAAGTGAATGAGCTAGTCAATGGAAAAGGTTGGAATAGGACCGAGCTGTCAGTTAGTTCCTTCCACCAGGCCTTTCTATGGAGAGGACGGCTGTGGTGTGGATGAGGACTTGGCAGTCAGGCATACCAGGCTTCAAAGCCCGCTCCACCACTTCTCAACTTGCTTATGCTGAGAAAGGTTGGAAGCCTCTGATCTTCCATTTTCCTAACTGTTGAAAAGGGGGAAATGGTTTCTTCAATCAGACTTTTAAAAAGGAATTTAATCAAAGCTAGCTGGGGTATGGGATAATGAGCACAGACCTATGTAAAGCACTCTTCTTTTCTTTCTTTCTTTCTTTTTTTTTAAGATTTTGTTTATTTATTTTGACACACACACACAGAGAAAGAGAGAAAGAGACAGCAAGAGAAGGAACATAAGCAGAGGGAGTGGGAGAGGGAGAAGCAGGCTTCCTGCTCAGCAGGGGCTCGATCCCAGGACCCTGGGATCATGACCTGAGCTGAAGGCAGACGCTTAAAGATTGAGCCACCCACATGCCCTAGCACTCTTATTTTCTTATAAGGAAATCTCAAATATAGAAAAAGCTATCTGCGCAGGGTTACTCACCACAATGCTATCTGAATACAATTTGGAAGCAAACGACATATTCAACAACAGGGAGATAAATAGATTAGAGTATATTCATGTGACGGGATAGTATATACATCCATTAAAAATGATGTTTCCCAAATTCATAACAAAAACTATATTGACTGTTAAGTCAATAAATCATGCCTTCTCTCCCATTTTGATATCACCTGATATTGCCTCAGGCGTCTCCCTGAGGCAACAAGAGTGTTGCAGAGTGAAACTCTTGAGGAAGAAACAGATCCAGATGGTGGCATATGAACCCAGAGACTGGGCACTTGCTACCCAGTATTCCAGTGAGTGCCATAGTGAGACCGCGACAAGGTTGCCATTGGTCCCTTGTTTTCTGCATTGTCCCTCCCACTTACATCCTTATGCTTCAAACTGCTGAGGCAGCTCTTCCTACCTCAGCTTCACCTATTAGACCTGCTTTCCTCAGCACCTCTGAGTCTGCCCTGCCTGGATCTTAGCTTTCCCTCATGTGGCTCGGCTTAAACTTCCCCTTCCTGGTCTGTAACCAGATTGGCTGCACCTACAGCACGCTTCCCTGTTGGCTGAACGCTGGGTCCTTGTACTCGTCAGTCTCCCCTGGAACTGTGGGGTCGATACCCTTCCTTTCCATCAGGCAGAATGCGCTGCCAGGGCAAAGCCAGGCTCGTCTTCCTCACCATCGTGTTCCTCGTGGTCCCCAGGCAGAAGCTCAATATACTCTGGTAGATGAATGAATGAATGAGTGAATGAATGATTTATGTGTGTATGCAGGCATTGATGTGTAAGGGGGATTTTGGCCTTGAGTTTCTAGAATTCTGAGTACCAGGCTGCCAGACTCTGCCGGCTGACAGCTCTCCCTGTCCCTGTTTTTGTTTTTCTCCCCAGTTCAGGAAATGGCCCAGTCAGTTACACCCTCTCCCCCCAGGACAGCACAGACAGAAAGAGTGTTGTCACTCCCCTGTTCCTTGCTCTAGCCCAGCAGAAGTCCTAGGACAGCCCTCCAGGTGCTGTGCCCTGCACAGCCGGTACCCAGCATTGAACCCAAAGAGGCTCTAGCAGGGAGGCTTTGGAGGGTCGTGCTCTCTCCACAACTTCCTCCCAAACAGCAGATCCCAGCTGGATCGTAAGTAAGAGAACAATATAGCCACATATTTATAGTCTCTGAATCACTGGTGACTAATTTTTCCCATTTTGTAATCCCAAATAGTTTTCTCTTTAGGCTTCTAGTGAGGGCAAGAAACAGCCAATCATTTAGATGATAATGCACATTTTTATTTAAAATTTTTTTTTTAAAGTCCCTTTCTTAACATGGGACAGAAGGTTGGCAAATACAGATATTTAAATAGTGACTGCTTTTCTTTCTCCAAACATGACATTCTTATCAGTACCCAGCTCAGGAAATTTTTCACTGAATCCAAGAACTTTTTCCACTGAATCTAGGCTATCCCAGGGCTTTTCAAGGCTGTATGGTCTGTCCTCTAACACCCAGAAGAGACTGAAAAGTAAAAAAAACCAAAAACACCCCAAACCCCAAAAACAGAAAACAACAAATCCCAGAGTGAAAGGTATCACTCTTGTTTTTCCATTGTGTTTGTTGGCTGGGACTCCTTAGCAAAGAAATGGCCTTCTTGTATTTTGGTTACATATCATTACGTTCCATTTAGTAAACCCAACTTACAAAAGAGGCAGGGACAGCCAGTTTCTAAAGCTCCAGTGCCTCTGACCTGTTCTTATTTAATACTAATTGCTCCCTGTGAAATTTGGCCTCTTGAATTTTGTTTTTCCACGATCAGCATTCTTCAGTGTCTCCTACCAGAAGGCTCTATCAGTCATGCATAACTTAGATAATTTATTGCCTTGCCTATGAGGATTTATTTCTATGGAGTATTTCTAGAAAACTCATCTGACTCCTAAATCAAACCATGAGGGAAATGAGGGTTGGAGAGAAGGGCCGAGAGAGGCAATCTGGAGTCCGAGGAGAAAATATCTAAAGATGTTATTTAACCAGAACCAAGATTACTGCGTTGAGGGGTGCCTAGGTGGTTCAGGGGGTTAAGCCTCTGCCTTTGGCTCAGGTCATGATCTCAGGGTCCTGGGATCGAGTCCCACATGGGACTCCCTGCTCAGTGGGGAGCCAGCTTCCTCCTCTCTCTCTCTCTCTCTGCCTGCCTCTCTGCCTACTTGTGATCTCTTGTCAAATAAATAAATAAAGTCTTAAAAAAAAAAAAGATTACTGCATTCAGCATTCTAAGTGATTGAGAAATCAACTGACGAAGGGGTGTGGCTTCATGAAGGTGGCCCATGTGTGCATAGAGGTGACAAAATGTGGGCTGAGAAGGCCTGGTCAGCTGAGTAGTGGGGCCCAGGCAGGAGCCGGTGGCTGGAAGGAAGGAGAGTTGCGAGGCCCCTGGGCTTCTGCAGGACAAACGAGGTGGATTCTGGGGAGTTTTATTTAATTCCAACCTGACTGAGGTCCCATCATAGTGCAAGTCCCGAGTCCCACCGACTCTGGCTAGGGCTGGTTGCCTCTTCTGAATTCCCATGGCAGTGAATGTGCTTGTGAAATAATTTAAGCCGGCCGCCTGTAGTAATCTGAGGCATGCAATGTCATTTTGCCCTAGAGAGCTCAGACCTGCTCCTTTGGGTTTGAGTCTGTTTCGGGTTCCTAGAACCAAATGAATTTTTACCTCTCGATCTCTACCCAAGGCATGTTTTGACCATGGAACCAGGCAGGCTTCAAGGAGCCAGGTTTCCTGCCTGCCAACTGAGATTGGCCAGTGCTGATTTTACACATTCCTATTAGTTTTTAATGCATATTTTGTTTTAGCTATAAAATCGCAACTGCAAAGCCATAAACTTACAGATCATATGATTCGAAGTACCTGCATTCGTTTCCCAAGGGTCTCTGTGTACAACTAATTTCCTAATCTTTCATTTACCTCTCTCCTTGGTCAACTACTCCACAGGTATTAATTGAGCACTTACTGTATGCAGAGCTCCGTTCTAGATACTATACAGGGTACGAAGAGAGTCGCAGCCCTCCCTCGGGATTTGAAGCTAGAAAGGAGGGAGCAAGTAAATACTAAGCAATCAAGCCAGGTGCCCGCACCCTCCTATTTCTGGTGCCCGCTTCCCTCTGAAGCCTCCCTCTCCTCTCTCGCATTGCCCTCTGTGCCCAGTCATCAATGTCTCTCGGTGTCCGGAGGGTCCTGTCCTCTCTCTCTCCAGTCACTGGTCACTCACACCTGCCGTCTGCTTGATAAAAACTCCAGTCTCCCCTTAATAGTCAGCTTTCCCAGGAAGCCTTCCCTGACTAGCCTAAACCCTCCCCGTCCCTCACCCCTGCCAAGTACTCCCTGGGATGCGACACCTATCATTCTCCATTGTTGTTCCTTATTTCATCGCCAGTCAGTCCTGTGAGCTCTGTGAGGGCAGGGCCTACACCTGTCTTCCACGTCTGTATCTCCAGTGTCCAGCTCAGTGCCTGGCTCTTGTAGAAGGGACCTAGTAAGAATGTACTAGAAGAGGGAAGAAAGCCCCCCACCTCCCCCCCACACACACACAGACGGAAAGAGTCCCTGAAGGAGCTCACTTCATGACCTGTCCTGCTTTGGGGGAAACTTGCATTTTTGTCTTATCCACTTTGAATTTAGGATGATGGCAACACACTCCCCTCTTCAGACCCTATGGCTTTGGGAACCCCAGGCAGATCTTCTCCAAGCCTGGATGGGTCAAGACTATGAGGATATAAGACCCCAGCCATTGGCTCAGATACCCTGTAACCAACCCTCTATGAGAGTTTTCACAGTTATGCACAAATCTTTAGTTCTGTGGACCAGACAAGGCCTGATGAGTACCAAGGCTCCACCTCTGGGAAAGCCCTCTGCTTTCCCAAAATACAGGCAAGCCCCTCACCATCGCTCATCAGTATCTTATTTTAGGCCTATTAGGGCAGATAGACCAGTCCTATCTTCTATTTTCCCAGCAAATAGACAATTGTTTGACTGGCAGGAAATGGTGACTGTCACCCAGGAGAAGTTTGCTCTGGTTGACTCTCATTTCTCTGCCATATTCAGCAATCTTGAGAACACACACACACACACACACACACGGATATTCACTATAGCATTAGTCACACAGGCCTGGACAGTAGGGACATGGGGCACTAGGACAGGGATTGGGGTCAAGGTAGGAGTGGGGACAGCTTAGAGCCAAAAGTTGAAGCCAAGCTGGAGAGCACAGGTAACTCCCACTTGGAAGGCCAGAGATTAGACCTGAGGTCAGAGTCATAGATCCAAGAGTGGGAATCAGGTGGCAATGGGACCAATGCACAAAGAGGCTGAGAGTGAGGGGGTGGCCCTGGGCAGCCACCTGGAGCACTGAGTAGTGGTTGGCGAGCCAGCAGGGGTGTGGTGCAGGGGTGGGTCAGGCTGGTTGCAATGGCTATGTGCAAGATGTATAAAACAGGATAAGCTCATGCCTACAATAAGCTTAAAACCTCATGGGTGAAAGAGGAATCATGGGCATGAATAGTTCTCATATGAGAGGGGCTGGGAACCTCATGCTGATCCCTGGAGTGCTTCCTGGAGGTGGTAGCATTTTAGAGGAGACTTGGTGGTAGACGTTAGATGCAGTCTATCCTGTCTGCCTTAGGAGAGAGAGAGGGACGCTTGAGTGGAGCAAAGCTGTGAAGACAAGACTGTGCTCCATTGGCTGGAAATTGGGTTGGAAGCGACTAAGGCCCTATGAAACCCGCCATATGCCAGGTTCTGTGCTAGAGTTTACTTCTAGTTAAGTAGAAATCTACTAACTTATAGATTAGAATTCTCATCATAGCACAGGGAGAGATGAATGATTAACCCTATTGCAGAGTTAAACCAAGGCCTTGTTGAAGGAAATTTGCCCCAAAGCCTGCGAGATTATAGTCAGGAGAGGATGGGGAGGAAAAGGAGGTAGCCTTGAAGAGGAAAACCTGAACATCTGGATGAAGCGTTTGTGCTTTGGACTGACTGTAAAGGGTTTTGGTGGTTTGATTATTATTATTATTATTATTATTTTTTTTTTTTTTGGACACCAGCATTTCCAGATGATTGTCAAAGGCAATCCAGAGCCCAGGACCAGCTCTGAGCCTTTGCCCAGCTTTTCCAGAGGCTTTGATAGGTGTATGATAATGCTGTGTGATTCTTTCCCACTCAGACCGTAAAAGGCTAGTTGTCTTAAAGGAGTGAGACAGCAAAGACACCAAGGGCTTGGCTCTGGAGGCCCGACCAGGTATGAGGACAGGTGAAAAGATGATGAGATATAAAATATGGTACACCTTTGTTTTGGACACTCCTCTCTACCTCCTACCCCATCCCCAGATCAATAACCTGTAACCCGGAGAAGAGGAAGAAAGTTTAAAAGGTGAAATGCACCCCCAGGGCCCAGGTGGTGGAGGTAGCAGACTCTACTCTAAGTTTGGAGGTCAGACACAGTGAGTACTTGTGCCTCACTTGTCTGGGAAGTCCAGGGAGGATGGCAAAACTCAGGGGGTCCCCTTGGCCCCCAAGGTGTGCTCCAGAGACCCAGAGCAGAAGGGGCAGGGTGACATGCCTAGGCGGAGAGCCCCTTCAACCCCACTCACCCTTTATCCCTCTCCCCACACCCCTGCACACACGGGTTTCCCATGGCTCTTGCAGGGGGAGCAGGAACAAGCTTAGAGGGTGGCCACAGGGAAGCTCGAGGCTGAAAGGGGCCTGGGCAGGAGGGCGTGGTGCCTGAGGATGGAGCAGCCTGGAGCAGCCTGGTCGGGGGGCCAAGTGGGGGAGGGGGGAAGGGGGTTATCCTGCATGACCAGGCAGAGGCACCTTACATCTCACTTGGGCTTGGGACAGAAGGAGCAGAGCCGTCGCTTCACTGCCTGCCCAGCTGTGGCAGGGCCTGCACTCACTTCTGGGAGGGGCCAGAACGCAAGCCCCCAGCACCGAAATGATCGAGATGATGACTCCAGTGGCCCATTCACCTGGAAACAGCTCTGCTAGCTTTTCTGCATCAACCAGAATGGGGGCTTGAGACAGAAAAGAAATCCAGGTACGGAAAGATAGAGAAAATGACTTGGTACACACTGATCCTCTGAGTGGGAGAGCCAAACCCACTGTGCTGGCTTCTTGCCTTCTCTCTCCCCTCCCCAGACTGCACACCCTCCCATCCGCCTCAACATGCTAAACGGGGTCTCCTGTCCCCAGTACGCTGTGGGCCCGGTGAGAAAACCCGGGCTCGATAGCCTGAAAATCATAAAGCTAGAAGGGCCCATATTCACTTCACCAGTAAGGAGACTGGGACACAAAGAAAGGACGGGCCTTGTGTCAGGGCTCGACACAGCTGAGCGGCCCAGCTGAGAAAATTGAGTTCTTAAACGTATCCCACCACCTTTTCCCACCCCGTTCCTGTCCCTGTTGGTCACCCAGGTGGGGAAAGCACGCCCTGGCCCCACGACCATGGCTCCTTCGGTGCGAGCCATCTCTCTCGCTGCCTGGATGGGTGATTCAGGACACATGTACCCCAGATCAGGGGAGAGGGCATGAGGGAGAAGGGGTGCTGCCCAGCATGTAGGCTTATGGGGTACCTCCTACAAACTGACCTTCTGGCCCCAGAACAAAGCAGTTCTCCAGCACAACGTGGGTTGTGCCTTGTGGGAGACAACGTGACACATGCTGGGGATTCTTCCCAAGCCACAATTGCTTCAGAGTCCTGGAGGGCAAGTCTCTGCCTGCTGGGGCCTGAGAGCTCCCCCCAGGCTATGGGGCAGGAAGGGAAGTCTTAGACTTCACCGAGGTAGGAGTGCCAGCTGCCAGGAGGCTCCCCCAGGCACTGAGAACTCGGGGGGATGAGCAGTGGGGCCTCCCTGTCCCAAGGGTCAACTCCAGGTGACTGCCAGCCTCACGCAGAGCACCAGCCCTGGTGTCGTGTTAACTCTGCCAGCGCCGGGCCAGGACGTCTTGCTCCCGGTCCTCACTCATGCCTCCCAGCCCAGTACACAGGTGTTACTCTCTCCCTTTCAGAGATAAGAAAAATCAAGTTTGGAAAGGTTAAGCAACTTGAGGTCAAGGTCACACGGTTCTTAAGGAGAGGCTCTGGGATTAGATATGATAGATCTCGTGTGTCTTCAGCTGCTGAGCCTTCCCCAGCCTCTCTCCCGGGAACCTCTTTCCTGGGAGTCCTTCCCACCAGAGTCGAAGGGGCAGAGAGCGAGACTTCGAAGAGCCCAGCCTCGCAGATTAGGGGCTGGGAGTCAGGACACTCCAGCGCTTGGCTTCAGCTCTCACTGGCCACATTCCCTGACCACACACACTTGTCTTCCCAGGAGGCTGTTCCCCGGGCAGTGACTGCCACTGGTTCTCAGGATCTCCCACTTTCCCTTACAGCTACTTTAGGCTGTGAGCCCCCAAAGCTCTGTGTGTGGAGCAGGACTCTGGGAAGGCTGATCCCCTCACAAGCAGAGCTTACTGTAATCCAACAAACCTACAACAAAGTCAGACTTAGATGCACTGCCATGCCAGGCGTAACTATTTTTTTTTATAGATTTTTATTTATTTATCAGAGAGAGAGGGAGAAAGTGAGCACAGGCAGACAGAGAGGCAGGCTGAGGCAGAGGGAGAAGCAGGCTCCCTGCTGAGCAAGGAGCCCGATGTGGGACTCGATCCCAGGACGCTGGGATCATGACCTGAGCCAAAGGCAGCTGCTTAACCAACTGAGCCACCCAGGCGTCCCACCAGGCGTAACTATTATCGACCCCTGGGGCCCAGGCTCCTTGTCATCAAGCCTGAATCTTGGAAATCATGGAAATGAGACCTTAATGTTGAGTGGTTTTTGCCATTGGTGGAGTGTTCTTTTACACAACTCAGCCACATTTTTACTTTTTCAGTCGTCACTCGGTTGCCTCTTTAGATATACTCTGCTACGGGGCTTGCAAGTTTCCCGTGGGGTCATGACTAGTTTTAGCCTCACTCCATTCCCAGCTTCTCCTACCACAGGCTCCCTGATCCCCGCACATATCCAAAGCAAACGTAGAGGCTGGTGCCTCCACTCACTGACGGCAGGGGCGTTGCTAATCCTTCCACAGTCCAGGGATGAGATTCCTGAGTCCCCTCATAGACGTACAGATGATTCTAGTTTCTTCTGCACTCATATCCTTGCCCGGCTCCGTGTGCGCTTGTACACACGCATACACAAGTGCATGTAAGCTCACCCAGGAGGACAAATCCTTGAAATGTCACCGATTCCCCACCCCAAGCTTTGGGTGCTTGATGGACTCAGGTGCAAGATTCGGGCCCTGAAGCTGCGGACAGTTGGACAGATCTCCTGGACCCACCCTCCGGGCCTTCAGCTGCGTCTGCTCCCATTCCCTGCAGGGTTAAGGTGTCCCTGGTGACTCAGTGGGGTCAGAGGCTGGCTCCCACCCACCCCTGGTGGCCTGACTCAGAGAGCAGTGTGTGGTCCCCTCTGCCACACTCCTGTCGGGAAGGATGCTGTTCCCTGTTTCCGAGGACCTGCTCTGCTACCCAGGCAGGCAGAGGAAGTGAGGAAAGGAGACACCCACGGGGTTTATAGAGAAGCCTGGCCCCTGGCTTTCTCCTTGTGTGGCGGCTACAAGCCCCAGGAGCAGAGGGAGCTGTTGGGGAGCTCTCCTGGGGGAGGCCAGAGATCAAAGGGAAGGTAATTTGGGCACGTGCTAAAAATAGGCCTGGTGGCTATTTTCGAGCTATTTGGCTTGAATCAGAAAAGTAAATTTTGGATTTTGTTCAAACTTCCTGTCAATTCCCCTAGTTTCTTCCTCCTCCACTTACTCCCCAGGCTGGTGGCATTCAAAGGGTTTTGACTATGACCTGTCATTTTACCCCGGGCTCTGTACACACACACACACACACACACACACACACACACACAGAACTGAAAAGAACCATGAAACATTACTTCCCTTTACTAGATACAAGGCACCCGATGTTCTAGCCTGTCCTATTTCATTTTTTTTAAATGACTGGTTATGACCCACTAATGAATGTAATGACTGGTGAGAAGCACCCGCCGTTAGAAAAAACATCTAGACAATCTATCCTTTCTTTTCTCCGAAGCTGTCACTCATCAGTTATGTGGCTTTGGGCAGATGGCCTCAACTTTACAGAACTTTGGTTTTTGGTTTTTGGTTTTTTTCATCGATGCAGAGAGGGTTGGTCAAGTCACATCGATTCCCTAAACTTGGGTGGATTTGTTCCATTCTTTGTTTAAAGGGAATCAATCACCTGTGGCATATTCTGGGCAGGCCCAGTTTGGAGCTTAAAGCGTCAAGTTTGAAAGGAAGGGGGTTGGACGTCCTTCCTCCATCAGTTTAGTCCTGGTTTTGTGAGGTCTTGAGCTCTGGAAGTGGAAAGATCCATCCCCAGCTCCCCAGGGGTCAGTGGTATAGCTGCCTGAACCTCTCTGTGTCTCAGTTTCCTCCTCTGTAGACAAGGATGACACTATCTCACGGGGCTATTTGGGGGTTAATAGGATGACAGTGAAATGCTCTCCCTTCCTCCCCTTCCTCCCTCCCGCTCCTCCCCTCCCCGCTCAGATTTACTAAACTTCCTTGTGGAGCTCCTTCATCAACACCACTTCCTGCCCCCAGAGCTGCAGAGAGGTGCCCCGCACTGTCCCCTTGGTCCTCCCAAGAACCTTGTGGCTTGGTTGGGTAGGGATATTGCCCATTTTATTGATCAGAAAAAGATTGTAAAGTGACCTGCTCAAGGTCACTCAAATAGTAGAGGCCATAGGCTCAGGGCTTCTTCTGGCTGATCAAGGTGTGCCCAGCAAATCTGTTAATTTCATGTAGCTGTGGGGAGAGCCCTTGACCTGGGAAAGGGCCACAGGCGTGATTCCATGGGCAACTAGATACGATCACAGGTACTTGATTTTACACACAGATGTTAGTTGTTTTTGTGGACAAGCACCCTAAATCGCTGACAATAAGCATAGAAAAAGTTTGACTCATTTTGACCTTTACTATTGTTTCGAATCATCATATCTGTTCATTCACTTGTTTTTCTCTTTTTCCCTTTCCCGAACGTACAATCCATCTAGACAAGGACCATGTTTGCTTAGTCATCATTGTATCCCCAACACCCAGCATGGTGTCTGGCAAAATAAACATTTATTGCTTGAAAAATATTTGTTGAGTAAATGACTAAACATGCCACTTGTGGAGAGACTGGGCTGGGGACCTCTATGTTTACACAGCTTATTTCATATCTGTGCTCTTTGACCTGGATGATATTAATGTTATGTCTTAGACACACAACAGGAGCAGGGAAACGGAAGTGACGACGTGGGTCATTGGAGCAAGATGGGCCATCCACCTGAACCTTGACGACCTGGTTATTCCAGGTATGTAGAAGGAGTCTCAAACCCAAAGAACTGAAATAATGGCCTAATTTCTCCATTGCACTTAATTCTTGCAGTCCTACTGCAGACAGATGTGGAATGGCTTCCTCATTAAGAATGACCCAACGGCAGGCACAGAACATGAGGCGTGCGCTCACACACGGGAGTGGGAAGGGGAACAGGAGTTTGAGAGAGAGATGGGAAAGGGAATCTAGGAAGCTCGCCTTCCGGCAGGAGAAAGCCTCCATGCCCGGCCCTCCTGCACAGCTCAGTTTCCTCCCCCAAGTGTGCATTGCGGGATCCCAGGTAAAGACTCCTTGACCTTGGCAAACGAGACTAGCTCCAAGCCGGACCCTCATGGACAGAAAGGACCGGGCTGACAGGCAGAGTTCTAAGGAGATATATTTTTCAACTTTGGATTTAAAAAAAGAACAGAAAAAATTCAAGCCTAAGCCAAGAAGTTTGGCTTTGTCACGTCAATAGTATTTAAAGATGTTATTTGGCCGGACCTGGAAACTGCAAATGAAAAACAACTTGGCCTCCTCTCTCCTCTCCCGTCCTGCCCTCTCCCTGTTGGTTCCCAGCTGTCCTAGCTCCCCACTGAAGCCCCATCGCCTGAAGTAGTCTAAAGGTGCTTGGAAAAGGAACAGGAGGAGACAGAGTTGTCACTGCCTACTGTGCACGAGGTCAGTCCCAGCCCGTTGCTTTAGGGGATGACGGACTTGAAGCTCAGATGAGGCTGGGAGATGGCTATTGTGGGTGGGGCCATCCCCATTTTACTATCGAGAACACTGAAGCTCAGTGGTTAAGAGATTTACCGAAGGTCACAATGTTTAGTTCGTGGCCACATCTTTGGAATTCCAAAACCCACGCTCTTTCCAGCAATTACAAGGAAGGGACTGGCGCTAAGTCACTTTTTGAGGAAAGTAACAAAACGTAATCCCGCCTCCCTTCGCCCCTGCCTGCCAGCCTTTGCCTTCCATCAACCCTCCACACGTCTCTCAGGCCGAGTTCATGTCTTCCTGCCTTCGCAAAGCTTCCCTCGCTTCTCCAAGCCAGAATTAATCTCTTGCTCTGTCCACACAGGGGGTCTGTTTAATGACTCCTGTGCCAAAGCGTCTGTGTGGATCTGCCTGGTGCTGTGGTTGCTGGGGATGGAGGGTGCTGCTTCGCGACGCGTGGACATCCTAACCAAGCCTGGCGTCAGCTTGAGAAGGCACAGGATGGAGACAAGGTGTGGAGCACAGGAGGCAAAGGAGACTCTTCTCAGTTCCCAGGCTGCAAACCCGCCCTCCGCTGGAATTTGCCACACTCCCATCACGCTCAGATTTCCCGAGAAGGCCTCCTCCATCTTGCTGAGAAATGCGGAGTACAAGAAACATTCGGGGGAAGACTGGGATATAAGCTCTGAGCACCCCCAAAGCAGGATACAGTAGATCTGCTTCAGGAATGGTTGTTAGGTGAATGAATGACTCACTTAATGAGTCAATGTTGCTACCCTCAGGAGCCACCCAGCTTGGTCCTCGGTCAAGACAGCTGGGGGAAGAGAATGGTAAGTATCACTCCCAAGTGCTTCTGGTTTTAGCCCAACCATGCAGATATGACCTGGGTACTGGCTGGTCTTCCAGCTTCTTCCCAGGCTGAGCCTGGCATTTTGCTCTCTTGGGAGCTTCTTGGGGTGTGGAAAGCCAAGGCTCCACACCCCTGCCTCCTGCCATGCCTCAGGGCAGGTCCCCACCCTCCTCCTCTCTGCTGTACCCTCCGTGGTCCCACTCTCCACCTCACCACTGGAATGGTGCAGAGACCCGACCAGAGAGTGGCCCTGGGCCTCAGTCCTTCTCTCAACCTAATGGAAGTGGCCAAGAGGTGCCCAAGCCTGGAGCCCAAGTCCGTGGCTTCCCACAAAGACCAGCTCCTTCTAACCAGGGCTCCGGGAAGAAAATGTGTGTGAGCCATTGTGCACACATGGGAGTGGGCACATGTGTGTGTGTGCAGAGGTGGTTTCTCAGCCTCAGGAGATCTAGAGACACTGGGTTGTTCTTGGAATTTGAAGTTTAGCCCATCCAATCCCTTCATTGTATAAATAGCTTATTTGGGTTAATAGGAGTTTTTACCTGAAATGTGGGCCATCAGACGTATGTGGGCAGAACTCATGGCCACCCAGGAAGAGGGACAGATACCTGCTCATTCTGACCGCCCTCTTCCACCACCCTGTGTTCTAGACCCTTCTTCTTATAGGGAGCTCCTCTCTTTTCCTCAGGCTCTTTACTGGAAACAAAACAAGCAGAAGACATTGTTGAGGAAGCCAGGATCCTTTTCATTGTCTGGGGCCCCCACCTGTCCTTCCCTGCCCTGCCCCCTGTAGCTCAGGCTCCCCAGCACAGGCCACCCTCCAGGACACACGTTTGTACCTTTTGTCCCTTTTTTCTTGTAACCTTGCAACAACCTTGCGAGCACGGTGTTAATATCCTACTTGACAGGTGAGAAGACGAAGCCTGGAGAAGTCCATGGGCTCGTCCGTAGCACTCCGCTGTCACCCGGCTAGGAGAGGGACGGGAACCTCCGCCTTCAGGCCCCCAAGTTTGTTCTCTCCACCGGCAGACCCCGAGACGGCTCCACCGGCAGACCCCGAGACGGCTCTGGGGCGCGTGCCCAGTGTCCCATGACTCTCAGGGGCCTCTGGGCCGCAGAACTGCCTGGGAGGAAGCCTGCTTCTCTCCCTCCACCCTCTTGCCACACTCGGGAAGCACTCAGTCTCAGCTGCTGTGTGTGGCAGGTGCCTGCGAAGTGGCTCTGACACTGTGGGAGTCCTCAGTGAGGACAGCCGCTTGGTGTCTGCAGAGTCTGGAACAACCCTCCCCCATCACTGTATCCCCCGAAGCGCCCCTCTTGTGCTAGGACCACTGGTTCCCCACACAGAGAACGGCCTCAGAGGCCTGCCTCCCAGCAGTCAGCAGCGGCCCTCCTCAGGAGCTAAGCCCTGGCACTTCCCAGGCCTGCACTAAGCCAAGATTCCCTCCCAGAGAAATACTTCATCTGCCTTCCAGCCTTGTCCCCTGTCCAGTGTCTTCATAGTTCGGATTCCTGTGACGATGAAGAGGCTGGCACCCACGAGCCGGCCTCCTTCCAGCTGAGCTCCATGAGACAGGTGATGTCTTGTCCATGAAATGCCAGGCTCTCTACCCCTTTTGGCCATTAAGGGATTAGAAGACCCCCCGCCAAATTCTGGTGGCCTCTGACCCAACCCAGATACTCCAGGGGTCCCCTGTGATGGAACATTTGGCTTACTGTCACAGGCAAGTCCTGGGGTTGGGTCACGACTTGGGGACGAGGGTCTGGAGTTGGATAGAGGACAAAGGTTGGCAGCAAATGCAGCAGAAGTTGGGGGAGGGGGCCCTGCAACTTCCGGGGCGTCACATTTTAGGGTTCCTCTCGAAAATCGGTGCACAAGGAGAGACCATGCGTGGCCAAAAGCCCCTTGAGGCCTCCTTTTGAAGGCACCAGGTCGGAGACTGTCAAATTGTCTTCCATTTGGTTTGCCAGCTGCTGTTTCCGTCAGCATGGGACCAGATGGGACTTTGGCTGAGCACGCACCGAGGTGGCTGGCTTACATTTGGGGACCGCATCGTATGCAAAGTGTGTACTTGGAGCACTAGACCCATGCTCTCAAGGGACTCAGGCAGACTCACACCTTCTGGCGCCCGGGGTGTACGCTCCTGACATGGACAGCCGGCCCAGTGCCCCCTCAACTGCCCCCAAACTAACACGATGTGATCTCACAGCGCTCCACGCATCTCCACGCAGGGCTGTGTCTGGTTGGGCAAAGCAGCAGGACCAGGGTAAACAACACTGAGAAGCCAGGAGACCCTCCCCCCACCCCCCAGAGGCTTGAACCCTGTGCACCAAGCCTGCCTTCACTTTGCTTTTCAGGAAGTTGCTATTTTGAAGTGTTCCCTACTGCTGTCTCCTCATGACATCACCCGTCGGGACAGCCAGGCTCGGGGCCACGCTGGGGTACAGAACAGTAATGTTTCTCTAGCACAGTCATATTTTTGGAGCCTCTTCCTCCTTCCCCCTCCTGCCCTGAGAACTATCATTTGGTGGAGGGGTGATCCGTCCTACACACTGGAGGCAGGAGTCTTCTCGCCACTGAGGCACGAGAAGGGACAAGTGTGAGTCTCCAATGTGACTGTTGCCAACAGAGCACCAAGCGTAGGATGGATAGAAAGGCAGGGGGTGGTTTGGACAGCAGAGCAATAGTAGGGACAGAAGCTGATCAGGTCTGAAATGCTTCCTGCCCAGGAAGCTAAGGAAACTGGCCTTGAAAACAGCTAGGGTAAGGGAGAGGACACCAATCATGCCTCGGTTGCATTAATTTAAAAAATCTTCCTCCAAAGGGCTGTTGTTCCCCAAAAGTCCATTTGAAAGCGCGGGTAGCCGGTTATCTGCAAATATTGATGCAGGATCCCCCCCCCACCCCCCGTTGTCTGACAGCAGAACCTTCGTATGAAACCTTTCTACGATGCGCTGGTAGGAGAGCAAAGAAACCACGACCATTCTGTAAAAGCGAAAACCCTCTTCGCAGTTCTTTCAGTTAGGAAAAACAGGTACCAGCACAGCTCTTTCGTAAAGTGGAGTGGCGTAACGTGGGCTTTCGAAAAGCGGGGGGTTCTTATACCAGCGTTTAAAACTTCGTTATTTATTGTAACAGAGGTAGTGCCATGGTCGTTGCAGGAAAGCTAAATGCCAGAGAAACGGATGACCAGGAAAGTGAAAGCCCCCATCAGTGCCCTGTACTGGAGATCAACACCGCGAACGGTTTAGGATATCGACTCTCGGGTTTTAGTCAACCAGTATTCAGAGAGCTAAGGCGCCTACAGGAGGAGAAGCACGTGTTTTACATTGCCTTTCAGCTGTCCCCAGCCTGAGAGCACCTAAGACCAAGCCCCTTTGTCCACCTGGTGGCACCACCTGCATTTCCTGGTAGGAGGAGAGGGCTCTGGGCAGACTTTCCAGCCAGGTGGCAGCCACCTCGTCCGGCTGCCTCCTCCCTCTCCCTTCCCTGCTGATCCGTCTGGCATCTGGGTCCCTCCCCAGGACTCCTGGGCGCAGGCAACACCTCCACAGCCGGCACCCGAAGTCCTGCCCTGTCCTCAAGGCTCAAGGATGGTCAGATTCTCGACGCTACCTTTGCGCACCTATTTCTCTGTCCTTTGTTCTACAGTAGAAGGTAGGATTGGAGGTTAGGGCTGGGGCGGGAGAACACTTGAGCTCCCTGAACACTCGTTGCACCTAAAGCATTTAAGTCTTTCATCATGAGGATAAATGACTGACTTACGGTTACGCAGCTAGTCGTTGGGAAAGGTGGCTGGAAAAGCCCGTCCTGGCTGGTGGAGAAAGAGAAGACCTTGCTTGGGGTCCTTGCTGGTGTGATGGGCTGCACAAGCATGGGAAAGCTGCTTCACCGGACTCAGTGTCCCCATCTGCAGAACAAGGAGACTGGTGTTTTGACTGTGCATTGGAAGCACCTGGGAATCTTTAACAAACGGATTCCTGGGCTCCATCTGGGGATGCAGAGGTCACCCATACAGTATGGGTCTGAGTATCTCGCTTTCTGTGGGTCCTTGGGGCCCTGGTGTGGCAGGGCCAGAGCTGGACCGCCCTTCACAGGTGATGGGTATTGCTTACCCCCACTTTATTTTTCTCTGCCTATGTCTGCTTCCCCAGACTCAAAGTGCTCCCGCCTGAGACAGTGTCAGAGTCCAAAAGCTGCGGGTTCATGTCCCAGTTCTCTCCTGGGTGGTAGTGGTCTTTCCTGACCTGTAAAATGAGGAAGAAAATAGTGCTTGCCTCTCGGGACTTCTGGGAAGATGGGATGAAATGGGCCAAGCCCCTTCAGCCGGCCCAGAGCCTCAGCTCAACAGGATGACCCCCATTCTACAAGTTAACTATAAGGTCTGAGTTCGAAGGAGCACACTGAAGAGTCTTGAATGTCCCAAAGAAGGGAAAGCAGGAGAAGGTCCAGAGGGAAGGCAGGTAGAAGTCCCCGAGGGAGATGAACCTATTCTTCGGGGGCTCGGGGTGGGGGAGGGGGAGTTGCTTTTGTGACCTTCCTCATCCTCGGGGGACCGCTCCCTGCTGCGTTCAGCCTTTGGCAAAAGCTGGAGGAGTCACTTCTTCAAGATCCAAGGAAGCCCCTTAGCGTCTGAGCTCTTTTGCCAGGCAGCAGGCAGCTCCTCAGTGTCTGCCTCCCAGAGAGGCCGTCCTGGCCACCCCCTCACCCCCACACCCTGCCCTTTTTTCCTCTCAAGTGTTGGCTTCCGACTCACTGTTTTTTTGTGACCCTGTGGTTGGGTTTTCCAAAGTTTGTCTGCGGGGAGGCCTGGGTCCTCCCTCAGGACTCACCCTTCGGAAAATCTCCGGACTCATCCCTGCTTGGTGTAGCAGGAGCTCCGCCTCCAGAGAGGGAGGGAGCCCCGCGCTGCAGCTGGACCCACCTGTGTTCCCTCCTCCCCTCACCCCTTGTCAGCTCTGTGATCTCAGGCCTCTCGAGAGGGGTCTGAACACGAGTTAGCCTGTGTGATTCCATCTCCTCCTGTCGTGCTTGATCCTGGAGCACAGTGACTGACTTTTCCCACAGGGGAAAGAGAGCTGAGGAGGCAAAAGGGTCACAACTGGAGTTTCATCTGCGACCCTCCCAGCCCAGGACCTTGGAAACAGCTGCCCAGGAGCTCAGACTGTGAGCCTGACGGTGGCCCCGCCCAGCCACCAGCGGACTGCCACCTCCTGCAAATCGAAGGCTTCTCCTCACCGCATGCACACAGCTGTGGTAGAAAGCCGTTGCTTTACATCAGTCATTCCCAAAGTGAATTACACTAGTTTTTCAAGCTGTCTCTCCAAAAAAACAAAACAAAACAAAACAAAAAAAAACTCAAGGTCAAATAAACTTGAGGACTACTGTAAACTCTGCTTCCCAATTAGAACATCGTAAGACACACATCAACCTGTTAAAGACACTAAGAGAACCAACAACAAAGAGGCAGGTTTGGCTTGATTCGACTCACGTTTTCCTAAACTCCTTTGACCACGAAACTTTCACATTCCTGTGAACACCTTGGAGCACTAGTGGTTGGAGAAGACCACGTGAGAAAGGATGGTCTCAGCAGGAGCCGGAGCCGGGCAGCTCCAACCGGAAGGTGCAGACAGAACCCCAGAGGCTCGTGTTGAAAGGCAGATTTTAACTCAGTGGGTGTGGTGGGGCTTTAAGCCTGCAAGCTCCCAGGTGACGCACATCACCTCTCGAGCCCCTGAGGACAGATTCCCAAGGAGTTTTCAGCTCCGTATTGGAAGTGATGCAGACATGGTGACTGAGGGACCCTAGGCTCAGTCTAGAGACCTGGGTTAGGGTCCTGGGGCCATGACTTTGCAGCAATGTGACCTTGAACAGGACTCTTTCCCACACTGAGCATTAGTTTTCTCATCTGTGAAGCTTCGATATAAATAGCACCGGCTCCATAGGATTGTTTGAGGATTAAATAAGACTGTTCAAATAGAACACGTTCGCCAGACCGAACCAGTGATAGGAGCAAACTGCATACTGGCTGTCATTAATTCAGTAGCGTCTGCGAGGGTTGCCTGGGTGGCGCGGTCAGTTGGGCATCCGACTCTTGGTCCAGTTGTGATCTCAGGGTTGTGAGACCAAGCCCTGTGTCTCGCTCTTTGATCAGTGGAAAATGCTTAAGACTCTCTCTCTCTCTCCCCCTCTTCTTTCCCCTCCCCCCTCAAATAAATAAATAAATCTTAATTTTAAAAAAAGTCCACGAGACTGTCCTGACCCATAGGCTATTACCATTTTGACTTGCACAGCTTGCTATTGCCCCCAGACCGCTCTTCTCCCAGCATAATGGCACTGCTATCTGCCTATGGACCTTTGCATGACCTCTCTTCTCTAGCACATTCTAGTAACTTCTCTGGCTTTCAGGGCATCAGATGAGCAGAGAGACAGTGGCTCTCCTCAGGGGACTATAGGCAAACTGTGCCAACAGGCCACTAGGAACAGCACAACACACTCCAGCAAAAGCAGAAGCAGGGTGACAGGTTTTTCATGACCCTGTCCAAAAGGGTCCTCATTGATGGGAGAAGCATTGTCCCTTCCCGCTATCCTGGGCCTGGCCCCTGCTGACTGTCTGGAATTTGTGTGTCACATGGACAGCTGTGCGAGAACAACCCTCCTCATACTCATTGTATTCACGTCCGTGTTCCTTGATAGGCGCTTTTGCAACTGAATCACATGAAAACCTCTCTATAAATATGTCCTCATGCACTAGCAAGGCCAGTGTTTGGGCTCTATGCAACTGCTTTCTTGTGTGTAGACAGTGCCTTAGGACCCCATTACCCTGGCTGCCCAGATCTTTCCCCGTCTTGGAAGCTAAGGAAGGAAGAGGCAAGAAGGATCACCACTGAATGATCACCTTTCCGTAATGGGATCCTGGTGTACATCCTCATTTAAGCCTTGCAGCAACTCTACATGGTAGGTATCATTGTTCTTATCGGGCTCAGAGAGGCTAAGTAATTTGCTCAAAGACACACAGCCAGTAAGTAATGGAGCAGGGATTACAGTTCAGGATGATCTGACTTCATTCTCACGTTGCTTTCTCTGCTCCCAATCCTCATGGCTGAGGATGACTACCCATGTCTTCCAAGTTTTACCTGTATGGGAACATCTGGAAAGGAAGTAAGTCCTCTCACAATTTGATCCCTGTCTGAGGTCAAGTTCTGTATCCGGATCACCAGAGGGACAGTGCCACACTGTGCAGACATGGCAGCTTCTGTTCTGACCAGGTGGGCAGGAGTAGGGGTAGAGGAGAGAGGGTTGGTCCGTGCCTAGAACAGGGTGCTAGGCAGGGTCCACTCTAGTGTGCCAGTCTATGAAATACCTCTTATTAAGGGTAGTCACTGGAAACAGTAGCATTTAAAAGGCAGATGAAAGGGAAATCTCACCTTGAGCAGATCCAGGCATCATGCTGGTCATCGTCTGACATTGATGTGGGTCAACATGGCCAGCCACGTCCCCTGCAGCGGCTTTGTCCCCAGAGGGCCCCAGGGGGAGAAGTAAATCACATCCTCATGCCCGACCTCCGGCACACTCCTAAGTCATGCCTCTACCTGGTCACAGAGACTGGTGTGTAAAGAGGTGTGCCAGGCTGGCCACACACAGTTGCACACATCTGGGAGGTTCTGGACCTCAGGATCCCTGTCACACTGTGTCCCATGCTTTGTTTCTCTGGCTCTCAATGTATCTAGTGATGGAACGGGGAGTGAGCACCTCGATGTGTCCGGTGATGGAAGGAGGAGTGAGCATACGACCCATGTCACGGGCTCAGGGGAGAAACCAGCGATGCCAAGACTTTCTGGAATCTCCCTGGAGTTGCAGGGTAAAACCAGGTAAATCACAAGTTGTTTGCCAACCCCTCCTCCAGACTCTAGAAAACGGACTTTGGAGAGCCTCTCTGACCCCCATGGCCAACAAGTCATAGAGATGCACAAACACTATTCAAAGCTGACAGCTACCAACTTGACAATTGTCCTTGACCCCACGCAAATGTGAGTGCGCGTAATTAATAACCTGGATGCCCTGTCTGCTCTGTGCTCAGGAAGCTCAGTGCCTTTTTCTCGGTAACCGCTGCCAGCTGATTTTTCATTATCTTTTGGGACTGTCACCTCTTGGGACTCTGGGAGGGAAATGCTAACCCCAGCTGGGTGGGGGCCAGGCCTGTTGGAGAACACTGTCCTCCTCCACGTCCGTTCTGTTTAGCTCTGGGCTGGAACGCCAGCCCTCAGAAGGAGAGGAGTGCGGTCCTGCAAACCAAGAGGGAGAAGCAGTCTGGTGCCTGGCCCGGTGCTTCTGTGGGCTGCCAAGCTAGCAGGATGCAAGATTCCAATCTCTTTTTAACCAGTTAAAACTGGGCCTCTAGGAGTGCGCCCTTGACCAAGGCAGCTGGGGTCTTTTATTTATTTATTTATTTATTTATTTATTAAGATTTATTTATTTATTTATTTGTCATAGAGAGAGAAGCGAGAGCAAGCACAGGCAGAGTGGCAGGCAGAGGCAGAGGGAGAAGGAGAAGCAGGCTCCCTGCCAAGCAAGGAGCCCGATGTGGGACTCGATCCCAGGACGCTGGGATCATGACCTGAGCCGAAGGCAGCCGCTTAACCAACTGAGCCACCCAGGTGTCCCAAGGGGTCTTTTATTACTTTTGTTAATCACCACCGATTTGATTGGGTTTTCTTTCCCAAGAGTGGTCAGTGTTCACTGAGCGCCCACCCTGCGACAGGCACCGTGTTTCATGTGCATTGCCTTAGTGAAGACTTGCAACTGGGTGAGGAGGGTGCATTTGCTACCCCCACTTTAGAGAGGAGGGAACAGAGGCTCAGAGAGGGTGAGCCCCGCCCTCCCCGTCCCGGGATTGCACACAGTGGCAAGAAGATAGTACTGGGATGGGAGCCCAGGTAGTCAGGCTCCAGAGCTGACCCTTTAGCTTGGAATTGGGTATATGCTCAGCACTGTGGACCTGGAAACAGATGATGGGAAAACACCTCAAACACCCCAAGCTTCTGCTTGATAACTTCAACCTAGTCCATCCCAGCAGCCTGCACACACGTGCTGCTCAGTAACGGAAGGGCTGTATAAGGTCAAGGTGCCATTTTCTCCCCAGAGCAGTGAGGGCTGAGGTTCAAGGTCTCAGGAGACAGACACAGAGACAGATGTCTGTTTCCAGGACAAGGTGGCCAAGGTCCTGGGCTTCTAGGCTCCTGGATGTTCTCCAGCCAGCTGCATGGGGTGTCTTAGGAAAGAGATGGTTCCTTTTGTCTTCATCCAGAGCATAAGAGTCTGGGATACTGCAAAGAGGGAAGGAGTGAGACGTTGGGTGGGTGGGGGGGTGAGGGACTCCGGATGGAAGGCTTTTCTGCCTTCTGCTCTTTGTTGTTTTTCCACTACACTGACCCTGGGGTCTGCAACCCTGCCCCTTACCTTCTCTTTGACCTTCGTCTCTAGCATGTTGAAAGTCACAAAGCTGACAAGCCAGAATTTTAAAAAAGTAGTCCCAGGACAAGTATAGTAGGTTGAATTGAGTCTCCTGAAAAGATATGTGCGTGTCCTAAGTCCTGTCACCAAGGAACGTGACTTGATTTGGAATTAAGGGGATTAATTAAGTTATGGATCTCAAGGGTGGGCCCTCACTCCAGTGATGGTGTCCTTATGAAAGAAAGGGGAGGAAGCTTTGAGACATAGAGACACACGAAGAGGAAGAAAGAGAGAATGTGTCACTCCTATGAAGGCAGGGAGACAGGAATTAGAGATATGTCATCATGAGCCAAGAACTGCCTGGAGGATCTGAGGAAGCGTTCTCCTCTAGAGCCTTCAGAGGGCACGTGGCCCTGCAGAACACCTTGATTTTGAACTTCTAGCCTCTAGAGCGTGAAAGAGCTCAAAATACAGTTTTGTCGTTTTTACACCAGCCAGTTTGTGGCAATTTGTTCTTGTGGCCCTAGGAAACGAACATACCAAGGCAAGAGTTTCAGTCACTGTCTGGGTTGCTGGGAGGGACCTGTAGAGCAGTGCCCACCCCCTGTGACAGAAATGGGGCTCGCTTAGCCCATAGTCAGCTGCCGGGGTATATGTGTCTGAGGACAGGGACCGGGGTCAATGGCTGGAAAGGGGCGTTTGAGCCCGCTGACCAGTCAGAACTTCCCCGGAAAACAAGGGTCTGTTCGGAAATCAACCATCTCTCCCACTTTCCCTCACCCCGACCCCCCCCCCCCCAACCCCACCCAAATCAGGCACAGCCTGTCCCCTGGCTGGGTAGAAGAAGGTTGGAGAAAAAAAATGGGCTACGTGACTCTGTATAATACCATGACAGAAATGTGTGAAGGACCCTTGGATTGTCCAAGGGAAAGAGGCTTGGGCCTCCTCTGAGAGCTGGCAGAGTCTGGAAGAGGAGAGGGAGGGGATAGTTTTTTGGCAAAACGGCATCATGGGTGGAGCCACGAGGACCCGAAGGGCTGGCTGGTGAGAAGTTCCCTGACTCCGGATTGGCCAAGGGACCTGCCTCCATCTTTTTTTTTTTTTTTTTTTTTAAAGATTATTTATTTATTTGACAGAGACAGAGGTCACAAGTAGACAGAGAGGCAGGCAGAGAGAGAGAGGAGGAAGCGGCCTCCCCGCTGAGCAGAGAGCCTGATGCGGGGCTCGATCCCAGGACTCTGAGATCATGACCTGAGCCGAAGGCAGAGGCTTTAATCCACTGAGCCACCCAGGCACCCCATCCTCCATTTTAAGCTTGTCTTTCTCCTCTGTTCTGTCGCCTTCCCCCACATTTCTACCGAACAGCAGAAGTCAGTTACGCCAGCTGTCCTGTGCTTCCTTGGCCAATGCAGGCCGAGGGATGTGAAGCCACGTGGAGAGCAGGTGGTGGCTACTGAGGACAGACCTGTGCGGGTCAAGAATCTGGAAACAAACTTCACTGAGAGACATATACTTGCAGGATCCCCAGGAACTGGACAGAGAGAATGGAGAAAGGCTTGAAATTCTGACTGCCCGTGGGATCCGAGAGGCAGGCAGGTGATCTGGACATTGGAGGGAAAGGTGAGCCACTCTTGGTCAACTCAGCTCCTCTCCCCCTACAGGACTAGCAAGGTGTGTGGCACAGCGCAGAGTCTCAATCAACCCCTCATAAATGTACCTTGCAGCGTCCATCCAGAACCAGAATACTATAGACTATGCACGGGGAGCTCCTATGCTGCAAAGCAAAATCAGACTATGCACGGGGAGCTCCCAGGGATATGGCCTTCTGTTCTGTCCCTCCTGGATCTGGAATTTCTTTCTTTTTCTCTTCCCCTAAACAAATTCTCCCCCGTGATTCAATCTGTAAACTTTCTCCTCCCCTCCCCCCACCATGATTTTTCCCTACACTCTAGAATTCTCATCCAGCAAGTCATCTGTGATTTCTTCTTTTCCTTCACAGTAAATTCTATTCCTTTCCACATCCTGGACTTGAGGCATCTCTCTCGTTCTCTTCCCCTCTCAACAGCTTTATTGAGATATGATTTACCTATCACAACATTCAGCCTTTTAAAGTGTACATTTCAGTCGTTTTCAAACAATGTAGAATTGTACAACTATCACCGCTATATAAATCCAAAATGTTTTCACTGGCCCCCAAGGAGGAGCCCACACCTACCAGCCGTCACGCCCCATCTCCTGTCCCCTGAGTCCCTACAAACCACTAATCTACTTCCTGTCTCTATGGATTTGCTAATTCGGGACATTTGACATAAACTGAACCATCCACATCGTAGCATACCCTGGTACTTTCTTTTTCTGGTGAATGAGTACTATTCCATTGTATGGATGTACCACTTCTGTTTATCCATTCATGAGTTGATGGACATGGGGTTGTTTCCATTTATTAATCATTAGGAATAATGCTGCTACAGGCATTCCCAGAAAAGTGTTCATGTGGGCACCCATTTTCATTACCTGTGGGTAGGTGCTTGGAGTGGAATTGCCGGGTCACATGTAACCTCATCTGTCGCATTTCAAAAAGCTTCTAGACTGTTTGCCCCAGTGGCTGCTCCAGCTGACATTTCTACCAGCAGCATAAGATGGTTCTGATAGCTCTGCATCTTTACGAACACTTGTCTGGCTTTTCCGTTTTAGCTCCAAACCTCCTTCAAAAGTTGCTCTCCTCTTGTTTACTCTTCCTCTCTGGCTTTTTGACCAAAGGATTGTCATACAAGCCAAGAGTTGAAACACTTCCCCTTGAAATCAATGTCAACATATCTAAGCTTTCATTTACAGTACAGGGAATCCTGTTTGCTCCAGCCATGCACAGACTCAGACCTATTTCAGAAAGGCGTTTCCCTCCACCTTGGTGGGAAAGAGAATAAGGAGCACATGCTTCTTCTCTGGGTTCCTAGAGAAGCTACACACATGAGGTGGGTGTGTTCCCTGATCCTTTAAGAAGTTGAAAAAGGACGATCACTGGTTATATGGTCCTAACTAGTGCCTTGGAGATCATGCAGAGATAGCCAGTATCGCACATCTCATGGTTCCATCATTTTATTTGCCTTCTTGTTTCTTAGAGAAACCCTGGGGCAACCATTATGAATCTGTCCATCTTCTGGATGGCCACCCAGCTAACGGATGGTGGAATGGAAGCTCCAGCTCAGGCTACGTTGTGCTCCTCTCTTACTTGAAGGCTGTTCGAAGGATCTATCCATCTTGTCATGGACTCGTTGGGAACATCTAAGGGACCCTTTCCTCTAGCTCACATTTCCTGCTGGTCAACCAGAGACCTACAACCTCAATCTTTTGCAGGACTGACCTGGGCTTCCAGGGCCTGCCCAGGCTGCATAGGGCTGGTTTGGCAACAACTGGGCTTCTGGAGTTTGCTTTAGCTGTTTTCTTTTCCACTTCATTGTTTCCATAGGATGTCTGCCTTCCCAAAATAGCACCGGGGCATTCCAGGTAAACTCAACATCCGACCAAAATCCCCTTTGAGCGGCAAGTCTGAAGGGTTCTGGCTTGCCACGGTTTTCTCGCTTCTTTTGATCACTGTGGCCCCAGAGGAGTAAGTCTGGGGCTCACCATGGGGTCTGGACAAAGAAGGAAGGGGGAGGAGGGGAGGAGGGCCTGGCCAAGCTCTCTCAGGAGCTAGTCAGCTGACACTCCAGCCTTCTGCCCCAGCACTAGAGGGTGACCATGCCCCTGGCCTGGGAAAACGGAGGAAAAAACAGGGCAGGGTCATGTGGCAGAGAAAGAAAACAACCAATGTGGACCCAGATTTCTTCTCTGATTCCTGGAGGCGCATGGCACAATGAAGAAACACTAACTTTGGATTAAGACAGAGCTGAAACCTGGAGCTAGGGCTTACCAGCTGCAAGGCATAAGGCAGCTATAAGTTACATTAGAAACTCCCTTACCACTCTGAGCCTCTCATTCCTCATCGGTAAGATGGAGATTATAGTGCTCATCATCAGCAATGAAGACTGATGGCTGCAAAGCCCCTAATGGGGGCCAGGTTTTGGTAGGTATTCAATCAATATAGATTAGTCTCTTACCAACTTCCTGGAGTTCAGTGGGGGGAAGTTACTTTTTCATTGGCTTTTTTTTTTTTAAAGCTTTTATTTATTTGTTTGTTTGAGACAGAGAGAAGGAGCATGAGTGAGGGGGGAAGGGCAGAAGGAGAGGAAGAAGCAGACTCCCTTCTCAGCGGGGAGCAGAGAGCCTGAACTAGGGCTCTGGTCAGGACCTGGGGATCATGACCTGAGTCAAAGGCAGATGCTTAACTGACTGAGCCACCCAGGCGCCCCTACATTGTTTTTTGTTTTGTTTTTTTTACCTTTTGCTTTCGCTAGTGAGAACACTAAAGCTCTCTTTTAGCAAATTTCAACGATACATAACTGTATCATTAACTACAGTCACCATCTCTATGTGAGATCCCCAGGACTTACACATAACTGAAAAATTTACCAATGTCCCCTCAACACCTGACCCACATCTTCATTGCCTTTTCATGTAATTATTACCCAAGTTTTGAGAAGGTCCTAGGGGCCAGTTTAGAGAAGTAAAAAATAGCACAAAATTTCCTCAGACTGTCAGGGGCCGCAGCCTTCAACTTTTCTTGCTCATTTAGGTACCCCCAAAATAACTTCCTAAAACCATCCACTCCCTGCCTCCAGCACATTTTAAAAATGAAATCTCAAAATTGTTTATCTAAGCTTACATAGCTGCAAAGAGTGTGATTTCTGGTGTGTTGTGAATATTGATAATTAAAACTAACTGTTACATCACACTTTTAAACTTATCCAGTGAAATAGAACATCTATGATCTCATACCATCTATGATCCATTTAAAAATGTATAAAAATGTACTTAAAAAAATCTCATTTATCATTTAGAACGTTTACATCCTTTTACCTCCTTGAACGTGTGTTACTATTCCTACTTCCTCTACAGACTTCTGTCCCGTTATATTTTTAATGCTTCAGAGTATTTTCTTGATTACATTTAAGTAGGTGGAGAAAGCCATTTTAACAATGAAGACTTTTCTCTTTCCCCCTATAGGACTCTCCCTCAGGAGTGTGCATTCTTTGATGAAAGCAGGAGGAAAGAACAAAGTTATTAAATGAAAATTGTTATTCCTCCCACCAGCAGTACAGGAGGGCAGCAGACCCTGCGGGGATGGAATTCTCCAGGCAACTCTCCGCCAGGTTGGGTCCCTCTTCTTTTGTAAATTGGAGGGGGAAGCTCTAGTGTGTGAATTCTCTTGTTCGCAAGCAACTCTATTTTAGGAAAGAGGGCTTGTGGAAGCAGAGGGTCTGGAAAGTGGTTTCCTGATTCCTATTTTTGCCTGATGACCCCCTGGAATGTCCCATGGATCCCAGTTAGCGGACAGCTCAGTTCAAATTTGAAACTCAGCTTTGCCACTTAAAAGGGTCAAGGAACCCTAGACTAATTAACAAACTTGGGTTTCCCCAGAGGATTTTTTGATTAAAACGAGATTTAAAAAAATTAGGTGACAAAGTAGGATCTCAATACATAACATAGGTTCTCAGGGGCCGACTTTTTTTTTTTTTTTTTAACCATTTAGTGTTGATGACGTTTGGATATATATTATAATCACATTGTACAGTTGATGGGATACAGTTTCCCCCAACTCAGTTATAAAATGAATGGCCATGTCTTGCAGGTGATGTCCACTCAGAAGTCAAGGTCTGGGGCAGTCTGCAAACTTTCAGCTTGTTCTCAGCCTGACTTCTTTTGGGTTGCCGATGCTTTCCCTGCTAACATTTGGATTGGGCTTTACAGGGTCCAGAACTGACTCTGCAGCAACAGTATGGGACACCTGCTGGACCCGGGCTGTCACTGTGACTCAGAGCTCATCAGCTTGGAAGTTCTGTGGGTCTATTTGTCTATTTTCTTTTGGGCCACCAGTCCCAACAATGAAGACACTGAGTTACATCTGATGTCTGTTTCTCCCTCCACAGCTTTGTACACAGTTTCGGCAATTTTCCTCGATCGGTTTGACAGATCATCGTCCTGGGAGATTTTGGGTTCCTCCAAGCCAGAGACATCACTGTGCCCTCCTGATCCTTTACAAGAAACAAATATGGGGCACCAGCATGGCTCACTCAGGGGAGCATGTGACTCCAGCTCTCGTGGTCTTAACTTCGAGCCCCACATTAGGTGTAGAGATTACTTAAAAATTTAAAAAAAAAAAATCTGTAAAAAAAATTTTAAAAATGAAAGAAAAGTCAACTAAGAAGAGATCTTAACACTGACCTCTGTGATAGGTGACTGTAAATTGCTCCCAAAGGTCCCTCTGTCCCTGCTTTTGCGGCTCCACCCTGAGGGGATCACTGCTCAGCACGAAACGTCCTCTTCGGTCACATAGTAGGCGCTTGGCAAATGTTGTCAAATGAACGAATGAATGTCACCGAAATTCATTTGAACAAAAGCATTTTATAACGGAAGGTTTCAAATGAATACAGAAGTAAACAGCATCGTGCTTCCCAAACCCCAGTCCCAGAAGATGCCCAGAAACTCATTTTCAAGAAACATCCCCAACGCCTTTGATGCACCCCGGGGAACCACACTTTGAGAAATGCCGGCTAAGCCAGTGGGAGCATCTGTCCTCTCCCCTGTCTCTTGTTTCAGCCCTTGGCCTTGCCTCTCCCCGCGCCCCACCTTGTCCTCTGACCCAGTTGCTCTGAATTGATTTCAGGTCTTTGGATGCATCCTGTTCTCTCTCAATCTCTCTCTCTCTCTCACTCTTTAGATGATGCATGGCTATTTTTCTTTTTTACTGAAGTTCAGCTGACACCCCATGTTGGATTAATTTCAGGTGTATGACAGTGAGTTGACAGCTCTACTCACAAGTGTAGCTACTACTGTCTGTCACCATGCAACACTGTCACAATCCCATTGACTCAATTCCCTAAGCTGCACCTCTCATTTCCTGACTTACTCATCCCATAACTGGAAGGCTATGCCTCCCCCTCCCCATGCCCATTTTGCCCATCCCTCCTTTCTGGCAACCACCAGTTTGTTCCCTGAATTTGTGGGTCTGTTGCTGCTTTGCTTGTCTGTTCACTTTTTTTTTTTTTTTTAAGATTTTATTTATTTCTTTGACAGACAGGGATTACAAGTAGGCAGAGAGGCAGGCAGCAAGAAATGGGGAAGCAGGCTCCCCACTGAGCAGAGAGGCTGATCCCAGAACACTGAGATCATGACCTGAGCCGAAGGCAGTGGCTTAACCCACTGAGCCACACAGGCGCCCCTGTTCACTTTGTTTTCTAATACCACATAGAAATGAAAGGTGCCATGCCCTCTTCATCTAGCCTTTGCATAGGCTTTGCTTTTGCCTACGTCATACCTGGGCTCTGTTGTGCGCCCTCACCCCTTTGTCACTTAATTTACTCTTATTCATGGTTGGGGTCCCAGTACAGCCTCTCTTCTTCCCTGCTGCATTCCCTAACCTTCAATTCCAGGGCAGGTATCCTTCCTACCTGCTCTGCCAGTGCCCCACCCTTCCCATCATACTGATTTGTCATTCCATATGAATGACTGGTCTTGTTCTCCAACCAGACTGCCGGCTCCCTGAGAGTAGACAACCATTTTGTCTACTGCTATAGTCCCAGCACTCAGCATGTGCCTGGCATGGACTTAGCAAGTCACTGAAACTAAATTCGACGAAAGTTTGTTTCAACCACACAGATGAGAGGAACAATTTTAACAGTAGAAAATACCCACATTTGATTAGTATGCAACATAGAACCTTCAGGCATTAGCATGCACTTGCAAGATACAAACTAGTTATGAATACCTATTTGTGATGTATTTTCTATAACATTTGTTTGCTACGTGCTCACTGTATTTTTGGTCAGCACTTGTTGCTAGATATATCAAAGAATTGAGATTATCAAAGAATTGGGACGAATGAGGAAATGACCACCACTTACTTAGTTCTGTCCTCTTACTGAGAAAAGATGGTCTTTATCCATATTTTTGTTCATCTTGAGGAACGCCAGCCAAGTTTTGAGGGCACTCTCTTCTTTACACTCTCATTCATTCCCAAGGCAACATACCATCCATTTCTCCACTGCCCAGTGGGGTAGCCGTTGGCCACAAGTGGCTATTAAGCACTTGAAATGTGGCTAGAGCCAATTGAGATGTGCTCTAAGTATAAAATACACGTTGTATTTCAAGGACTCAATATGAAAACAAGAATGTAAAATATGCCATGAAAATTTTTAATACAGATTACATGTTAAAATTAATACTTGTTATATCTTAAACTATATTAATTAATAAAAATATTATTAAAGTAAATTTCACCTGTTTCTTCTTGTGTTTTTAACAAGGTTGCAAGAAAATTTAAAACTACATATGTGACTTGCATTATGTTTCTCCTGGAAAGCACTCATCAACCCAGCTATTTAAACTCTAACATGGTTTTTTCATCTGTGAAACAGGAATAGCCATAATATCTTCCTCATAGGATCATTTTGAGGATAAGCTAAATTAATATCTGCAAGACACATAGAACAATATCTAGCATGTAACAAGTGCTTTGGATATGTCCATAAAATAAAGAAGTGATGCTTACCATATTTGGCATCTAAACCCCTTATGTTACCCCAGCCCCCTACAAAAGAAAATTTGAGGCAAAGCTCAGGGGCTAATGTTTTATTGGAGGATAGAATCCCAGGGAAGGTGGACTGAGGGAAAGGGGGAATGAAGCAGGGAAGGAAGGAAGTACAAGGTGGCATCTTGTATTGTGGAGATGACTACGTCTCAGAAATGTCAGAGGAGGGAAGGTAAACAGTGTATCTGCCAGTTCCTTCCCTGCTCTTTTTCACTTGGTCAAAGTTTGCCTCTTGCAGTACGAAGTCCTTTGTGCTCTCTGGTTATGTCACTGGGCCCCTCCAGGAGGACTCCAGGGGTCTAGGTGGGCTGGACCGAAACTCTGGAGCCACTGTCGTCCCTGGCATGGCAGGTGTCATGGAAGTCAGTCTTGATGGAGCCTGACCCTTATCCCTGGAGGGTCTTTGAGCAGCATCAGGTGACGCAACAACAGTGACAGCCTTTATGATGGAGTGGAGGTCATCCTGTGGTTGGGGCTGGGTCAGCTAGGAGTCAGGACAAGAACCAAAGCCCAGGGTAGAGAGGTCCAAGTGGAATGAGGGAAGGAGGCGTGTTGTCTCAACTTCTCCTCTGGGATCCTGACATACCTACTATTGGTCTTCTCACCTGGAAAGACTGACAAGCATCTCAAGTTTGCATATTTGAGATTAAACTCTTGATCTCCAGCCTTGGATGGATGCCCTGACTCCAGACCCTCCATTCCCATCTTCTACAGCCCAGTAGACTCACCCACTTGCTCCAGCCTTAAACTCGGGCCCTGTACTTGAGGTCTTCCCACTCTCCAGCCCCACATACCTCCATCTGCAAATCCTGTTGATTCTACCTCTGAATCACATCTCAAAGCCCCCCGTGTCTCCTCACCCTGACCCGGAGGCCAGGCCGCCCACACCTCTCCCGCCACCTATTGCAGTAGAGGGGAAGTGGGTCTTCCTGCTTCCTGTCTTTCCGCTGGCCAGTTCTTTCTCCTCTCTCCACACAGCAGCTAGAGTAATCTTGTGAAGGTGTGAACACAATCCTGTCCTTTGACTGCTTTAAAAACCTCCCCTGGCTTTCCACGGTGTTTAGAATCTGGCCCAAACTCCTTACACCCTCCGCACCCCACCTTTGTTTCGTCATCTCCTTACCTGGAGACACTTCCCTCCTGGTTCCTCCGAGGCTAGCCTCATTCTTTCCTGACATGCTCCCAGTGGTTTCTTGTTTTAGGGCACAAATTGGCAGAATACTTCCCGCGTCTATTTTGTAAATAAAGTTTTATTAGAACATCAACAATACAGAGACTTATGGACAGTGAAGCCTTACCTGTGTGGAATCTGACCCTTTACAGAAAAAGTATGCTGACCCCTGTTTTAAGGCCTTTGACCTTGCCTAGGGCTCTTTCCCCAGCATCTTGCCCAACTGGTTCATCGCCTTTTAACTCAAATAAAGCTTCCTTGACAATCTTGCTTTTACTAGAAGCTTCTTCCTGAAACCCACCCCCACCACACACCCCTTTATTCTCTGTCACCCCACTCTGCTTTTTGCCTTTCTAGTTCTTTCCCAAGTTGAGATTACATATTTACCAGTTTACTTGTTTATAGTCTCTTTCCTCGCCTTTCCATGCAAAGCTCCATTGGGGCAAGGGCCATGGCTGCCTCGTTTGTATGGTATCCCTCACACCTCCAAGTGCCTACTTTCATGGAAAAACTATTAGACTAAATGGCCCCTTTGGGGCGGTTCCTACCCTCCTCCTCCCCACCACCCTGATCTGCGTGGACCCAGCAACTCTGCTACTGCTGAGAACAGCTTGGGGGTGGCCGACGCTTCGAGAACACTTAAGCGTTGACTCTGAGCAGCGGTGTTGGAATTCCTGACAATTCTCACCCATCCGGGAGCTGTGATTCCACTTCACTGTGCGATTTCTTTTTTTAACAACTCTACCATTTCCACGCTGTTTCATGCACATCAGAAGATTAAAAATGAGCACAGGGCAGTGTGCATTTACCTTGTCATTAAAGCAGCCTGAGAGTTCCCTTATTGGGGGACACCTACCTGCTCGAGAGGGCAGCTGGAGGCAGTCACCAACCTCCGCCAAGGCACCAAGGCATCGGGGGTTACCTCCTCCACAGCCACCAGGGGGCTGTGCCACCTTCCAGCATCTGGATTATGTACCCAGCGCCCCAGACAGGTAGGACAGGTGCCTCTGAGCTGGGGACACTGGCAAACAGCAACAGGGCAGGGGCTGGAGGAAGCAGGCCTGGTGTCCTTCACCAGGGACAGGCCAAGCATGGGCAGGAAGAGCTGTGGACACATCGACACACCAGACTGAGACCCAGGACCAAGCACAGCTGGCTTCAGATATGCACAGGCAGTCATGGGGTGGAGGGGGCAGGGCAGGAAGTGGCTCAGGGGGCCACTCCCTCTTCTTTACACATCAGAACACCGACATCTAGAGAAAGAAGCTGCTAAAATTAGAAGCAACTAGAACTCAGATCTCCCCGTTCTCTTAAAATCTCCCTCTGTCAGCTATCTGGTGCTGCCAGGCTGTCTTACCAGGCAGTATCTAGAATGGCTGAACACAGGAACGATTTCTCTGGAAAGCTGTCATGAAGAAGGCTTGAAAGATGGACCCAGGCCCGAATCCGGGCTACCCAATAGCTATGATGCCACAGCAAAGGCCCCAGACCTCTTTGGGTCTCAGTTCCATGCCCATAAATTGGGACAAGAGTCCCTGCATGGCCGGGCAGTTTTGAGGATTCAATGGAAAACGCCCGAGGTGTGCTGAACCAGCAGCAGACACAGAGCAGACGTGTGGGCGTTCAGTCGATGCTCGTTGAATTCTGAGCAGCCCAACCTGGCAGAGGAGAGGGCAGAGGCAAGAGTTCAACTCTCCATGGCTTATAAACAGCCTTTGTAACAACTATGAACCCCCTTGCAGAAGGAAGAATCCATAGCAGAGGCACCTTCCCCAGCCCCTCCCTTCTGATCTCCCAGAAAGCCTGTATGGCGAGGGATTCTGGGCCACATTTACTAAGCGAAAGAAATGCACAAGCGTTTCACTCCTGCTAGGGCAAACCTTCCTGTTCAGCAGCTGTGGAGGTGATGCTGTCCCCTCTGCATGTCTGCCGAGTCAGGCTGTGTTCTCATCACATTTTACTTTCTGGGATCCAGGCTTCAGTATTTTCCAACCTCGCTCTAGCCTTTGGAACTGTTCTTAAGAAAGGCATTGCACCTGCTCTAGGCCATTTTATGAGTATCCAGCAAAACAATGCTATCATGAGTGTGATTTTCGACTTTCCTGGAAGTCCTGAAACAAATGTGTATCCACAAAATGTTACCATGGTCTAAAGGGATGCCTGGCTGCCTAGCCTGGGGGGTAGAGTATAGCAATGGATGCGAGGTTATGGGTTTGGTCCCTTTTATGCAGATTATGCTCTCCACCACCCCCTCATGCCCCGCGCCCTTCCTCAGCCAGGTAACCAGGTGGGAATAAGGTAAGAGGGGCTTGTGTAAATCCATTAGTCCTTCTGGGAGAAAAGCCTCAACGCATGGGCCATTGGTGGTGGGTCATTAACTCCCTCTGTGGGATGAAGGGCACCATTTGTTCTAATATGGGACATTTATTCAGAGGCCCCTGAGATCTCACAGTATCTTGCTTCTTTCGAATGGAGGAATTCTAAGGAATTCTGGGTCTTCAGCACCCACCAAACTCCCTCCAGAGAAGTCTTGCTTTTTTGCACATCTTTGTAAGATTGCATTTGAACTAAAATTTTGGCAGCTAAAAACCAGTTTGAAAACCATTGCATTAGAGTCTTAAAATTATGGGTACCAGGCTCTGTTCTGGGGGATCTACATATGTCATCTTGTGACATACACTTCTTAAAGCCATTTCAGTAGGTGGTGGCAGCCCCATTTCCTTGGCAAGGAAACCAAGGCTCAGAGAAAGCTAAGGAAGGGAGGAGCCCAGTCCCTGAACCCAGGTCTGCCTGGATAGAAGCCAATGTCTCCAGATCCTGTGGAATAGCAGTGTATGCAATGACACAGGATTTCTAGCTGGAGATCTGGATTCAAGGTTGGCTTCTGCCTCTCCTTACCCGAGAGGTCCCTGATTGGACACTTTATGTTTTCTGAGCCTCATCTTTCTCCTCCACAAAATGAGCATGAGAATAACCCCAGGGAGGAGATGCACATACCACATCAGATCCTAGGGGTGCTATTTGTGTGGAGTCTCAGGAAATAGACCAGAGCGCCTCCCCCAGGACGCCCTGCACCCCCAGTTGGAGGATTTATGGCACTATAACCAGCAGACCACATGATTCCCAAAGACCCCAGGTTTGGGGGTGCTGAGCTACAAGGTCGGGGTGTCCCTCGGGGACCAGAAGCCCGCAGTTGCCCTTGGTCTGGGGCTCTGGACCCAGGCTCAGGATCAAAGCAAGTGCTCTGTTCACCAGGGCAAGACACACACCCCTTCCCCCCGGCAGTCCTCTTTAATTAACTGGGAGCCTTGGAGCAATACCTTTTTTGGGTGCTTATCAGTGTATCCTGATAAAATAATTAATGGGTTTCTCTTCTCCGCTGAGCATCCTCCTGCCCCAAGAGGGCTGTGCTTGGAAGGAAGGTGCTAATTAGTTCCTGTGTGATTATCTGGTTGAAGACACTGCTCCAAGTCTCTGCAAATCATCCTCAGCCCTCCCCCTCCCCTGGGGGAGACTTGAGCTCTCTGTTTATTCCTTTTGCTGGGTGCCGGCTCTGCCCACAAAGCTCAGCCCCTTCCGCAGACAGCCTCTCTCTCTCTGACCTCAGTGTCTGCAGGTGGCAACCTGGTGCCCAGGGCCCCGCCTTGAGCCTGTGAGCCATCACCAGGAAGCTCTCAGGGAGGTTCCTGGAAACACTTCAGAGCAAGTCCAGACTTTCTAAGCCTGCTTCAGTGGAAAGAGCAAGAACAGCAGAGTGTCGTGGAAAGAGCCCTTTGCTAGGGCCGGAGGATGGATTCTAGACTGAGCTGTGTGGCCTGGCCTAAATTGTGCTTTCTCTCCTTGTCTCAGTTTCCTTAGCTGTACAAAAGGAGCTGGTCTACAAACAGAAGCAGCAAATGTGTGGTTTTGCCAACTGTGATGAACAGGTCACAGCTCCGCACTGCACCAAGATCGTGGAGCCACGGCCAACTTCCGTGGGATGACTGAGCTGCAGAGGTTGATCAGTGATGTTGGTCATGGTTGATGCAGGTGCTGTGGTTCCCAAAGTGGCGCTGATGGCATTCAGCTGAGGACAGTCCTCACCGTGTTTAACTGTGCTGTGCCTTTCAGGATGCTCAGTGTCCTTGTCAACACTCACTAAATGGCAAACACTCCACACATTTCCAGACATTCTGTGGGGGGCAACGCCATCCCTGGCTAAGAACCACAGGTAGGGAAGTAGAAATAACAGTTGGGATGCTTTTGGCTGCAAGAAAACAAAGGCGATTCTTAAAGTATCTTAGCTAAAATGGAAGTCTATTTGTTTATGTGACAGAGAAACAACGGGAGTGGCTTGGGCCGCCACCTTTCTCCATCCAACAAAGAGCTCCCCTCCAAGGGAATCTATAGGAGGGCAGGTTTTTCTGTGTTTGCTTCCACCAGCTCCTTTCTATTTGGGGGGAAATAATGAAACAGATGAGCAGCAAGGCCCTTTCAACTATGGAAGCCAAAGGGTGGGGGGGAGTGAGCTCTTCTTCTCACCTGTGGCATCTAGATTATTAGCAAGGGCTTAAGCACAGCCAACTGCAGGTGCCTGGCTGGGACTTAGAATCCAGAGAGGCCACACAGAGTCTCAAGGGTCCATCAGGGATAATATGTGCTAATGGTGCTGAGGCTGGGGTTTCTAGGTGTCCAGGGGGTGATGCGCGCCAGCAGGGCTGCAGGGGGTCAGTGGCAATGATGGCTCAGACATCATCCCAGGCTCACTGCTCCAGTAATGGGCTTGACTGAGCCTTTGCTATCCTCGGCTCCTGCCTCTGCTCTGTTCTTCAGCCTTCCTATAGATTCTGTGAATGACCCACTACCCTTTCAGTAAATGACTTTCCCTACTAAGTTGGCTGGAGTTGATTTCCATTGCTTACAACCCAAACTCTCACTAATATAGTTGGAATGGAGAATCTAGGTAGGATGGAAAACCAGAAAGCAAGTGGGATGCTTCGAAGTCTCAGGGCACTTGGAAAAGGCAGCTGGGAATCAAAAGCCAACAGGACCCAGGGGCCACCAAGGCAATTTTCCATGATGGTGCCCGTGCCAGTGATCTTGTTGAAGACTGCGAATTCCTTCCCACAGGGGCAGTGCTCACCACCCATGATGCCCCTTTCTTTGCCACATAGGGTTAAACAGACAGGTGACTCCAAGCTTGTCACCACCAGTTCTAGAAAACAGCACTTGTTTGAACTTGAAAAAGCAACAACACCAATGCCTGAGTCTTTCCCTCCTCCCTGATCCACAAAGACACACAAAAGAAGGGCCAGTGTTGTTGCCATGGACTCTGTGGGTAAGGAGAGCCCCCTTGGCAGCAGAGGTGATTACTATACCCTCCTCCTCTTCTTCTAGCAGGAAATGGCCAAAGGTAAAAGCTTTGATGGGGGCAGGAATCCAGTAGAAGCTGTAGGAGGAACAAGAGAAGCATCCTCTGTTGGAGCAGCAAAGGGAAGGAACCTAGCTGTGAAGCTAGTTGCTTTCCTTGGAGACCTTCTGCTTCATGGTTGGACTTGGGAGTGGCTCTTGAAGTTTCCTAGTTAGTTGTTTACCCCTCCTCCACCCCTACCTCCCTGCCCCACCTCCTAAGTGCCTGGAAGGTAGAAGCCTTCAAGAGGCAGAGACTGGGGGTGGAGGGGTGGAGATCATGAGCTCTGGACCCGGAGTCGAATTTCCTGGGTCCAAATTCCAGCTCTGTCCAAAGCTGTGTATATATATGGGCAAGTTATTAAATGACTGTTCCTCAGTTTTCTCCCTTAGAATGATAAAAATAGTGAGAGCTACCTCACAAGATTACTCTGAAGATTAAATGAGTAGGGGCGCCTGGGTGGCTCAGTTGGTTGAACGTCTGACTCTTGGTTCAGCTAAGGTCCAGATCTCAGTGTTGTGAGATTGAGTCCTGGGTTGGGCTCCATACTCAGCACAGAATCTACTTAAGACTCTTGCCCTCCAACTGGACAGCCACATTCAGAAGAATGAAACTGGACCATTTCCCTATACTATACACAAAAATAGACTCAAAATGGAAGATAAATGTGAGTTAAAAATCATCAAAATCTCAGAGGAGAACACAAACAGCAACCTCTTCAACCTCGGATTCAGCAACTTCTTGCTAGACACGTCTCCAAAGGCAAGGGAAACAAAGGCAAAAATGAACTATTGGGACTTCATCAGGATAAAAAGGTTTGCACAGCAAAGGAAGCAGTTGACAAAACCAAAAGACAACCGACAGAATGGGAGAAGATATTTGCAAATGACACATCAGAATAAGGACTAGTATGTAAAATCTATAAAGAACTTATTAAACTCAATACCCAAAGAACAAATAATCCAATTGAGAAATGGGCAGAAGACATGAACAGACATTTCTGCGAAGAAATCATCCAGATGGCCAACAGACAATGAAAAATGCTCCACATCATTCGGCATCAGGAAATACAAATCAAAACCTCAGTGAGATACCACCTCACCTACCAGTCAGAATGACTAAAATTAACAAGTCAGGAAACAACAGATGTTGGTGAGGTTGCAGAGAAAGGGGAACCCTCCTACACTGTTGTTGAGAATGCAAGCTGGTGCAGCCACTCAACACACACAACAGTGTGGCGTTTCCTCAGAAAGTTGAAAATAGAGCTACTGTATGATCCAGCAATTGTATTACTAGGTATTTACCCCAAAGATACAAATGTAGTGATCTGAAGGGGCACCTGTACCCCAATGTATATAGCAGCAATGTCCACAATAGCCCAACTACGGAAAAGGTCCAGATGTCCATTGACAGATAAATGGATAAAGAAGATGTGGCGCACACACACACACACACACAGAGGAATATTACGCAGCATCAAAAAATGAAATCTTGCCATTTGCCATGATGTGGATGGAACTTGAGGGTATTATGCTAAGTGAAATAAGTCAATCAGAGAATGACAACTATCATATAAGCTCACTGATATGCGTAATTTAAGAAACAAAACAGGATAATCAGGAAAGAGGAAAAAATAAAACAAGGTGAAACCAGAGAGGGAGACAAACCCTAAGAGACTCTAAGTCATAGGAAATAAACTGAGGGTTGCTGGAGGGGGTGTGAAGGGCTGGGGTAACTGGGTGATGGACATTAAGGAGGGCGTGTAATGTAACGAGCATTGGTGGGTGTTACATTAAGACTGATGAATCACAGACCTGTACCTCTGAAACACGAATACATTACATATTAATTAATTGAATTAAAATACTTTAAAAAATAAATCTTACCCTTTGCCGCTCTCCCCAGCGCGCGCGCTCTCTCTCTCTCTCTCTCTCTCTCTCAAATAAATAAATAACTTTTAAAAAAAGATTAAATGAATTATAAATACAATGTGCTCAGAATGGGGCCTGGCACAGAGTAGGATCTCAGTACATGTAAAGTAAAAGTCTTAGTTCCTCTGGGTGGCGCCTGGCACCAGGTTGGGTCTTCCGACCTGTTGAATAAAGGATCCAGTTCTCCAAAGAGTCCTGAACGGAACCAGGAAGTTAGGAAGAACAAGGTCATCACAGTCTGGGAGGGCCCCAGATTAATGTTTGCTCCTTAAAACCAGAGAGATAACCTATCTCTCTTATCAGAGAGATAAGTCCAGCACCGCAGGAACTCTGCAACAGGCCCGCAGCATACGCACACAGGCATGCCCGCACAAACACGCGTGCGCGCACACACACGCACAGGCTCACACACACACAGGCGCACAGCCGGCCTCATGCAGCCCAGCCTCCAGCACCCAGCACCTTCCTTACATCCCCAACAGCTCCTTGCCCCCTTTGACCTACTTTCCCAGGCATGGGATTCCACCAGTCACTTTTCTCAGCCTACAGTCCACTTCTGTACCCTCAGTGTTCAAGATCCAGGCCCTCCTGGAAGAGGGAAAGAGGACCTGGAAAACCCAGCGCTCCTAAGCTCCTCCTGCCATGAACCCTCTGGCTTTCTCTTCTCAACGTTCCTAACACAGAGTTGGAAATCTGCAGAGCTATTGACTTCTCTGTAGGTCTGGGAGCAGACAACCGCGCCCTTGACCCAACTTCTCTTTTCAGGCCAGATAATACCTTTAGTGACAATACTATGACTACTGGTACTGCTGCTAGTGACAATAGTACAACTACTGCTGCTGCTGGTACTTAAAACGTGCTAAGTACTCTTCTGTACCCCTTTTGGATAGTAACTCTTTATCATCCTCTTAACAATCTTGTGAAGAGGTAAGTACTATAATCATCATTCCATTTTACAGATGGGGAAACTGAGTAAAAAAAAAGTGGTGGCTAGCCCAAGGCCATGCAACTAGTAAGAGGCAACCAATCTGTCCCCAGTGTCTGAAGCATTAACCACTGCAAGAACTTTACTTTGAGCCCTGAAAGGCTTGTAGCACCCCCATCCCCACTCACACATGTAGTTCAAAGCAAATCTAGGACTCCATCATAAAACAACGTGAGAAGGTACAGCAGAGTTCTGACTGTTTTCCCTAGTGGCTACTTCAGCGCTTTAAAAAATAATCGTTCCAGACATACATTTTTCCCCCCTTGTCTTGTTCCCCCAGACATACATGTTTTCCCCCTGGTGCCGTAAGCATACGTTGCTCAGCCAGCCACACAGGTAATCCAAGCATTGGTTTCTCCTCCCTCTGACCAGAGCAGCCTCTACCTGAGAAGTTCAAGGTTGGTCAAGCCTGGGATGGGTTGCTGCCCCCTGGGAGGCATGGAAAGTGCTTCTCGGTTGGAAGGGGATTGACTTTGCACCCCCCTCCCCGCCCCCCCATCTGTAAATGGCTGGAGGGGCTGGCTGCCCTGGAGGACAGCCTTGTGTGAATTGAGGAGTGTCCCTTGGGAGATGAAGGGGACTGCCAGGGCTCTGTGTTTGTGTGTGTGTGTTTGTGTGTGTGTGTGTGTGTTGACGGGGGTATCTTAGAGCCGCTCCCTGGTCGCCTTGACCCACTGACTCTTCTAGTCACGGAGGAGATTTCTGGCCCCCATTCCAGTAGTGGCAAGTAGGCCGTAGTGTGTTCTTGGTCAACGGTTGTCCCTGAAAGAATGCCCCCCCCCCAAACCCTTCCTTTCATTTCAGTCAGTTCTGTGACAGAATACTAACAGAACTGCAGATTTTGCAGCCTCCAATTTACTGCCTCTCCCTCATTCAGCATGCAGCAAGGACCACCCCCACCCCCAACACATACACACCTAGTTCCAGGGCCGGGACTAGGTTGAAAAGGTGAGTAAAACTCACAGGGCCAGCGATCACACATGCTCAGAGTCGGGGGGACTTCATGCCTCATTTCCTTGCGGTACTCCCCCCCCCCCACCCATCTGTCTGCCACCACACTGCGGGACAGAGATAGGGTTTCACGTTTCTTCAAAGCCCCAACAACAATGGGACCCACAACAGTCCCATTGCCTAGCTCAAAGCCTTGAGGTCCATAGTCCCCCATACGTGTTTGACAATCTGAGTCTGGAAGCCGGGGAGACCTGAAAATTTATTTAGCCCCATGGTTCTCCAAGGGGTAATACTTCCTCCCTAAGGAGTGTTTTGAAAATTTGTGGAGCACTTTTGTTCGCTGGGAGGAGAGAGTCACAGCAGCTACATGTCTTGCAATGCAGGGGACAGTCCTATAGAATGCCCTGTCCTCCCTCCCACCTGTCTCTCCAGTGTTTCCTCCAGACATTCGTGCACTGAAAACCCGAGTCATCATTTCCAGAGCCTGGAAACTCTAATTCCATATCACCTAGAAACCACGCTTTTGCGTGGTTTTTAACGTATAGGGAATATTCTAGATATACCACTTCTCTGAACATCAAGGGAAAACTGTGCTTGATTTTAGCCTTCACTTTCCCAAGCGTTGTTGGCTGCTGTGGAAAATCACTTCACCGATGGTGGCACCTGCTCTTGGTAGTGGAATTGCCAAGAAGACAACATGTGGATATCGGTTTGCATGGGCGCTGCGGCTGTCAAGTTGAATCTACATGGGGACTCAAACATTTCTCATTGAGTCTTTCCGTGTAATGGGGGTTTGGCATTTCCATATTGAATAGGTCACTGAATGTAGGTATGGACGTGTCTGTCTATCCTCTTACTTCTCCTAGTGGTTTATTACTAGGGCATTAAATGGAATTTAAATTAAATTTTGAAATGTTGAGGGTGGTCAACATTTTTAGGAATTTCATTTCAGGATAATATAGGGGGTGTTACATTTGTTACAAAAGGGGGCCATGGAGTCTGATGAGGGGAAGGACCCTGGAGCGAGTTCAATCCCACAGCTTTGGTCTCAGCTGTCCCCAGTGGATGCAACCCTACCGAAATTTTAAAGTTTTCCAGAATACAAGTTTACGCTATCCTCCACAGCAAACCATTTATTAAATTATTCATGTTGTGAGTCTCTGAAATGATGGTGTGCTTGGGACCACAATGAATATCAGTCCCTTCTAAACTCCTTTTCTTGCCTTGAGAAGGACCTTGATCCAGGGGGAACCTTGATCCAGGCAGTGGGAAGGGAGAAGGGCTGGGAAGGCTGGAAACAGAGACACTTTGGAGATAAGAGGCTGGGTTGTAGGCACTGTGTGGACAACAATCTGGGAATGTCTCTGGGTCTCATGCGCAAAATGAGGCATCTGGGCTGGGTCGATCTAGTGCTGTGGCAAACTGTGACTCTGTCTGGTTCTTTGGTTCTGCAGGATGGCTCAGAGTGGGCGTAGCAGGTAAAGAGACGGTCTTTAAAGTCAGTCAGGTCTCTGAATCCTGCCCTTCCACTCAATAGCAGGTGACCTTCTGCAAATGACTTAACCTATCTGAGGCTCAGTGACCTCACCTATAATAAGAGGATCAAAAAGCACCCATCTGGTAGGGTGTTTGTGCACGCTAAGACAAAGGACACAGGAATCCTGGCACGTGTTAAATATGCTTGCTACCACGCCGTTGCCTTGCCCTGTGCCAAAGACTTGCCCCTTACCTGGCGGATATATTTCTGTTGTCTTCTGATGTGTGCTGTGATAGGATGTGAGGACCCCACTGATACACTGTGGTGCCACATCCCAGAGGGTTTCACCTCACCCCAATACCAAGCAGCCTAGTCTGATGTTGCTGATTTCAATAGCCAGCCCTGACCAAAGCTAAAATCTTGTGCTCCAGGCCATGGAGGCCCAAACAACACCAAGATAAAATCATCAGTTTAATAATAGGATGATATGAACTTGTTGTTTACTCACTTAACAAATAAGCAGAGCAGAAATTGTTACGCAAGTCGGTAGAGCAGTGTTACTAGTCTGCCTCACTGGCTCTCCACACTGTGTGGGGCAGTTTGGGTGGAACACAACCTCTTGCCTACACTAATAAAAGCATGCTATTCCCGAATCAAAATAACAGTAGCCTCCTCTAGGGTTCCCGACCAAGATAAACGTTGTTGGAATAGTTAGGGTGCTATGCCTCTATTCCCCTGGCAAGTTTGGCTCAGTAGATGTCAGAAGGTGAGGAGGAAAGAGCCCAAGGTGATGACACTCTCAGGAAGCAAGTGGATCTAGCAGACATGCAGACTGACCTAGCTTTGCCCCAGATGGAGGTTTCTACTGGATCAGTAGGCTCATCAAGGCAACAGGCTTGATGCTTTCTCTGCCTGAAGGCAGGGGGCTGGGTGGGAAGGCCCTCTCTGGTCACATTTCTCTCTGAGCCTCAATTATGAGTCTGTGACTCAGAGCCTCTCCATGGCTGAGAGGTGCTAATTGGTTCACATGCTGCTTTCCAAGATGTGAGCTGGGAAGGGCTAGCTGTTTTGGTGCAGCCCATTCCAGAATATTCCCTAGGGTTCTCTGTGATCCTGGGGCAGGACATGGGGGAGGGGTGGTAAAGAGGAGAGAAGTGCTGGAAAATTCGATCAAGGAGTAGAAATGATAAATCCGTTGGCTCCAGAATTATGTCGGCTGAAGGTAGCAGACGACTTCAAGGATGAAAATTCTAGGGATTTTTCCCACCAATCTGTAAGCAAGTAGATGTACCTGGTGGGATTACACACAAGTCCCTGTGGTTTAAGCTCTGAAGGGTCATAGAGGATAAATGCAAAAACATGGTTACCTCTGACCAAGTCCTCGAAAGTCTCTAAGACCATATACATAACCATTTGTTCTTGTGCTTTCTTCCCTTACTGGGACCAACAAGGAGTTAGAGGTAAGTCAGTGCCAACAAGACCTGATAGACAAAACATTGTGTGTTTGTGTGCGTGCGTGTGTAATTGTGTGTGTATGTGTGTGTGTGCTGGGAGGAGTTTGCAAAATGAATAGGGTCTGGGGCACATTTTATCGGGTAAATTGGGGACTTCCCAAGAATGAACATGCTTGGCCATGAGCTGGCCTGGCCTGCTTCTTTGGATAAGAGGGCCGAGGCACACATGGCTTTATTAATAGCCCCAGCATCCCAGAATCCTTTTTCCCTAAACTAGTTCCATTTGTGGTTCCAATGGGGTTTTGTGCTTGGTTCTCATGAGTTATTTTCTGTCCTCTGCCCTCTGCCCTCTGCCCTTCTGCAGTGGGTCAGCCAGGGGAGCTGAGCTAGGGGCCCGACTGGTGGCACGGGGGCCAGTCCTCCAAGAAGAAAGAAAGGCTATGGGGGTGGGGTGGGGCCTTCCAGAGAAAGTCCCCACCAAGTGCTTTGTGAGGACTCCAAGGTTACTGCTGCAGAGAACGGACACTGATGGGAGCAAACTAGGCATTTAGGAAAAAAAAAAAAAAATCCAAGTGGAGGTGCTTCTGAGGACTACCAAGGCCTAAGGCTCACCCCTAAAGGAAGGGATAAACATGTTCCCTGTGCACAAGGACTGAATTCTCCAAAATTTGCAGCCCAGAATTCCCTGAATAAGTGCTAAGGCCACAAATACAAGCTCGGCTCCTTGTTCCCATCTTCCTTCTTGCTGGGAGCCAGGGTTTGCAGTAGTAACAAAAGACTCCATTGCACTGACAAGACACTTCATGCCCAGCATCACAACCCAACACCTTTCCAAGTTAGGTCAATTTTGTTAAGAAAAAGAGAGCATCTTGTGGCACAATAACTGTCATTATTTGAAGACTAGTGGCGCTGTTCATCACACCTGTTCCTTACTACCCTCCAGGGATACTGGACAGATAATTAAGTTTATCATCACACTTTGGAAGAAAGAGCAGTGCAGCTGGCTGTAGGACCTCTGGGAGCGGGGGGCAGTGGCTCCAGCAACTTGGGGCTGGGGCATGGACATTTGGGAGAAAAGTCCACCCTTGATTTGCAGATTTGGGGCTGAATGACTCACTATTCATTGAAGCTTGAAGTGGTGGATGTGGGTGAGAAGAAACAGAAGAGTGAAAGTGAAAAGGAGAGTAAGGATGAAAGCCAGGGGTAGTTCACCTCGAGGGGAAGTAAAGGAGGGAAGAAAGGAGGGAAAAATCACGCTCAAGCCAACTTTGTGTTTCTTAAGTCATTCTTGTGCCTAGAACGTGCTTAAGGAAGGAAAGAGAGAAGGAGGAAGGTGGCAAGCCACCAGAATGACAAGGGAACGAATATTTATCCAGCACCTTCTCTGTGTCTCATACTTTGGTTGTTGTTGTAGAGTGTGTGTGTGTGTGTGTGTGTGTGTGTGCGTGCGTCTGGTGTACTTGGAATATATCACCACACTCGATTATTCACCTATTCTCGTGTCCCAGATGAAGGTCAGCAGTTCAGAGACAGGTACCCAAAGGCCCACAGGTAGAAAGTCATAGAGATCCGATGGGATCCCAGCCTGTTTGACTCCGCCCACACTTACCTTTCACAGTAAGGTAGGAAGAAAACCAACTACAGTCGGTCAGAGTGCAAAGGTAGAGAGAATTAGTAGTTCCAAGGGGAGGCAAGAGCAGACCAAAGTTTATTCAAGAAAGGGGAGATCTGGGGCACCTGGGTGGTTCAGTGAGTTGAGCCTCTGCCTTCGACTCAGGTCATGATCTCAGGGTCCTGGGAGGGAGCCCCGCATTGGGCTCTCTGCTCAGCAGGGAGCCTATTTCCCCCTCTCTCTGCCTGCCTCTCTGCCTGCTTGTGATCTCTCTCTGTCAAATAAATAAATAAACAAAATCTTTAAAAAAGAAGATAGGGGAGATCTGAGCGTTCCTTTAGACAAAGTGGATGGAGCACCAAGATTGGAAGAAACGAAAGATCCTGAATGGGATGTGGTGGGGTGGGGAGTGGACCTGAGGACAAATGGCCTCTACAGATAATGTGGGCAATAAAGAGAACACCCCGGAGGGGAAGGCCGGGGCTCGGGGAAGTCTGCAGAAATTGGAACCTAATGGAAAATAAGAGTTCACTAGAAGAAAAAGAGAAGGACATTTAAGGCAGGGGAAGTCAAATGGACAATGTGAGGAGGGCTACAACACATGAACTGTGTATCAGTTAAGATTGTTTGGCAGAGAGTAGCAGAAAACCCTCACCTAGTGGCTTAAATGAGTAAGGGGTTCATCTTTCTCATACAACTGGGAGACTAGAGGGAGATAGCCCAGGTCTGGTATGGCAGTTTAATGAGGCCCTTGGAGACTCAACTTCTTCTGTCCTCCTGTTCTGACATCCCCAACTCAAAGCTTCTGTCCTGTTCCTCACAAAGGGGTTGCTGCACCACCAAACATTGTGTCTGAGATCAAGGAAGGAAGAGGGAGGAAGTGATGGACTTGGTGGGAAGCTATTCTCCAGGATTTCTGCCTACCTTGGGCCAGCTAGAATGGTATCATCAACCTGGTACCTTACCTGCAAGACAGGGTGGGAATTTGAGTATTTCTCTTTCCACCCTCTGTACTATATATGGGACACAAGGTAGAAGAGTATCAGAACGGAGGTTGACCAAACCAAGCTATGGAATCTGCCACAGTGTGTTTAGCAAAATTGTGAATGGTCCAGATTAGATGAAGATGAAGGAGGGACTGCAGAGAGGGTTGGTAGGTGGAGCTGAATTGTGAGTGTCCTTTCTCACCAGGCTTGGCTATAACTACTTAGAAGAATCCAGACCCCAGGGGACTGTCAGTCCTTTAGTTGTGACCCAGGGTTTGGTCATTGGCAAGCAGGTGACTATATCTTTCCAAAATGGTCTACTCTTAGTTTTCAGAAGAATGTCATAGATAAACATGATTCCTTTTCCCATCAAATTCCTTCTTTATTCCATCCATCCATCCATCCATCCATCCATCCATCCATCTGGTGTCAAAGAAGCATTTATTATCTTCACACCAGATGTTGTGCTAAGCTTGTTCTCCCCCTGCCCTTCTCTCAGTCTCTCCTTTTTAATCTCTCCTTCTCTTCCCCAGGCTGGGCCAAGACCTTTTGCAAACGTGGGAGCCTGAGGATGAAGAGTTATCTAAGACAGTTGCTATTTCAGTCCCGAACTTGAAGCTAAAAATGTTCAAATGGAAAAAAAAAAAAGTTTAAAAATATAGATGTGTATTTTTCTAAAACCCCATTAAGCTGTCAAGGGCCCTCAGTGTGTGTTTCCTTTCCCATCGTTGCTAATCAGCAAGGTATGTGTGTGCCCCAAACAGAGGAGTAGCCAGCCAGCCTCCTCCTCCTACTTTTTCTCCCCCAACCTCTTTCTGCTGTTGCTGGCACCAGAGCTGTTCCCCAGGCTTGGGAACCTGGGAACTGGGCCTCCACTCCCCAGGGAGACTGCTGGATGGACCAGCACCCCAGCCCCTCCATAGCAGCTGGAAAACCAGCTCTGCCTTTCCCAATGGCACATTTGGACTGTCTGGGCTCAAATCCTGGCTGCACCCCTTACTAGATGTGTAACTTTAAGTGCTTTATTATTTCTGCATCTCAGCTTCCTCATCTGTAAAATGGGGATAGATAACATTAGGCATGTCTTAGTGTCACTGCGACATTAGCATTTAGAATAGGGACCGTGTTCACAGAACTCAGTGTACGCTGTCCGTTATCACTGTTACTGTTTCCAGAAATGCTATTGCCTCATTGCGCTCCATTCCTTTCCCCACCTTTAGACCGTCTTAGAACACAAGAGATGAAAAACAGACCCTGAGATCCCCTTATCCCATCACACGACACCTGTCATACCAGCCACGCAGACAGAAGCCTGAGGAGGAGGGGCTCGGAAGAGAGACTCTGACGGTGGGGAGGCACGGGCCAGTCCCAGGCAGGGGGACCGCACTCCCAGCCCAGATTCAAGGCAACCCCTTGGGACACCCCCTCACCTTCGATGTCTCTTTTGGCTCAACAGGTGACTGCCTCAAAGGAGGTATTTACAAGAGGAGGTTTGAGGAAGTCAGAAGGAGCACTTTCTAGCTCTGGAATCAATGATTCTGATACTTATTTACATAAATAGTCAGCACCATGGCCAGCCAGTGAATAAGAGGTACGGAGCCCCGGGTCTGGGGGGATTGTGAACATTCCCATCTATTGACCTGGGTGATTTAGGACTAGCCCTTCTAGAAGGAGAAGTGCGTGTGTGTGTATATATGTACATGTACATACATATACCATGTTAATGGTTTATTTGTTTCTATGTATTATTAATGTTTTAACATCTTAAAAACCTTTCTGGCTGGGGAGAAATGCTCATCCCAAGGCTAGCCAATCATTAGGCAGAGCAGAGAACTCAGCTAAGCACGTGTCTTTGCGGTACAAACTAAGCAGTCCAGAGCCACACACCTCCACTATCCTAGCCACTGCAGAAGGCAATATGCCCCTGCTTTTATCACACAGGGTCAGGTACCAGGCACTAGAGACCATTTCTACAGCCAAAGTCTATCGAAATTATTCCAACTAGTCAATCCTAAGCTGTTGACCCTGCTCTGACTTGCCTTTCCCCCAGCAACCCCAATAAAGACTGTGACCTAAACCTTCTCTTTGCTCCTGTCTTTTGCCTCCCGACCACCCTGGTGTCTTCCCATGTGACTCTGCGTGGAGCCCCTTGCCTTCTGTGTTTAGCACCCGTGAATGCAATAAATTTGGGTTTTTTTGAGCTTTTGTCTCCTCTCATGACAGCACCTGGATGACCATTACGTGAAAGATCCCAGAACCAGGTGCAAAAGTTCCCCAAATATCTCCCCGGCCGATGACATTTTTGCAGTCTTTTCACTACATCTGCTGATTAGAAATGAAGTTAACTGTTTGTTGGGTGTCCCGCATGCATAACGGGGTCCAACACAGGTATGTCAGGACCCCAGCTTTCCAGAAGCTTGCAATTTAGTTGGGAAGATAAGTTATGAACAGGTGAATTGTTCAATGACAACAGATTCAAATGACAGTTTGAGTCCGCCCGGGTTAGCTCAGGATGAGGAGCAATAAATGATAGCCCCAGGGTCCTGGGAAAGGACTCTGTGTGGGGGTCAGGAGACAAAGGCTCTGCTCCCAGCACTACCAACATCTTGCTCTTACCGGAGTCATCTTTGACCTCTTTGGAGGTGAGTGGTTGGCCTGGACCCCTAGCTCCCTGTATTCACCCCTCCGGGCCTCAGTCTCCTCATTTTATAAATATGGTGGGACTGGGTGCTCCTTCTCTAGGTTGGTGTCCCCCTCCTGTCCGTGGGTCTTAGAGTAACTGCTACCTACATTCGGGGCCGGGACCAGACTTGTGCTGGCAGACACGCAGCCTGGCCTGTCCTCACACCTTACCCTCCTGCTTCTGGGGGGAGAAGTACCCCCGATCCGCCCTGGACAGCAGGTGGGCCAGGGAGAAGCAGGGTCTGGGGGAAGCCCCACATGGGGTTTTCTGCCCCAGGAGCGCATAACCTCAGCGTCTGATTCACTGTGTAAGACACCCAGAGAGCGAGAACTAAGGTACTTTTATTTGGGGGAACAGTTATCATCGTCCCTCATTTGCTTTATATGACACAAGGGTTCAAATTCTAGCACTTTCCTGTGGACCACTGGCCTGAAGGAGACCTCGCCATGTGGCTACAGTGGTGACTTCTCAGCACAGCTTTCCCTGGCGTCCTTCTCAGATGCCTGGACCACATCCCTTATTCATGTCCAGATGCTTGCGAGCCCAGCACACTAACGTCCTCTCTGTCCTTCTTGTTCAAGCCTGCCTCCGTAAAATGTGCCATGGGGAGAAACAACTTCTTTCGTAGCAGTAGAAACCTTACTTAACAGCTAGAAGGTTTTAGGCTGCAAGGTCTACAATATCCTACTGAGAGTGGCTTCAAACATACCAACATCCACTATTGTATTTAATAGAACATCTGGAAACAGGCAGGGGTTAGGACCGTTTAATGGCCCAGTGATTTCAGCAGGGCCTAGGCTTTTCCTGTCTTTTCTCTCTACTGTTCTCACGGATAAAAGATGGCAGCCCTAGTTCCAAGTGGCAAGTTCTCACCTGGGAGACCATAACTGGAAGTGGGTAGTGACTAAAGGCCATTTCTCTTCCCATGTCTCTTTAATCAAGGAGGAAAGTCTTTCCCAAACAGGATTCCTTCATGTTTCACCTGCCAGAACTGGATCAGATGCCCACTCCAGACCAGTCACCGGCAAAAGTCCTTCTTTGTTGACTAAGACCATGCATTGTCAAAGGGGGTGATGTCACCCTCCAGGGGGTGAAAATTGGTTTCAGGGAGCAAAAATTCTTACTCTTTTTATGTATAAAGCAGAGATACACATACAGCATATAAACATACACAGTATATCTATGGTGTTAAAATTTCGTGGGAGGCTACTAGGGGGAAGAAAGTCTAAAAAGATTCCATAGGGTGATAAAAATAACAATGTTATTATTATAATAATAACAATTTTTTTTAAAAAGCTTGATCAGCACAAGTGCCCACATAGGGATGTTCATGGCAGTTTTATTCATAACAGCCCAAACTCGGAAGCAACCAAGATGTCTTTCTGTAGGTGAATGGGTAGATAAACCACGGGTCCCTCTAGACAATGGAATTTCATTCAGCGTCAAGAAGAAATGAGCTAGTCAAACCATGAAAAGACATGGAGGAAACTTAAATGCATATTACTAAAGGAAATAAGCCAATCTGAAAATGTTACACACTGTAGGATTCCAACTCTATGACATTCTAGAAAAGGTAAAACTGTAAGACAGTAAAAAGATCAGTGGTTGCCAGCAGTTAGTGGGGAGGGATGAGTAGAGCACAGGGGATTTTTAGATCAGTGAAATTGAATATCTGATATGATATATATAATATGATCGATCACAATGCTGTATGATGTTATTATGCTGGAAACACGTCATTGTATATTCATCCAAACCAGTAGAATACACACCAGCAAGAGTGAACCCTGATGTATACTCTGGGCTCTGGGTGATGATGACATGTGGGTGCAAGTTCATCCTTGGTCACATAGGCACCATTCTGGTGGGGGATGGAGATAATGGGGGGCGGAATACTATACATGTGTGGGAGCAGGGAGAATTTGGGGAAACTCTGTCTCTTCCCCATCAATGTCACTTTGAACCTAAGACTGCTCTAAAAATATAGTCTTGAACAACAACAACAACAAAGAACCATTGGCCTGGACCAGTTACAACACTTTGCCAGGCCCCGGGGATATTTCCCTTGGCCAGAAAGTCTGGGGAATGATGGCCAAATAGGCACCAACAATGTTTGCCACATCCTGCCTAGAAAGAACCGTGCTTTGTGGGGTGAATGCTCTGTGGGTGTGCGTAGGTGTGAAACTTTCAGGGCACGCCGCCTTCGGTGTGTACTCATCACTCACCTGCTTGCAAAGATGGGCAGGGTTGGTGAGCTCCACGCTTGAGTTGGGTTTGTAAGCTGAGGGCCAGAGCTGAATTTCTGGGGATAGTGATGAGACTAAGCCAAGGACTGTGGGGGAAAGAACAGAGACATTGAAAGGAGCTTTTTATGGAGTTTGGCGGCGTGGTGAGAGACTGTGTTAAATGATTCAAAATATGTATTTTTTTTTCTCTCCGTGTACGGCTCCAACAACATAAAGTCTGTAGCTCGAGATCGTTAGCATTCTATCCCAACGAGTGCAGACCACCATGACCAGTGAAAAAATCGAGGGGACCAATCTTGTTGCGCAGTTGACTAACTCCAGGCATTATGAGGAAGACAAAGGAATAAGGTGTCTTGCATTCCTCCATTCCTAGAATTCAACTCTAATCATGCAGAGAAGTTAATAAGGTTGGGATTATTCAAGTCCATTTCAGTGTAAAGAAGATCTGTGTTTTGACTAAGGAAGGACACATTGATGCCTCTGTGAAGATTAGGACACTGAGAAACACAAAGGAATGTAAAGCTGTGTAGTTTTACTTTTTTACGAAACTGCATCAGTTTAGCACTTACTGGATGACGACATCCAGTAGGGTCCCTTTTATGGGGGGGGGGGCATATGAAGACACACCCATACCATCTGCCCTCCCAGAACTCAAGGAAATCAAACACATCTGCATAGGCTGGACCAGAAAAGAGACACCTCTGGCTCACCCCATGCGTGAAAGTCATTCTTTTTTTTTTTTTTAAAGGTTTTTATTTATTTATTTATTTGACAGAGAGAGATCACAAGTAGGCAGAAAGGCAGGCAGAGAGAGAGGAGGAAGCAGGCTCCCTTCTGAGCAGAGAGTCCAACGCGGGACTCGATCCCAGGACCCTGAGATCATGACCTGAGCCGAAGGCAGCGGCTTAACCCACTGAGCCACCCAGGCGCCCGTGAAAGTCATTCTTCTCTTTCCCTTGAACTTGTTAGAAAGATCCAGTTCACAATGACCTTGGTCTTTGTCTTAGAGGAAACTGAGCAGCATTTTGGATCTAGCCTCTGGAAAGACAAGCAACTGCCTCAGTTGGGGTGCTCCCTGAAGTCAACCCCCGCCCCCATGGAGCTCTTTGCCAGAGGCTTCCACTCATTACCCACTTGCCTCTCAACCTCCCAGCTCCCTCTCTCCCCAGCTCCCCCACTTGCTTGGGCTGTCACTCTCCACCTGAGTCCTCTTTCTGCTCTTCTGTGGCCCATTGGGCCCCTGAGTTCCTTGGTTAGGGCCCACCCATCTTTTCCCTTACCCCGGTTGGCCCACCTTCACTGATGCACCCTGGTTTCCTCACCCCACTAGCCCCTGCTCAAAGCCCACCCTGCCAGCCTGGAGCAGCACTGGTGGGACATTACTCCTCACTCTTACACTCCCCACTTGGGTGACTGCAAGCACTGTCACCTTTCCTTCTCTTTTAAATCAATTTCATCGTGATAGAACTTACAAGAAATGCACCCATTTAAGGGTTCAGTGCAATGGGTTCTCAACAATGTATACACCCCTGCAGATGCCTCCCCCTCTGTAAAGCATTTTTATACCCAAGGCCCTTCCCCCAACAACTCTCAGGAAACCGCTGATCACTTTTTAGTTCTATGTCTTCTAGAATTTGATATAAAAGGAGTCAAACAGCACGTTCCTTTTTCTCAGCAGGCTTTTGAGACTGATCTGTGTCATTGCCTATAGGCATAGTTCCTGTCTTTTTACTGATGAGTCATATGTCATTGTATGCTTGTGCCACCCAACTTTTACCTGCTCACCCACTGATGGATGTTGGTTTCTTTTCCTGCCCTGCGGCTATAATAAATAAAGCTGTGATGGGTACATGTGCACTTGCTTCTGTATGGACAGATATTTTTCATGTCTCACAGGCAAATACCTAGGACTAGAATTCCTGACTCACTTGGCAAGAGTCTGTTTAACTTTATAGCTAAAAAGCCCAAACGGTAAGAACCTGCCCAGCTTCTCCAAAGTGAAGGTGCCAGCTCCCACTTCACCACTACAATATGAACATTCCAGTTGCTGTCTGCCCTCACCAACACTTGGTGCTGTCAGTCTTTTAAATTTTAGCCACTTTGGTGGGGAGTCGCAGTAGCTCACAGTGGTTATCCGTTGTATTTCTGTAATGACTAACGATGTCGAGCCTCCTTTCCTGTGCTGATCTAACCTTTCATACATCAAGGAGGTTACTTTTAACTTTTCAGGGTCTGTTTCCTTGTCTACAATGGGGATGACTCTCCCTAACCCTCTTCCATAGGGTGATCGTGGCAGAGATGAGAAGTTTTTTGTTTTTTGTTTTAAACTCTGAAGATTCACATAATGGGAAAATATTCTATTTCTTCCAAGTGAGGAACTTCTTAGGCAATAGGCTCTGGAAGTACTCACAAGATTGGTTTTTCTCAGATATCACTTTGTCATCCTCTCCAAGTCAAGAAAAGTCACTGGGTCTCTCTTTCTTATTTTAGGAGATCTAAGCTCCTCATTCCAAGTCTAAATCCCTTTAGCAGCATTGTTTCCACCCTGACCTTGGCCGAGCCTCACCCGGAAGTTTGTCTCCTTGTCTGTAATAGGTTAGTTCTCCCCAGCAGCTATGAGTCTGACCTCTGTCCCTTTCTGGCCTTTGCACCGGCATTTCCTATTCCATGTGACCCTCCTTGTTTCTCTCCATGGCATTTCCTTTTTGAAACTCTCTTTCCTGCTCACCTCTTGCAGGAAGCTCTTCATGTAGCCCATCCAGTCTTCTCTTTGGATCCCTTTAGCACTGAAGCCGCTGGACTGTAATATAGGGACTTTCTCTTGAGTCCCTCCAAGTTCCATGTTTCCAACTTGGAAGTTCCCATCTGAAAGTTCCATAGGCACCTCAAACCCATAAGACCCCAGAGCTTACCACCTATTTGCCCCCTGTGGCCCCCCTCCCATTTCTGCTTACACATCACACTATCCTAGTTGCCCTGGCTCAAAGGCCCTCTGGATGCTCTGCAGCCCCTCCCTTTCCCCAAGCCCTCGTCAGTTACCAAACCCTGCCAATTCTACCTCCACAGTACCTCTTTCACTCTCTTCCTCTTCTCCCTCCTCTTGACCATGGTCCTGGCCTTCATCTTTGGAGGTCCATACTTGGTCTATTTGTAACCAGTACTCATGGCTGGCTGCCTTACCCACGGCCCTTCCCCAGCAGCCCCCTTCCCCACAGGCAGACCCCACTCATCATTGAAAGACAGAGCAAATCCAGCTGCTTACTTTCCCAGACTTCCTTATGGCCAGGCATGGCCACGTGACCTGGTTCTGATCCATCAGGTAGCAAGGGAGGTCTTCTGGAATGATTTTCCTCCCACCTTTCAGTTGTCTTCTGCCCCTGGAGACTCCTTGCTGCTCTTAATTCCCTCCCACTTCTATCCTTCCATGCTAATTCTCTCCCTGCATGTCTGCAAGATCACCTCTCAGAAACATAGATTTTGGATCAGGTTACATACATCTCTTCTCTGAAATGTTCAACAGCTCCCCATCAGATGCTGGTGAAAGCCTAGAAGCCCATAGCCTAGCATATAAGGCCTTTCAGCATTTAGTTCTAATGTGTCTTTCTTATTTTCTGCCTGGTGATTTGCTTTCCTATCATCAAGCCTGGCCAAAAGGGGATACATGCATTCCCCTGTGAATTAGCTAGGGTTCTCCAGAGCTTAGAAGGAGAGGTGGTCAGAATGGTGAGACTGACCTTCACTGCCCTGTCCTATCACCCTGTTCAAGATGGCCTCGGAGCAGGCATGTGGCATGGCTGCCCACCATCACGGTGTGACTTGATTCAAGAAGGCCAAGGTCTCAGATAACTTGGTTCTTCCAGGTGCCATGGAGTCTGGAATACCATCATTTGCAGAACCATAAAAGCAGGGGGGCTTATTGTCTGTGCTGTCCTCTAAAGCCAGGATATGTATGATGGCATAGGCTAGAAACAAGCAAGGTTTCCCACATCCTCAAATAAAGGTCTTCCCATCTAAGATCAGGTGGATTCAGAAAAAGAGCAGGTGAATTCCAGCAATCAGTATGGGGAGAGGAGAGAAAGGTGGGAATGCCAAGGGAAATGGAGACACATGATATACCAAAGCCTACATTTCTCACTGAGCTACACACCATGCTCCAGGGTCATTGAATTTAATGTCCCCCTTGGTTCTGCTTCCTGAAAATAATCATCATAAAAACACCTAATATTTATGGGGCATTTCAGATGCCTGATCTCATTTAATCCTCATACAACCCCATGACAGGAGTACTGTTGGTACTACTGTTTTTTAGTTCCGTGCTCCAGGTTTGGAGCAGGTGACAGAGCAGAGGACAGAATTCCAAAGGTTCTGTAGGCCCTGCTGACATTTTCATTCATTCATTCATTCATTCATGCATGCATGCATGCATGCATTCCTTTACCAACCATTTTGGGAGTCAGGGATTGTACCAGGGATCCAAAGATAAATAAGGCATAACTCCTGCCCCCAAGGAACTCACCAGCTACTGAATCACTTGTAGAAGCTAATACTCATAACTGTATCAGTGTGAGTACTACAGTAGGAGTGTGGGCAACTTACTCATCTTGCCTTTGACGTGTAACAAACTCCTGAGAGTTCGCCCTTCCTCGTCCAACCTCTGTCTCTTGCCACATCTTTTGTTATCCTCCAGGATGCTGACATCTGTGTCTGTGACTTCATCTGATACCCTCTGGCATGCTTGTTCTTGTCTTTCTAGACTTGGCCGTCCTCCAGCTCCATTTAGCACTGGCTACACAACATCCTGTCAGGTCTGAGGGGGTGAAGGTAGGGGCCTAAGACCAGTCTAGGGAACCAGTTCTCCTCATGTGCCTGGAAGCAAGTCTTTGGATAAGTCACTGAAGGCTAGGGGGCCTCATTTTCCACCATTTGTAGAAGACAGTGTAGGACTAGATGCTCTTTGGTACTAACTTTAGGTAGTTATGAGCTGAGCCCAACTTTCCAGCATGGTGTCAGAATAGAAGGGGAAGGGGTGAGTGGTACCATTGCCCTGAACTTTCTAATAAGCTCACCCTCTCTTTTTCCCCCATCCTAGGCCTCACTCGTAGTAAACCTACCTGACTTCACTGATAGGCCACTCCTTTCTAACAGGCACCCCCCTCACTAGGTGAGCTGGGGCCCCTGGTTCTATCCTGGGTCATAATCCAATGACTTCTGACCCTGAATGGCTTTCAATGTCTATGGCACCCACACCTGGGTTCCAAATGACTGATCCAGACCCATGTCACCTGTGGAAGCAGAGGAAATCCAGGATTCCCAGCGGCTGGCCCGGGCTCAGAGCCACTTGAGTGAACCGGCTGCTTCCCTGTCCTGAGGTCTAAGACTTCCTTCCTTGCCAAGAGACGATCACAGGCCAACAAGGGAGGCTCTGCCAGCTGCCACCAGACTCATGCTTTCTCTCTGTTGTCAGCCCAGAGTCTACTACTGAACTATAGCACCCCAGGAAACTGCACTGTGGGCACTTTCTCTACAAAAGAACATTTCAGGCATGTTTGTGGCTCAGGTTGTTCCTTCTACCCTGCTTCTCCAAACCAGCCACATGTAGGAAACTAGTGGCCAGGCTAACCTACCAGCTCGGCACTCTCTCCCAATGGTGCCAAAATAACATAACCATAGAATCCCGAGATTTATAGAGAGGAAGTATCAGACCTCAGATGATCTCGCTCACAGTGGGCCTGGCCCAGACCAGAGCCCCCACTGCCCTCAGGCTCTCCAGTGAGCACACATGCCTTGTATCCTGGATGCACGGTCACCCTTTGCTCTTCCCCACCCAGGTCCAAGTACAAAAAGACCCACCATCCCTTCCATAGTGGACTGTCATAGCAGGAGGATTTTGAGTGGAGATCTTGGTGTGAAATGAATTGTTCTGCTCTGGAAGGTGGCATCTGAAATGCTTCAGAGACTGAGCCCTGGGCTTTGCTTCCTTTGTGTTCCTGCCATTTGCTGTTATAAACACCCTCTCTCTCAATAGAAAGACCATATAGCTGAAGGCACAGCTGTCTCCCAAATATCGATATTCCTTCTTCCCAGGACATCTGTCCCACTGAATCACCCTTCTAAAGAAGGAGCCAGTGTTGACCTTTGCAGGATTCTCAAGCATTGACTGAGCACCTGCTATGCCCCATGCTATACAGCAGGCCCCCCATAACATAAAAAGAGTTTCCTTCAGTAAATACTTATACACACTTAGCAGGTGCAGAGAATGTGGCTGTGAATAAGAGGCAAGTCCTTGACCTCTTCAGGCTTACATTCTAGCAGCATGTGAACCTATAAGGATCTGAAATATGTAAACATGAAAAGAATGTATACCTTATCCTTAAGGAGCTATAATCAACTAGAGAAAAATAAAACGTGGTGATCAGTCAGTAATACTGATCTAAAAGCCAAGGTCAATATCCAGGCCACCCACCCCTTTGCTGTTGGGAAGAGCATGGCCCCTGTTTCCATCATCCGTACTGACAAGGACTTGTGGTGGAGACAGCTCTGGGTTTGGACAGCCTACCCAGCTGGGTTCCAGACTCAGCTATGTACTGACTGAGAAGCCTAAAGCAAGTCCCTTAACTTCTCTGGGTCTTAGGCTTTTCATCTTCAAAAGGGTTTGCCTTGCTTTCTTGCTGGTTGTTTTGAGACAGGTAAGTTAATATACAAGAAAACTTTTACAAACTCTAAATTGCACCAAAACATTTTTATTTTTTAGATCAAAGGCCAGTGTTTAAAAAAAATAAAATGCTGGGCACCTGGGTGGCTCAGTTGGTTAAGCAACTACTTGACTCAAGTCATGATCCTGGAGTCCCAGGTTTGAGTCCTGTGTCAGGCTCCTCACTCTGCAGGGAGTTTGCTTCTCCCTTGACCCTCCCCCTTCTCATGCTCTCTCTCTCTCTCTCTCTCTCTCAAATAAATAAACTGAATCTAAAAATAAAATAAAATGTTCCAAGTGACATATTTGCTATCTTAGGATTCCCAAGGACTAGAGTGACAAGTGCACTCAGGTGCATCTGTGTCAAAGAGATTTTCTAGCCCTGACCTTCAACAAGACCAGGGTCAGTTCTCAATGAAATTTGCTACCACTTACGTGGGGGTGATTTCCAAGCTGGCTGCTGGCGTTTGAAATTTATAATCAGAATGTCATCATTTTAAGGTTAAGCTAAATGGGGTTTTGTCATGTGTTGAATGAAAATACTCTGCCTCAGTGAGAATGAATTTATAATCTTGGGCACAAGTTCTGATAAGGTGATTCATTCAACAAGCGTCTACTCTGTGCTGGGAAGATATTCAATCTAGGAAGACAATGGTGGTCAAGACACGCATGTCCCCTGGGCTCACAGAGCACTGTCCAGTGGAGACCTTAAGGGTAAGTACAGTGACAGGGGTGGTCAGGCGAAACATGGATGCACCAGGCAGGTACAGCTCACCCAGATTCGGGGTTGGGAGTAGGGGCTGTGAAACACTTTGGTGAAGAAATGCTGTTGAAGCTGTTAGCTGGAGGATGAGTTGGGAATAAGGTGTTCAGGGGGGGTGGGGGGGGGTGGGTAGAGAAGTTCCTGGAAGAGGAACAGCATATGCAAAGGTGTAGAGGGGAAAGAGTGGGCTGGAAAAGAAATGTGGGGCCAAGAGGGTGGAAGACAGGGCCAGTGTGTCCAGACATGAGGCCACAACGCCAGCAGGGGCTTAGCATGAGTGATCCCGTGTAACAAGGAAAGCAGCTGGGACTCTGTCCTTGGGAAAATGACCAGCTTTGCCAGGGACAGTCATGGCTCGTGCCTATTGCCTCAGGAGAGTCACACATAGGCCCATTTCCCTTCCCTCTCCAGAGATACCTCAGTTGGATGATAACTGACATGGTCACCTATCCTTAGGGAGGTGGGAAGGTAGCAGGGGGCAGTAACTGGGAAGGTGTGGGGACAGAAGACATTCAGTGCCTTTCAATGATGTGGGGGAATGTGGGCACCGACTGACATGTCTCAAAACATTAATGGGGACATTTCCTCCTTTAAGGCAACTATTTTTTTTAAAAGATTTATTTATTTATTTGAGAGAGAGAGAGAGAGTGAGGGGAGGGGCCGAGGGAGAGAATCTCAAGCAGACTCCCTACTGAGCACAGAGTCCCACACAGGGCTCCATCTAAGGACCCTGAGATCATGACCTGAGCCGAAACCAAGAGTTGGATGCTTAACCAATTGAACGACCCAGGAGTCCCTAAGGTAACCATTTCTTAAATACCAAAAGGGATGATTGAGTTCTCACTCCATCTCACAGATTTCTTTGGTCACCCAAAAAAGTTTGAGGATAGGATAGCTTGGCTCTAAAGGATCAGTGAGGAAGGACCCTGGTACCAGGAGAGGGGAACAGAACAGCACTTCCTTCTGGAGAGAATAGGGAAGCAAGCAGCTTCTTCCTTCAGCTCTCATTGGGGAAGGAAAGGGTCTAAAATCACCTAATTAGGCACCACCCAAACCCGCAGTTCCCAGCTGGTGTGGGGTGGGGACTGACTCTGCAGGGGGACACTGGGGCCTATTCTCCTGCCTCCTCACCCTAGAAACCAGCCATGCTCAGTTGCCCTGAACCAAAGGTCTCCTGGAAGACCAGCTCCCTTCCATGCTGTTCGCAGCAGAGTAGGCCTGTCATCAGAGTTAATGTGAGTTACTCATGGTTTAAGTGCCATTTCTGACCTAAAGTTGGCATTTCTTCTCTGGTTCTGCCTCTCCACCATAATTAACTAATTAACTATCAACAAGGGGTGACACAGTTATGACACAGAGAGCCTGGCTCTGTGGCGTCTCACCCAGAGAACCCCCTGTGCCCTCAAGGATCAAAAGGTACTGGCCTGATTTAAACAGGGTGCCCTGAGGCCCCAGTGTTGGTCACTCAGCCAGTGTTCAAGGCCACTCCCTTCCTGGGTTCCAGAGGCCAAGCTGGGGCTGGAGCTGCTCTGATGGTGAACACGGGACTCTCAACAAACCGAGTAGCTACCAGCCACTGTGTGCCCTTAGGAAGTGCCCACTGCTGTGGCCCAGGCATTGTCACTGAGTCTCCCTGAGCTTCTATCCCTCATCAGTCAACAGACATAACAAAAGCTTCATGTTACAGAATGTAGAAGTGCACTACGCCATCCCTCCTTGTATGGATGGACAAACTGAGACCAGGGCCTTTAAGTCTCTTGCCTGGGACCACTAGCGGGCAAGTGGCACTTGGGTCCAAATCCGGGGTCCTGCGCCCAGCCAGCCTGGCCTAGAACAGCTCTCTGAAGAGCAGCTCTCAGGGCAGCTGACCCACCAGAGGGGTGGGAGACTTTACCCCCTCTACCCCAGCTTCCAAAGATGGTGGATCAGGAGCTCCAGAAGTCAGAGTCCCCAGCAGGAGTCTGGGGGAACTCCACAAGGCACACCTGAAGGGGATTCAGTCTATCACATGGCCCCAGGAGTCTTGGAGGCCCAAAGCCATTGAACTGGGGCTGAGGCCTGAGCTGGTGGGCTTCCAGCTAGCCCAAACTTTGTTTTATCATGTGACTCCAGCATCCATGAGATGCCTGGGAGAGCTGTTCTGTAGAAGCCCCTCTCAAACCAGATTCCTGATGCTTCGACTTGGAAGCTTGAGGCGGAATAACTGTGGAAGGAGCCTCCAGTCAGAATTCACTCACAGTCTTGTGTTTGGTGATAGATTCCCAGCTCGGCTGTGAGGTCCTCCTGGGGCAAGCCTCAGGCCACAAGCTTCTCTGAATCTCCCAGAGCACTTACCACAGTGCCTCAGCCGAACAGCTGCTCAATTATACTCATATTATCAATCACAGACTGTTTGCATTACCAGTAATTTCTTTCCAAATCCTGTCAATGTAATTTCTAAACATGTTAGCATTACTGTAATGGTATGCAAGTGCTATTTGATTCCCAACATTTTTTATTTGACATTATTTTATCTATTGCACACTTCAATGCATAATCCACATACTTGTCATTGTTAATGGCTACACCAGATTCCAGGGTCCCGATGTCCCATACTTTGTTTAAGCGTTCCCTGATGGCTGGGCAGTTGGGTTGCCTCCAATGTTTGAGCACTATAAATAGTGCTGCTCAGTCACCGGGCTTTTCTCCCCATCGCCTGGACATGAGAATAGGGTGGGATGGGGGTAAGAAGCTCTTCTCTTGTGCATTCCTGGAAAGGCCTACTCTTCATGCTACTTTCCTAAACTGGGGGTAACATAAACCCACATCTGCTGCTCTGTCCCAGATGGGCTGTCACTGGGGGACTTCTTACCTGGCCTCTGGTGTTCTAGGAATGAGAAAGAGTCCTCACCTCTGAGGTCTTGAATCAGCAGGTCTCCCACATTAAATAATTTGCTTTGGAGCTGGCCTTTGGGTACAGTGGCCTTTGGATCATCTCATCAGACATGCCCTGAGGGGAGACCCAATAACATATTGCTTATGTTCTGGAAGGTCAGTTCAAGGTTACACTGGGAATCACAGAATGTCTGAACTGAAAAGGGGACTTTCAGTTGATCTAATCTAACCTTTCCATTTCATGGCTGAAGAACTCTAGAGCCAGAGAGGGGAAGTGACTTTTCCAAGATCACCCAACTTGGCAGATTTGGGTCCAGAGCCAGGATGCTCTTATAATCTTAACATTCTCCAGCCTCCTCACTGGAGCATGTCAATGGATTGGAATACTCACCATGGTTAACATGCTAATTCTCTACACATTGACCTATAGGCCTTCCCAATCAAAACCACAGCAAGAGTCTTTGGAGGTATGGACAAGAGGACTCTAAAATTTGTATGGGAAGGTAAGCCAAAGCCTTTTTGGAAAAAGAAGAACAAATTTGGAGACTCACACTACCTGGCATTAAGACATACTGTAAAGTGACAGTCCTCAAGACAGTGTGGTTTTGGTGAGAGGACGATCCAGAAATAGGCCCCCACAAGTATGGGCACTTGATTTCTGGAAAAGTTGGAAAAGGCAATTCAATAGAGAGAGGAGAGTTCTTTCAACAAATGGTGCCCAAACAAGTAGACAACCCACACAAGAACAATAAACACTGACCTATTCCTCATACCTCATACAAAGATGAACTAAAAATAGGTCATAGACTTAAACGGAAAAATGTATAACTATAAAACTCTTAGAAAGGGTACCTGGGTGGCTCAGTCGTTAAGCATGTGCCTTCGGCTGAGGTCAGGACCGCAGGGTCCTGGAATTGAGCCCTGCGTCAGGCTCACTACTCAGTGGGGAGCCTGTTTCTCCCTCTCCCTTCCCCCTTGCTTGCGTTCCCTCTCTGGCTGTCTCTCTCTCTGTCAAATAAATAAAATCTTAAAAATAAAGAAATAAAACTTTTAGAAGAAAACATAGAAATTCTTTGTGAGTTCTTAGGTACAATAACAAATGTATGATCTATAGAGGAAAAAATAATTAGATTTGATCAAAATTAAACACATTTACTCTTGTGAGAGACACTTTAAAGAGAATGAGTATAAACCTGACAGATTGGGAGAAAATATTTGTAAATCAGAGATCAGACAGCAGATTTATACCCAGAATATACCAAAAAAAAACCTCCTGAAATTCAGGAAGACTCAAATTTTTTGAGTGGGTGGGCAAAGATTTGAGAAGGTGCCTTACCAAATAAGACAGACAGGTGACAAATAAATACATGAAAAGATCTCCAGCATCATTAGTCATTGAGGAAATGCAGATTAAAACCAGAGTGAAATATCATCACATCCTATAAGAATAACTAAAAATACTGACAATACCAAATGAAGAATGAAGCAACTGGAACTCTCATCATACATTACTAATGGGAATGCAAAATGGAGCAGCCACTGTGGAAAACAATTTGGCTATTTCTTCTGAAGCTAAACATATATTTACCATATGACCTGGCAATACCACTTCTAGGTATTTATACTAGAGAAATGAAAACCTATGTTAATACAAAAACCTGTACTTGGATGTGTATAAGAGCATTATCTACAGTTGCCAAAATCTAGAAACAACTCAAATATCTCTCATTGGGTGAATGTATAAACAGACAGTGGTACAACCACGAAACAGGATATGATACTACTGGGTAATAAAGAACAGTAAACATCAATGCATACAACTTGGATGAATCTCGCACACATGCTGCTTGGTGGGAGAAGCCAGTCTCAAGGGTTACTGCACGGGAGGAAAAATTATTTTCCCTTCACCCTCCTGAGTTCTTGGCTGAGACCCCCTATCATAAAAGATTAACAAGAAAAAAATGAACAGAAGTGTATTAATATATACCTCATATATGTATGAGAGATACCCAGAAAAACTGAGTAACTCTCTGAGGTGGTCCAAGCCACCACCTTAAATACCATCTTCAGCTAAAGACATAAGAAAGAAGTTTGGGGCATGGGTGGAAGGAAGCTGGCTATGGGAAATTACTAGGAAATGCAGGGCAAATAGGGTAAGATTTTGTTATGCAGATTGAAGACTGTGCCTTCTCCCCTGATAAGTCTGGAGGTTTAGAGTCTCCCTTTTCTTCCTGGTACAAAGAAGGAGACATCTTTGCAATTGAAGACTTCCTTTTTGAATGTAAATATCCCTTACAAAAGGGTAACTTCTACTCTGTTTTTAAAACTTCTGTGTCTACTGTTTCTTAAAATAATCAGCTCAAAATGATTTTCATGCCAAAGAAGCATATTTTGGGGTGGCATACATTTCATTATATACTGTATAATTTCATTATATGGTGTTCTGGAAAAGGCAAAACTGTGGGGACAGAGAATAGATCAGAGGTTTCCAGGGTGGGGGAAGAGTCTGAGTAAAAGGGTAGATGAGGGAGTTCTTTATAGTGTTAGAATTGTTCTTTATCTTGTCTGTGGTGACACTTACATGAACTTGCATATGTTAAAACCCAGGCAACTGTATGTAAATTTAAGATACAAAGACACTTCTACTGTAAATTAAAAAATACAAAAAGCAAAAGTGACAAGGCACTTTTGTATCATTAACTCATCTGAGTCTTTTAACAGCCCAGTAGTGGATCCATGAGCACGTCTGAAGAAGGAATAGATTCTTTAAGAAATATTTAGGGGCCATTGCTATGGGAACTGTTCTAGGTACAGGCTCAAGGCAAAGTCTTGACCTCAGAGAGTCAGGTCAAATACCACCATTCCAGCAGACAATTCTGAAGAGTGCCTTGCCTGTGATGGAGTAAACTGCCATCTCAATTCTGGTTTCCCTGGGGAAAATCACCCCTCCTAGGGCAAGTGCTATGGTCTTTGTAAGGCAACCCCAGGGCCCTGGGAGGCTGCACCAGGCAGGAGGAACTTTGGCAAAAGCAGCATTCCCAGGCATCTGGGACACAGATGGCCCAGGCCACCCACTGCAGGGGCTGCATTTGGCCCAACTTTTCCAACATAGAAAAGAGACCCCTCCACCTTGGCATGGCCCACCTTCTCAGGTTCACACCAGTTCTGCTGTGAATTCCTCCTTTTCTCTCATGATTAAAATCAACCCAATATGGGTAGGGAAGGTTGAGGGGGAGGAATGTAAGAGCAAGAGAGTAGGTAAATGAGCTAGAGCAGTGGGTGGGGAAGCAACAGTAAGTCATGCCCAGTGACACTCTAGTCCACTGTTCACATGCCATTCTTTGAGTCCTCAACAGTCTGTGTGTGTGTGTGTGTGTATATAATTTATACATAAATTATATATATATATATAAAATTTATTTATTTGACAGAGAGAGAGAGATCACAAGTAGGCAGAGAGGCAGGCAGAGAGAGGGGGAAGCAAGCTTCCTGCTGAGCAGAGAGCCTGATCTGGAGCTCCATCCCAGGACCCTGAGATCATGACCTGAACTGAAGGCAGAGTCTTAACCCACTGAGCCACCAAGTCGCCCCAGAGTCCTCAACAATCTTATAAAGCAGATACTTCTCCCCTATACAGAGGTGACATAAATGAGCCCTGGGGAGATTAAATGACTTGCCTGGGTCCCACGACTAGGAAACAACTGGACCAGGCTTCTAACTCCTCTTTGGGATTCCACTAACCTTGACAGAATAAATAGGATAGACTAATGATTCTCAAACTTGACTGAGTGTCAGAGAATCATGTGGTGGGGGTTTGTCCAACCAGTTTGCTGCTTCCCACCCCTGGAATTTCTGAGTCTGTAGCTCTGGGGTGGGTTCTGAGAATTTGCATTTCCAACAAGTTCCCAGATGTTGCTGGGGCGGTTGGCCCGGAGATCTTTGAGAATCATTGATATAAACCCTGAGTTTGTGTGCTCTTGAGCTACACACTTTCGAGTGGGGGGAAATTCTGGTTTCACCACTTTTCTAGCTCTGGACTCTGAACAGGTAACACATCACAGTTCTTCACCTAGAAAGTGAGGAGAATTGTACCTTAGGATTGTTGTAGGGTGCTACAAAGATGAATGAGTTAGTAAATAAAAAAAGTTTTTATAAAACTGCCCGATCAAATGTAATCACTCAAAAATGTCAGCTCTCAGTACATGCTGGACTCTTTTAAAATACATCCTCTCATTTAGTTTCAAAAGATCTTTAGAAGTTAATAGCATCATTTCCAACATTTTCATTTTACAGTTGGTCAGGAAGATGAGGGACACCATGCAACTCATCACGACCCAAGCAAGGATCTGAATCCAGGTTTTCTGGCTCATCATTAGGGCTCATAACAAATTAGGTCTCACTGCTTCCTGGAGTCTGGTCCCCTTTCTTTAAACTCCAAGCCCTGGACTGTGGATGATTGGACCCTTAAGGCTGAGTGCACACCTAATTAGCTGAGAGTGGGTGAGACTGAGTAAGCGAGAAAGGAAGAGGGAACAGGAGGCTTCAGGAGGATGTTTGTCTGAGAACCTGGCACGGAGTCACTAGGGATGCCTGGAGTGGGCATTTTTTTGTCTTCAGAGGGCAGATAACACAGGGTGACTCAATATCTTGCCCACACATTCCCTCTTTTCTCTTGGCTGCTGTAACTGATTGAAGTCATCAGTGAATGATGTGACAGGTGCAAACGGATCACCCACTGATGGTTTACACAGCACCAGAGGACACCCCTACTCTCAGCCTAATATGGACAGAAAATCCAGCTACTGGACTCAAGCATCAGCACACACTGAAACCCTTCCCAGGATGAATCAGAGCATCCCACTCACCCACACTGAACACAATGTTCCATGAGAAGTAAGGATCAACCGCAGCAAGCCCTTCTGTGGTGGGCAGGGAGGTCTTGGTATCCCCCAGTCCTATTTGCAGTGGTTTCCCTGCATTAAATGTTTATGAACATCAGTGGTGGCATGGTCTAGGGTAAGCCCAATCACTCTTTCGCTGCAAAGGAAACTCTGACCCGTGCCTGGCACTCGAAGGGTTTATAAATGGATGACTCCCATTTTTTTTTTTTTTTGGTAGTTTATTTATTTATTTATTAAAAAATTTTTAAAAAATTTTTTTTAATTTTTTATTTTTTATAAACATATATTTTTATCTCCAGGGACTCCCATTTGAAATTGGGAAGCCTGATTTCTTCCCTGAATTCCAGACTCTTCCATCTGCTGATTTAGGAGAGATATCTACCTGGGAGCCTCCCATATTCACCATGTCCAAACCTTCTCTCAATATCTTCTTCCCCCATAAGTTTGCTCTTTCTCTTGTCTTCACTATCTCGATTGGTGATAATGGCCAAGGAGCACCTAAGCCAGAGGCTCAGAAAGGACCCGAGGTGCACATCCTGATGCAAAATCCACTCTGAAAGCTTCCAGTGGCCCTAAAGTGGGGGACACTCTGTGAAGGGCACTCAGGACATCTTTGGCAGTTGCCTTGCCATGCTTGCCCTAGGAATGTCCATCCCTTCTGGCTGGTTCCCAGTTGCCTGGGCCCTGACTTGCTTCTTCTGGAGAGGAACTCTGTATGGTGTGTAGGTTAACCCTTATCTTAAATGCCAAGCTAGAGGAATCACCTCACACACATTTGGGGGTGATCTGAGATGCAGATCAGTTACAGTAGGTTATACTGCAAGTCTTGTTTCTTGACCATGGTGCCTGCAATTCATTCTCAACTTGCTCCTTGTCAACTTCTTCTACTCACTTAGTTTCCAACAGCAGGGTCTCCATCACTGGCCCTGGATTTGGGGGAGAGAACAAAAAGTGGGGAGGCAGCAGAGACAAGGGATAGCTGGAATCCTAAACAGCAGCCTTCAGTCAGCTGTCCATTTGATCTTGAAGTCCCCTACTAGAGGGCTCCCTCCCCTCTCTCTCCTACCCTAGAGATTTCCAGAGCTGGGGGAGGGGGATGGGAAGAAAGACAAAGCACACCAGGAACTGAGGAGTTAAACCATCCTCTATTTTTCACATTCCCACAGCTGAAGACTTGGGTCAGCCTTGAGGCTCAGATGCTGAAACAGTTAACTGTAGAGGGAACAACGGAGTGATTTGGAATGTTTCCACTTATTACAGGGAAAAGGAACACATTGTTCAGATTTCTTAGCCTTTTTTTTTTAATTTAAGATGTGGGCTATTAAAATATTTCCTCCAAAAATAAAAAGCCTTTTGAAAGTTCCATGAAGGTAGCCACATTTCAGTTTCATTTATTACAACTAGATTCAGACATATACTTGGTGTACTGCTGGGTTTAATGTAAAGCCAGGGATCAACATTCTGAACTCATCCCCAGAAAAATACACTTTGATTATACATGTAAACTTTGCATGCCTGGTGGGGGTGGGGAAACTTGTCACAAACTGTAGATTGTCCATAGTCATCTAGGTAGATTCCACTAGGCTCATGAACTTTAAAGAACCAAGCTCATGGCCACGGAGAAGTTGAGAGACCTCAATCAAATCCCAGCCCAGGGTCTCAGCCTAGACCACAAGATGAAGAAGGCCTCTTCTGGCCTTCATATTCTGATTCTATACTAGAGCTAGTGTGCGTGTGTGCGTGTGTGTGCATACACGCAGATGACCAAATGTAATAAATAATAAAATTACTAGTCTGTGTCTCTTGTTTTCTGACTCAACCCTTGTTGGAGGAGTTCCTACTGACACCCCACCCTGCCTCTGTATGGGTTTAACCACTCTGTGACACCGTCCTCTCTGGGAAGGGGTGTTCCTCCCACCAAGAACCCAACTTCCCCTTAGCAGACTTTTATGAATATTGTAGAAACAATTTTTTGTTTCAGTGGAAAACTATGCATGTCTAGAACACACCCTCCCTGGTTATCAGATTCTCCTGTTGTACTGTCTTTAAGCTATTTTGCAATGCCCTGGAAATTATAACTGATTAGATATGTAAATCATAACTGATAGGTGTGTAAATTATGTCCTGATAGAGATTTAATTGACTTCCTCAACCCAGTTTTATCTCCATTTATCTCCAATTCATCTCAACATTATTTACTCAGTATCCACTTGAATGTTTCTGACTTTTCCTTTGAATATCTGCCTGGTTCCCTCATTTCATGAGGAAAATAAATACCTGAACATGCACATTTTTAAATCTGTGTGCCAGTCAGGATTTTACCTTTTTGTGAAAATTATCTTTTAATAATATGTTGTTTCTTCCTTCCCTTTTAGGAGACTGTTTCTATTTTTAGCCCATTATTTGAATTCAGGTTCACTTCACGGCTCTCCTGTCCTCACCAATTACCCGCTCACCTCCTCCTTACCCCACTCCGTGCATTCCACCTTCTAGAGTCTTCTATTCTTTTACCCTGGACTTGTACAGAATCAGGCTTGAACATATCCAGGCACTGCTGGAAACCAAATGTTTTGGGGGTTTGTTATGTGGGAAATTTCAACTTCAGTGCTTTAGAAACACAGCCTGGGCATGTTTTGGTATTTGGGATCATTTAAGAGCTGCCTGTTTGGTGCCAGGAGACAGACACCATAGTTAGCCTTTTCTTAGCTTTGGAAGACAGAGCTGGGGCCTGCGTCTTTTCAGACAATTTGTATGACATTAACTATGCAAATAATTTAACCCTTCATTCCAGATTTTTTTTTTCCCTTTGCAATAGAAGGGGTATAATACTGAGGGCGAGTTCTGTTACCTTTGGTTAATGTTTTTGTTTTCTTAATGGCTTCAGTTAACAGTTGGGGGGTTTTTGTTTGTTTGTTTGTTTGTTTTTAATGGCTTTAAGAACTACAACAGACCCTGAATGCGACTTTGCCTATACGTTTAGCTGGCTTATTTGGGTGTGCACATATGTGTGAAACACAGGAGAGGGAGGAAATGAGAGAATGCCCCAACAATTTGCGAAGTGTATGAACTGCGATACTTACGTTTATAATTTCCGTTTTCTTCAGCTGTCAGGTTGGGGCCCCAAACAATGATTATCCTGGGGGAAACAAGAGCCTTTGCAGGCAGCCCAAGTTCATGGCTTTTCTGGGCCCTTAACAGGGTGGGGGGTACTTTGTTCCTTGGACAAGCTAATTAGAGACACTTCATTTACTCTTGGTCAAATTTACAGCCAGGGAGGAAGGAGAGAGAGGAAGTGAATGGGTCTCACTTCTTAACTTTTTTTTTTTTTAACCTTAACTCTTCCTTTACCCCGGTGTAGACAAAGTACATTTTAATCCCCAAAGTCATGGTTCCCAGCACATACTTGATTAATGCTCTCAGATGTCTTGCCAGAAAACATGTTGCTGCATCAAAGAAAGGGGGAAATTTATACATGTGGTACGTAGCTTATGGAGGAACATTTTCTGAAAATAGGCATAGAGGATGGATCACAGATTGGGACTAAACATAGACTCTGTGGGCCTTGAGGAAATTTCTCTGAATAGTTCAGTGAGAACAGGGGAGCCCATTTCAACATTTTATGAATGAAATTCTTCATTAACATTTTTTCATTAGAGAGTGGCAGACTTAATCCTAGGCTAATATAATTGTCGCACCAGAGATATTAATGTAATTTAAATATCACATTATAAAAAGTCAGTACTATAAAAGCCTCTAATTTGCCAAGCTCCTCTGGTACCAGATGGTACACTTACACAGAAAAATCTTCTCTTTAAACAGGAGAAAGTCTGTGAGGTTATAGGCAGAGAAGTCATGGATGCTTAGGATCTTAATTTGGATACTGGTATTCTTTGGAGCCTCCAGAGGAAAAGGCCCATCAGATACCCAGAGCAGGGGTCTAGGTTGTTTGGGTCCTAACTCTGCCTCCTTCTTGGAATTGGATTTCTGCTTGTAGACAAAGAAATTCAACACAGAGTGATTGGAAATTCTTGGCCTCTGGAAACCCCACTAAGGGCTTCACATGGATCTCATTTCCTCTGAATCCACCAGAAGCCCAAATGAGAAACCTTGGATCATTTCAGACTCAGTCTTCTTCCTCTTGCTTGGCCCACACAAAGCACCACTGACTCCAACCCTATTTCCAACCCCTGCACTGGCTATTGCCTGAACAGTCTTCTCCATTCCCTTGTCTGGATAAGCAGTAGGTGCTGCTTGGGGTCTCTCTGCTGTCCCATCCTTTCCCTTCTATCTTCTTCATTCTGCCAGAGTGGTTTCATTAATTGCAAATCCTATTGTGACCCTCTCTTACTTACAAATCACTACCTGCCCCAGTAATGGGAAAATTGGGTCCTTAACTACAGGTTATGTGGGTCCTATCTAAGAAACTTGAAAGCAAGTCTCAAAAGATCAAATTGCGGGGCGCCTGGGTGGCTCAGTGGGTTAAAGCCTCTGCCTTCAGCTCAGGTCATGATCCCAGGGTGCTGGGATTGAGCCCCGCATCGGGCTCTCTGCTCAGCATGGAGCCTGCTTCCCTTCCTCTCTCTCTGCCTGCCTCTCTGCCGACTTGTGATCTCTGTCTGTCAAATAAATGAATAAAATATTTTTTTAAAAAAGATCAAATTGCTTCCAGGTAACTTAACTGAGTTTCAGAATAAAACTCAAAAATATTTAAATTTAAAAATATCCCACATTTAACAATGTAAAATTCATATTACCTGTCATTCAATTAAAAATTATCAAGCACAGGGGTACATGGGTGGTTCATTTGGTTAAGCATCTACCTTCTGGCTCAGGTCATGATCTCAGGGTCCTGAGATCAAGCCCTCCATCAGGCTTCCTGCTCAATGGGGACCCTGCATCTCCCTCTCCTCCACCTGCCATTCCTACTATTTGTGCTCTGTCTCTCTTTAATAAAAAATTTTTAAAAAATTATCAGGCATCAAAGAACAAGGAAATAAAATCCATAATGGGAAAAAAAATCAATTGATAGAGATAGATATAGAAATGACACCAATGATAGAAATAGCAGACAAGAACATTTTTTTAAAAAGTTATTATAAATACATTCCACATGTTCAAGAAGATAGAGGAAAGCATGGACATGCTAGGAAAAATATAAAAGATTTTTTTTTTTTTTCAAAAGAACCAAATCAAATTTCTAGGGATAAGAAAACTAAATGTCTAAGATGGAAAACATATCAGATGGGACTAACCATAGATTAAACACTGACTTAAGGATAAAAACAGAGCATGTAGGACAATGAGCTGTAGGACAACTTCAAGCACATAATAGAGGAATAATTGCAGCCCCAAAGGAGAGTAGAGAGATAAAGAAAAGGAAGAGCTGAAAATTTTCCCTATTTTGATAAAAGGAACCAAGAAACTCAACTGACTCCCAAACACAAGAAACATGAAGAAAATGACACCAATACATATAGTCAAATTGCTTAAGAAGTAATAAAGAAAGGGGCGCCTGGGTGGCTCAGTCAGTTAAGTGTCTGCCTTCCACTTGCGTCATGGTCCCTGGGCCCTGGGATCAAGCCCCACATCAGGCTCCCTGTTCAATAGAAAACCTGCTTCTCCCTCTCCTCCCCACTCATGCTTTCTCAGGCTATCTCTGTCTCTCTCAAATAAATAAATAAAATATATATATTTTTTAAAGTAATAAAGAGAAAAATCTTGAAGGCAGCCAGAGAACAGCCAGGAAGAACAAAGAACAGGAAGAACAGCCAGGAAGAACAAAGAGAAGAATGACAGCAGACCCATGGTTGGAGGCAATGCCATCCAGAGGACAGTTGAGCAACTTCTTTTAAGTTGTATGAAAATGTATAGAGTGGTATACAAAGCAAAAAAAAAATCTTGCAAAACTGAAATGAAATGAAGATTTGTTTCAGACATCCACCAGCCAAAAGAACTGATCACAAGTCCTATGAGAAAGTTAAAGGAGGAACTTTGTGCTGAAGGAAAATGAAATCAAATAGGAATCTGATTCCACACAAAGGAATGAAGAGATGGTAAGTGCTAAATATGTGGGAAAATATAAAAAAAAAAAAAAAAAACTTTTGAATTTAAGATTTTGAATTTAAGATATTTAAGATATCTTTAAAAGATAATTGATTGTTTAGAGTAAAAATAATAACAATATATTATGGGATTTATATTATATGTACAAACAAAATATTTGACAAGAGTAACACAAAAGTTTGGGGAGAGGAATGAAGAGGGAGTATACTATAAAGTTCTATGTTATATGTGAGTTGGCATAATATTACTTGAAGGTAAACTGTGACAAATTAAAGATGAATGTATATTATAAGCAGTAAGGAAACAATCCAAACCAAACCAAACCAAAAAGGTATCAGTAATAAGCCAATATGAGAAAGAAAATAGAATTATAAAAAATATAATCTAATGTAAAAATGAAAACAAAGAAGGTAGGGAAAAAACAGATGGGACTAATGGGAAATAGAGGAAAAGACCATATAAATTTAGAGTTAATTATAGCAATAATGACATTAAATGTAAATTATATATATAGTTCCATTTAAAAGGCAGAAATTGTCAGACTAGATTTTTTAAAAGGTAAATTCTAATCACATTTTGTCTATCAGAAACCAAACTGAAATATGAAGACACATATAGGTTTAAAAAAAAAAAAAGGGATGGAGGGGGCCCCTGGGTGGCTCAGTTGGTTAAGTGTCTGCCTTCAGCTCAGGTCATGATCTCGGGGCCCTGGGACTGAGCCCTGCATTGGGCATTGGGCTTTCTGCTTGGCAGGGAACCTACTCCCCCCTTCCCCCCCTACCCCGCCTGCCCCTCTGCCTACTTGTGATCTCTGTCAAATAAATAAAATATTTTCTTTTAAAAAAGATGGAAAAAGACATGTCATGATCACATCAATCAGAAAATCTCTCCTCTAACCATGGAGATTAGAAGCCTGAGGGTTGGGAAGGGATGTACAGAAAAAAAGGCATCAGTAGTGTTCCTCCCACACCTTCCCTTGCTGGGAAAACTGAATATCCTCTTCTATGAACTGCTATCAAGTGGGCATCAGTAGCCTCAGTGGTCATTGTGCACAGACAATGGGGAAAGGGGAGGAGAGAAGGAATCTGGGTGAGAGACTGGTTTTGTCTTCGTGTCCAGGCAGGAGCAGCTGCTAGAAAAGTGCCCATAGGAAGAGCTATGGGTGGAGTGACCAGAAAATGTGCCAAGTCATCATGGCTCCCAAGCCAGGGGCAGACGTGAGAGCTGAGTACAGGGTAGGGCCCCCTTAAGTGACAAGGATGTTGGTATTATTATTATTATTATTATTATTTATTGAACCTTTTTTATGCTGCTGGGTGAAGGATGCTAGCCAAGTTGGGAGTGCTGGGGCATCCTCAGGTCCTGGTGTGAATTCAGCCCCAGTGGAGTGCAATTCTGCCTACTTCATTCAAACTGAGTTAACCCTTCCTCCAACGTGATTTGGCTATCCACGCAAAATCAAAACCTACTCCCTGGAACTTCCTGCCATAGCTGCTGGCAATTACCTTTGCATCAGTGGAAACCACCATGATTATGAGGGAGCATCCATGGTGCTTGCGGATGAGTACCTGAGTAGAGTCAGACAGATAGGGAAGCAGGACAGCTAAATACCTAAGGGATGAGGTCAAGGTCAATGGTATAGGGCTGAACCAAGGAAGCTCTACCAGGCTCAAACTATTAGGTAGTCGCATGGGACAGTCCTTTCTATGGGGAGGAACAAAGAGCTAAGACTGTTCCGTTCTGGGGGCAAAGAGCTCTGGTCTCAGAGCAGAACTTCTGAAGCATTTAGCCATTTTAGGCAATGTTTTCCCAGAATTGAATTTCAGAGTCGCACATCAGAGACACCAGTCTCTAACGCCCTGCCCTTGACAAAGCATGGAACTCTCCATGGAGGTGACTGATAATGGCGTTCAAGGGGCTCAGAGACACTCTCTCAAGGGATAAGTGAGGCTCCACAGCAGGGGCTCATCTCTTTCCCTCACCCACTGTTTCTTCCAAAGAAAGGGTGGTCACCCACAGGCCACCAGACAAGTAAGCACACAAGTAAGAGTTGCCTGAGTTCAGCCCAGCACCTCCCAGACCTGTGTGCCTGCCGCCACCCAGAGTATATCTGAGCCTGCATTTTTTCACCATTCCCCCCATCCCCCACCAGGCTGCAAAAGTTATCTTCCTGCAAATTACAGCTCCCTCTTATCACAGAAAAAAATCCACATCCTCCAGCCTGGAACTCTCCACAACCTCTATTCCGTCCTTAGCATAAATGATGTGCATTCATGTCTGTTTTCCCAGAAGCTTGCCTTAGCCTGGGTACCCCAGAAAGCAGAGCTCAAGGCACAAGAAGATACGCTATTGCCTTATTATGGTGTGCAGTTCTTGAGAAACAAGAACAAATGAAAAGGGGGCGAGGCAGGAAGCCAGGGGAGCCAACATGCCGTGTGCTACTGAGCTGGCTCTCACTTACGTGAAATCAACTGATTGTTTGGTATCATGGGGCCATCTTCCAAGAAGCTGTATGAAACTCTGAGTCTCAGCACGGCCCAGCCAAAGCGAAGGATGCAGAAAGAATGTGTGTACTGTCTCCATTGGCCAAAGATCTGCCCAACCTCCTGCTTTGGGGTTGTGTGTATGAGACCTGAAAGTGGCACCTCCTATCTCAGAGGCAACATGGAAGCCCAGAGGTAGGAAGAAGAGGTGTACAGTGTGCAGATGAGCTGAGGGGCTGGCAAGATGGTGCCCCTGGGTGTTGGCTGGAGCTGAGGCACAGAAGCAGCTGAAGTACCAGCAGCAGCCAGGGACCCAGAAACGGTGAGGCCGAGGGTGAAGGTGCTTTAGAAGAGTGTCTCATGGACACATGAGTCTTGTATCTGCCACTTGCAGAGGGTTCTTGAAGAACATTTGAAAAGGAGAGGTGCTTCAATAGAACAACTCTAACAATCTGTGTCAGGTGTTTACTTGGCCTGGTGATTTGGAAGTGCTCAGTAAACAAGAGCCACTATTATTACTATCATCGTCCATGATATCAGCCCTGCTCCACCTCTCTGACCCGGAAAAAGTGTTTCTTGCCCACCCCACTGGCAGTGTTGCTAACACACAGCAGGGGGATCTTTCCCAAAGGCCATTCCCAGACATCGCACAGCTCATTCTGGCAGCTGGTGGAGCTGAGCTGCGCAAGAGAAGAGCAAGTGGGCCTGAGGGCAGACAGGGTGGGGCTGTGCTGGGAGGGGTCCCTCAGCTGCATCTCCCCAGATGACTTCTGCCCAGCCCCGCTTCTGCTTCTCTCCACTTGGTCAGCAGACATGAACCAACACAGCAGGCCTCCTACCCAGCTGCCCAGGGCCGGGACCCAGGGATGTACTGGAGCAGTTCTGCAGGGGCAAGGGCTCTTTCCTAGGCTGAGCACCTTGGGAAGGAGGGAGCAGCTGTTGGAAAATACCAGGAACTCCCATTTGAAGGTGGTGAGAGGCTGGGCCATGAAGCATTTCTTCCTCATTCCCTCATCCTGATGCAGACCTTATCCTCGCTCCATCGTCATGGTCATGGTCTCTCCTTATCACTCTTAGTCTGGAACTAAGGCCTATTGGCTTTGAGCAATTCAGTGGTTCCATGTGACACCAAAAGCAGAGTCAGGCTCCCCCAGGAAAACAGCTCAGTGGTAATGGGGAAAGGGGCCCGAGCTGGGACTCTATCTCACCCTCTAGAAGCAGAATCCCAAGTCCCTCCCCGTTATAGGAACTCACCCAGTAGCTTGCATCAAAGAAGTCCTCTGGACCCAGCTGGAGAGACCCAAGAGGAACATCAGGAAAGCTCTGCTAGAGGGATGCAGCACCAGAGCTCGACACGTGACCCAAGAGTTTAGCATATATGGTGGGGGCTAAGTCATACCTATGTTCCTCAGTTTAAAGTTACGATTAAGTGATGTGATCTCATTAGCTTATTTTTTCATTCATCCAGCAAATGAGTTATTAGCATGAGAATGAGGGACATGATCATGAAGTCCAGCCACAGCTGGAAGAAGGTTCACAAGCAAGTTAATGAAATTATGACAGAGGGAAAGAAAAGGCTATTAGCTTACACAGAAGGAGAAACTAACTTTGCCTTAAGGAACCAGGAAGGAATTGCCAAGAAGGATTTTTAAAACCAGGTCAGGAAGGAAGAATAGGAGTCTTCCAGGAGGAAAAGTGAGGAGGCGTTGGACAGGGCTGGTGCATTCCAGAGAGTCAGAAAACTGTACTAAATTATGGGGATATGAAGAAACATGTATTTATTATCATTCTGTGAATTTTTACCTAAACTTTACTAGGTTCTAGGTAAATGGGTTCCGTGTCAGGAGAGCAGAAAATAATAAGGCAGAAATGACCCTTCTCTCTTTCTAGTGGAAAAACAGGAATTAAACAAACAAAATTCACACAGATAAGTATACAGTTGTGCCAAGTTTGTGAAGGGGAAGAGGAGCTATGGGAACATGAATGGGGTGAGAGGGGCCCTCTTGATCTGGGAACCAGGAAATGCTTCCCTGCGGAAGACAAGTTGAGCTGATCAGTCAGACAAAACATTCCCAGGAAAACGGAACAGTATGCATGACAGTTCTGGAGTAGAAAAAGCATAGGTTCAAGAACATCTGAAGGTAGTACTGAATGGAAGACTGGACAGTAGAGCACCCTGGCTTATGGGATGAAGGCAAAGTGAGATGACACAGGGCCAGAAGGCTTCATCCTTTATCTTAAGAGCAAGAGGGGTGACATAATGAGATTTGTCTGCCCCTGACCACCCCCACAGAAAACAGAGTGGAGAAGTAATGGATGTGGGGAAACCAGTTAAACCAGTGTGTCTTGATCATAAGTATAAGTTAGAGCTCACTGTGAAAGTTGTAATAAGGAAAGTAATCTCCCACTACCAGAGATTTTTTTTTTTTTTAATTGGTCTGGGATGTAGTTTTGGCATTAGTGCATTTTTAAAGTCCTGCTTGCATATCTAGGGGTGACAAGCCTGGAGTATGAGGATATCTCTTTGAAGAAGAGGAAGAGGAACAGGGTGTCATCTCTCCACTGCAGGTGACCGAATGGTAGCTCGGCGTAATGGTGATGGAAGGCAAACAATGGGTACTTTTAGGAGGTAGAAGAGAGAAGTAACCAAGAAGTACTACCTTCCAGAGTTTGGGTTATTGCAATTCACTGAGAACTGAAACACTGGGGAAGTGCCAATCGTGGGGTCATGACATAAATTCCAGTCTGGATTTGTTGGATGTAAGAGCTGCAGCCATCTGAGTGGATGGCAGGCAGTTGGTTCCATAGACCTGGAGCTCAGAGAAGCCTGGGCTGGGTGCAAATTTGAGAGTCATGAATGTAGAGGTGGTATTTGAGATGCAGCTGGGATGGCCTAGTAAAAGGAAAATATTGGGGCTGAGAGGAGAGAAGAGGACCTGGGATGAAGGTTGAGGGACTCCTAAGCTGGAGGTTGAGGAGTGACAACAAAATCTATAAATAAGAGGCCGGAGACAGTTGAAGCCCAAAGTCAACATTTCAGGGTTCCCGAAGTTCAAAAAACTTTGATTGGATTTGGCAACCTCTGGGTCATGGATGACTTTGGAGAGAGATGTTTTGGTAGAGCAATGAGGGGAAAAGCCAGACTGGAGAGAATGAGAAGGAAGGAAATGTAGAAGACACCACAAGAGTTTGGTTGTAGAAGGAAGAAGGAGAGGGTGGAAGTTGCTGGAGAGTGTTTTGGAATCAAGGAAATATTTGCTAAAATGGAAGAGAACTGAGTGATCTGGAATATTATTGGGAAGGAGAGGGAGGGAGTCCAGATACCAGAGAAAGATGGGATCATTGCAAATGTAGAGGGGTGCAGTGGGACTGAGAGCCCTGGCAGAGGAATTGGGATCAGTGATACGGAGTCACCCTCTATCGTAGGAAGACTGAGCAATGAATGGTTGGTCACTGAAGTGAACAGCTTTGTCCCTTTAGGGTGGAAAGGGAAGAGACACCCCATCTAATAGCTTTCATACTCTCCATAAATATGTGTACTGGGAGCAAGGGGTGTGTGTATTGGGAAGGACTCTTCAAAGGTGGGTGTTAGGAGGCCAAGAAATCTGAAGAGAGTTGGTATTGTGGAGAGACAATGGTTGAGGTGACCAGAGAAACATTAGAATGTGGGGCTGTAGGACAGATCTGTGGAAATGCCAATTAAGAATTTATAGTAGTATGAAATTCTAGAGTGGCTTTCTAAAACCGGGCGGGACTGTATTATGTTGATTATTTATTACTGTTCATCAAGTTATCTCAAAACTTGTTAAAGTTTTGTTTACTATCTCAGTTTTGGGTTAGGAATTTGAGTACAGCTTAGCTGGGTGATCTGTTTCAAAGCCTCTCACACAGTTCCAGAGTGCAGCCCAGGGCTGGGGTCTCCTTGGAAGACTCCACTTGGGAAAGATCAGCGTCAAGCTGTTGGTGAGATTCCAGTTTCTCACAGGTTACTGGGCTGAGGGCTTCAGCTTCTCCCTGGCACTTGACCTATAGCTTCCTTCAGTTCTTTACCTTGTGGGTTTCTCTGGAGAGCAGCTCACAACATGGCAGTTGGCCTCCCTCAGGGCAAGTGGGAGTGAGGAAGGTTGTGCAAGAGAGAAGCCATTGTCTTTTGGGACTTAATCTCAGAACTGATAGCCCATTGTTCCTGCCTTACTCTGACGGTAAAAGCAAACCACCATGGCCTGCAACTCTCAAGAGAAGGGGATTACACACAAGTCAGGAGATTGGGTTGACTGGGGGCTGCCTGCCACATTGCACGGAGCAGGCCGAATGGGAGAGGCCAGGGAAGGGATATGGTCAAGTTGTGTAGGGCCATGGATGCCAGAGAAGAGATTAGAGTTTCATTCCCATAGACTACTATCAGTCAGGAGCAATTCTGAGGCAGAACGGGGTTAGATGAGTTTTTTAAAGTTTTACTCTGAGGACAAGGAGATGTCAGAAGAGGTTCAGGAAGAGCCAGGAGCCCATGGCAATCATCTCCTGAGTGACTGGGGACTTCAGTTGGAGCCTGAGAGTGGTTATGGGGAAGAAAAAATGGATTCCAGGGATAGCTGAGCAATATTACATGGTTCTCAGCCAGCCCATTGTCTGTCACCCCAATGAGGAGTCAAGGGGTTCTTTAAATGTTGGGACGAAGGACAATGTAGAAACTTCCAGCATGAAGCAGTATCTGTTTTTGTCTTGGTGACACCAACAGGCCCAGGGTTGGGGTAGCCTCCAAGGGCTATAGATGAGCCACATCATTCAGGGAAGGTGGGGACTTTCATAAAGCAAAGGAGCTTTAGGAAAAATGCAGATTTTTGAGAAGCTAGTGGAGGATGGGCTGATTCAGAGTCACCAACTCAATAGGAAAACACATGGGGTAAGAGAAGGAGGAAACAGGAAGGAGCGCTGCTAGGTGGAACCCGGCTGGGTGGACTGAGGTGGGGGCTGAGCCACCCAGCTGAGGCATGGCACCAGGCCAGGAAAGCCAGCCACGTGGCTCCGCAACAACACAGTGGGTTCTAACCACATGCCCTTCCACAGCATTTGATAGCCCACAGGACCCTTCCATGTGGGTTCCACTGTACTTTCACAACAGTGTAGAGAGGTGAGAAGGGCAGGGTGGATAGTGTCCACAGGAGAGGTGGAGAGAGAGAGCCTTTGGGCCCTCGGATGATTTGTTCAAGGTCATGTGGCTAGTACTTGGCTGAGCTGGAGGGTAAACCCGAGCCCTGGAGTTCACGCCCAGAGCTCTCTGCCTCACAGCACTACCTGAAACAATCAGTACTCCCCCAACCCTGCCACCCCTCCATCGATGCCCCCCCCACCCTGCACAGAAGTTGCCACTCCTCTAGGGATGCAGATGGCAAAAGGCAGGGCAATAGAGCAACACAAAGAATCCCAGAGTTTGGGCTCTGGGGCTCACTTAGGAGAAAGGGAGGAAGAGGTGGGAGTAATGGCAGAGATACAGGTAGATTCCCTTGGTAGAACCTGGGGAGCCTCTCCAGGAGGTATGGGAATCAGGAACCCACAGCTGTTAGGAACCCTAAAAACAGTCTGTCTCCCTCTCTCCCAGTCTCCAGCTTCCCACTTTCTATCTTTGTGTCCATTTCTCTGGTCTCTCCCTCTGTCCATGTGCACCCCTGTCTCTGGGCCTTCCTCTTTCCTCCTGCCCGCGCATCTGCTTTACCATCTCATCACCAACAGTTTTCTCTGCTTCTGTGCATGAATGTGATGCTGAGGGAGGAGGGTACAAATGGGCTCACCCCATGGCTCTTGAGGCCATGGCACAGCTCCACAACCAGACCACTAACAGAACCTCCTGGAACACAGGATCTAATACGGCCAGCCTGGTGACTCTTAGAAAAATGGGTCCCTGTGAGCTGGGACCTGAGCATGGGGGTCCTCAGGAGGGACCCTGGTTTGATGCTGTACCAAAGAAACAACCCCTGGGGCCATGATAGTGACTGCCATCAACCAGGTATCCTCCAACCCCAGGGCCTTTGTACATCCAGTTTTTTGCTTCCTGGAATGCATTTCCTAGATATTCATATAGTGGGGTCCCTCATATTGCCCCAGTCTTTGCTAACATGGAAGTTGCCAATGAGATCTCTTCTGATCACGTGATCTACAACCACGCTGCCTTTCCCTCCCCGTATTCCTTACTCCCGGCTTCCTCTCCCTCCATTATACATCACCATCAGGCTCACTATAGGTTTGTCATTTATTTTTTTGTTTCCTCTATCCTCCTCTTGCAATGTAAGCACCACAGAGGCCAGGAGTTTTTACTGTCTTGTTCACTTTCCTGTCCCCAGGGCTGAAGCACAGAGTGGGTGCTCAGTGAAGATTTGCCAAATGTCCTCTGCCCACAACAGTGGATGTGAAGCAATGGTCTTGTGAAGTGGGGGTTGCGTGGGCTCCCTCGAATGGATGAGAAAATGATTACGAATCCAGAGGTAGACCTTTACAAAAGATATCTTTCCTTCTCTAGTGCTTATGGGTTGGCAGAATGAGCTAATGGTTTGGGAATTAACACAAATACAGACTCTCTAGGTAAGATAACTACAGAAGTGACAAACCCTACGAAATGGAGTGAATGTTGTAAACGTTAGTGAAGGGCGCCATGGTGTGGGGTTCCTCGTGGCCGGACACCTAGCCTTTAAATGACTAAGGCTGGCTTCCCTGGCCTTGTTCCTGCCCTAAGTAACACAAGTGTGCTACCAAGTGAGGAAGCCTTGGCCAGAGATGTTGTTGCCCAGAGTGCCAGGAGCAACCATCCAGTTTGGTGTAGACCCAGGTGGGGCAAGGCTTCTGATGAGGCAAGCCAAGTGCTTAAGGTGCAAAATTTAAGGAGGTATACACTCTGGGGTTAGTGACGGATAGGATTGGTCCTTGCATGATACTAAAGCTAAGAGCCTCCTTAAATTCTGTGTCCTTCATAGGACCCTTCATAGCTCTCAGAATGGGAACCATGAAGACTTACAGGGCCCTATGCACTGTTGCCTTTGTGGACCCCTTCCTTCCTAAAAAATATGTATCAAAACTTATATTTTCAAACTGTGCTAATAAAAAGACTAATGTAATCCAAGCTGGATTCTATTCACATTTTTCTTCTGATTTTAAAGATTTTCATTTATTTATTTGAGAGGGAGAGAGGGTTTGAGAGAATGGGTGGGAGGAGGGGCAGAGGGAGAAGCAGAGTCCCCAAAGAGTGGGGAGCCCGATGCGGGACTCAATCCCAGGACCCTGGGATCATGACCTGAGACTAAGGCAGATGGTTAATCAACTAATCCACCCAAGTGCCCTCTTCTGATTTTAAAATAAAACATTGTAATGGCCCCTAAAATTATCCTGGGCCCTAGGCACTGTGTTTGGTGACAAAGCTGCCCATGGCAAAGGGTTGTGTTGCTTAGGACTGAGTTCTTCTGAATTCTGCACCTTAGATGGCTTATTTGCCTCCCCCTAGTCACAACCCCAGACACAAGAGTATTTACCATCCCGAAGTTAAAACCTCTTTCAAGTGATTTTATCTCCTTCCCTTCTCTGAGCTTCAGTACCCTCATGTCTCAAACAGTTATAATCAAGTAAGAGATGTTCATTGCAATATAAATAGGAGAATCTACTAAAATCACCACGTGACCCAGCAATTCCGCTCCTATGTAACACCCACAAGAACTGAAAGCAGCCACCCAGATACTCCTTCACCTATGTTCACAGTGTCCCTGGGGGAAACAGAGGGAGACACAAAATTTGATGCACACACACTGTGGAATATTATTCATCCAGAAAATGGAGGGAAGTGCTGATGCAGGCTGCAGGGATGAATCTGAAAACATCCGGCTAAGCGAAATAAACCAGACACAAAAGGACAAATGCTGGAGGATCCCACTCATATGAAATTATCTAGAATAGGCAGATCCATAGAGACTGAAAATGGTACGGAATTTCTGTTTGTGACGATGAAGTAGTTCTGGAAATAGATAGTAGGGATGGTTGCTCAATACAACGAAAGTACTTAGAGCCATTGACTGAGATATTTAAAAATGATTAAGATGGCACATTTTATGTCTATTTTACCACAATAAAAGAATATATACCCAAGTGCTTCACACAGGGTAAAAAGTGTCACACAAAAGTAAGACATCGTTATATTATTGTTATTGATAATTACTACAGCGCTGTGGTTGAGGAGCGTTCCAAAGTTCACAGACAGACAGGCAGACATAAAACTGCTTTGTAAACACAACCTTCTCCAGCCCAGACCTGTTGCTCCCCGCCCACTGTAGCCACAGATTTAATGCCCAAGTCAAATAATGCATGGATGGTAGCCAAGATTCTAGAAGCCTTGGGTATGGCAGAGTGTACACTTTCACTCGTGAGACTTGCCATTCCCTGCCTTCCAATAGCATTTCCTTGGGGGGTGGGGGACATGGGCTTGGCTAAGGGTTCGAAGACAGTCTTGGTGTTGGTGGTGTGAGGAGTGACCCATGAGAGGTCAGGTTGCCCACAGGGCCCAGATGGTGGGTGCTTTGTGCTGAGCTTGGCCTGACCCTGTCTCCTCATTTGGAAAGAAGGTCTTGGTATCTGAGCTGAAAAAAGAGCTCTGGGGACATTCCAGAACTTCTCCAGAACCTGGGAGGGGGGGGGCCCATGGGCCTCCGTGTGGGAGCCACTTCTCCTTCCATGAGCAAACCCTATTTGCCAAGATGAATCTTCCAAAACACACGAAAGGGGGTGAGGTGGGATGAGGGAGCTCAATACAGAAGGACACTTTGCAAAGAGATTCCCCACACAGTTTCTTCAGATAACAAGTCTATCCAGGGGCAGCTGGGTGGCTCAGTTGGTTTAGCATCTGCCTTTATTCAGCTCAGGTCATGATCCCAGGGTCCTGGGATCAAGCCCTGCATGGGGCTCCCTGCTCAGTGGGAAGCCGGCTTCTCCCTCTCCCTCTCCCTCTCCTATTTCCCCTGCTTGTGTTCTCTCTCTCTCTCCCTCCCACATAAATAAATAAAATCTTAAAACAAACAAAAAAAAACCCACAAAAACCTAAGTCTATCCTATCCTGTACAATTTTGGTTCCCAGGACACCCTGCCTCTTAGGGAAGCCTGTGAATTCCCTAGAATTGGCAAGCAGTATGCTGATGTTTGTGGGGGAAAAGCTTAGAGGTCCCATCAGATTTCCAAAGAAGTGCATGAGCCCCCCAAAATGCTTTTAAAACCACTGTTCCTGTGAATCTAAGGACCAGTATTTGACCTACACTCAGTTTCCAGCAAACATACAGATGGCTTCCAACTGTGTGTTGGGCTGCACGCCTCTGGCAGGAGAGAGACGAAACTTTGGGAAGGGACACTGTACAATCCTCCTACCTTCTCAAGTGAAGCATTTGCTTTTCTAAACATGCAAGCTTTACATCTGGACATGAAGCCTGGCACCAGGTGACAGCACATCAACCTGTGGGCTGTGGTCCCTCCTCCTTCCTTTCAGCTTCAATGAGACGCCCAAGTCACCAGTGAGCCCAGAGCACTGAGCCCATAGAAGAATGACCCCCACAAGCCTGACTGATCCCAGTCTGTTTTAAGCCCCACACAGAGCCCTAGACAATCTGCAGGGACTTCAGGCCAGCTGGCCTGGCCCCGTGCTTCCCTGCACAGAAGACAGCAAGAAGAAGGGTCATAACGCATGGGTGATTTAAAGGCTCTGAAGAGTGACTCAGACATTCCAATGGGGCTTTTCTTTTTCCTTTTTGTTGATGTGTAAAATGTAATTGTAGTCATTTTTTCCGATGAGTTGATAAATGGTGATTGTCCGTGTCAGCTTGCAAGTTAGGGCCATCGGGAACAACTCCAGATGCCAACGTTTTTCTCTCTCCCACCCCCAACACCTAAGATAAACTCCCCAAGGCCAAGGGTAGAGGCTTCTTGGTCCTAGAAATCGCATCAAAGGAACAGGTGCAAATGGTCCCAGGAGGTTGTCCAGGAAGGGGGGTCCCACGGAGGGGTGGGAAGCCTGTGAGGTCAGGCCGACCACGGCCCGTCCCACCCCCAACTCCTCCGTTCCCTGGCATGAAGGAAGAGCAGAGAAATGGCTCATTACACCTCAGAGAAATGCTCATCGAGAACGGGAAAGACCCATCATATGGGGTGAGCACCGTCTCGGGGCCAGGAGCCGAGGTAACTGCGCCCTTCTTTCCATGGGTAACATTTCATGTCGCCCTCATAACAGTAAGGACTGTTTGAGCCTGAACGTGTACTTAGTGTCAGCGACGGCACATACCCCATCTTTAGGGCAATTGCTCTGGTTCGTTATGGCCTTCTTCCAGTTCACCAAGGAGAAAACCGAAGCTCGACTTCAGTCCCATGGTCAGCTATGGTGTGGTGGGAGGATAGGAGTATTGAACCCGGTGTGACTTTGAAATTCCATCTGTCGCCGCCACACAGGGGTGCCTCCCATCAGAGAGCTGTCCGTGCAGGACCCCACTGGGGCCACGGAGTTGAGCTTTCCACGGATTTCACAGGCTCACCAGCCATAGAGATCCAAGCTCCCGAAGAGAACTGCTCTGCGCATCAGCTCGTTCCTCACTAACAGACACGCCAGGGAAGGACAGTGGACAAGAGGAGCTGGGGCCGTGGGTCCTGCTGGGTATCATTGCTGTTCGCTGTAAAATCTGCCTTCCTCCAGGCAAGGGGACAGGAGGACAGACCCTTCGATCGGCATTGCGCTATAGCATAGCCCTCACCTCTGTGGGGAGACTCTCTTTGGTGGCAGGACTGTTGGGGGACCTCCCCACAACCTGCCACCCAGGACTCCAGAGCCTAAACCTAGCTAGTAGTATTGGGTAAAGGACAGAAAAACAGGGCAGGACTGGGTGGCTCTTTTGTGCACTGCTTAAGGACATTCTAGCCGGGCTGCACCTCTCACATTTGGGGAGAAGCCCCCCCATAGTGCGGGGCCATGGCGGTGGGGTCGGGCCAGGGTGGAGTAGTGACAGAGGTGAGAGAGCAAAGGGGTGTTTGGGAAGGAAGTTCTGGTGTCTGACTGGGCAGGGCAGAATCTGAGGACTCAGATGTGAACAAGAGATAGGAAGTGAGATTTTCAAAATGGACCTTTCTCTGGTTCAGTTTGTACTAGACACTGGGTGAGGTTTGCAACCCCTAAGATCAGTTTTCTTCAGACCCAAAAGTTTAGAAGTCACAATTTTAAAAGGAAGTGGTGAGAGAGGGATGGATGCCTTACCCCAAAGAGCCTTGGTGTCTCAGAATTAAAACAGCCACTAAGAGTACGGGACTCGGAGCTACTCTCTCCTTAAGGTGGGGGCTACCCCTCTTCGGAGTTGGTTTTGTTTTGAGTACGGGGAGGGAGTTTGGAGCCACTTGAATATTAAATTCCCTGAAGTTAATCATCTTTTTCTTTCTGGCTGCTTTTAGGATTTCCTTCTTGTCTCAGTTGTTCTAGATGTTAATTTGTTGCATTTAGCTGTGTATCTCCATCTTTTGAAGGGGGCATTTCTGTGGCCTTCTCAAATCCATGGGATGTTGTAGCTAATCTCTTATGACAAATTCTCATCCATTTCTTTGTTCATTTTTTTCCCATCTGCTTCCGAAGCCCCAACTGGATGCGTACTAGATATTCATCTCTGCTCTGTCTCTACTGGGTGTTTTCATATTTTTCACCTGTGTATCCCCAAAGTTCTTAAGGAAGATGTTTGGCACGTGAGAAATCATTGCAGCCTTTTCTGGTAAAGGTAGGTAAACATAGTTATATGGCAGGGGGATAGGGGAGTAAGTCTTCTATTTAAAAGACAAACTGAAAAACGCATTGCTACAAAATAGATTTATATGCAGAAGAGCTAAGATGCAGAATGGCCCTCTCTGTCTTTGCTACTCAAGGCCTTTTTTCTGGACTGGTAGCCCTGGTCCTACTCAGCAGCTTGTTAGAAATGAAGAGGCTGGGGCACCTGGGTGGCTCAGTGGGTTAAAGCCTCTGCCTTCAGCTCGGGTCATGATCTCAGGATGCTGGGATTGAGCCCCACATCAGGCTCTCTGCTCGGCAGTGAGCCTGCTTCCCTTCCTCTCTCTCTGCTTGCCTCTTTGCCTACTTGTGATCTCTGTCTGTCAAATAAATAATAAATAAAATCTTAAAAAGAAGAAGAAGAAGAAGAAGAAGAAATGCAGAGGCTTAGGGCACTCCAGCCCTCTTGAATTAGAATCTGCATTTTAACAAGAGCTCCAGAAAGTTCATACACACTGTAAAGTCTGAGAAGAGCTTCTTCCTCACAAACCTGCCTGAGAATATTAGCATTGCCTGAGGAATTTCTAAAAATACTGGCACCTGGGTGTTCATTCCCAGCGACACTGAGTTCATGGGTCTGGGGTGAGGCCTGGGCATCCAAAGGGTTTTGTGGGGTTTTTTTAAGCTCCCCTGGAGATTCTAACATGCAGCGAGCACGGAGGCAGTCAGGTGGGACGGGTGTCTGGGCAGGGGGAGAAACAGAAGAAACAGAGGAGGCAGGCTCAGCCAGTGGGAGCCAGTCCTGGCTTTTTCCCAAAGGCGGCCATCGGGCTTACAGGAAGAAAGTTACTCTCAGATCCTTGGTCCTTACCCTCGTTCTGCCTCCCCTCCACGGGCTGTGATCCTGATCCCAGTCACTGCCCATCAGGTGAAGGGCTAAGTGAACCATCCCTCTTTGATTCCTGGTGTCCTTCCTGGAAAACAAGGTTACTTATTCCCTCTAGCCATAAGGCCTGATATTTTCCCTACAGGCTCTCTACCGCCCCACCTTGCTTTGTGGTCCTTCCGAAAGGGGGGCTCTCCCAGCACTGGTCCCCTGAGCAGTTTCAATAGGGCAGGTGTGTCCCTAATGTGTACAGAGTGCAAGATTCCCTTGAAAGTGGCAGTGGTCAGAACAACAGTTACCCTTTAGAGTAAGGCACAGCAAAGGGACACTCAGAAGCCTTCTGGGGCGTGCTAGCACTCTAGATCTAGACCTGGCGGCTGGTTTTGTGGGTGTATACCTCACTGAGCTATTCACCTGGGAATTGAGCACTTTATGTAAATTATACCCCAATTAAAAACAAAGAGCCAGTGGTGCTCGCAGCAGGCCCCAGGGGAATGAGACGTTCAGCAGGAGCTGGGGGAGCACGGAGGGTGCTAAAGGAAAAATGGGGTGGAGGGGGAGAGAAGGAGAGCCGGAAACCCAGATAGACACACGCAGATTAAGGTGGTCAGAGAAGGTGTTTACGGGAAAAAGTCGACCCGAATTCCAGGCAGTTGAATTAGTCCTAGGAGGAAAGGGTGGGGTTTGGCTTCCAAGTAGGGTAACCAGTTTGCCCAGGACTCTTGCTTTGGGCACCAAAGGTTCTGTATTCTGGGAAACGTCTCAGGCCAAGGCAGTGGGACAGCTCAGCTTTCTGCTCCCAAGGCCTGGCGCTGGGCAGGGGTGGGGAGGAATGGAGTGGACCCAGGAAGTAATAGCCACCACCTTTGAGACCCTCCTGTTTCTCCAACAGCCTTCTGTCCAGTCTCCACCTTCACAGCGCCCATCAGGTTAGTGCACAGTTGTTGATTTGCTTATTGGTATTTTCTTGGCTCTGAGCCCCTGGGGGTATGAGCGAGGCTTCCTTGCCTTTGCACACTATTTTAGCTTTGCTCCGTGCCCCTGCACCAGTGCTGGGGGGTGGGCGCGGGTTTCTTGATCTTTTTGTGCCACAGAGCCTCCCGGCAGCCTGAAGACGCCTCAGAAGAATGCTTTCCATGCACAGGATCAGATGGGGAGGGTCACACAGAACATCTATGACGCGGAGAGACTGCTGGCAAAAGATTTTTGTATGGGCATTTGCTATCAAATCACAAACGTCCTCCTCCACGAATGCTTTACCTACTGGAACCCAGCAGCGTGAAGGGTGCCAGAGTGCTCAGGACGATGAATGGCCGTTCGTGACCCCGCAGCAACCGCACCACGGAAGGGGGACTGCCTGCGATATCCGCTGGTGGCCGTCCCAGGTGCCACTGAGTTTGCTGTGGCGGGCGGCCCCCACTCCCACCAGGAGGGAATGCTGAGTTTCACTTAGTAGTTCATGAAAATAGAGGGGTAATTTCTGACCCATCCAAGTTCACCCATACGCGTGAATTCTACCCATGTACTGCAGGCGGAAAAGCACTGTGTAAGTGTAGGAAAGGCGGGGGCAAACTGTAGAGTGCAGGGCCCTGGGAGTGCTCTGAGCCCTTGAGGGACATGGGTGCTTCTGGGATGGGCACAGGAGGCTGAGAAGCAGGCTCAAACCGGATTATTAGCCGGCAAACCTTGAGGCCAGAAGCAAACAGGGGAGCCCAGTCTCTGTATCTCAGAGCTGGCTGCCGGTTCTCAATAACAGGCTTCATGCTAATAAAAATAACATTTGGCGTGACCCTGGCCTCCTTCCTCCATTGCCGTGTGTGGGAGGATAGACGGCTGGCAGAGTGCAGGCCCAGGGCAGCCGGGGAGCCAGGGCTCTGCAGCCTGGAGAGAGTTCTTTGGGGACCAGGGGGAGGAGCCTTGGGGTCAGCCCACCAGCTGGCCAAGGGAGAGGCTTTGAGGGCCGCTTGGCAACCTCATCCCTGAGGCCTCCCTGAAGAGACCCCGTGGAAGACCAGCTTCAGGGAAGCCCCCCTAAGAGAGACTCCCCCTGGGAGAGGTGGTACAGTCAGGCCTCCACATCTTAGCAGGAGGTGATTATTTTTTATATATCTCACCCTGTGCACGAGTACAGGAGACCAGAGACCCTGGGGGAGGGAGGGGTTTGCTGGCCCAGCCCAAGTGACCTCCAGCTGGAGAACTGCCTTCTAATTAGCAATCAGGAAATCAAGGCCTAGCACGGCGCCAAGCAGCGTGACCCCAGCCGTAGCCTGGTGACATCTCCACCCTCTAGACAGCATGCCCTGCGCTGCACATCAGGGCTGCAGACCCCACGGGTTATTTTTATCTAATGGTGCTATTGTTGGTCGTTGAGTAGCTGCTGCGGTGGGTTCCAGCAGCCGTGAGCTCGCAGGGACGGTTTCCTGCGTCGCTTCCTCTCGCAAGGTTCCCTCCCTCCACCAGGGCTCACAGGCAGGCCACCCCCAAGGGCTTCTGGAGCCTGGCCCTGGCCTCGGAGGCAGCCAAGGGCCTTCCCTGGCTCGTGCCCCCTCCTCCCCACCACAAGAGTACCCCAGCCTCTCTCCCTGTGCAGAGAATGGGGGCAAAGCTAGTTCTTTTAGGTGCCTCTCTCACACACCAAGGCTCTAGGAGATAAAAGCACTGCTTTCTAGCAAGCTAGCTACACCAAGCCAGTGGCTCTCCCACTGTTTAGACTGTGACTGGCAGCAAGAAAAAGGTCTTTGTTTTTCCTAACCGGGGACACACATCATACCTCCGTAGGAATGAAAGGTTCCAAGGAAGAACCATCTTCCCGTGTCTGGGAAAAAACAACTCTGATTTTTTTTTTTTTTTTTTTTTTACCCCTCTGTTCTATTCTAGTTTTTCCTGTTTGAAGATTCTGGTTGCAACCCAACTAAGTCAATTTCACAACCCAGTAAGGATTCATGATTCAGTTTGAAAAATATGGTACAAGATACCTCTTTCTGGAGCTGGTTCTCTTTTCTGAATGAAGGGCGCTGGGGGTTCTGGAGGTCCTCTGAACCAGGCACTGCCCTGGTTTGGAGTTCTGTTCGTTTTGCAGAAAAGGAAGTTGAGACTCCCCAAGCCTGAGTGGCTTGCCCATGAATCAGCCCCCGGGGGGGGGGGGGACATTTACAGCATGGAAGACAGCAAATGCTGCAAATCAGGGCTTCCCCCCGTCTCCGCCCTTGGAAAACCAGCCCTTAACACACTTACTGTGCACTGGTGCTTCCCACCCTGCTCTTTCTGGTTCCACAGTCAGTATATCTTGAAGCCTTCTGACCTCAGCTTCCTCATCTGTAAATAACATTAAAAAATGCCCACTTCATGGGAAAAATTCTATTCACTGAAGACAGTCTGGTAAGAGGGACAATGACTGGAAGGAAACAAAAATGCAAATAATTATTTGCCTCTGTGATGGGGTTTGAAATGGGGTCCCAAACGCCACTATCTTGTGTTATTTCCATCACTGCTAAATGGAATTTGTGCAGGGGGGAAAAAAAAAACACACAAATACAAAAAACAAAAAACACTTTGCAAAACTATTGAGAATTAGAATAAAGGCAGCCTATAGCCCAGCTATGAGCGGTGTAAACGGAAGAGGGAATTCGTGTTTTTTCTAATTGGAAATAGCAAAGAAAGTATTGCAAATGGATTGCATTTCAAAGCATGACTGTCTATGCAGACAGAAGAGAGAAAGGAGTATTTTGATAAATATTCTGATTCCTAGACTATACTGACAAATATATCCTACACTAATCACTAATTTTCAAAATTCTAGAATAAGGGCTTTACAGCTTCAAATTTATCCAGTCCAGTGCAATGGTTGCCCCCCTCCCCGTCTGACGGATTCCTCAGCCTGGGGACCCCCCGGAGTAGAGTCTGACTGGAACCTTCTCCCGTTCGTGGCCGCCCTGCTCTCTGAGGCCACACAGGAGTCTGTATCCTCATCCTCGCCATATTTATAATAATAATGGCTGTATTCATTTCCCACGGTGGCTGTCACAAATTACTACTAATTTTATGACTTACCACAAACTTAGTATTTTCTCGCGTTAGAAGTCAGAAGTCTGGAATGGGTGTTGCTCAGCTAATATCAAGGTGCTGGCAGGGCTATGTGCTTTCTGGAAGCTTCAGGGAGAATCTTTTCCTGGTCTTTCCCATTTTCCAGGGGCACCCACATTTCGTGGTTAGTTGACTTTCCTCCATCCTCAAAGCCAGCAGCATTTCACGGAGGAACCTCTCTCTGACTGGGACACTCACGCTTCTGCTTCCCTGTTTTGTGGTAAGGACCGTTGCAATTCGATTGGGCTCAATTGGATAATCCAAGCCAGTCAGCTGATTAGCAGCCTTAATTCCACCTGCAACCTTAATTACCACTTTTACCATGAAACACAGCACATTCGCAGGTTCCTGAGATTAGGATGTGGGCATCTTTATTCTGCCTACCACAATGGTTAACATTTTGAGTGCTTCCTATGTACCTGGTAGAGTTCTAGGCATGTTACTTATAAAGATGTGTTTAAATCTCACCACAGCTCTGTGAAGTAGGAATTGATTTCATAGAGGAGGAAAGTGAGGCCCGGAGAGGAAAACCAAATTGCCCAAGGTCACACAGCTAGTAAGAGGCAGGGCTGAGCTACAGATTCAGGAATCCAATCTCCAAGCCCATTCTCTGAAGCCATAATCACATTTTAGTAACTGAAGGATAGATGTACAAATAAAATTCTACTTAGCTTAATCCTCACTTGATGATCTAGAAACCCCTACAGGATGTGACAATGCCTCAGGTCAATTAATAATAACTGTAATTTGCCACTGATCAGACAACTTTGGATGGGCTGACCGGTAGATTTCCAGGAGCTAGGATGTCCTATAAGTCTGCTTCCTTCCCCAGTGGGCTTCTCACAATGGGCAATAGTGATTCTCCACTCTGCTCTGTGGTATCTGACCTCAGCTACTTCTCTTTCCCTCTATTCCAGCCATGCTAGCTTCACAGACATCCCTCAAAAAATCAATTTAATTTCTACCACAGGACCTTTGCACTCACTATCACCCCCACCTGGAATCTCTCCCCAGTGTACATAAAGCTCAACCATCACTTCAAATAGGTCTCTGACCAAGAATCACCTCTTTAAAAAGGAGCTAGAAAACAGGCCCATCTTGGTGGGCGGTGTCTCCCTCTTCCCTCTCCAATATTTTGGTGGAAAGAAGACAAGACATTAACATTCTCTTCTTTTTCCTGCTTTCTCTCCCTCATGGTGATGAACATGGAATTGCATTTGCAGGAAAGGAGGGGTCTTCACCTTGAGGTTTTCCTTGACTGTATGTGTACAAATGATCCTGAGCAAATAGCAGGGGACAGAAGGCAGGGACTAGTTTCTTAACTGCCAGATCTTTAAAGGGAAGAGAAAAAAAATCTTGACTTATGGAGCACCTACTGAGTGCTCAAAATTTCCTAGTACTAGGAAAAGAATGCTGTGGTTGCTAGATGTTAAGAAATTGGTCCAGGGGCGCCTGGGTGGCTCAGTGGGTTAAAGCCTCTGCCTTCGGCTCAGGTCGTGATCCCAGGGTCCTGGGATCGAGCCCCGCATCGGGCTCTCTGCTCCGCAGGGAGCCTGCTTCCTCCCCTCTCTCTCTGCCTGCCTCTCTGCCTGCTTGTGATCTCTGTCTGTCAAATAAATAAATAAAATCTTTAAAAAAAAAAAAAAAAAGAAATTGGTCCAGATTACATGTGGAGGGACTGAGTAAACCTTGAATGCAAGTCAGCCTGAATAACACATCAAGGTTCCTCTTCCTTTACAGAGAGAAGAAGTGAACTGGGATAAAGCAGGGACTGCATTGAAGCAATTGGCCATAGGGGAGGAAATTTTTTTTTTCTCTAAATGAGTAATTATTCTATTTAGAAACTCACATGGAGACAATGGGAAACAGAAGTGAAGACTTTGTTTCTATCCCCAGGAGATATTTGCATATGATACACAACTGTTTTAGCACCACATGTAGAAAAGACTTCTTTCTCCACTGAGTTGCCTTGGCACTTTTTGTCAAAATCAATGCACTATATTTGTGTCTATTTCTGGACTGTCTGGTCTGTTCCACAGATCAATTTGTCTGTCTTGATGCAAGTACCAAACTGTTTTGATTACCGTAGCTTCATAATAGGTTTGACAATGAGATTTGGGTCCTCTAACTTTGTTCTTTTTCAAAGTTGTTGTTTTGGCTATTCTAAGTCTTTTGTGTTTCCATATGAATTTCGGAATCAGATTCTCAATTTCTGCCAAAAAAAAAAAAAAAAAAAAAAAAGCTAGCTGGATTTTGACTTGAATTTATAGATCAATTTGGAGACAACTGCCATCTTAACAACAGCTAATCTTCAGATTCATGAACATGGTATACCTGTTTATGTAAGTTTAATTTTTCTCAACAGTGTTTTGTAGTTTTCACTGAACAGATTATGCACATCTTTTGTCAGATTTATCCCTATACCTCATATTTTTTATGCTCATGTAAGTGATAATTTAAATTTCAATTTTTAACTGTCCATTGCTAGTATATAGAAGATAGCTGAGTTTTGTACATTGATCTTGGATCCTACAACCATGCTGAACTCATTTTGTCAGTTCTGGTAGGTTTTTTGGGTTTTTTTGTTTGTTTTGGGGAGGGTTTTTTGGTGGATTTTTGGTGGGGTTTTGGTGGATTTATTTTCCTATATAGATGATGTTATCTGTGAATAAAGACCATTTTATGAGGGGCTATCTCTAAGAAGGCTGTGTTCTAATAAACTCCATCCTCAAGCTGTTGGAAGGAAATAGAGGGACAATCCAGGATGAGAATGACACAAGGCTGCAAGTTATTCTTAGGGCAGCAGATCTGTAAATCTGATAGTTTTATTTAAGCTAATGTTAAAATGGACTCATATTCTATTAATCCTGGGAGATATCCTCAGCACAGATCACTTGATTATCTATACTCACTAGTTATGAACCCAGATATGGGCTAAGTAAAGGCAAAAATATCCAGCCTTCGGTTGGAAAATGTTAGAAAACCCTTTCCACAAAGCACCATCTCTTTTACTCCCACCTTCATGAGGCCTCCTTCTTGAACTCTGGGCCTTCCATCTTGTCCCCTCCAATCCCATCTCCACAGAGATGGCATTAAAAAAAAAAAAAAAATGTAAATGATACCATTCTATGCCCTGCACCTAGAATAAAATCCAAACTCTTCACCCAGGCATTAGCAGCCCTCCTGCCACTCCTTCCCCACCCCCACTAGCTAAGCTCATCCCCAGCCTCTCTGCTATTAGCGCTCTCTCTGTGCACCTCACCCCCTTCTTCAGAGGTCCATCTTGGCCCTTCCAACAGATACTCTCAGGGCATTCTATTTTTCCTGTGTGGCCCTTACCATCCTTGTCATTTACACTAAAGCAACACAGTGAGGGCTGGGACCACGGTTAATGGTGTTTATCTCAATCTGTGAATGATGCCTGACAAATCATAGGCACTCAGTAAATGTTCTGAGTGGCTACGAGAGCTCTTGTTAGCTGTATACAAGCCCATCCACTACTCCCCAAGAGTCTTGGTGAATGACCTTTTAAGATATCATGGGTGTTTGTCTTCCCTAAGAAAGGTGACTTAAAACTATGGCTGGGTGTTGAAAGCTTCCCATGATTCTAAAGAAAAAATAATAATAATTAGTGCTCAGCCCATATCCTAGCCCATTGAAATCCAAGTCTCTGGGGGTAGAATCCAGATAGCTGTACTTCTTAAAAAGCTTTCCTGGTGATTCTGATGTACATCTAGGGTTGAAAAGTGCTGGCACAGAAGGGAAGTCTGCTTTCATTCAGCCAAGTAACTAAAACCCATGGATGGACTCACCCCGGAAGGGCCAACAGGCAAGATACATCCAGAACCTCACTTGGATCTTCTCCTGACTCAGCCTCCATGAACAAGGCATCTCAGGGCTGTGCTCTGCCACTTCCAGCAGAGGTGGAAGAAAGAAGGGAACTAGACCAGAATGGAAAGCATTTTCAAACTTTATTTACAACTGTCACAGTGACAAAAAGTAGTTTGGAAAAAAAAAAAAAAATGCTAGTTTCTCCCTGAGCCTCAAAAAAGAACAGATAGAAGTTACAGGAGGTTCATCTTACAACAGGCATTTTTACTGAAATACTATTTTTTTTATATGATCAGTTAGAAATACACACAAGTTACTTAAAAAAAAAGAGGCCAGACAGGAGCTCAGCCACTTGTCCAGGAGTGGCTGGGTCCCTCCCACAGGCTCGCTGCTGCAGGTCCGGACTCGAGCTGTCAGCCCCCCGCCTGCTCGGACTCCAAAGGGTCATACGAAGGTGTCTAGCGACCGACAAAATAACAAGTCACCCCCATAAACACACATATACACGAAGTAGATTTGTTATGCAGTTTACAAGCACGTTCCCATCACACGGCAAGACCAGGACAGATGAAAGGGACACAGAAACACAGGATTTTAAAAGGCAAGAGTCCATCCACGAAGGGAGGCAGGTGCAGAAGAAATGCTGCTGCGAGGGCATGAGCAAGGAGGGAGGAGTCTGCGCAGCCAGAACAGGACCAGCGGGAGCAGGGAGAGACACCCAGGCGGAGCAGGCTGCAGGCCTCTCCCAGCCCCAAGGAGCTGGAAGAAGTTATTGCCATCGGTGTGTGTAACACAAGCAAACAACACGGGTGGGAGGGGGGCGGGGAGGGGCGAGCGTCAGCTTCCCAGAACCAAATCCTGCCGCGATGTCAATCACACACCCTCCTCCTGCCCCAGATCCCCCCAACCACACCAACCTTGAGGTATTAAATACAGCTCTATACACAAGTCCCAAACTGGGGTCAACCCAGACCCACGGGAGAGCTGCCAGCGTGCCTCCGTGGGCCCAGTTCAGCCTCCGGGAGGCTCTGGAGCTCAGCTCTCAGCTGCACACTCGTGCTGAAAGCTAGAGAAGGTTCCAAGAGTGTGTCCTGCAACCGGCTGCTCCAGATGGTTCTTAACTATAAGAAGCTATAAGTCCAAGGCTAGCTTTCTCGTGCAGCTGTGCCCTTGCAGGGGACAAGTGAGGGGCGGAGAGGGATGCGGACCAATGCTCAGTGCTCCCTGACCATGCTGTCCATCTACCTACGTCCAGAGCACAAGGAGAAACCAGGGGGATCTCATGACCCCTTCAGTTTCACACTCAGTCCCCAGGCTGCTGCATGAGAGCCCTGTTACCCCCATCAGATAATTCCCAGATCTAGGACCTCCCTTAAAGCTCAGCTTCCCAACAAGAAACAGAAAGAGTCTCCACTTCTCTCCCCTCAGCTCCCACCAGAAAAAGGGACCGGGAGCCCATGCGGGGGTAGGCACCACCGCAGGGCAGGCTGGGAGTCGCCTCCGCCTGACTGCTCGGCCCAGGGGCTACAGAGATGGTGCTAAGGAGAAGGAGGGCCGGCCTGGTAGAGCCAGGGCTCTGTGCCTCTGCTCGGAACAGAGCAAGCCTGGGGGAGCAGGGGGGAGGGGTCTTCGTGTCCAGCGTCCACCTCGGTGTCCCGACCAGAGTGGGAAGTGCTCCCGTTCCTCCTAAAGGGCTGGGGGAGGGCGAAAGAATAAATCAGGAGAGAGAAGCTCAAGAGTGCTGCCTCTTAAGAAACCTCCAGAACCTGCCACAGCTGGAGCAGAGGCTGGAGGAGGAGCAGGGAGTCCCCCTTTCCCACGCTTGCCTCCGGCCGGCTTTGCAGACACCGGTTTCTGCGGCTCTTCTTTCCCAGCCTCCCGTGAACAGACCAACATAGCTGACATAAAAGCAAAGGCTGGTGGTGGGCAGAGCTGGAGAGAGTGAGGAACGCGTTGTTTTCGGATACCCCAGCAGCCGCTGGCGGGCAACTTCCCAGAGGCCCTCCTCTGCTCAAGGCTTCCTTTCAAACGGGTATTTTATCTTCCGTCTCCTGTCTCCCATGGGTTCTCTTAACCTGAATGTTTCTTACGGGCGATGCACAACTCCCTACCCCCCTCCCCAGCCCCCCAGGGCCCCCTGGAATCCCGCGCTGCTAGCCTGCGCCGGTTCAGATACCCATCTCAAAGACGCACCACCTCCCACCCCCACCCACCCACCCCTGCTCTAAGCGGCTTCCTTTCTCAGAAGGCCTTGCAAATGGTCGCAGAGGGCTCCACTGCCCAGCACGTTTCAAAAAAAGAAAAGAAAAGAAAAGAAAACCAACTCGGTGATTTGCAGGTGCAAAACGGAAGCCATCATTTGACATTTTCAGAACGACTGTGGCTCACTCCCTTCTTCCATCACAATGGGAAAGAACACAGTTCAGGGACAGATGCCGTCTGGTGTGGCCCCCGAGGGAGTCGACAGGGACTCTATTGCTCCTTGTTGTCTTTCTCTGTCTCTTCACAGTTGTCCGGCTCATCCTCCTGGACCAAGAACTCCTCGGGGGGCCACCGGAGCTCCCCGCTCTCCACCTCGCCCTCCGTGGGCTCCACCACGATGGACGGCAGACGGTCCTTGAGCTTGCAGCAGCGGTCAAAGTCCGACGGGTCGGGGAAGATCTAAAAGAAAAGCAGAGCGAGTCCCCATCACCTACAGTCCCCGAAAAGAGAAATCCCGTTCCTCTGTTGCACACACACGGGGAGGACTGAGCGGGAGCCAGGGAACACACACTTTCTGGGGCCCAGGAAACCATCCCCCAGCAGACTTTAATCCTGAAGCTGCAAGTTTCCAGAGCAGTGCCCCCAAATCTGTGGGGTGGCTCTGTTCGTAGCTTTTCTTGTCTTTTACTTGCAGATAAAAGAACTTAAAATCACGTCAACCATAGTACGCCGCACCTGCCTGCAGCCAGCACGTGACCCTGGCAGCCAAAAGCATGGCCACAAGTACCTTAGCACTGGCGCCCCCCACTCCCCAGGGTGACCATCAGTGACTAGGAGGAGCCAGTTTCCAGGTGCTCTACATACATCGTTGTGAACCAGTACAGTCGTGCTGAAAACACCTGTTCCTAATACTCTCTTAAAGACTCTCGGGTTTGAAGAAGGAGGTGGCCCAAACCATACAGCCTGGAAATGAGTGGTAGAGGAATGGATTCAAACCCAGGTCCGTCGGAGCCCCGTGCACATGGCCTGCTAACACCCCGCCCCTCACACAGATGGGTCCTGATCTTGCTGCAACTCTTAAGTCAAGGCCAAATCAGGGTTGATCAGGGACATGTGCTTGCATAGCCGCAGTCACAGTGAAGCCATGAACAGAATTTTTCAGCTGTGAACAGCTCTTGGCTCCTTGGCAGTTCTACCCCTGGAAGTCTTTTCAGAGTCCCGTCAGCGAGACTGTTTTTGTTTTTTTTTTTTTTAACACCTACTGTGTGTCCCGCCCAGCGCTGGGAGAAACCCCGCACCAGGCCATAAAATCAAGGGCCATGAGGGGCTCTGCGGATTCCCTGCATACACACTGCCCTGTGACTGCAGCTGACCCAATTCTTGGCCCAGCAGCTTAAATACTTAATCCGATGGGCTGCTGGTCCCTTGCCATCCACAGCCCTCGGTGACAGACCCAAGAGCGGGAGAGAGGAGCCTCTGTCTGTCTGTCTGGGACACTGAGGCTCACAGGACACAGACATTGAGAGCCACGTGGCACCTTCAAGGCCATCTCTTCCAATGTCTCCATTTGGTAGATGAGGAAACCAATGGCCAGAGGGGACAGGAGGTTTGCTCAAGGTCACACAGCCTGTTAATGTCAAAAGAAAGGAAAGCAAAGTCGGGAGTGGGGGGAGACAACATTTGCAAGTGAGCCTGGGCATTGCCTGAACAAGGCCACGATCAAGACAGGCCCCCAGCAATGGGCAAGTGTCCTGTATTCTCAGGAGGGAGAAGGAATGTCTCCTACAAACTCAGGCCTTCGCAGCTCCTGTGGTGCCCGATCTCCCTGCACCCCAGCCCCGAGCAGTGCTGGCTCAGCCACAGACCACGTCACAGGCCATGTCACAGGCCACATGGGGCTTTCGGGAGTCACGGGCCTCAACAAACCTCCCCAATCCCTGTGGACAAGTGATTATTAACCATTTATCCAATAAAGCCCTATTGCTGGGATTAAGCCTTAAGCCAGCTGCACAACCCAGCATCATTAAAGACTTAACAGGCTCATAAAAAGTATGGTAATGGCAGCCGGGAGGAAAATGAACCAGAGGAGGGGCTAGACGAGTTGGGGCAAAAGTAGACCCCCACTCCAACCTTTCTCTTCCTGATGCAGCCGACCTCCTGGTTCTGCCCTGGATCTATGCTGGGCACACATATCTGATGCGCTGAGCAGGGAGAGGGTCAAGTCGTCTATTTGGCCTGTCCTCACTGCTCCTCACTGGACCTGGAGCCCCTCCATGGGGGTGAAACACAGGTACCCTCCACGCACGAGCTTTGGGAGTGAGGAAGGGGAAACCCAGCAAGGGGAAAGCACACTACAGTTTGCAAAGCTCTTTCAGACCTCACCTCACATAGGCCTGACCACACCTGAGAAGCAGTGAGATCCTGGGCTCTGAGGGAAACATGGAAGGGCCAGGATTCAAACCTAGATCTGCTGTTTTCAGGGCCTCGGCCTTTTGAAAAGTGAATGGATGCCCATTTTACAGATTGAAAACTGACCAGGGAGAGTGGGCAAGACTTGGCGTCAACTGCCGTCCAGCTCAGGTGCCAGGATGACCTCTGGGCAGCTCAGCCTAAAAGATGTGCTTCCTGGTCTAGAAGATAAGATTCCTGGTCTAGAGAGTTGTTCTAAATCTTCCAGACCTGCAAAAGAGCTATGAAATGTCAAAAGGAGTTGGGACACCTGGCTCAGCGCAGACCTTGGCCCCTGCCTCTACCCTCTGACCTACCTGCCTCTACCCTCTGACCCACCTGTGACGTCCCAACAACCGGATTCTAACTATGATCACCCGAGCCAAGGAAGAGCAAAAGGGACAAGACACAGGGAGACCAGCTGTAGGAAGATGAGAAGCATGGTGGGAGTGGAGAGCGTGTAATTTTGTTTCAGGCTGGGAATAGGTCTTTAACTAAAATTAGGGGGTTAGAATGTTAAAAAGATGATGGTGCTGACAGAAGAGAAGCCAGGCACATTTGTTGGGCAGAAGCTCAACCTTCACAATAATCCTATTAAGTATTTAGTAGTGTGAGCCCTATTCTACAGAAGGGAAAACTGAAGCACAGAGAAAGCAAGCAACTTATTCAAGGCCACACAGCTAGGAAGTGGCTGAATGGGGACCTGCCCTCAGACCTGCAGGACTTCAGATGAGGTGCTCATTGGATAACACACTGCGTAGAGCCACAGACCCCAGGTCCTCACTGTGTCCTTGACATCACTTCCATAACCCCAGTCAAGTCCTCTCAACCGCCCGTGACTCAGTTTCTCCTTTTGAAAAGCAAAGCGACCTTCGCGTCTCACCAGATGGGTACAAATTCTTGGCAGACACAGAGATGAGAAAATGCTTTGAGGACATATGCTGAATTAAAATCGGAATGTCCTCTTTGGAGCTGTATCAACAAGATGACAGTAAGTATGCATTCAGTAAGCAAGAGGTGGCAATTCTCACATGGTAATTAAAATAACTCCAAACAATGCCTTCCCTACCAGGAGCTGCACAATTAAGTCTCTTAAGTCCTTGGGGGGAAGGCTGGGCATTGAATTTCTGATACTGCTCAGTTGCCAGAGAACTTTGCTCCCTGAATTGCTCAAAGCAGGTGCCGTTAAAAAACAAACAAACAAACAAACAACTCTTTTTTTTCTTGACAAAGTCTGCTCCCTGAATTTTAAAAAAAGCACTCTAATATTCTCACCTTTCCATCAACGATTTTAATTTTGTATCCAATAATACCAATTGATGCCTCTGAAAACTGGAGCTCTCTCCCAAGACAAACAACACGCACCCGGAACCGATCAGCTTCTCATTTCCTCCCGTGCAGACAGAAAGCCTTGCAAAGTGTGGCTGAGTATTCTGCCGGCACAATCTTATCTCCAACAGCTGCTTAAGAGGCTGACCCTAAGGAGGTTGAGATTTTTCCACTAAGTCATGCTTTTTAATCATCTAGGCAGCAGAAAAATGAGAGGTTGCAACTGCAGTGTGACGGGGTGGAAAAAAGGACTCAAGTCAGACTTGCCAAGCACATGACAGGTAGGGCTGGGGCGCCAGGCCAGCCTGGCGTGCTTTCTGCCTGCAGGAGCTGGCAGGGAGTAACGAACTGCCCCCGGTCCAAAGAGACACTGCTTCTGGTTAAACCTCTCACTCCAATGTGCCCCTTCTCTCTACAGTGGGGAAGGGCAAGCAAAAAATAAATAAATAAATAAAAGAAGAAGAAGGAAAAAAAAAAGAATCCTTTTCCCCTCCCTCTGCAGCCAAGACTCCCCTCCAAGAGGTCCAGAAAGGAAGTGGAGAGGCTCTGAGAAGCATTTTCCACCCTAACCCCCACCGAGGGCAGGGCAGGTCTGGAAGCATCCATCCCCAGCTGTGGTTTTCTCAGCCTACCCTGCCCTCCTTCTGCCAACACTGGATTCCACATCCAGCCACCCAGCTGTCCTATGCGGCTGCCAGGGCTGAGGGCTTGGATGAAACTCATGGACGCCCAGTTCCTTCCTTTACAAAGGGAGTGAAGTCTCAAAGATCCTACACACCGTTCTGGCTGGGTCCTGCGTGACCCACTGCGTGGAGACGGCAGGCACGCAAACATGGCGCTCGGGAATCTTACAGAGGACATGTCTTCGGAGGCATCCTTGGCCAGGGGGGCCTCTAACCCCAACAGGCCCTGACATTTTGGGAACTCACATGGGTTCATTTGAAAGGTCAAGGGAGCTTTAGGACCTTCCATGAGAGAGAGATGGTCCATGAGATGGAACTGCGGCTGCCAATATACTGGCATTTCTGGCTGTGTGGGTTAGAGCCGTCCACTAGAACTTTCTATGACAGTGGAAATGTTCTTTAGCTGCACAAGCAGTAGCCAGTGGCCACAGATGGCTACTGAGCACTTGAAACAACAAGATAAACTGTTAATTTTTTCTCTAACTTGTATTAATATAAATTTATCTGATATACGTAAATACAAAATAAATTTAAGTGTAAATAGTTGCGTGTGGCCAGTGGCCGCTGCATTGGTCGGTGCAAACATAAACAGTTAAATATGAGGACCATGAAAAGAGAGTTGTCCAGAAAAACCGTCAGGAGGTTTGGTCAATGGGCCCTCATGGGCAGAGCCTCATGGCAGAAAAAAGTCGAGCTGGGGGGGGTGGTGAGGAATTAGTCAGAAACCTTTTTGCTTAAGTGTAAGAGCTGCTGGTCAGTCAGCTCCTATTTCACCCGTGGAGGGGGAATTGAAAGGTAATAGCAGATCTTCAAAGGCCTGAAATTTGGGGGCCTAGCTATCAACTGTCTGCCTCTAAGCCAGGTGACCTAACCCTCACTGCTTCTGCGGTGGGGAGAGAAGAGAGATGTCTGGCACCTGGGATGGAAAATGTGAGCAATTCTGGTTGAAGCGGCCCTCCCCTGAGTGCACATATCCCTCAGCCATCATCCCTGACAAACAACTCGAGCTGGCCACAAACTGGGCGGAGTGCTCAGCAAAGAGCTGAGAGATGCTAATAGGGAAAGCGGACACCAGCGGGAGCAGGAGATGAAAGGTGGCAAACTGGACACACAAAGGGCTCATTACCAGCTCTGCAAGCTGAGACCTCTGGAGCGTGGGCAGCTCGCTCCTCTTTGCCGGGCTCCAACAGAGGGATGAGGTGTACTGGGGTAGGGTAGAGAGAGGAGATGGGGCAGAGGGCCTGAGGTGGATAACCAGGCAGTCCCCAAGGCACTGGGAGGGACCTGCCTCGAACACAAAACCATGCAGTGAGCCTCTCCCCTCTCTGATCCCAGAGGGGGAATAATCAACCTCAAGCCTGTGATGGAAACTTGCCACGCCCACTGGTGGTAGACCAGGAGTCTGAAAGATTGGGCTTTAACTTTGCCCCCATGTCTTCTTTATTATCTCTGTGACCTTGGTCCAGTTATTGTAACTTCTCTGAGCTTCAGTAGCCTCCTGAGTGAAACAAGGAAGGGATTTCTACTTTATAGGATTGATTACACGTTCCTGCATGTTGAGTCCCAGCATAGGACCCAAAGGCTCGAAGCTGCGGTGGCCCATTTCCCTCCTGTCTTCATCTACAGGTTGGGATTAATGTTAATTCCCAACTCATAGGGCTTCGGAGAGGATCCAACATAGGTATGTGTGAACATGTTCTGTAAACTTTAAATTCTTAATGATGGCTCTCATTAAGTAACACTGGGGTCCCCAAGGAGAGTTAGAGTGAGGTCCCAATGGCTTGGACCAGGAGCAAGTAAGCAGCACTCCTGGGCTTGGGGTCAACAATTCTAGATCAGGTCCTTTGGAGAAATGTATTAGACTTCATTCACTTCTCTCCTGGTGTTTCTGTTTTTCCAGGGCATGGGTTAGGCCAAGCGGAACAAAAAGCACTGTCTTGTCCAGATCCTGGTCTTCCGTAGAAGCCCCTGTGGCTAGCAATCTTTCCCTTGTGCACCTCCACACCCCCGCCCCCCTCTCAGCCCACTCCAGCAGTCGACTGCCCGGGCCATCAGACCCCTCCTGCCGCTCAGCTTCCCAAAGTCTGGGTTTCTTATTTTTCCTGCAGAACAACAATGGATTGGCCATGTGTGTTTATTCCTTCCTAGGAGTGGCTGGTTTCTAACAATGGGCAGATCTCCACCAGCATCCTGCTCTGCCAAGGGAGCAGTGAATCCAAACAAAAGTCACCCTGCTGTTTGTCCCCTAACAACATGTGAAGGCAAGGAATATATGTATGTTCTTCGAAATACTTGCCTCCTGCTATTTTACCATCATCACCACCATCATCACTATTTGCATTTTACTGACTTTTCAAAGTGCAATGTGGTTAGTAAGAACAGAAAGAACCAGAGAAAACAGCAGAGGGGCTCCTAACTGGATTCAGGGAGGAAGAACAGTCTCATCTCCAGTCGGATGCAAGTCACCTCATTTCCCATCCCTGATGCTCTCGCTCTGCTCAAATCCCTCTGGTCTGGGGCTTTGGAACATCCACCCTACTCTCTCCTACCCTTCTCTGGTGTCTCTAATCCTATGAGGAGACTTGAGGAAAGATTTCAGGCTTTGTAACAACTGTGGGTTCTCCTTCCTTTGGATTAGAGATGCTTAAGCCTCCAGCCCTGAAACTTAAAAGAAAAGGAAATCCTCCAGATAAACACCATCCTTCATAAACATCTCTCAAACACACACCCATCCTGCAGGTCAAGAGTTCCAAATTCCAATTAATTAGCACTAATTGCTACTGATAACTCTGGGCCCAGTGAGCTGATGGGGATTTTGGAAGGTTAAAGAACATTTCTCAAAGCTCTCCAGAGCAGCAAGAGAAAGAGCGCCATTATCCGGCATAGATGATTTCAAATACCCACATCCTATTGACTATATTATCATTGCCCTTTAGAAAAAGACATGCCTCCCAATCACCTCTGGGCCCCTAGGGATGACAGATCCCTTTCTCCATCCTCCTCCATTAATACTGGCCAAATGTCCCAAAGCATACCTCCTCTCATTCAGAAAGCCCAAAATGGCAAAGCTACCATTTCCAACCATTCTCTCATTCTTGGTTTTGGAGACAAAAATCTTGAATGTTTGGCCTAGTCCCACAGACCTCCCGTCATTGTCTGGATTCCCCTTCCTGACCCCTAACCACTTGACTTCCAAACACGTCCCTGCATGGAAACAGCCCCTTCAAGTCTCTGAGGACTTCTTTACAGTCCTGCCCCATGGCCTTTGCCTGGCTTTCACTCAACACCACCTCTGCAGCACCCCACCAGGCCATTCAGCCTGCTTCAGGCTTCACGGTCTCTCCTGATTCATATGCCCCTGCCCTGGCTCATCTACCTTTATCTTACCTAGACAAATGCCCTCCCTAGACTAGGTGTCATCCTAGGCTTCTCTTCAGACTCTGCTTCCTGGCTTCACCTGTCCATCACAGGCAGAGGATTTCCCAATCTACAGCTGCACTTCCCTCCTCCCACCTTCCATGAAACATCTCCACTTAGATAACATACATCATCTCCAACTCACTTGTCCCAAAGTGGGGTCATCAGCTAATGGACCCATCTTCCTTTAAGTTAAAAACTTTTTTTTTTTCTTCCCAAACAGGAAGCCTTGCTTGATAGTAGGCGCTATAAGAGAGGTCTGGAGATTTTACTTGGTCAGAACTGCAGTACTGATGCTACAACACTGAAACGAACAAGGCTGTACTCCTAGAAGCTGTCTATACTAGCAAGGAGGCAATGGCCCTGTTGTCCTCTGATCAGACCTATTCTTTCTGTTCAGTCTAGAGCAGTGGTTCTCAAAGCTCAGATCCCAAGCTCCTTTCCTGGAAGGAGTGTCCACAGAGTTAAAATACTTTCTTTCTTTCTTTTTTTTTTTTAGATTTTATTTATTTATTTGATAGAGATCACAAGTAGGCAGAAAGGCAGGCAGAGAGGGAGAAAGGAGGAAGCAGGCTCGCCGCTGAGCAGAGAGCCTAATGCGGGGCTCGATCCCAGGACCCTGAGATCATGACCTGAGCTGAAGGCAGAGGCTTTAACCCACTGAGCCACCCAGGCACCCCTAAAATACTTTCTTAATAGTACAAAGATGTCATTTGCCTTTCTCCCTGTGTTGACCCTGGCACTAATGGCATACAAAACACTGGGGGGTGAAATTGCTGACACCTTGGCAGAATTAATGAATGCAGCAGCAGCAAACTGTACCTGTAGTCATTATAGTCTTTACCACCTCCAACTCACAATAAAAAAAAAAAAAAAAGAAAAAAAGAAAAGAGAAAAGGAAAAAAGAAAAGAAAAAAAGACCTAATATCCTTGATAAAGCAGTCAAAATGAATTTTCATTAAATAATGCCTCTTAAGTACATGTTATTTTAGTACTGTATGTGATAAAATGGAAAGCCAGCAGCAGACAGCACTCTGCTGCATCCCAAAGTACAACAGTCATCTCAAGAAAAAGCACTCATGTGATGCAGTTACCAGCTCAACTAGCCACTTCCCCCATGGAACACTGTGTCTACTTGAAAACATGACTGCCCAATAAACCATGGTTGTTTTGACTTGGGTATTCGGGGGACATGTCCTCAAAAGTGAGCAAAATAAGCACATCACTTTGTGGAAAATGACTAACAATATTTGGTCCCAATGATAAAAAATCAAGCTTTCAAGCATAAATCGTATCAGCCACTGTAAACATGTCTGTTCCCTAATACTTGAAGGTTTTTTGATGAGACCGGTAAAGACATGCATAAATGTGACTTTCTGATGTTTTAGGATGCAATGTGTCCATATTTGGAAGCTCTGTCTTACTCATCGAACAGGTATTTTCCAAATGATCAACACATCACATTACAAAACCAAAAGTGGAGAAAGGACCCATTCAAAGTGTCAGACAGACTGCTGCTGGATTTGAATGGAAGAGTACAAAAACCTCACTGATAAGGTTTCAGATTCCACGTTGCTGCTAGCCTTTCAGAAACCACCACTTGTTGAATTTTCATGAAACAGCAAAGAAAAAATACCTGAATAAGGCTATGAAGATATTTCTTCCTTTTCTTAACTTTTCTAACAGATCTTGCATGGCCCAGATTGTCTTCATTTACTTCAACCAACACGTATGGCAACAAATTGAATGCAGAAGCAGGTATGAGAGTCTAGCCATTTTCTATTAAGCCAGACATTAAACAGATTTGCCAAAAAAAATATGTGAAACAATGCCTTTCTTCTCACTAAACTTTGGTCTGGGTTTGGTTTTTAAAAACATAATTATCTTTATTAAAAACCGTTATTTATATTAACATGTAATGGTTTTACTGCTATTTTAAAGGGATTAAAACATGAAAATTTTAAACATTCTGTTTTAATATCAAAAGACAGAGCCCACATAAACAAAGAACTCTGGGGGTCCTAAATAATTTTTAAGAATGTGAAAGGGGCTGAGATCAAAACATTTGAGAACTGCTGGCCTAGAGAAAAAAACACCCTCCAGAGGATGACCACATTAAGTCAAGGTTGAAGGAAGAAGGTATGTTTTAAAACTGGAGAAGACTGGAGAGGAACACAAAGTTGCCTTCAAACAGCTAGAAGGCTGACATGAAGAAAAGAGCAGATTTCTTTCTAACTCCAGTGGGTGGAGCTAGGATCAGGACGGAGGATTTCACCTCATTACACAACCTTCTAACAAAGGTGAGAGAATCCACTCTGTCCCGTAGAGTTGGGGAAATCAAGGCCAAAAGAAGTGATGTGAGTTTCCTCCTGAGATGACAGAGTTCTGTAGGAGCAAAGCCAAGATTAGAAACCAGTTATCCAGATTTGTAGCCCATCATCCCCTGTGCTGAGATGTTCTGAAATGCCATCGCTGGTTATGTCCAAAGAACACCTAAGTGACCCAAGACCACACTGCAGTCACGTGTACTCCCCCGTCTGAGTGGCTCTAGTGCCAGTTTGAGTCCACCTGCTTATCTACTCTCTGAAAGAATTTGGAAAAACTCTGTGTCCTTCCACATGTTCTTAAACTGACATCTAAAACTCCTGATATATTACAAACATGAACATTTTCTTTTCTTTTTTTCTTTTAAGATTTTATTTATTTATTTGACAGAGAGAGATCACAAGTAGGCAGAGAGGCAGGCAGAGAGAAAGAGGGAAGCAGGCTCCTTGCTGAGCGGAGAGCCCGATGCGGGGCTCCATCCCAGGACCCTGAGATCATGACCTGAGCCGAAGGCAGAGGCTTTAACCCACTGAGCCACCCAGGCGCCCACAAACATTAACATTTGAAAATGGAATTTTTATACCACTCTTTTAAATGTACCCAATGTCTCATAAATTCCAAAGTAACTTGGTATCAACTATCACCCATGAAAAAACTCATGAACAGGACACCTGGGTGGCTCAGTCGCTTAAGCATCTGCCATCACTTCAGGTCATGATCCCAGGGTCCTGGGATAGAGCCCCATGTCTGGCTCCCTGTTCCACAGGGAGTCTGCTTTTGCCTCTGCCCTTCCCTCCCCAACCCCCCTAACTCATGCACTCTCTCTCAAATAAATAAAATATTTAAATATTTAAATAAAATATTTAAAAAGATAAAAAACAAACTCATAAACAAGCTCTAAAATCTTATTCTTTTCTCTGCTTGAAACTGTATCTCCATCCTACTGTTCATTGGAATTTTAATATAAGTTTTTAGTCATTAGCTTTTTTCATACTTCTCTGCAATAGACAGTCACATATACAAATGGACAGTTAATATTTTTATGTCAAATGACCCTAAGGCCTGTTAGCAACAACAAATCTGGACTGGCTCATGGCAGCTATGTAACTGATCAATAAACATACCGCAAGTAATTGTTCCACACAAAGGTAATCTTTTTTATTGGTTTCTTCATGTGATAGATCGGCGGGATTTTATGGAACTTCCTAGGCAGTAGCATTTTGAATGGCCCATTTGTCTGATGACCTTCTGGTTTCTACACCCTAGGGAAAGTCACCTTAAAAGACTCAGGAGCAAGAAGCAGTTCCTTCTCTTATAAAGGGGGTGGGGGGGACGGAAGGGCAAGCTTGACAAGAAAGTAGGCAAAGAACCTGGGGAAGCCCGGGTTCAGGAAACGGGATTTTCAAACAGCAACACAGGGAGGCTAAAGATGTGGGACTAGGTTTCGCGAAAATACTCTCTGCTGTCACATCCCTTCGAAAATTTCCGTGAACCCCAGGGGCAGCTGTCCTCTGGTTTTAACACTTTGTTAAAACATCAAGTAGTATATACACGGAGCATTATTAACAAGTAATTTGGCCTGAGAACCTCTGATCTCAGGCTGCCGAGGAAAACAGCCAGAAAAGATACTAAGGCTTCAACTGCCACATGTGAGGGGCAAATGACCAAAGAATCACAGGAATCATGATTGAGTGTTAGCTGATCTTTAGGAATGCTTTCATCTAGAGGATACGAGAGTCGGAGAGAAGAAATTCCTTCATGATAACAATAGTGATGCCAGTCTCCGGAAGTTGGACACCATGGTAATTAACGCCTACTTGTCCACATACACAGGATGGCTCAATTATCTTACTTACTTGTTTAAACACATAAAAATAAAACTCTGTATCACTACATAGATGGAAAACTAGTATTACTTGTCATAAGCAGTAACCATAAAAATATACTGCCATTTCTAAAGTTTGTGTTAACACCTGAACGCACTTTGTAAACCACCAGGAATCTGCGGACCCTACTGGAACACTGGCTTGGGCTGCTTACTTGTTGCAAAGAACCTGAGGTTTGCATAGTTGTTAGGTAAAAGGCACCTGAGTTCTGGGCCCAAAACTTCTATAATGCTCAGATCTGCTTCTAAGAGCCCAGTCCATCCTGGATTCCAGAGAAGCCATATTTCTAAACCATGACCATTCCATGAGCCACACGTGGCACCCCAAGAGAGCATGATGGCTTAGGGGACCATATTTGCATCTGTCCAAACGTCATGGGTCTCCAGGCAGAGATGATATCACTGGTCTTCCTCAAGGTCACTTGGTGTTCCATTGTCATTAACAGAATAAAGGAGACAAGTAGGACAGTTGCCGACCCACATGCATCTGTAATCCAGAGTGTGTCATTATACCCAGGAAGGGACAAAAATATGATCACCAGCTATTTTGCAAGGCTGGCTAAGTGCTGCCTAACCATCATTAGTTGTTATCGTCTCTGCTCAAAATACACAAGGAACAAACTACAAGAAGATGTACAACATCGCCTAAACACTCTGAAATAAACCAAACACCTTTCTGACTTTTGCCACAGAGCGCTTTCATGATCTCATCTCTATAGCTTTTATACCCCTGAAGTTCTAGGTGCTAGAGCTTTCCAGGTGAGAAGATTCTCTTCTAATAAACCCTTCTATTTGTTTTCTGTCTTTAAAGTAATATATAATCAAGAAGCTTAATGATGTTGAATCTCTTTGAATTAGTACTTCCAAGAATTTATTCCAAGGAAAGAAATCAAGTCTATGCAGAGATTCATGTAAAATAATGTTCAGAGCAGTGTTCTTTGCAGGAACAAAATATGGCATAACCTAAAAAGATTTGGCAGTAAGAAGTAACATGTAACAAAACGAAAGGCCTTTTTCCAAAGAAAAACAAATGGACAGAGTCACAAAATTATAGTAAGTGAAAAAAAATTTACTAGAGCATACACATATTTATCCCAATTTTATTTTTTTAAACATAAATGTATAAAAAATACTAGAAGTTGGGTGCCTGGGTGGCTCAGTGGGTTAAAGCCTCTGCCTTCAGCTCAGGTCATGATCTCAGGGTCCTGGGATCAAGACCCGCATAGGGCTCTCTGCTCAGCGGGGAGCCTGCTTCCTCCTCTCTCTGCTTGCCTCTCTGCCTACTTGTAATCTCTGTTCTGCCTACTTGTAATCTGTCACATAAATAAATAAAATCTTTTAAAAAAAATACTAGAAGTAAACATACCAAAATATTTCAGTGACAGAAATATGGGTGGGTTTTTGTATTTTAAATTCTTCTAAATTTCTAAAAGAAACCAGTATTATCTTTATAGTTATAACACACACCACTCACACACACAACTTTTGACTTAGAAACTGTCCTAAGACTCTACTCTGAGAAAAATGTATCAACTATGGACAGACTGATATATAAAGTTATATATAAATCATCACATAATTTGTAAGAGGAAAAATAGAGATAATCTAAAAGTTTTCAACAACTGGAGAATGGGAAAAAGAATCATGTTTTAGGGGCGCCTGGGTGGCTCAGTGGATTAAGCCGCTGCCTTTGGCTCAGGTCATGATCTCAGGGTCCTGAGATTGAGTCCCGCATCGGGCTCTCTGCTCAGCGGGGAGCCTGCTTCCCTCTCTTTCTCTCTGCTTGCCTCTCTACCTACTTGTGATCTCTCTCTGTCAAATAAATAAATAAAAATCTTAAAAAGAAAAAAAAAAGAATCGTGTTTTTTTTTTTTTTTAAGATTTTATTTATTTATTTGACAGAGAGAGATGAAAAGCAGGCAGAGAGGCAGGCAGAGAGAGAGGAGGAAGCAGGCTCCCCGCTGAGCAGAGAGCCCCATGCGGGGCTCGATCCCAGGACCCTGAGATCATGACCTGAGCCGAAGGCAGCGGCCCAACCCACTGAGCCACCCAGGCGCCCCAAGAATCGTGTTTTAACTTTAGGATCTAATACTGTACACTTATTAAAAATTCTGGCTTTGAAGCATTTTTAAGATAAGTTGAAATGATGAGATGCTGACGACTTCCACACTGGTAAGTAAAAAAAAAAAAAAAGCAGAACGCAGCTCTGCAATTTTGGCTATGTGAAAATATTAAGGGCGCTGGAAAAGATGCTAAAATGTGAACAGCTGTGATTTGGGCAAGGTGAGATCACGGTGATTTAGAAAACAAAAAGGTTAAAGAAAATTAAAATTCCATCCTGGGCAGAGGTTATGAAGACATGGCCAGTGTCTTCACAGTTTGGGAAGTAACTTTGAGAAGTAAGCAAGAGGACAATAAAATACATACTCTTCAATGAAAATGTGAAATTACTGGGAAAAGGAAGAGAAAATTTTCCTATCATCTCAGCACTCCATTCTAAAACAACCCCTATTAACATTCCACCAGCGGCCCTTTGGTCATAAGTGAGTGGGTGTGTATACATGTGTGCACGTGTGTGCATGCGTGGGTGTTCGTGTGAGTGTCTACAAGTGTGTGTGTATGAGTCTGAGTCTTCAGCAGGCACCTGGGGCTCTGTCCACAGACATCAGTGGCTGAGCTCAGTGCTGCCCACACACTTTGGGCTAATAGTGACCTACTAAATCAGAGCTTGTATGCAGGTGTATGTCTGGAAAAAAACATTCGGGAATTTGGAAAGTCAAGGATGCTTCTGAAATCCACAGGGTGGACCAGTGTTCTACAAAGTAAAGGCAGGACCCAAGATCAAGGTATATTATTAATTCCGTCTGAGAACCACCTTCAGATTCAAGTTAGGTTAAGGTCAGACCTAGAAGTCAACCACCTCTGAACTTAGATTTGTGAATGCCCTTCAGGCTCAGGCCAATTCTACTTCGGGTGAGAGATCCAGAACCTTCCTTCCTGTTGGTTCCAATAATATCTGTGGCTGAGAAGCAAGCAGTCAATGCTGCTTCAGCTAAATGCTTGGGTGCCTCTTCTCTATAGTTTGCCTAAAAAAGGAGTTTCTGACAGTGCAGGCACCTAATGCTAGCAGTCAGGGGGCCAAAGGAGCTCCCAAACTTCCTTTAAATATAAAATGCTAGCTGAACAGTAGTCTGGAGAAACTTCTGGCAAATTAATTTTCTTCTAAGAAGATCTGTGCAATAAGGGACCTCCCCCAGCCAAGGAATGAAGCAGCAGACACGAGATCTGATTTGCTGATCAAGAATCCCCCTGGGGTGGGCAGGCCACAGGTGGCAGAGGCAGTCCAGCGTCTCTGAACTGGAAAGGAGTGAAGGCTTGGCAACGCTGAGCCCCATGTGAATGAGGGCCTGTCTTCATATGCTCCCAAGATTATTTCAGGACTTGGACCTGAAAGATCATTTCAGGACATTCACTAGACACCCAGGAATAGCTCTTGGCTCCGGTCACAAGATTCGCCACCCAAACTCATCCCTTTCCCCAATGGTACAATCCTCCTTTCTATTCAACTTCGAAGTCTGGGCCGATGTCAAGAAGACGCTGATGCTTTAAAAATCTCTGCCGTGGCATGGCTGTGGGATGGCCTCGGTAGAGGGATAGCTCTGTGTGCGGGAAACGGACAGGGGAAGGGTCCAGTGGACCCCTGCGAGCTCAGGACACAGGGGCGCAGGAACAGAGCAGTCTCAGACACAGCCCCTGGCTCCGGGCAGTGAGGATCGCGCCACCACTGGACAGGCGTCAGGCCTAACACAGGCCCTTTGAGAGAAGGCTGGGCTGCTCGGTTCTAGCGTGCAACACGTTGGCCGGGGAAGTGAAGAAAGCTTGTTCTCTCCCTGGCCATGCGACAGACTGTTGTGACCACAACGTGTGAGCTGTTGGGGGGGCTGGGGGCTCCCCAGGGGGCTGATTCCAGCCTCCTGCAGGCCCTCACCCCCTGGGGCACTCTAAAACAGTGAACAAGATGTTTGTGTCAAGGCTTTGGGCCTAAGAAGGAAGGCACTGGGTCTCTCAAAGGAGAGCTGATCTGAACGAGGTAGGCACGGACTTAGAGGCCACGTGTGTAGACACATGCCCACTCAGAAACGAGGCGCTCCTTGGGCTTTGGCCCCAGGTGACCCGAACTGCCTGTTTTGCCTCACCTCGTTATGAGCTGTACCAGGGAGGGAGCGGAGCGGAGGGGGTGGGGAGAGGAGAAACAAAACTTGCTGCAATTCCAGTAACACGTCGTGGCCACAGCTGGACGTGTCCTGCCAAGTGCTCGGCAATTTTAGCTTTATTTCCCTCCAGGGACAACAGAGGCTTTTCAAGTCTGATGTTGTAGAAGATGATTTCCTAGTGACCGTGGGACTTCCGTGAGGCCACGCGGCAGAGCCTCCCAAATTCTTGAGAACATGTGGGGTACCACCCCTGGGCCTCACCAGGCAGTGGATGGGTCCCCCCCGGGAATGGCCTCCTGAGCAGGGCTTGTCGGGGAGGGAGCTCAAACCTCTCTGAGCGCTGAACCCTGGCCGGAAGCTCGACCTGTCATGTATTTCAGCACATGCATTTGCACCGGTGGGAGCATCCAGGGGGAGCCAGACTCGGGGGTCTTCCTAAAGAAAGGCTCCACACAGAGGGGTTTCCAAACCGAGGCCTAACTTTAGAGATTAACCCGAGCCTGTTCGCTGAGACAGGACTTGCGCTTCTGATAAAGGGAGGCAGCAAGAGGGGGACGGGGGATCCCACTGCTGTCGGGCCTTGCAGAGAGAGGAGACTGAGAGATCCCATCGGGGTGGGGGACAGCTCTCAGCCGGCCTAGTGCTCTACCCCGGTCCTGAACGCCCAGCTCCGACTCAGGCTCTCAGACTGCAAGAAGCAAAGGACAGAACTGTGGCAAGAGGTCAGCCCCCACCCCCCACTCTCCCTCCTCCCTCTGGTGCAAAAGCCAGGCTATCCCTCCTCCAGTCTTAGGAAGAAGGGGAGGAGGCAGGGAAGTCCTGAGCTCTGCAGATCAAAGGCAAGGCACAGGACACAGAAGGCTGCGAAGAGCAGAGCGAGCTCCTTCTCCGGTGCCTCCTCCCTGCCTTCCCCCGCTGCCTGTCGGACTGCCGAAGGGATGTCAGGGGGCAGGAGTACGTGACCAAGAACAGCAGAGGGGATAAGGAACAGCCAGAGATGCGCCAGCTGATCAGAGAGGAATTTAAAGAGCCTAGAGAAGGACAGAGCTATCAGATCTCCATCCAGATGCTAGAGAAGGGACAATTTTAAATGCAAACCTAGAAGCCATACCTCTCTCTAGAACTTAGTGAGAATGGTAAGACTGCTGAAGGCTCACTGTGCTGTGCCGGGGGCAAGTCAGGGAGCAAGGCCAGATTGCCGAGAGCCCTTGGGTCCGGGCCATGCTGGCATCTACAGACAAACGCTCAGGATCCTTCCCCACGCAGGACCCAGGCCAGGTCAGCTGCAGCAGGAAAAGAGACCCCATCAGAGAGGCGAGGCACTCCAAAATGCTTCCCTCTTAGATCCTCCGGAGCCAATGGAGGGCCCCACAAGGCAGCCGCTGACCAGTGCTTCCTTAAGTTGGAGCCAAGGAAGAAGGTGTCAGCAGGAGATGCTTTGGTGCCACGAGTGGGGGTACCATGGGAGGCCCACAGACTCCATGAGGGGAGGGAGCTGCCACCATCGGGGATCTGAATGTCCTCATGGGGACCCTCCCACTCAGTCCAAGTGACCCGGCGACTCCCCACAGCCCACCCAGAATGTCCTCAAACTTTCATGTAACTGTTTACTCACACCCTCAGCAAGGTGCCATAATTCATGCCTAGCAGGTGTGCAGACATGGAGTTCCCATACCGAGCTGACTCTCCAAATAAATGCTAAGATGAAACCAGGCACTGGCTCTGTTGACTTTTATAGATGCTCACAAAACAACACTAACTCCCAAGCACGAAAGGTAGGGCTGACCCAAATTTTCCAGGGGATAAAGATATTTATCCAAAGCCTTGGTAGGCCTGAGCTGGAAAGACCCTTTAAAAATCCTAAAGCAGAGGGGTGCCTGGGTGGCTCAGTGGGTTGGGCCTCTGCCTTCGGCTCAGGTCATGATCTTGGGGTCCTGGGATCAAGCCCTGCATCGGGCTCCTTGCTCAGCGGGGAGCCTGCATCTCCCTCTCTCTCTCTGCCTACCTCTCTGCCTACTTGTGATCTCTCTGTCAAACAAATAAATAAATTCGTTTTAAAAAAGAAAACGAAACAAAACCCTAAAGCAGAAGCAAAGATGGCCAGCTTTCAGATCATCAAACTCAACCTCACCAAAACAACCACCATTCACTTGGCACCTGTCTGGAAAGGCCTGGAACCAGCAAGCATCTTGGGCTGGGGAGGCTGATGGGCACAAAGAAGGAAAGAAGGCCTCCCCTGCCCTCAGAGCCTTGGGCAGGACCCGCAACCACAAAGGGCAGGGCGGCATTACTTCAGAACACAAATGCCACAGGTGTTGAAAGAAGAAAGAGGTCACATCTGGGGCAGAGAAATGAGGAAAGCTTCCTTCTTGGGTATATCTGGAAGGTGGGGGAATGACTGACAAAGTCCAGGGTGCCTATCCATTTTACAACCTTGTCTCAAGGTCAAATCACAAGCCTGAGGTTCTTTTTTATCTGCCAAGTTGGGATTGATGTCTCCTTCCCACTTTCAGTTCCTTGGAAAAGCAGGGCCTGGTGAAAGCCATGTACTATTATTACTGTCTCGGGAAGGATGCCAAGAGCAGAGTTCTGAGATGTCCCGCCCCAGATCTGAGCCCAGCCCGAGCATGCACTGGGGATGGGCTTGGGCCCGCGTAGTCCCGGCCAGTCCCCAGAGCTCCAGCGGGAATGTGTTTAATTGCATGACACGAGCTCTGAGTGGGCCCAGAGGATATTGGTCATATAACAATTGTTGGATCAGCCGGCTGCAGAGCCCAGCAGCTGGCATAAACCGGGGCAAGCCAAGGGGTATCTGGGTGTGCAAGAAAATTAGATTACAGATGGAGTTGCTCTCTCCCGGTCCTAATATTCTCTCAGGGCCCAGCCCCAGTCTGACTGGCCAAGCCTTCTCACGGCCGTCTGTACCTGGACTGACCATGGCCTTGCGCCGCTGCCCCAGACGGCCTGTGTTCTGGGTATTATGCCCATGTTGCTCTCCCCGGGAGCCCTGGGCCCTCCACCAAGCGCCCACCGCAGCATAGTGCAGACAGCAAGCACCCAGGACAAATGATGCTCTCCCCCTTCCTCTTCAGCAGGCAACCAGAAGACCTTCCTGAAATCTGGTGACAAGAGCGCTTTGAAGCTCCAGGTAAGGTATTTTGGAAGTGGACAGTAGCCCTCGCCCGGGCAGCAGGAACGGATTTCCCAAGGGGCCAGACTCTTAGGCCAGCTCCACTAGGAAGAGTTAGGGCCCTTTCTCAGGTGGCATCATGACATCTGGGGAGCCCGGAGGCGATCGGATGGTCGCTGCTGCGACCACAAGTCAGCCTCCCCCCACCAATGGCGGTACGTTCCACGCCCTTCACCTGTCCCGGCCCTCACTCCCGCAGGGTGGCCCGAAGGTGGAGACAATGGCGCGGCAGGATGTGGCACCTTGATCCCGGAAAATGTTCAAAAGGAGAACACAGAAAGCACACACAAGCTATACTGAGACTGTGTTTGGAAGCGTTCTGTGATGGAACGCTAAAACCCAGAACTGAGAGAAAACCTCACCTGTAACCACAAAGAGATTCGGTCTGATTCAGAGGCTTGGAAACTGGTATCCAAAAACACCCTCACTGGTGGGCCAGGAAACTTCTACCCTCCCACAGGCTTTGGGGCCTTCGATGGTCTCTCTCAGACCCACTCTGGGGGCAGAGGGTAGAAAACCAATCAGGAAAGGGTATTCCCCCCCACTTCCCTCATCTCCTCAGGCCACATGAATACTTCTTTCCAGCCAGCCAAAGGGGCTCGGCCAGACCCTGACACCGAACAGAGGTGCCTTCCTGAGCCTCCCCGTCTGAGGTGACCCTGCTGTCAACTACCAAGTTACCTCACACGAACTCAGCTTTCACCTCAGCTCTCTGATCAACCTTCCCTGAGTCACACACCCACAGCTCTCTGTTTCTTCCTTTACAAAATAAATGCCCTGGAATGGTTCTACAGAACGACTAGCCAGAGCCAGTCTAGATTCTAAGCAAGAACCAGCTCGAGGTCCGGACCCATGACACACCGGAAGAGCGAGGCTTTGCAGTTTGGGACTACAACAGTGTGAGCCTGTTTCTTCATCTGTTATACAGAGCAAGAGCTCCCGCCTCAGAGCTCTGGTTGAGAGTAAATGAGCACCATCTGGAAAGCGCCCGGCTCACCGCAGACATTTAGTTAGTATCTGCTGAATGGGCCCACGAGCCCATTCATCTTCCTTCCCCAAGCCAAGCACCGTTTGCACACAATTTCCCTAGCTCCAAGGTCTTCCCTTAAAAATAGACTCCTTCCCCTCCCACATGTAAGAACCTCGGGACTCTCCTTGGAAATATGAGCAGTTCACGTCTCCAGAGACAGTAAGGTGTCGTGTAGCTAGCTGGGGGGCAGCAGACGAGCGCACTGCAGGTGAGGAAGAGCACTGTTTCAAGAGTCTGAAGGTCACATTGAGGGCACTTTTTGAGGTCCTCCTGTATTTTGGATCCATCACATAGGACAATGTCTAATCTAGACGCCAGAAATCACACCCCTGAGACAGCTTGCCTCTGGGGAAAGGGCTCCTCAATTCTACGTACTCTGAACATTAACTCTGTGGGCCTCAGTGGGTCAACCATCACCTGAGGAAGAAAGCAGCATTCCACTCCACCAAATAACCTCTCCCCATAAGCTACCCTTCGAGGTGATGTTTCTAGTGCCCAAGGCATGGCTGTGAAGGGAAGCGCTGGTCTGGACTGACTGCTCAAATCACATCTGCCCCCCTTGCTGCTGCCAGTGTGAGAGGCCACAGCAGCCAGGATGACTAATGAGTGACATCGGTTCACGCCTGCCGAACCCTGACTGTGTCCCAGGCACCGTGAATGCCTTCCACACAGCATCTCCTCAGGTTGAATCTTTACCACAGTCTCCTGAGGTAATGACTATTGTTGCCCCATTTTACAGACAAAGAAACTGAGGCTCACTGGCATGAAGGGAGTTTCCCAAGGTCGCACAGCTGTTCCAGGTGGCACTGGGATGCAGAACCACATCTGCCTCCAGCCCCAGCGAAAGTCACCAGGCTCTGAAGTGCCGGAAGGACCCCGGGATAGGAAAGGACTCACCTGATAGGAAAGGCCGTCCTTTCGGGGGCTGAGGCCAATCTCCTCCATGGATGGGGTGTTCATCATCACTTCAGTCATCTCGGCGGATCTCAGATAGTCGGGGCTGCCAAGAAACCCAGACCAAAAGTCAACAAACATGCGCGCTTTCACATTCCTATCCTTGGTGCTTTCTGCTGTTAGATCAGGGGACTGTCTGGAGGCAGGATGAGAGGTGTTCAAAACAGAACTCACAGAAAAACAAGCTCACACCCTGAGGAAGTGCCTGGTAAGCCACGGCATCAGGGCTCTCAGCCTCCCCCAACAAAGCCCTGAAACTGCTTGGAAACCTCTCTGGCAAACCTCTCTTCCCTCCTCTCCTGTGCAAGTCCCCACTGGCACAGAGAGACTCTGGATTTTCTTTTAAGTGACAGAACTAGAAAAAACCGAAACAGTAGGTAGCTGAGTCCATCTGTCTATATTAAAACCAATTCAACCCGTCTCTAGGGGAACTGCATATTATTATTACATAATGATAACAAGTCCGTCTCAGGGAAACCAAGTCCAATAATGCTGCCTTCCCAAATTCCTCTCTCTCTTTCTCTCTCTCTCTGGTGTTCGTTTTTGCAAAATGTCCCACTTAAAGCCCCAAGGGGTCAGCTTTCTGCAAGCTTCACATCTGCCATCCAACCCCCTTCTCTAGGCTGGCCACAGCAGCTGCAAGCTCGAAGCCTGAAAAACATCCCCTGGATTAAAAGCCTTAAGGATGCCCAGACTCTGATTGCAAAGGAAATTTCCAGAGGGGCCAAGCTGGCCCACCAATGGCTGACATGTGAAAGTGCTTTGTACTCTGTAAGCAGGATACAAATGTTCCATTATCCTCACACAAACCACGGGCACATACAGGGTCCGGAATGCATAATGCCAAATAGTACATACCAAAGTCAGTGTACTCCCTACACAACACCCAATATTTTCACCATCATGCCTTTACACACAGTTACAAAAAAAGAAGAAAAATGTGGGCAAGGCTTTAGGCAGACTGCATCTAAGGAAACAGGGGTTTCCTTGGATTCTTCTTCATTTCATGCTTACTACAACGAGTAGAAACAGCACTGGATTTGGAAACAGAAGCATTAGGTCTGGTGCAAGCTCTGCCATTCAAGAGCTGTGTGATCTTGAACAAGCAATACAACCTCTCTGAGCCACAGGTGCCCTGTTTCTTACCATAACGCTAATAATGCATATATCAGTTATGCTAAATGGCTAATCTCGGGTGGAAAAACCATGGCAAGCTATTAAGTACTAACCAACTATAAAATAATTCCCAATTATTTTCTTCCCCTTACTTTCTCAAGGGATAGTAACTCTGATGGGCCCTAACACCCACCTTGGCAAATCTGGGGTGGCCACTAGCACAAATCTTCCAGTAGCCTTCCAAGTCTTACCCCACATGGCACCTGGCTGCTCACTCGCCAGGGAGGTGGGAGGGGAGGGGCGCCCCCAAGGAGGGGGTACGCAAGCCTCACGGGTAGGGGAATTTTTACTTTGTTCTGAGAGTTCATTTCTCTAAACAGAGCCAAGGTGGGGGAGGAGAGACAGATGCTGGGCTTCCGGCAAGGGTTAGCGTCAGGAAGGGGGGGGGGGCGGTGGGAAGGGGACTCCAAAGGGATCCCGGGTCATGGAAAGGCTGCCCAACCGACCCGCAAAGAAACGGGCCAGAAGAGCGCCTAGAGGCTCTCGCCCGGTTCTTCGCCTGGTGTAGGGGCGCTCGCTCCTCGCTCCGGGCTGTGGCGCGGGCCCCAAAAGTTGAAGCGAGACGCATGAACTTTCCGGTTCCTGGGCTGAGCAGGACAGCGCGGAGCTGGAACCTGCGGGTCCCGCCCGCCCTGCCAGCACCTGAGGGCGCCCTCCTGCGCCGCCAATGCTCCCCCCGGCCGCTCCTCCTCTTCCCGGGCGCAGGAAGGAAGCGGCAGCCGGCGCGGCCCCGGGCCTCGCTCCGCAACGAGCGCGGCGTCCGCGGCGCATCCCTCCCGGCCCGGATCCCGGGTCCGCACGAACCTCCTCCGCCTCTGGCCCGGCCCGGGATTCTTCCACCCCGGCCGGCGAGGGCGGCTCCCCGGCCCCAGCCCGGGCCCCCACAAAGGCGCATCGGGTTTTTGAAGAGGAATGAAATCGAGAGGGTGCGGCGTGTGCTTCTGCTGCTGCTTGTGGCTTTAACCGGGTTCCGTGTGGGGAGAGCGTTTTTCCCCACCCCTGGACGCTCTGCAAAAGCCTCCTTTGCATCAGCTCAGCCCCGCTGCCGCCGGCCTCGACGCCGAGACTTGCATGCAAACAAAAAGAAAAAGGGGAGGGGGCGGGGGAGAGCTGGATCCCCCTGCGCCAGCCGGGGCGCGTGCCTCCCGCAGCCCTCCGCATTGGGGGTTTTATTAGCGGGATTCGGGCTTGATCCCAGGTTCTCCCCCCGCCTCCCCACCTCACCACCAGCACATACACACCCTCCCAGCCGTCACTTAAGTGAGGGCTTTGAGTTCACTCCCTTTGTCTGGATGCTCTCGGCACCACCTCCCCCCACCCCCACCTTTGCAACCTTGACGTTGACTCCTGCACGGGCTGGGGCGGCGGGTGAGTGCCGGCGTCCGCGCCGCCTGCTGCCCTCGCACCCGAGCCCGCAGGAGCGGGCGCCCGGGCCCCGCAGCCATGGCCGCGAGACGGATGCCCGCCGAGGGCGCAGGGTACTCACCAGTGAATGGGGAAATATACAGACATGAAGTCCTAGGGGAGGCTGACCCACGCCCTTGTGATTTAAAAACGGTCACCGCGTCCCGAGTAAGGATGTCAGGGGCGCAGACAGAAGCGGCAGGCGGCGGGGTGCGGGCACTAGGCGTTCGCCGGTCCGCCTTCCGGAGACAACCCCACTGCCAGGGCGTCTGCAGCACACACGGAGCTCGCGGTTCTCCACCGAGCTCGCGGCCCCACAAAGAGCCGGGGAAGCTGTATTTATAGGGGCGGGGGCGGGGCTCGGCCCCGGGAGGCCCCGCCCCCCTCTCGCCCACTCCTGGAATAACGTCACCAAAATCATGAATGGCTTCAGCGCTCGCAGCTCCTGCAGGCGGCGGCTCGGGGGCGCGCTCGGCTCAGCTCCCCGAAGGCCGTGGTTTGCTTCCAGCCGGGCTCCCTCCCCAAGACTCACACACGCAGACACGCGCGTGGATACACGCGAGCGCGCGCACACACACGCACGCACCAGTTCAATGTCAACGCCGCTTCCTGGTGACAAACCCTCCCGCGCCCGCGGCCTCCTCCTTCCACACACCCCCTGGGCACCCGGGGCGGAGGATCGTAGGCTTGAGAAGGGCACGGGACCCGCTCCGGACGTGACCGCTCGGCCGCCGCGCTGCGCGGTAGGAGGGCGCTATCCCTCGACCCCGAATGCCAGACGCCGGCGCCCTCTCGCCGTCCCCGACTCATAACTCGGGGCCCCTCTTCAGAGTTCATCCCCCAAACCAGGCCCGAGGCGCGTCCCTTCCATCTCCAGCAAGCTGTGTGAGAACCGGAGCATCGCTAAAAAAGAGGCAGTGGGAGGGAGGGAGGGAGCGCGAAGCCGGGGAGACCGAGTACCCGTGGGGATCGCGTTAGCTTGCAAGGGACTGGTCTGCAGCCCGCGGATCCGTGGAGGGTTTTATTTGTGTGTGAAAGGATGTGGTATCGTCGAAGGGTTTTTCCACTGGACACCTACACAACGGCGGCACGGGGCAGGGGGTGCAGGTGGGCACCCCAACCAGCCTTGACTCGGGATCTGAAACAAAGAGCTTGGGCCAAACCCCTCCCACACCGCCCGGGAATTACAACTCCAGGGTCTGTCCTGGTGGTCAGGCTTCGCAGCCCCCAGAGCCAGGCTGGGAGTCTGCCCCTCTGTGGCGGGAGCGCGTTGCTTCACACCTCTGCTTCAAAAACTCCTGTAAAATGGCTTTATAACCCTGATCTATGTGTGTACTGGGGATTGAGGAAGTGTGTGTGTGTGCAGGAGAGGAAGGGGGAGCTTTCAAAAACTTGGCAAAATTAAATGGGCTTTGAAGTCAATCAGCTCTTTGAAAGGTAGTGAATGTCTTGAATCCATATATAGGCTTAAAAGAGGAAATACCTAAGCGGAACTGGGGTGAGGAGCTATAGGATTCATGGTAATGTCGGTTGAACTGGGGCAGGACCATGAGGAGGCCCTCATAATTTTCATGAGCCCTCCCAAGCTAACCCAAATAAAAATAACGACAAGGATTAAATAAAAACAACCTTGCTATTTTTGGTCATTCATACATGTCCCGCCTGAGTAATAAACAGTGTACTTCCTATGAAAACACCGCTCCAAGACAACCCCTCACTCCCTGATCGCCACCCCCAAGTTGATCCTTCCAACTAGAGAAATTCAGGAGCTTCTGCTCACCCCCACCCCACCGCATACCATAAATGAGAAATTGATTCATGCTTCCAAGTGCCACTCTGTGGTGTTCCTTGGGGAGATGGCGAACTGATGGGGGCACCAGAGCTCCTGTGGACCCATGCTAAGGGGATTACTTAGCAGTACGGGATTACTGCTAACAGGGTTGTTTGTGCCTTTTGCAAGGGGGGGAGAAGTTCTCAAAAGGTTGGTTGGGACATGTAGTCATCTAGGGAGTCAAAGGAGATGCCCATGCTCGGAAAGCTGGATTACACACTGTGGCTTTCCAGGGACTAACGCCGGCCCTGGGAGAGCAGGGCTCGTGTCTTCTGCCATTTCTCCCCAGTAGCAATCCCTGGCAAGGCCTGGGATGAAAGACTGACTCACCATTTTCATATACCAATACCGCCCCCCAGTTACATATTGATGATTACTACTTGCAAAACTTTCTAGACTCAGAAAGCTATCCCCTACTCCTGCAACACACACACCCTTAAAATGGCCTCATTTTGAAGAGGATGGGATGTAAGGTCTCCACCCGCAGATGTCTGGGCTCCTGAAAAATCCCCTGCATTGGAGAACCTTGGGGTAACTCCCTGATGCCTGCTTTTTTTTTTTTTTTTTTTTTTAAGATTTTATATATTTACTTGACAGAGAGAGACAGCAAGAGAGGGAATACAAGCAGGGAGACTGGGAGAGGCAGAAGCAGGCTATCTGCTGAGCAGGCAGCCCGATGCGGGACTCCATCCATGGACCCTGAGGTCATGACCTGAGCTAAAAGCAGACACTTAACAACTGAATCACCCAGGTGCCCCCAGATGCCTGCTCTTGAGGAAACTTTATATTAATGCCCATTTTAACTGAAATTTACTTCTTGTCAATAAGTTGGAGTGGAAAGCAAGCCTTAGGTTAGAACCCAAATGTACACTTTGTTTTCTGAAACCATGGCGACACATTCATTCATATGAAAATAGGGGAGGCACGGGGCTACACTTTGATGTCACTATAACAACTATGCCATTTCACAATCATAATACTTGATGTAGTGCCTTGCCGTTTTCAAAGCATTTTCATGATCTCAGCTTTCCTAAGAATGTAATAAGAGTCCCATAGCACAATATGTGGTCCCTGGCCCAGAGTGTGCAAACAGAGTCTGAAATAAATTAGGGCACTTGCCGGAGATCATGCAGCTACTCTGCTACATGGCTGTGATCATACCTGTAAAGACACAGGGTATTTAAACATGCAGACTGACCACGGCTTCCCAAATATCCTATGAGATAGGTTTCTATCCCTATTGCTTTCAAATAAAGAAACAGAAACACCACTGAGTGAAGTGAACATAGAGCCCCAGAACCTTAGAGCTGAAAAAGACTTTCCAAATCACCGAATCCAGTCTCCTCATTTTACAGGTGAGAAGACATCTAAGAGATTAAATGGCACATCCAAGGTCACCAGGCTATTAAATGGTGTAGATGGAACCTGAACGCAGGCCTTCAGACCACTGGTCAAATGTTCTTTCCACTACAGTGCTATGCCTCTGCCAAGAAGTCAGCAGCGAAAGTCAAACTCGTGATCTGGACTCTCCGAACCCTATCAGCCCACCACTGGGATTTCCTGAGCACCTACTGTGTACCGCTCAGGGATCTAAACAGCCCTCTGCACCTCTCCCTCTGCCGCCTTTGCTTCAGGGACTCAAGAGTCGAGTTGCAATTCTGCTTCAACAAAAATCCAAGTGTAATCAGAACTGCCTTGCTTTCCAACATCGCCTAAATCCAGTTTCCCAGCTCCTTTTCTCTTGCACCTAAAATAAGAATTAAAAAAAATAATAAAAGGTACTCAGTTACCCGTGGCATCCCTGTGCAGGTATGCAGGCCGTGTAGCTAATTATTCATTGAGTAAAAAAGTCTCCATCTAAATTCCTTTGCAGTGTATTTCCATGCTTTATCTCCCTCCAGCCTTGCAAAAAGACAGCATTCCTTTTAACCTGCCTAGCAGTGGTGACGTCGGTGCTGTGTTCAGCTCCAAGGGACTTCACAAAGTAGCTGTTGCCTAAGGTGCGCTTGCATCTGCTAGCATGTTTACCCCTCATGATGACTTTAAGACATAGGCACTATTGTCCCATTTGTCAGATGGAGAGAGAGAGGTTCTGAGAGGTTGAGTAACTGGGCCAGGGCCACATAGTTCTCAAATGGCTGAACTAGAATTTGACTCTGGGTCTTTGTTCTAAAGCCTCTGTTTTCCCCACAGTCCTAGGCTTATCCTAGCCCTTGTGCCTTTATTTGTTTTAACAGATCAACTACAAGCTGAATATAAAATGTTAGCTCCAGGGACAGCTGGGTGGCTCTGTGTCAGGTAAGCATCCAACTCTTGATTTGGCTCAGGTCATGATCTCAGGATTGTGAGATGGAGCCCCTTCCCATCCCCCCCATGCCATCATCACTGTCGCTGTCGGCATTGTCATCGTCACTATCATCATCATCATCATCATCATCATCATCGTGGGGCGGTGTCCGTGCTCAGAAGGGAGCCTGCTCCTCTCCCTCTCCCTGCTCACTCTCTCTCTTTCAAACAAATAAGTGTTTTGTTTTTTAATGTTAGTTCCAATAGCAAAGACCAGAACTACTGGACACCACCCAGTCGGCTAGGGCTGGCAGAATAAATAAGTTTCCCACCCTGGGAATCTGGGAGCTTCTTAAAGATATCAGTCAAAGTCTTGGGGTTTAAAAAAAAAAAATGAGTAGAAGAAGGGGAGTTTCTAGCCAATTTTTTTCAAGGAAACTCATTTGAGTACATAAGAAATCTGAAAGGCAAGAATGTGTGTGGGTTGATGTGAGGATGAAATGAGAGAGTGTTATGAAAACACTTGGTAAGCTGGAAAGCACTGAGCAGATGCGGGGCTTGTTTTTAAGGTGTTTTGGGGGAAAAGATGGGGTTCAGCAGAGCTGATTGTATCTGCTTTGGTTTTTCACTCAGTTCAGCCACAGACCGCCCCATTTTCCCCTGGAGTCCCTTGACTGAAGTTTCCAGTGCTGGGTGGGGGAGGGGGAGTGCCAGACATGAGAGGCAAGTAGCAGAGCTCTGCCCAGTGGGTGCTCCCAGTGTCCCCACATCACCCCTCACCCTCTACGAGTTCGTCTTTGGTGCCTCACAGCAAGTGTCCACCTGGGTTCTGGACACATGGCCAATGCCTGTTTGTGGGCTGCTTTCCCACGTAAGCCATCAGGTGACTAGTCCTCACACAAAACCACCAAACCTACCAGACAAAATCCTCTAGCCTTTGACTTACTTTGCTGTGAGTTCTCAGGCCTGTGGCATGGCTTCTCTGTGCTGCAGACTCCTAAAGCAATAAAGGAGGCAAGAGGAATCTTTTGAGTTCTCAGAACACTCAGAAGGCTAAGAGAAATTTCTTCTATCAATGCTCGAGGGGAGAGTGCTTTGCATCCTCCCATCCAGGCTCTGAGACCCGACAGACAGCCTGTGGGCACTCTTGCCCTGTACCGTCTTAGGAGGGGTCTCCTTCTCTCCACCCAATACCTCCTCACCCCGCAAAGAAGCCTGCGATCTGGAATCTTGCCTTCCCAAATATCAAAGAGATTCAGCCCTGGCTTTTTCTTTATTTCTATCAAGGGGCCTTTGAACCAAAGGGATTTTGTGAGAAAGAAAACTCTACGGAATCTTTGGGGTCCAGGCTCTTGAAAGAAAACACCCAAACTGGAACCAGTTCAAGGCTCTCGTGTCCAATTAAGGAAATACTCACATTCCTATCCTAGCTCCGGCTCCGGCATGCTTTCTCTCTTTCCACATCTACACAGGAATGCACGTTAACAGCCAGAAGAGAGGTTCCTATCACCAGGACCCTATCATATAGCGCGGGGCTCCTCGGGGTGGGCTCCAGCTGGCTGACACCTTCCCTGAGTTAGACAAAGAACACGCACCACGGAACAATCCAAATTCCCTTCATACCTCTCTGGCTCCCCCTCCCCCTACCACCCCCCGCCCCCGCCCCCTCAGCCTGGGACCAGAGGAACTCTGTCATACCTGTGGGTTATGAAAAAAGAGGAAAACACAATAGTTTCTTGTGAAGAAAGGCACTTTCAGTTTTCTTTTCAAGTATACAGGATGTCGCCCTGCTTCCTCCAGGGGCAGCTGCGTCCCTCCTGGCTTCATCCCCAGGGCTCCGAGGAGGAGGAGTGAGCCGGGGAGCAGCTCCTTCAGAGGGCCTCTGCCAATGGTAACCTGAGCTCACACCAGCTCGCTGGAGTCCCAAGTGTGCTTCACACCCACACAGTGCCCGGCCCTGGGATCAGATGGCCGGGTCCATGTTACACTTTCCTGCCTGTTCAGCAACAGTCCCACCGGGTCCTGGGCAGCTACAATGGACCTGACTGGGGTGGCTCCCAAGAAATCACCTGAGGGGAACTTAAGCTCTCCTAAATCCATCACCCCCAATCCATCCCAAATAAACACACCCCGAGGGATATAACCCTGTGTCTACCGGGATAACACGGCTTTAGGATAGATTCCCCAAACTGCTTTAGTGATCCCTTATGCAATACTAAGGCCGAGTAAAAATAGCACACGTGCTGTGCGTACAAGTTTTGCATATGAGTTTGCATGTAAGATCTCTCACCTCTGGGCGCCTGGGTGGTTCAGTCTTTAAGCATCTGCCTTTGGCTCAGGTTATGATCCCACGGTCCTGGGATCCAGCCTGGCATCAGTCTCTCTGCTCCGTGGGAGGCCAACTTCTCCCTCTCCCACTCCCCCTGCTTGTGTTCTCTCTGTGTGTGTCTCTCTCTGTCAAATAAATAAAATCTTAAAAAAAAAAAAAAAAAAAAAAAAGACCGCTTGCCTCTAGGATGCCTGGGTGGCTAGGTGGGTTAAGTCTTTGACTCAGATAATGATCCCGGGATCCTGGGATAGAGCCCCTCACTGGGCTCCTTGCTCAGTGGGGACCCTGCTTCTCCTTCCGCTTGCTGCTCCCCCTGATTTTGCTCTCTGTCTCTCTTTCTCTCTGACAAATAAATAAATAAAATCGTAAAAAAAAAAAAAAAAAAAAAAAGAAAAAACAAAACAAAAAAACCCCCTTACCTCTCCCTTTCCTACCAGATGTGCTCTCCTTAATTCCTTGTATAATGAAATCAAGGGGTGCCTGGGTGGCTCAGTGGGTTAAGCCTCTGCCTTCAGTTCAGGTCATGATTCCTAGGATCCAGCCCCATTGGCTCTCTGCTTAGCAGGGGGCCTGCTTCCCCCTTCCCCTCTGTCTGCCTCTCTGCTTACTTGTGATCTCTCTCTGTCAAATAAATAAATAAAATCTTTAAAAAAAAAAAAAATAAAGAAATCAAGGGCTGCTTCCGGTGCTTGGCATGGGGTACATCACAGAGGAGACTGGGAGGACCAGATGCCAGCCCCTTCTAAGACCATAGGATAACTACTGCAGTTCGGACATGTGACCTTGGGGGGTGGCGTGATTATTTTTGTCTTGGGAAGAAGGGTGCTGACTACCAGAATACAAGCTCCATAAGGGTAAGGGCTGAGTCTCTCTGTTTTGTTTACTGCTGGACTTCATCAGCTGGAAGACTGCCTCGTACTTAGTGGGCACTCGGGAAACATTTGCTGAAGGACTGAATGAATGAATGAATGGATGGTATCAAGAAAAGCTAAAGAGAAAAGACACCATCGAGCGGGCCTCAAAGGATGGGTAGAAGCCAGAGAAAGCCAGTCCTTAGGACAAGAACAGCAAAAGCAAAGGCGCAGGGGTGAGAAAGTGCCAGGGGTGTGCTGGGAATGACGAGTGAGCAGAAGAATCTTGATCCTGGGAGGGAGCGCGGGAGGCCCCCACCCCCTGGCAAGTCCAAGTTTGCATGCTGAACAGAATGCCTGTTTGTTAGCAAAGGTCCTTGAACTCTGCAGAACGGATTGTGCACAGAATTTCTAGCAGAAAAAAAAAAGTCGGTCAGTTCTGTCCGCCAAAGCCATCCAGTCACCCTCACCTCTTCATTATTTGAGTGAATATCAGCATTTCTTTTCCAGTTAGGTGGCGCCCAAGCAGAAATGTGAAGTAGGTCAGATGGAGTTGATGTGAACTGCGTCTTCTGAGACTTCCCCTTTCCACTCCTCCCGTTTCACACCTCTCTCTGGCCTGCCCACTGATCTGAAGAAACCCGGGCTCCCTTCATCACAGCCTTGCAAGTTCCAAAGCCACGCTTTGCTTTCCCACGCGAGAGTCCATGCTTCCTCTTCCCGATCCCACGCAGCTGCTAGACAAGCACACTTGATCGGATGCATAAATTCACACTATGGTGAGAGAGACACGCTTGTGATACACCCGTGGCCTCCGTCGAACGATGGCATTTCAGGCCGGGTAAGTGGGTGAGAAGAACGAGCTCTGTGGTCACAGGGGTGATGATGGTTGGTGGCAGAAATCTGAGGGGAAACCAGGCCATGGTAAGACAGAGCAAGAAGTGAACCCCCCGGAAGGGCTGGGGTAGCTGCAACCAGTGGGCCTGCCTTCTGGAGGGATCTGATTAGAATCCTTGTCCCCAACTGCGATCTGGCCACAGCCCTCGAGTGGATTAAGTCCACTGATCAGTGGTGGGGGAGAGTCTCAGCAGACCCTTTTTACTAAGAAGGTACAGAGTTTTAGGGGTGCCTGCTTGGCTCAGTGGGTTACAGCCTCTGCCTTCGGCTCAGGTCGTGATCCCAGGGTGCTGGGATCGAGCCCTGCATTGGGCTCTCTGCTCAGTGGGAAGCCTGCTTCCTCCTCTCTCTCTCTCTGCCTGCTTCTCTGCCTCCTTGCGCTCTCTCTCAGTCAAATAAGTAAATAAACTCTAAAAAAAACCAAAAAACAAAAAATAAAGAAACAAACAAAAAGAAGGTATAGAGTTTCAGACTGAAGGGGACTCCTCTGAGTGGGCCCAGGGCCTGGGTGCACCTGTCCAGGCCCAGGCCAGGCCCAGCAGCCCAGGTGCACCCCGGGAGAGAGGTCTTGCCCCCGCCTGAGCCTTGGACAAGCCCAGACAGTGAGAAAGACCATATGCCTTTTCACAGGCTTAATGAGGCCCTCAGGGCACAGAGGCTCCCACCCAGGGCTTCTAAGGCTCTTGAGCAGATGGAGTGGTACAATCTAGCTTCAGGCAGGAGCGTGGCCAGCTCCTGGGGGCAGTGGGGTGGCTGGAGCCTGCAGCACCGCAGAACCTTGCCCTGTCCTCCCCACCTGCCCTCTGAGTGGGCCCCTGTCTTCTACCTTTTCATCCAGGCCTCCTCTTACAAACAAAACCCAGACCAGTGGAAGGAGTTTCACCTGAGGCTGCCATCTAGCTTTATGCTTTAGTGTCTCTGATGCTACTGATGAGAAAAGCTAGCATCCTGTGCGCTTGAGTCTTTCTGGAGGTTGGGGGTGTTCCTTGCTCTGGCCACCTGCTCATTGGAATTTCGGAATTTCAGAGTGGTTGGGGAGGGTGCCGATGGGAACTTCGGCTCACTTTCCTTCCAGTTCCACCCCAGCGAGGGTCCCCTTCACACATACTCCCCAGGGTCATTCTCATTTTTATTCCCTTCATGTGCAGGACATAATCTTCCACAATGCTTATCCATTTCTCGATTTGTAAAGAAGAAAATATAGGGGTGCCTGGGTGGCTCTGCTGGTTAAGAAGAAGAAAATATAAAGATTAACGAATTACACCCCAGATTATGATTTTGTCTGACATCCTTAGCAAGAGAATGGACAGGTCTCTTGGCCTCACTCTACTCATCTGTAAAATGGGCCTGATGTTCCTTGGCCTCAGCTCACGGCACAGTAAGGATGCAAGAGGGGCAAGCACTCAGCTTCCTTGGCAGACAAGGGCGGTATTAAATTATCCTCCACGGGATCTGCTTGAAAATGAATAGCTCAAAGAAGGGAAAGTGAAACTCACAGCAATTACTTTGTTTTGTTGCTTATTAACAGGAAAATACAGCAAGAGTAGCAAGCCTCTCTTGGTTTCTGAGAAAGCCAGGCCAAGCCAGTTCTCTTAGAAGAGAAGGATAACATCCCATCTCTCGCTTTTTCCAGCACTTTCTCGAAGTATCTGCACTGACTCTCGCACCTGCCGACACCCTAGCTAGAAGCACACAGGTGTGCAGCTACGGCTTAGCGGCGGCAGCCCAGGGAGGTTATACCAGACTTCTCCGGGCAGGTCTAGGTCTCCCACACGCACAGCTGCCCGTCTACACATGGGGGCGCGGGCATTTTAAAGCTATTTGTATTACAGAGTATTTCTCAATCCCCTGGTGTCGAGTGCCAGCAAATCGCCCAGCGCTTCTGTTCTTGGGACTCTACACGCCCGCACAGGCAGGCACAGGTGCTTAGCAGCAAGCGACGTCTCCGCCGCTGAATGAGCGCTCAGTCTTCGGAGTCCGAGGTAAGGGAATAACGCGGAATCCATATGGAAGCAGAAACTTCTCATCCGATTCACCTTGTTTTACCACCTTTGTTTTTATTGGGGCATTTGTCTCAAGCAGCAACGAACACCCCCCACCCAGTGCCGGGGGGCGGGGGGAGCAGGTGTAGGGGACTGGGGTGATTCCTGCACGTCCAGCATTCCCTTCCTCCTTCAGAGCAATGAGGGGGAGCAGAGGGGGGCATCCCAGGGGTAGGAGCCTGCACTGGGATAGCCATCTGACAATCAGAAAGGAGGGGCGAAAAGGAGAGGGAGGTCTGCAGGGGGCTGTGGCAGTGGCCCAAGCGGGAGGCCGCACTGAGCCCAGAGGCAGGTGGTGGCAGGAGGCGGGGCAGAGGCAGAGCCTCCCGAACCCAGTACTTGCTTGGCTGTGGGAGCAGAGGAGAAAGGCAACTGGAGAAGCCTTGGATGTCTTGAGCCAGAACTGCAAAACTGGCACCACCTACTGGAAAAGCCAAGTGCAGAGGAGCTGGTCTGAGGGGAAGGGAGTCCTGCCTTTTAGGGATCTGGGCTCGCATGGGAGGACAACCCCAAGTTGTAGCTTTGGCCACACGTGCTGTCCTAGCCACTACGCCGGTTGTTTCTCTCACTCTTGGGTCCGTGGTGGCCGGGTTTCAGATCTGAAGGTGAGGTGCCTGGCCACTCTGGGGGTGCCTGGATGCTGTGGCGGATGGGTTCTTCAGAGGCAGATGTGGCAACAGGGTTTGGGACCAATACCCAGGAATGGCAGGAGAAGCGGGAGTGGGCCCAGAAGGAAGTCTCATGGAGAGGCGGGCTCCGCCTATCTTGGCCAGTCCTACGGGGAGCTGGGGAGCAAATCCTACCTGTTGGAGTGGACAAAATTCCAGGGCCTGCCTTTCCTGGCTCTGCTAGGCCCACAGTGTGAGCTGTCCTGGGGTAGGACACGGTCTTGGAAGAGGTGGCTCTCTTTGGCTTGTGCCAACCCGAAAGGAGTTGATGGCTAGAGGCCATCTTCCGACCCCACTACCACAGCTGGGCAGTGGGTCCTCCTGTGACAGGGGATCCAGGTGGCACATTTCTCTCTCTACCACAGACCCAAAGCTTGCAACTCTGCGTTATGGCCTCTCTTCACGTTGTCATGCACAGCAGAGGGTGGCAGCTTGGGGAATCCTCAGGGAGGGACGCATGGAACACTAGCCCATGCCCCCCATTTTGCAGGCAACAGAACTGAGGCGCTGAGAGAGGAATTGCCTTTCCTTAGCTCTGACAGTCCGTGAGTAAACTCAGGACGAGCACTTGGTCTGGTCCTCCAGTCCCTTGACTTGTGCTTATCCCAAGAAAGGAGACCGCTCTGTGCCCAGAGGCTCAGGGCAGGAAGACCATTGCTCCCAGTCTGTGGATGGTCTGCACGTTGTGATCCCAGTTTGCCCATCCGTGTCCGCAGGTTGGCTGGGAGCACAAGGGGCTCACTCCCCAAAGCCCTGAGTGAGGACGGCACCAGGCCCGGGGGAAGGAATGAATTCAGATTTCCAGAGAGGCCGGGCCCAGAAGGCCTATGAAGACGGCCCTTCAGGGTCCCAAAGCAGTGCCCATAGAGTAGCGTGGGGGACGAGCTTTAGGACTTCCCCCTTAAGGTATCAGGACTTCTGATTCTCCCCTATGGGGAGCCTCAGTACCAGGAATGGACTGGATATGCACATGTCCCTGAAGCTTCTGCTTCTTTCTTGTACCTCGTGGGTGCAGGGAGCACCGGGTGGATTTAGGTCCCAAGTATATGGGACCAAGTATATGGGAAAGTGTTACCCCCATTAGATCCTCTTTTCTCTTAATCTTCCTCCCCCTCGTATTCTCTCATATATTTTTTTTTTAACTTTGCTCTATTTTATGTAGTGTCTGTAAACTCCCTCAGATGCCTCCTAGAATGATCTTATAGGTAAACAACTGGGATGTATAAGCCGGGATGGCTCCCTGGGAGGGTCTGAACCTGGCCCTCCCCACTCCTCAGTGCACATCGCGGTCCCATCTCTGAACCGCTCTGGGTGAGGTTCAAATGCTGATGGTGTCCCCACCTGTTGCGGGACCACCCTCCACCCCCGGACTCCAGTCTCCCACAGGTCCGCAGGGGGGCGTCTCTCGTTCCCCAGGCCGCACCCCAGTGTGGGGTGGCTGCTGCGCTTGGTGAGATCTGGACATGATGCAAGTTCATGGCTGGAGGCAGTCTGGGTTTTGCAAGAGCACATCACAGTTCTTCGAGGCATTTAAAGATCTCCGGGTCAGTCGGTCCAGTTATAATTGCCTTCGCTTTGGTGTTCCCACAAGCTGGGGCGGTTTTGTCTTCCGAATGGCCCTAAGAGGCATTCTTTCCGAGCTGACGCATCAAAGCATCTGCTCTAGGTATGAAGAGTTTCAGATGGTATGTCCTGTGGGCGAAGATGTCAGCGCCAGAGGGATGGAAAATGGGGCTTGTCCACCTTTCTGAAGAGCTGCCTCGATCGAGGCCAGGAATTACGGGGCCCCAGGTTGATTCTAGGGTTCCTGAATTCCTATGCTTGGCCCTGATGATTCCATACAAAAGACATTGCTCATTCTCGGCGATCAAGAGGGCAAATGGGCAGGGGCACAGTCACCGCCCCCGCCTCGACTGCAGGCTGCTTATCATCCGTTGGCCTTGGTTTATTTCAGTTCAAGGAAGATCAGGAAGGTAGGAATGAAATCTCTTGGCAATGATACGTACATCACATGAATTAACCTCTCCTAGCCTCTAGTTCCTTGCCCATCAAGGAGAGGGCAGGCGTAATAACCCCCACCTTGCAGAGCTGGTATATTGAGTAAGAGCTAGATGGCAGAAAACACCTGTACAGCACCTGACAGAGTCAAGACACAGCTCCTCAAATGGCTACTATTTCGACTGTGTAGCAGGCCCACAGTCATCTGAACGTGGAGCCTGTTCACTCAGTGTGGTCGGTGGGCCAGCACCGACAGGCAGCACCCCTTGCCCCTCAAGCTTGTTAGAAATGCGATTTCTAATGAGACCTCCCAGGTGACGACATATGCATTACAGTTGGAGAATCATGGAATTCAGGGACATCAATGCTACCTTTTAATCTGGTGGCTTTGATGGCATTTCTCTTGGCAACCGTCGGAGTCCGTAATGAGTCCGTCAATCAAATCGAGGCAATAATTACCTACTGTGGTCTGCACCCCCACCCCCACTCACCCCTGCCCCCCACCCCGGGCCAGTCTGGCTCTGGGGCTCTGGCCAGGCCGCTGCTCTGCTCACCCCATTCACCTGCCTCCTGCGGTCACCTGTGCGGTGGCCAAGGCTCCGGGGAGATGAGGGCTCCTTGTTTACCGGGCAAGCTCAGATAAGGTTTCTCACAGCCCCACCTGAGCGCCAGTGCCAAGGTAAACTTGCTCTCCACAACTGCTCCCTGACTGGAAAATGTGTCAGTCTATTTACTTCTCACTCCCACTGGAAAAAAAGGTGGGGGGGGGGGCAGGGAGTGGTTGGCCATGATATCATTCTTTCCACGGAACTTCTCAAAGGCATCGCCTTTCACGGTGACTTCCAGGCCGCGCTTGCCTTTCGCTGCGCCTCGAGGAACAGAGCTGGCCAGGGGCACAAGCTTCTCTTCCTTCTCCACTGCCCTCTGCCCTCTCTCCTCCCCCACCTCTCTCTGGAGTCTTGCAGGCAGCCCTGGAAAGGAACCTGGAAGCCAGCAGGTGGGGGAGAGAGTTTTCCTAGCATTTCTAGCAGAGGTGACCGGCCTCTGGGGACAGGGTGGAGGGCTGCTTGGGATGGAGGGCAGGTGCTGACTCAAAGGGGCCAGGAAAGGGACTTCCTGGGGGCAAGGCTGGTGTTTTCCGACACATCAGAGAACTGGAAACGAAGAGCAAAACCAGTTTTCTCAAAGCCCTACAAAGAGTCAGCAACAGTTGGGGGCCACTGCATTCATCACAGTTCTTGTTTCTGCTTCTCTGGAGAAGAGCTAAGACTTTCTGACTGGGTTTCAGGTGCCCCCCAGCCGCCGAGAGACACTGCAGGCTAGCGTACAGCAGCTGGACTCAGGCAGGGAGGGCTAGCCCATCACTCACTCCTCTTAGCAAGATCTCCTGCAGGTCAACATTGCTTCCATCTTGGGTCTGAGGTACTTATAAGAAAATAAGAATTAGGGGCACCTGGGTAGCTCAGTGGGTTAAAGCCTCTGCCTTCGGCTCAGATCATGATCCCAGGGTCCTGGGATGGAGCCCCGCATCGGGTTCTCTCTCAGCAGGGAGCCCCCCCCTCCCCGCCTGCCTCTCTGCCTACTTGTGAATCTCTGTCTGTCAAATAAATAAATAAAATCTTTTTAAAAAAATTAATAAAACGAGAGTAGGGCCTTGCACAGACCAGTACGGATAATGTGCTACAGACTGAGGAATAGGATTAACCCAGTCAAAATGAAGAACTTTTAAATTTTTATTTGTAATTTTTTAATATGCAGATAAGATCAGAGACTAATAATACAGGGAACCCCTGTGGACTAACTTTCCAGCTGTATCCATCAGGAAAGACTTGGCTGTGCTGTGCTGTGCTGTGCTAACGAACATCCCCAAATCTCCATGACTGAGAGCAACAAAGTTCATGTGTTACCCATCCACCTGCCCCCCACTGGCTGCCTGGAGACGTTGTGTCTGCTCAGGGACTGGGGAAGAGAGAAGGTTTGACTCGGCATGGCCATGTTGGCCAAAGCTTTGGTCAGAACCAGAAGTCACGGGACACCTGGGTGGCTCAGTTGGTTAAGCAGCTGCCTTCGGCTCAGGTCATGATCCCAGCGTCCTGGGATCGAGTCCCACATCGGGCTCCTTGCTCCGCAGGGAGCCTGCTTCTCCCTCTGACTCTGCCTTCCACTGTGTCTGCCTATGCTCGCTCTCGCTCGCTCTCTCTCTGACAAATAAATAAATAAAATCTTTAAAAAAAAAAAAAAAAAAAAAAAGAACCAGAAGTCACTTCCACTCCAGCCCACTGGCCAGAATAAGTCTGTAGGCCACCCCTAACTTCAGAGTGGAAAATGCAATCCTACCATGGGCCTGGGAGGCAGAGAGCCAGATACATTCGGTGGGCAGTGCTAATGATGACCGCATCAGCTTCAGCAAATATTAGTATATTGTCTTATTTGCTTCAGGTCTTTCTACTTCAAAGAAAGTAAATATTAGAGATACAATGGATTTCCCCTCTGTACTCCTCTCCAGCCCATCTCCTCCCTCACTTCCCAGAGCTAAGCACTGTGTTGAATTCAGTGTTAGTCCTCTTCATGCATGTTTTTATATTTTTTATGATTTTTATTGCATTTTTATGTATCCATAGCATTATAAAGTATTACTTATTACTCCCTGCCAGCTTTTAAGCTACATATGTGTCTATATACAGTATCAGAATCTTCTGCTGTGTTCATTTCTCCCTTAGCATTATAACTGTGAGATTTTTATCTATGTCAATACATGCTGTACTGTACTCCTTTGTAGAACTATACTACGACTCAGCTATCCATTTTCTTGTTGATGGACATTTAGGTGGTTTCCAAGCTACAGCAAACATCTTAGTACACGTCTCCTTGTGCCCACATACAAGACTAGATGCCTAGGAGCAGAACTTCTGGACATGACCACCTACGACTTTACTAGCTATTGCCAAATTGCTCTCCAAAGTACTTGTACCAACTTACAATCCCACTAGGAGGGAGTGTGTTTCCATGATTTAACAGCTCTGCCAACACTTGGCATTGGCTGGCTTAAATTTTTGCTGATTTAATAGGTGTGAATGATATTTTACTGTTGCTTTGTTTGTATTTCTTTGCTTAATAGTGGAAGCAAGCATCTTTTTGTATTTCTATTGACCTTCTGGGGTTCCTCTTCTACAAATTATCTACAAATTGATAGTTGATATTCTTTGCCCATTTCTTCCCAAGTGCTGTTTATCTTTTTCTAATTAATTTGAGGGATTTCTTTATGTGTTACACTCATTGCATGTATCTTCTCTCAGGCTATCGCTTGTTTTTCACTTTGTCATTATGGCCTTTGGTTATGGAGAAGTTAATTTTTATGAAGTCAAAATTATCGATTTTTCTATGTTCTCTTTTTTGTTGGTTTGCTTTCTTAAAGAGAAATTATTCTTTATGTTAGGATCACAAAGAATTTTTCTGGGGGCTCCTGGGAGGCTCAGTCATTGGGTGTCTGCCTTCGGCTTGGGTCATGATCCCAGGGTCTTGGAATCGAGCCCCGCATCTGACTCTCTGCTCCGAGGGAAGCCTGCTTCTCCCTCTCCCACTCCCCCTGCTTGTGTTCCCTCTCTTGATGTCTCTCTCTCTGTCAAATAAATAAATAAAATCTTTAAAGAAAAGAAAAAAATTTTTCTGTATTTTCACTCTGTGCTTTAAAATTTTGCTTTTTATTTTTAGTTCTTCAATCTACGAAAAGTTGATCTAAGGGAGAAGTCTAATTCTGTATTTTCCATATGGATAGTCATTTCTAGGATTCATTTATTAAATAGATTACCCTCTCCCCACGCATTGTAATATCATCTCTGCTTGGTATTGTTTCCAAACATGGGTGGGCCCGTGGCTAGGCTTTCCATTCTGTTCTAAGGTTTATCCTTTTGCCCAAACTCTGTTGTCTTCATTACGAAATATTTTGATAATAAATCTTGATATCTGGTAGGGCAAGTTCTTCCATGTTCTCCTTTTTCAAAATTGTTTCTCAGTTATTCTTGGCCCTTTGCTCTTCCAAATCCATTTTGAGAAATCAATTTCTTCCAAATCAGATTGTCTAGTTCCAAACAAAACAAAACAAAACACCCTGTTAGGCTTCAAATAAAATTCTGTTGATGAATTTGACAACTTTATGATTTGGAGTGTTCCTCTTCATATTCTTTTATATGGCATGTGCTTATGATTTCGCAGCCCTCAGTAGACCCTCATTTCCTCCTCTGCTCCCCTCTCCAACCCTTCTGACCTTGACCTTCAAACTTTGCTTACTTCCTCTTTCTTATTGTGGCTTCAGTATCTTTACTTCCAATACTTGCCTCTTTCAAAGGTCTCCTAATTCTTCTTTTCCGTGTGCAACAGGTAACACCCAGACACACAGTACAATGATAAGGGGCTAGAGGAGAGGTTCTCATAGTCTCCTGGGATGAGATGTGACAGCATAATTACCTATGAAGGGGTGCACGGTAATCTTTTCTGAGCTTCAGGAGGTAGCATGCATAGTCGTTAAGAGGCCAGACTGCTAAGTTTGAATCCTAGCTCTATCATTTACTGACTCTGATCTTGGGCAAATTGCTTAGTATCTCTGTGCCTCAGTTGTCCCTTCTGTCATGTAGGAGTAAAAGTATTAATTATGTCATAATATCATTATGGGAAATAAACAAGTTAATGTATTTAAAGAGCTTGGGACAATACTTGTATACTGTGTGTCATCTATTACTGTCATTACTAAGATAGGATTTCCCAAACACATTGGAAAAATATGACTAGATGGAATGTTCAAACTAGATGATGTTGTAATTCATTAATCTTAACACGGAAGGAAGAAGTTGCTGGTTAGCACTGTATCTTCTCAGTAAGCTGAGAAACCTTAACTGAAGGTTTAATCATTAGTGATCCTCAGTAGTGCTAGTTCAGTGTTAACTACATTATAAATTTCATGGAATTAAATGAGTTGAGAGTTGGATGGTGTCCAAGATAATCCAATCCAATTTCCCACCTCATACCTGAAGCTGCTCCAAATAAAGCTATACAAAAGGAAGACTTTTATGAAAGATCAGAAAAGCGGGAATATTGAAAGGACATCAACCCTACTTAAAAAGTAAAAAAGAGGAGATGGTAGAAAATCTCATGAATCGATAAAGGTTCAAAGGTTGATCAGAGTGGCCATTAAGAGAAGCCAAAAGTGAAATGGTATTGTCTAAGAGCTGATAGCCTAGGTAGAGGAGAGCCAATCTTATCCAGAAAAATGTCTGTGCCTTGGAAACCAATGGGGCCTTTTTCTATATTACTGCCTATGTGGGCTATTTGAGGGGTTTGGAAGATGTCCTTCCCCTGCCCTGACACCAGGGTCCAGGGGACCTGACATTTCCCACCACTGGTACACATTTTGGGTTAAGACTTTGGGTACTCTATTGAAAGTATATATTTCTTCTAATGTGTATATAGTGAGAGCACTCATGAGAAGTAAACTCTTATCAGCTAGGAGACCCTTAGACTGAATTCCTTAGCACAGGCCTAGCTGAGAACAGGGTCATAAGGTTCAAATGCAGTGAAGGAAGTTCTGCTGGGCAGAGAGGAAGGGAAAAGCTCAGAGTGTGGGGCCCTCTTACAAGCAGGGGAGACCAGAATGGGAACTCAATGAAACCAAAGAAGGGGAGGGTGAAGGGGGAAGAGTGGGGAAATACAGTACGAAGTTGTGGTTGAGCATGTGGGAGGGGAGAGCAAGGAATTACCAGCCTAGAACTGCTGCTCCATCTGGAAGCTGGCTCTGGCTCCTGGAAGTCTCTTCCCAATGATCTGGAGAGACACAGACCTGTGGGGCGTCATGGCCATCTCTAAGGAAGCAGGATTTAAATCTAGGACTCCACATTACCATGGGGTAACCTCCCTTCAGAACTCAGACCCAAGGGCTAGATGTTCTTAGGTACACTGTGATGTGTCCGTGATGAGAGTGGCACCCTGTACAAAGCACTTAAACATCTCTTTTGCTGCTCTATACACCCTTACAAGCTGGACAAGGCAATGTCATCATCCCCACATTATAAAAGAGAAAACCGAGGGTCAAAGAGCAGGACAACTTGCCATACATCTCATAGCTGGACAGAAAAATGTCAGGCCAGCTTCACCTTGGGATCCCCACCACTGCCAGAACAGAGCTTGAGGCCAGAACCGTTTGTGGATATGGCAGTCACTATCTCAGAGCATGGCTGGGCCAGGCTGGCTGTCCCAGCTGCTTATTCCCACAGGGTTGGATCTGCTAAAGGGGCTGCTTCCCTCCATAGAGGTCATGCATCTCAGTGTGGGCACACAGTATTGTCATGAAGCTTGGTTGCTGCCCTGACCCAATAGCACAGCATGTTCTGAATGTATGGTCTCTCCACTCCTCCATTATCTTCATTCATTCATTCATTCATTTGCCACACAGTGTGCACTGATGCACTAGGAATACAAAAATTGGACTCTGTCATTGCCTTTCACAGTATGGGGGAGGGAGGCAGAACCTGAATAGACAAGGGCAACAGAATGTTGACTCTTTTCAGAGAGGGAGGGTACTGTAGTGATTAGGATCACAGACTTTGGAGCCAGAATGGGAAAATAAATTATGGAGTGTGGATATACTTGAAGACATAATGACAGAGACTTTCTTAGAAATAAAGAAAATATAAAACTTCAGACTGAAATGATATAGTGTTAAACAAGATAAATGAAAAACGAGCTCATGCCTGGATATGTTGTAGTGAAATTTAAGAACATTAAATTTCAGAGAGAAATTCTCAAAATTTCTCTGACAGAGAGAAAATTCTCAAAACATCTATAAAGAAAAAAAGTAGATCAGCTAAGAAGGAAAAAGAATTGGATTACCTGGATGATTCAGGTGGTTGAGCATCTGACTCTTGCCTATGGCTCAGGTTACAATCTCAGGGTGGTGGGATCGAGCCCCAAGTGAGGCTCTCTGCTCAGTGCGGAGTCTGCTTGGGACTCTCTCTCCCTCTCCCTCTGCCCCCCACCCAAAGTGAACAAATAAATCTGTAAAATAATAATAATATTAATATTAATAATAAATAAAAAGGAAAAAGAATCAGCATGACATGAAACCCCAATAACAGAACTGGACACAAGACAATGAAGTAATATTTTAAAGTGCTGATGGAAAAAGATTTCAAATCTAGAATTTTATAGCCAGCTAAAATACCACTTAAATGTAAGTAGAACAAAAATAGTATTAGTTACATAAGCCCTTTTTATTAGTTATATAAACCCCCTTTTCAAAAATTCTTGGAGCTAATTTTTTAGTGCAGGAAGGGAGCTAGAAAAAAGCTCCAGAATAAACCTGAAGAAGGAGAAGGAGAGAAGAAGTAGAGGAGGAGGAGAGGAAGAAGAACAAGAAAAAGAAGAAGATGGAGGAGGAAGAGGAGAATAGGAAGGAAGAGAGAAGGAAGAGAGAGAGAGGGGGAGGGAGGGCGGGAAGCAATCATATAGGTAAGGTCAAAAAGCAGAGAAAAGGACTGCAGCAACAAGAAGACAATAAACCAGCTAGTGTTTTGAAAAGATTATAAAATACACAAATACATGAAAAAATTAATGAGGGAAAGAAAGAGAAAATGTAAACATGAGTGGGGCACCTGGGTGGCTCAGTGGGTTAACGCCTCTGCCTTCAGCTTGGTTCATGATCCCAGGGTCCTGGGATCAAGCCCCACATCTGGCTCTCTGCTCAGCAGGGAGCCTGCTTCCTCCTCACTCTCTCACTGCCTGCCTCTCTGCCTACTTGTGATCTCTGTCTGTCAAATAAATAAATAAAATCTTTTAAAAAAGCATTGCTTTAAAAAAAAGAATTGCTTTAAAAAAAATGTAAACACGGAATAAACATTGAAAAAACCACAAACACAACAGAAAACTTTAGACTAACAATATTACGAGAAATTGTAATTAGGAGACAACAAAATTGATGTAATTTTGGCAAAATGTGATTTCTAAAATTAGAATAAGAATAAATAGCACACAGAGTTGAAAGGACTCAGTTAAGAATTACAACACAAAGACCTCCCTCTTCCTGAAAAGCCCTAGGCACAGATGGTTTTACAAAGATGTTCCACCCACTTCGAAGGAAGAGATAATCACATGAGATATATAAATTGTTCTAGAAACTAGAAATTGGTTTCTCCTTTGTTATAAGACTGGTGTAACCTTTATTACAAAGTCAGGTAAGGATTATAAAAACACACACAAAAAACTACCAGACTATTTCATACTTGAATATAGATATGAAAACTATAAATAAAATATTAGTTAACTGTATCCCACAATGTATTTAAAGAGTTATGACCAATTAAGTTTTATTTGAGAATACAGGAGACTTTAATATGAGGAAAAAACTATTAAGGTAGTCTTTATCATTAATGAACTAAAGAAGAAAAATTTCATGCATTTTATGCATTTAAAGTATTTGATGAACACCCTTGAATTAAAAAAAAACTCACAGAGCTAGAGTAAATGTATATTTTCTCAACTTGACGAAGGCTCTTTACTGAGTATCTATAGCAAAGGAAGTTTAGATGGAAAAAGTTTAGATGCACCTCTGCCAGACCAGGTGCCTGCTCTCACTGGTATGGACCAGCCCAGTACCGGAGGCTTAGCCACAGCCACATAATCAGAACAAAGAAGAACCAGAGGAAGGAAAGGGAATGATGACCACACTGAAAACAGAATATAATCAACAAATTATTAGTACTAATACAAAAGCTCAGCCTTTGGCTGAATAGTTTGCTGAATAAAGACAATATTATAAAAATGAATATCTTCCCTCTACATCAGCAGTGGAAAGTAAGTTAAAATAGAAAATATTTTTAAAGTGTACAATTTTGGGGTATGTGGATAAAGAAGATGTCACACACACACACACACACTGGAATATTACTCAGCCATGAGAAGGAAGGACATTCTGCCATTTGTGACAACATGGATGGAACTTGGGCTCATTATGCTAAGAGAAACAAGTCAGAGAGGGAAGGACAAACACTGTATGATACCACTTATATGCGAAATCTACCAAAGCTGACTCATGGAAATAGACTAATGGTGTTTACCAGGGGCTGGAGGGTGCGAGGAAATGGGTAAATGCTGGTAAAAGAGTAGAAACTTCCAGTTACAAGATGAATAAGCCCTGGCGGATCTGCAGTATGGTGATTATAGTTAGTAATACTGTATCATACATTCAAAAATTGCTGAGAGTAAAACTTAAATGTTTTCCCCACCAAAAAAAAAAAAGAGATGGCCATTATGCAGTATGAAGGAGCTTTTAGCTATCACTATGGTGATAATCGTTTGGCAATGTACAAGTTTATCAAATCAATACTCCTGTACCCCTTAAACTTATACAATGTTATTATCTGATTTACTGTTAGCCTTATGAGAAATTAACTTAGACTTTTAGGTGATGACTGAGGACTGATCTAAAGTGACTGATTCTGAACATCACCGTTACTGCGTTGGACACAGGAGTCGAAAGCATGTACAGGGACGCCTGGGTGGCTCAGTGGGTTAAAGCCTCTGCCTTCAGCTCAGGTCATGATCCCAGGGTCCTGGGATAAAACCCCGCATCCGGCTCTCTGCTCAGCAGGGAGCCTGCTTCCCTCTCTCTCTGCCTGCCTCTCTGCCTACTTGTGATCTCTGTCTGTCAAATAAATAAATTAAGTCTTTTTTTTTTTTTAAATGAGCCCAGAAACACCTTCAAGGTGTTTTAGAATTAAAGTCCAGAGTAATATATAACATATCAGAGCCAATAAGAATATGAAGCAAATGAAATAGGTACAAGCCGCAAGTTATATATTTCAGGATGGCTGGAGTAGGGAATGAGGAAAGCTTATAAGACACTAGGAGTATAGCAGAAGAAGCACCAGAGATTAGGGTTCATGAGTTGAAAACAACAATACCAAAAACTTTGCATATGACTTTGCATCTGAGGCTTTTATAGTATGATATCATAATAACACTCGTTGAACACACACACTTGTTGAAAGCATCACAAAACAGTCATGGCCAGAAACATATCTGGCTCCAGCTTGCAAATGAATGAATAAATGAACTAATCACCTGATCAACCAACTTGGAAGGAGCACCGATTTGGGGGCTGAGAAGGAAGTGTGGAGGAGTGGGAGTACAAACTGGGGTGATGGGAAGACAAAATGGAAGAAATTGAACAGGCCAGAGAAGGTCTTCACACAGCTTGATAACGGTGATGCGTCATAGGTTGAGAACGATGACCCGACGTTTCCACGCCAGAAATTTAAAAAGAGATTAAGGTCAGATGGAGAGGGATGGGAGATCTCTGTCAGTGGAAACATTAGGGCAGGGTGGTGTCTTTAGGGTCCCAAGACCAGATTCTGAGCTTGTTTTTAACCACCATCAGACTTTAAGCAAATCAGTTAAACTGGCAACATTTCTTCATCTTAGAAAATGGGGTTAAAGGCAAATCTGTCCTCCCGGCCTCTCAGGGTCGTCAGCTGATGAATAAAACCATGAATGTGACCTGAAGTCATGCCCCTGGGCAGAAGCAAGAAGGACTGTTCCTGGGTTTGGAGCGACATGGCCTGGAAGGGACTCTGCCCTTGGTCCCTGGGGCAGAGGGAACTGGCTCACATCTCCGACTCTCATACTTCTCAGCTGTTGCCCAAAGAGGTTGAGGGCGTTCCTCTGAGGACAAAAGACCCCAAGGGAACAGAGAGTCCGTTAGAGGCACACCACACTGGGCACACATCCTAAGCTCAGGATGACCCCTACCAAAGACTGGGGGCAGTGGCATCCCTTTCTCCCTCTGCTTATCCCCTCAAGGCCAGCTAGAGCCACCCCCCCCAGCACAAGCGTCATAAAGTCACCTTGTCACCAGCTCACATGCTACTGGGGACAATGTCAGGGGAGTAGCCCATGAACGGACCTCCACTAACCTGTGTGCAACGTGTGAGTACACGTTACGGTTTGCAAAGTGCTTTTGCCAGATAGTTCTGACAGTCCTATGACGGGGCTGTTACGATCTTCGTTTCCTCGCCGTGGGAGCCGGCAGACAGAAGAGATGACACCGGAAAGATGACAAGGCAGACAGATGGCCCAAGTTCTAGATCATTTATATTCAAATCCTGTGCCACTAAAGGTCCTCTGGGGGCATCCTCCTACTTTCTGGGGGCAGCCACAGAGGGGAGAGTTTTTCCTTCCATGCCTCTGGCTCTGATGCACACTGCCTGAAACCGGCTTTTCTAGCAGTCCACGTGGGCATTCCTGCGTTTTCACTGGGTTCTCTCTCTGTGAAAAGGTCTTACTCTACTTAACTCCTGGGGCCGACGGGGCTTCTCAAGGATGGAAGCACTGAGAATGGCAGGCTTCTGCCGCCTCCTGGTGACCCATGAGCATTGCCTTGGCAGCAAACCCAGTGCTGAATTCCACCAAATCCACTTCTTTGAGATCATTTTCTTTCTGGAAGATAAATACTCTGGGGAGCTTTTCCGTTTTTTGCTGTGTCTGAACAGATTACAAATCATGATATCATACTATAAAGACTCAGATGCAAAGTCAGGAAACCTGGACTCAAACCACTTGTCTTTTGTGGGATATTGGGCAAATCTTTGAGCCTCAGTTTTCCTTGTTTGTAAAGTGGGAGTGCTGTCTCCACGCTGGAGGGGTTGTGAGGGTTGAGCCCTGGGACACATCTGAGGGTCCTAGAGCGGGGGTTGAGGAAAGTCCCAGTCCCCCTGGCTCATTGTCATTGCTCTGCGGGACCGTGGCCACCTCACATGCACACTGAACTCAATTCAGTATTTCAGAGACCTATGGAATTGGAAGGCAGTGAAAGGCAGGCCACAGCATGGTTTTCAGAGGATCCTATAAGGCTCATTAGAAGTAGCCAACACCCCAAGCATTGCCCAAATACTCCTGTTCCAAAACCTCACCTCACATCCACTGGGGAAATGTTTCCAGTGTAAAGCTCGCCTCCCACGAAGCAGACCGTTTCCTCTCTGAGCAGCTCGGCTTGGGAGCAGGTGCGTTCTCCCTGCTGGGTAAGGACCCCACTTGACCACTTGCTGAGACCCAGAAGTGAGGTCAAAGCGCAGTCTTGGGGCCTATGCTGTATTCTGCCAAAAATCCATTTGCTTTATTCTTTGGTGGCTTAAATTGGGGGCTACCTGGCTTTGCCTTTATTAAAATGACTCATTCACGAATTTCCCCTCTGGGGAATGGCTTTTGGAGTAATAGACTCCTGCCTTATGAAGCCGGAGTTCTTGAACGGGTCTCTCAGCCGTTTCTAGCTCAGTGTGGAGTCCAGACCTTGGGGCCCACCATTGCTGAGAGGTAAACTAGGGACAGGCAAGCCCAGGCGTGAGGGATGGAAAGCAGTGAGGGGACCAGTTGAAGCCATCTGGGAAGAAGAGCACCCAAAGCCAGAGGTTGGAGAAGCATCCAGAAAAGAAGTAAGAGGACAGTGGAGAAGGCGGCAGCAGTTGCTTGACCATTTGGCAGAGGAGATGCTGAAAATCATCTCATACTCAGCCTTGGCCACTTACAGAAAACCATAAGAAGTCACCCAGTCCGGAAAGCTACATAGTTCCTCGAGTTAATATTGAGTCTGAGTTCACACCCTCTGGGAGGAAGGGAAAGGGACAGGAATGACCATGGAGGGCCCCGTCCCCCATTCCTGCCTCTCCTTTTATTGGTGCAGCACAGCACCGTTTCCCTGTTTCACGACTTGTGGGGCGCCTGGATGAAATTAATTCTGTGTGTTTTATCTCCTCTGCTGGATAGTGGATGCCTTCAGGGTGGGACCTGGGGCTGATTCCCTCACGTCTTGGGAGCCTCATAGAGTGCCTGGCATACAGCAGGTGCACAAAAATGTCTGCTGCATTTAAATGTCCGGCAAGTCGTGGGAGTCATTTAAAGTTGAAAACCCGGCATCATTCAGTCTGGTAGTCCCCCTGCCCACCTCCTCGCACGTGCATTAGAATTATCTTGGGAATTTTAAAACAAAATACCATTGCCCTGGTCCCTCCTCGGAACAATTAAATCAGAATCTTGACAGCAAGATTCTCATAGTTTAAATGCCCAACAAGAGCTCATTACCTGAAGGCAGGACGCAGCGAATCCTTTTATAAAGCTGAGACTCACTTTCTAATGCATGGTAAGAATCCACTATATTATGTTTGAGTTATCTCGTAACGCATTTTCTTAAAGTTGAGCCCGTGTACACAAAATCTACAGAACTTGAAATTTTTTAAAAGGAACTAGGAAATAGAAAAGGGAAAAAGGTCATTTTCACGGGGGTATTCAGGAACTTGCCCGTTCATGGAATGGCAAAAGATTCAGTATAATATAATGCTTGAGCTGAATATTTTTTTAAAGGAGGACAAATAAGGCTAGGGATGGAATAGAGTGAGAGGAAGAAGACCTCCACCTTCCAGTAAGAGTCTCTGTGTGACCAGTTGGGGCAGATCCTGGTCCGCAGACACCTTCCTTGGAAATCTGTGTGTATCTGAATGTCCTTATGTTTGCATGGGGTAGAAGTAATATAGACCTAAGTGAGGGTTTTAGTTATATTGAAGTATCTGCTAAGAGAAGCTCGTGAGACCCGCATCTGCATAGACCTGGCTGCGTGAAGCTGGCAGAGAGATCTGCTGATCATGGCATTTCAGGACTAGAGCAAGGAGCGACAGGAAGCCCCTTGACAACTGTTTCTCTAAGTGTGGTCCTGAACCATTAGTGTGGACCTCATCTGCTCATCCCTAGAACTACTGATCTCAGTCTCCATCATAACGAGATTCCTGGGTGATTCACAAACACGTGAAAGGTGGGGAAACACTGCCTTGAAGGGTGCCCCCTCCCCATCTTCTAAAGACAGCCCGGCCTCACATGGAAAGGCTTGGTCTTTTCTTACTCACCCCAGTAGCCAATATGTAACTCTTCCAATATCTGAACCCCCTTTCTGAGCCCTCCTGGTTTTTTCTGTCTGTAGGGAACAGAAACAAAGAAAGGAAATAGCTGTCCTCATGGATCTGAGGCCCAGAGGGAGAGAGAGAGATATCAAAAGTCAACATCTGTGATTCTGCAAATAGAAAACGAGATGTTTCCCAGGAGGGCTCGGAGGAGCTCTCAGGTGCGCGGCTGGTCCTCTGTGGTCCCATCTGACGTGGCTGGGCTCTACCCAGAACTTTTAGAGGGAACCCCAGGGCTGCCCGTGCTGGGGCAGTGGGAATGCTCAGCTAAGCTGCTGGGGAAACCTGGGGCAGACTTGCCAAGGCCCGGGTCCCAGCAGGGCAGGTCTCTGGCAGCTCCCCTGCTCACTGGAGACCTTTGAGAAGGAGTAGGATGACAGAGCCCCTGGATATAGGACACTCTGTACAGGTAACAGGCTGCTTACCTCCTCCTTGCCCACAGCTCTGAGCCAGTGCCTGTCCTTTCTCTGTCTGGGGACCAGATCTATCTAGAAAATGATGGAAAGTCCCAAGCTTCTTTCTGGTGTTCTTGTCAGGCTATTTCTCTTAGAGAAAAGCCAGAGTGTTCCAGAGTAGCAGAGCAGCCGGCATGCCTAGTTGGAGTCAGACACAGGAGTTTGGAGGAGTGAGGAAATTAGCTTCTCTCCCAGAAACCCCTGAGCTGTATCTGGAAAGGGTCCCCATGAGGGCTCCCCCACACTCTCCCAGTGTGCCCCCCCTTTTCCTTTGACCCTCAGGGTAATTGGTTCTATAGGATGAGATGCCCATGAACCTTTGTTCTCCTTCCCCACCATACTTGGCTCCCGGATGTGCCTGCCCTTCCTTCCCATAGCCGGGGACCCCCCTCCAGACAGGCTCACCTGGGCACAGATGCGGTTTCCCTTTCCTTGTTCTAGATTCTGGCCAAGAGTGAGCCTCGGATGCATGGGCCTTGGGAACATCGATTCCCTCTGGAGGGCTCCTACGGGGAGGCGATTGGGGAGCCAGGGTTAGAACAGTGGCTGTGCTCCGCCATGAGTGGTCCCCACCCCCACCCCCAGCCCCAGCATCTCCCCTCCACAGAAGTCAAGGAGGCTGAGAGCAATTCAGTGCTGAGAGGCCCTGAGTGGGATGCTCATCACTGCCTGGGTTCGTGTCTTAATTACTTAAGAAGCAGAGCTGGGTATTACGGAGCAACTATGCGTTTCTGACCCAGTACCAGCCAAACCAGCAAAATTGGATGCATTCCTGGCTTGCAGGTTCCGAGTGGAAAAGAAATACTCCCTTTCTCTGGATCTATTTTTTCTAGATGTTCAAGTCATGGTTTGTTTGGGGATAAAACTTGCCATGTCGGTGCTCTTTAACCAGGAACTCCGTCCTCCTGAGGACATGAACACTGGGCCACACAGACGTCCCCGGCATTGCCCCTTAAGACTGCGTAATTTTCAACAAAGTAGCATAAATGTTTCGTGGAAGTAGCATAAATGCTCAACAGCAAGGACACGGTTAAATAAATTCTGATACAGCTTTATGGGGGATGATGACATCCAATGAAAGTAATGCCGTCCAAGAATTTTAATGACTGGGAATATACAAGAATCATGTGAACAGAAAAAAATGGGATTCGGAACCATATAAGGAATTAACTGCAACTGTGAAATAGATATAACGTGAATGTGTGTGTGTGTGTGTGTGTGTGTGTGAGAGAGAGAGAGAGATAAGAGAAAAAAGACCAAACCCTAACCATGAGTAGTACCTATCTGTGGATTATTTCATTATGGTTTTATTTGTCTACAAATTTGTTTACAAATAGGAGCCAACGTGAGCTCCATTTTCTCTCCGAGGGTCCCCACCTGTCTTTGTGAGTCCTGGTTTGTCCTTCTCCCCCGCTCCGGTCTATCTTCCCTCCCCACCTGCCAGCCCGAGGGACTTCAGACCCAACACTTGATGTAGGAATAACCCCTTCTTATAGACGGCTCAACCGGCATCCACAACTGCACGGGATCTAATCCCCCCAGATACCTCTATTAGACACCACTCATAAAGGTTTGGCCTCACTGATCAGACCCATGGGATAGAGTGAGGGGCCCAAAGACACACAGACGAATCCCAGGTCCCGATGTTGATACCTAGACACGCTACAAAGGCCAAACTTCTTCTGTAACACATTTATATGACTATAGCAGCGTGTTCCCCCTCTTTCAGTCTCCCAATACCCCGGGTAATCTGTTCTATGGGACAATCAGCCCAGCACCTGCAGCAAGTCAATAACATGGAGAAAACACAGGAGTGAAGAAAAGGGGCGAGTGGATCGCCAGGTTACAAGAGAATGAAGCATCAGAGTATCCCAGGCAAGGTGGGGAGACATCCTGATTAAAATAAACTGCCTTCAAAGAGACACCTTTTAGCTAAATGGGGCAATCTGGTTAGACCTAGATATTAGATCATCAGGGAATCACAGCTCATTGAGGCAAATGTGACAGTGACATTGGAGTTCTCTACGAAAATTTCTCATGTTTCAGATACATTCCAAAATAACACAGTGCTGGGGATTTCTGTTAAAATATTTTAGCAAAGAGGGAAAAAAAAAAAGGAAAAAGGGATAAATGAAGCAGGGTAGAACATTTTGGTGGTGGAACATATCTATTGGGTGATGGATAATGGAGGGTTTTTTGGGTTTTGTTTAACCTTTTGCTCTCTTTTTCGGGTATGTTTAAATTAGCCCTTTTGGGCACCTGGGTGGCTCAGCCGGTTAAGCATCCGCCTTTGGCTCAGGTCATGATCCCAGGGTCCTGGGACCAACCCCACATCGGGCTCCCTGCTCAACGGGGAGTCTGCTTCTCCCTCTGGCCCTCCCCCTTCTTATGTTTTTTTTTTCTCTCTCTCTTTCTCTCTCTCAAATAAATTAAAAAGTAGTTTTTAAAAACTATATCAGTCTTGTGTTCTCGGGCACACAGTGGGGTTTGGGCCTCCAGCTGACTTCCTGCCTGAGAACCGAGTGGGGAACCACGCTAGACTCTTGAGGCTCAGGATGGCGCTTCTCCAGTAGCACAGTGCTCCATATGTCCTTTCCCAAAGCTCCCGGGTCAGAGGAGTGCAGTTACTGTGTGTCCCTTGTCCTGCGGCCTCAATGGCTGTTGAATGTGCTGCTCCTCGCCAAGCTGGACGGGACGAGCGTCCAGAACCTTTCGGTGGTCCACAGACAGCTGCTGACTCCTTTTCTCCATCCAGGCTTGACATACAAATCCGGCTTTGCTTGGGTTTACGTGGGTAAAGACCCAGGTTTGTGCAAACCAGGAGTCTACCTACGAAGTCTCTTCCTGTTGCGGCGAGGGCCAGTGCAAGCCGGCGGGCGCCCTGTACCAGGATGAGGAGGGGGCTCTTATGCCACATCTCATGGCAATAAATGAAAGGTTCCATTCCACCCCTGGCCAGCCTCCCCGCACCTCACCAAGTAACAAACATGTATTCGGTGCAAGACCTGGAAGTGAACTTGGGAAATGGCCACTCTCCACCTTGAAGTCATAACACACGAAGGCCCAGAGAAGTGTGCTGAGCAGCCCCAAGCCGCTGGGGTGGGAATTTGTCCTTCTGGCCAGCAGCCACCTGAACACTTTCCTCTGGGGGCATTTCCCGAGATAGCCAGGAGGCAGGGCCCCCCACCCCGCACCTTGGAGACTGGAGGCTGAGGGAGGTCAGGTTCTCCACAGTTACCATAAACACTGTGACTTCAAACAGCCTAGACTGACAATCTCACAACTCTGGAGGTCTGAAATCTGAAACAAGTCTAAGAGGGACACACTCGGTGCTGGCTGGACCGGTTCCTTCTGGAGACTCTGGGGAGAATCCATTTCCTGTCGTTCCCAGCGGCCGAACAGGGCCTTCTCCTGCAGTCCTTGACTCATGGCCCCTTCATCTGTCTTTAAAGACAGCGGCAGAGCAACTTCCAATCTCTTTCTGACCTCTCCTACCAAGGTCACATCTCTTCCTCTGACTCTGACCTGCTTCCCTCCTCGAAGGACCCAGAATAATCTCCCCATCACAAGATCCTTGATTTAATCATATCTGCAAAGCCCATTTTTCCCTGCAAGGTGATACATTCACAGGCTGCAGGAAACAGGAACTGGCCATCTTCCAAGTACCATTATGCAGCTGACCATGACCTCCAATAAATCCTCATCCTGTTTCAGAAAACCAAGAACTGTTCCAATTACTCTTGACCCTGGAATAACATGGGGTTGGGGTGCTAACTTCCTGTGCTGCTGAAAATCCACAGAGAACTTTTGATTCCTTAAAAACTGAACTACGGAGAGCCCACTGATGACCAGAAGCCTTACCAGGAACAGTCGATTCACACTGTTGTATTACTTACTGTATGCTATATTCTTGTGTATTATATACTATATTCTTACAGTAAAGTAAGCTAGAGAAAAGGAAATGCTATTAAGAAAATTATAAGGAGGGGCGCCTGGGTGGCTCAGTGGGTTAAAGACTCTGCTTTCGACTCAGGTCATGATCCCAGGGTCTTGGAAGTGTGCCCTGCATTGGGCTCTCTGCTCAACAGGGGACCTGCTTCCACCTCCCCCTCTGCCTGCTTCTCTGCCTACTTGTGATCGATCTCTCTCTGTATCAAATAAATGAATAAAATCTTATTTAAAAAAAGAAAGAAAGAAGATCATAAGGAAATGAAAATACATTTGCGGTACCATACTGTATTTACCGAAAAAATCCACATGTCAGCGGACCTGCGCTGTTCAAGCCCACGTTGCTTAGGGGTCAGCTGCATTGGCAACTGCACGCCCAACTAGCATTGCTACAACACTTAGAATTGTTAGAGCTCCCGCTGGGCTCTGCTTTCTTTGAAGAAAACAGAGCCCCCCCAGAGCTGGACCCTGAAGAGAGGCATCCCCAGTACCTCACGAACCTGCTTGACTCCCCATCCCCTGCATTCTTGTGAGCCGGGAAGAGCCTTCCCTGGCCCAGTGCCTTGCCCTAAAGCAGGCACTCCACTGGGGGTGAGGGATAGTAGGTGGGCAACGTGCAAGAAAGCCTGGAACAAGGCCACACCCTCAGACTCAGTAATCCCTTTTCCAGAGAGCTACTTGAGGAAATGCGGACAGAGAATGCAGCAATGCAGTGGGCCCGGCTGCCGGAGGCACCAGGGCCCGCAGGCTGAGGAGGGCAGGTGCTCTCCAGCACCACTGCCTGCTGTCGGGGAGTGCTTGCCGTGTGCTACAGGCCTCTGCTGGCAAAACAGAGTCACCCCAGGAGCAGAGCTCCGGGCCTACTCCAACTAGCAAGTTCCTTTTCTGTCTGGTATTTTGCCTCAGTGGCTTGCTCAAGCTTCCCCACTCAGAGGTCTGTGTGTGGGCGGCCCACCGATCACTGGCCGCGGTCTGTGCGGCGCGTCGTGCTGCTCACGGAGCACTGGACTTGCTCTCCGTGGGTGGGGGAGGGGGCTGCCACAGCTGCTGGTTACAAATTCAGACTCCAGGGCCCCACCTCCCCAGCCACCAAGTTGTCCCTGCTGGAGAGTGAGGTTTGGAGAAGCAGATGACAAAGAATCTTCCTAAAAGTTTCTTCTGCACTCGAAAGTTTGAGAAACCCACGGAGGAGAGGGGGTCTTTGTTTCCCCCGGTATGTGTTCAAACCTGGGCTGTCTCGGGCATCCACACTCCTTGGAGGAGGTGTTCATCTCTTGCTGTTTCCCCAGCGTCATGGCCCCGGGCTGCTCCCCCTCGAATGGGTTGACATCTGAAGGCTGGACCTCCAAGCTGCTGCCCTCACGCTCTCAGTGTCTGGCCAAGTGGCTACCTGTTGGCCTCCTGGGGGCAAAGGGCATCTGAATCAGGCTGGAGAAAAAAGATCAAGTGAGAGCCCTAATCGAGTAGGAGGCTCTCAGTGCATGTGGGAGCTGTCAGGGGCCCCCATGTCAGGACAGCAGTGGCCTCCATGGGACACACGCCAGAAGAGGTCACTTCTGGGTTGAGCCAGGATTCCATAGTGATAGCCTCAGTCCCCTGGGAACAGGAGGAAGAACCGGGAGAGGCACGATGGATGTGCCCGAAGCCCGAAGCCCGAAGCTGCATGGAGCTACACAGATGTAGAGATCCCCCGCAGGAGTGTGAACGGGCTAAGAAATCAGCTGTTTTGCAGATTCTCACACCCAATTCCATCCATGGGGATCAGATGTCGGCAACGTGCTGGGCACAGATGAGAGGGACTCCAGGCCTCATCCTCTGAGGGGTGACCCCCACATGTGCAACCACAGACTCGCCAACTCATTCTGCCCCCATTATACAGAGGAAACAGGCCCAACAGAGGAGTTGGAAGTACAAGCTCAAAAGTCAGAGGCGGTGGGCCAGGAAAGGGCCACCCGTGAGCACTAGCGTGGGCCCAGCCCAGAAGGGGCATCTAAATGGCGCTCTGAAGAGACAGGAGGTGGCAAAGAAGGACACTGGGAGGGGCATGCAGGAGGCAGGGCAAGAATGACAGGCCACCTGGGGACCCTGGTGTTCACTGAAGGACAGTTAGAGAGAGGCCGGGGGAAGGGCCTGCTACGTCATTTGTGAGCTCCACGCCAAATAAAGTTGCAGGGCCCCTGTTGGGTCAGAGAAGTCATGCTCCCCTTCCCATGGTCTGCTGGCTCTCACCTCCTACCAGGGACCCTGTGCCCGCAGGGATTTCAGTCTGTGCACCAGAATGCACTTGTCCCTCCAACAAAAAGGGGCAGAACGTTCTGGCCAAGGTGTCAATGCCAGCCCTGAAGGGGGACAGTTACTGACCCCACCCTGAGATGTCATGAGAAGGGGTCCCCATCCTGACCCTCCCCATGCCTGTATCTAGGTTCCTGAGTCTGTTTCAAGCGACCTAGGAGCCACCCTGGGCAGAGGACAGCAGTGGCTGCAGGACAGGGGTGGGGAGGGTCAGGCCACACAAGGACTAGAGCCCCAGGGCTCAGAGAAGAGAGTGAGATAAAGCTCCACTGTCCTGTCAGACCTCACTTACGAAAGACAAAACAGCTAAGAATTTCAGGCAGAAACTCCGTGAGCATCGAATCTCAGAACAGGGCCCTTGGGAGCCATGGAGGCCTGTAGTGCTGGCAGGGCTCACAGGTGCATGAAGCCAGCCCTGCCCACGGGGCCTCACCTGCAGCCCTCTCCTCCATCCTACAGACCTTCCTCCCCAGCTTCTGGAAGGTACCACCGAATAGCATCAACATCCACTGGAGAGGAAACTGAAGAAATGAAATCAGACACCATTGCAGATGTGCACAGAGGAGGCAGAGTGGTGGGGGGCGGGGGGTGCGCAGGACAGAGAACACAGGCCACAGGTGACTGCCGCCGAAATGAGAAAAGTGTTCTTTGTATTTTTTATTCAATACCTTCTGCACGGACGAAATGATGTCCTGTTGCTCTTGTTGTTGTTTTTCCAACAAAACTCTATTTTGATTTTCTGCAGACTGTCCTCTGACATTCAAAATGGCACCAGTCACATAAAAAACAAATTTGAGGATGCTTGTAAGTAAACGATTTTGGGGAACTGCACTAATGTTTTTGTTGGTGAATTTTTTTTTTTATCATCCTAAACAAGACTACAGACGAGAATATAAAACTTGAGATGCTTTCTTACTTCTAAACATCAACTTAAAAAATAAAGGCACTTTTTTTTTCTAAAGCTGCCTACATTGACAAAGTCCTATTTTCATTTTGTTGTTTAGAAAAGCCTGGTCAGGGGCGCCTGGGTAGCTCAGTCGGTTGGGCAACTGCCTTTGGCTCGGGTCATGATCCTGGAGTCCCGGGATCGAGTCCCACATCTGGCTCCCTGCTCAGCAGGGAGTCTGCTTCTCCCGCTGACTTCTCTCCTCTCATGCTCTCTCTCTCTCATTCTCTCTCTCTCTCTCTCTCAAATAAACAATAAAAAAAAAAAAAAGAAGAAAAGCCTGGTCATTGGTTCTTACAGCAGCCCTGTGAGCTTTGGGGCAGGGAACCAAGGGTATGAGAGCCCGTGATACTGTGGTCATTGATCCTAAAAGTGCACCCACAGGCCTCGTTCTGGGACCTAACCTCTCTGATCCTCAGTTTCCTTGTCTGTGAAATGGGAAAGCTGAGTATCTCATATGTCATTGGGCATCTCATTCCATGGGATGATGTGAGCTCTAGTATAATGGCTGGCGCAGAGCAATGTTCAGATAGTGGGTCTTTGTTTCTTAGTTTCAGGGGTAGAATTTAATGCTTCATCAGTCACATGTAACACCCAGTACTCATTCCATCAGGTGCCCTCCTGAATGCCCATCCCCCAATGACCTCTTCCCCTGCCCCACCCACAACCCCTCCAGCAGCCCTGTTTGTTTCCTAGAGTTGACTGTCTCTTAGGGTTTGCCTCACTGTTTTTATCTTATTTTTCCTTCCCTTCCCCTTCATCTGTTTTGTTTCTTAAATTCCACATATGGGTGAAATCATATGGTATTTGTCTTTTATCTGATTGACTTGTTTTGCTCAGCATAATATCCCCATTCCATCCACATCATTGCAAATGGGAAGATTTCATTCTTTTTGATGGCTGAGTAATATTCCATTATATATATACTGTACCACATCTTCCTTATCTATTCATCTGCTGATGGGCATCTGGGCTCTTTCCATAGTTTGGCCCTTGTGGACATTGCTGCTATAAACACTGGGGGGGGCAGGTCACCATGTTTGTATCCTTGAGAAATACCTACTAGTGCAATTGCTGGGCGATAGGGAGTGAGCTCTATTTTTTATTTTTTGAGGAACCTCCACACTGTTTTCCAGAGTGGCTGTACCAGTTCACATTCCCACCAACAGTGTTAAGAGAGTTCCCCTTTCTCCACAACCTCACCAATATCTGTTGTTTCCTGAGTTGTTCATTTTAGCCATTCTGACTGGTGTGAGGTGGTATTTCACTGGGGCGAAGACATGAACAGACATTTCCCATAGAAGACACCCAAGTGGCCGACAGACACAGGAAAAAAAATGCTCAACATCACTCATCTCTCAGGAAAATACAAAATGGTGGGTCTTTCAGTTCTCATTAAGTTCTTTAAATTCTCCCCTAAAGGCCACACAAGTGGTATGCCCATCCCTGTGCTACCATAGGGCAATGGGAGATGGTGAGTAGAAGTGTCAGGAGTCCCAGAAGGCTGCCCCATGAGGAACCAGGCTGCCTGCACTTGGCCATGCCCTCAGTCACTGGCACCACTGGCCTCAACTTGCCTATTTAGGCCACCAGCTGCCTTAAAAATTCACACCACCTCTGAATACCTTAGTCCACAGTGTGGTATTTTTTTTCCTGTCACCTCTTTAACACTCTGATAATTATGTGCCTGCTTCACCTAAACTCTGCCGACTCCACAAAAAGCCCGTGCAGTCTTCTGAGATAGAAGGTGCCGTGCTGAGAAATAACGTCACTCTCACCTTAAAATCTGTGGATTTGAAGGTGTCTCCCACCTATACCCAACATGGGAATCAACCAAATACCTAAAAACTGTCACAAGACACTGAGACTCCAGGGGGGTGATCAACCAGAGGACAGGTTCACAGAGGGAACATCTGTCCCCACAGAATTACACAAAAGTAATTTTTCAGGATGAATTTCTTGATCCCCGCCCTCCTTTGGAATATGTTACTCTTCTGCTTTCTATGGAAAATAACATTTAAATTAAATTCAATTAAAAAGGAAAGACGGTGGTCTGGGGCAGGTGCTAATGTCCCCATTTCACACGTGGGGACAGAGAGAGGTTTAGGATCCCACAGCTCATAAGAGTGGGTTCATCTTCAGATTCTAAGCTGACGATTAAGAAACCCATGTGAAGTGTTTAGCCCAACAGCTCCATTACTGATAAGGAGGAGGGAAAGATGGGGGGGAAGAACCGGACAACTCCCTTCGGCCCCAGCTGCCTCCTTCCTTCCATCGGGCTTCACCGTCTTCAAGACAGGGGCCCCTGGGACATTTCCCCTTCCTCATCTCTGGGTCCCTCTTCGCCGTGCAGCCCACAGCCCTGACCCTCTTACCTCGGTAGGGTATTCTGCCACCATCCGGGCACTTTGATTGCAGGATATTGACACACAGATCCGAGCTCCTGTTCCTGGGGAAGTATACAGTGGTAAGTGCTCGTGCTACCGAGAGCGCCCCCTGCTGACCCTTCCTCAAACAAGATTCCTGAAACGCACCTTCCTGTTTCCAAGTTAAGGAGCTCCAGATTGCGGCCAGCATTTCTTCTTCCTTTGCATATGGACATCTCTTTCCCTGCACCTGGCACTCAGGGTAATCCCACCCAATGGCCACTGTTCACAGGAGACAGTTTGGTGAAGAAAAGGGAGAGTAAGAGAGGCATTCTTCGCTTTACCAAGAGATGACCAAGAGCATCTCTCTCCTTTATTTAAAATAGACTCTAAGTTTGCAGTTTTGACTTTGCAGCAAAACTGAGCGGAAAGTACAGAGTTCCTGTATATCCCTACCTGCACTCACAAATAACTTGCCCCATATTAACACGCGCTCCAGATGGGACGTTCATTAAAATCAGTGAGGCTACAGGAGGCATCATAATCACACAAGGTCCATGGTTGACTTCAGGGTTCACGCTTAGTGTTGGATATTCTGTGGGTTTGGACAAATGTGTGATTACGTATTTCCAGCCTTGTGGTATCACACAGAGTATTTCCACTACCCTAAAGATCTTCTGTGCTCTGCCTACTCAGCCTCCCCTCCCCTCCAGTCCCTGACACCGCTGATCTTTTTACTGTCTCTTTAAGTTTGCCTTTTCCAGAATATCGCGCAGTCGGAGTCACACAATATACTTTTCAGATTGGCTTCTTTCACTCAGTAATATGCATTTAAATTTCCTTCATGTCTTTTCAAGGTTTGATAGCTCATTTCTTTTTTTGTTTTAAGATTTTATTTGAGAGAGAGAGAGTGAGAGAGAGTGAGCACAAGGCGGGGGGGGGGGGTGGCGGGGGGAGAGGGAGAAGCAGGCTTCCCACAGAGCAGGCAGCCCCATGTGGAGCTCAATCCCCAGACCCTGGGATCATGACCTGAGCAGAAGGCAGCCGCTCAACCGACTGGGCCACCCAAGTGCCTCCACTAGCTCATTTCTTTTTATCAGTGAAAAATGTTCCATTGTCCAGATATACCACAGTTCCCTGATCCAGTCACCCACTGAAGGGCATCATTTTGGCAATTATAGACAAAGCTGCTGCACACATCCTTAAATAGGAAAAACCCAGCTTTTCTCTCATTTCCTCCCCCCCCCACACACACACTGTGTCTTTATATTGTGTCTCCTTCGCCTTCAAGGAGGACACTTCACTTCTGACGCTTGTCGTCATGAAGAGTAGGGAAGGTTTTCCCCACATGAAGCCACCATGCACGACACCAGGCAGGTGTCCTACAATTTAACTCCTTTCTAACACCATCTACCTCGGATAGTGTCCGATCCCACAGGGCTCAGTCCCACAAGACTGTTTCCATCTCACTTTGAATACTGATTAAAAAGAGTAGGTCCCCAGTTACTCACAGCTTCTGTCCAGTTTGGCTACACAGCTGAGATTTGCATGACTTCCTCTTCAGGTCTGAGTAATTTGCTAGCGCGGCTACAGAGCCCATGGAAACACTTGACACTGATCAGTTTCTCAGAAGATGTGATGAACAGCCAGATGAAGAGATGGGTAGGGCAAAATCTGGGAGCATCCCAAACACAGGAGCTCCTGTCCCTGTGGAGCTGGAGTGTGTTATTCCTCCAGCGGATGTGTATTCACTTATCTTGAAGCTCTTCAACCCTAAAACATATTGGGATCATACGTAGGTGTGATGGATCAATAACTCCATTCTCTGCCCTCTCCCTTCTCAAGGGCTGTGAATTCCAGGCTTCTAATCATGGCTTGTGACCCACCCTCTCCAGGAGCCATCCAGGACCCTCAAGAGAACAGAAACACTCCTATCATCCAGGGATCTATCAGGTTTTCAGAAGCCCAGTGTCAGGAACCTGGATCAAAGACCAAATGTTATATTGAACAAAAGATGTTACTCATGCCGTTATCATCCAGAGAATTTCAAGGGTTCTAGGAGTTCTAGGTCAGGAATGCAGGGGGTGGGAGGCAGAGACCAATATGCATTTCTGTGCAGGTTTTTCTTTGGCCCTAAGTTTTCTAGGCACCTCATTTTTAAGAAGGTATAAAACAGAGGGAGAAAAAGGGTGTTTCCGATATTGTGGATGAATTGGAGGTGATTTCATAACTTGTGATACCTCTTTTTCTTCTTTTTTTTTAAAAGATTTTATTTGTCAGAGAGAGAGAGAGAACACATGTAGGGGAAGTGGCAGGCAGAGAGAGAAGGCTTCCTGAGCAAGGAGCCCGATGGAGAGCTCGATGCCACTGGGATCATGACACAAGCTGAAGGCAGACTTACCCGACTGAGCCATCCAGGCGTCCCTGTGATACTTGAGACCAGAATCACCTTTTACAACCAGCAACTGGGAAAGATGACATAGGATTTCCTCCTCTAAAAGGCTTTCCCTGAACTTCCCTCTTGCTACCTTCAGAAGCTCTAGAAACCTCCCGCTTTTTTCAGCAGGATCACAGCTTCTGAAGCTCTCATGAGCTATGAACTTACAACATTCTGTCTTCCACCTGCACATGGTGAGGGCTTGGGCACAGAGGACTGTGCCTTATTCATCTTTGGGTCCTTGGATCCTAGCGATTACTCAAAAAACATTTCATAGGCGGCATACAGAAAGGAAGGAATTCTGTCTTCCTTCTCCTCTAGAAGCTGAATGAATCCAAATTTTCATCTATATCTACAGCTGAACCAGTTTGTTTTTTTAAATTTTTTTTTTAAGTTTTATTTATTTGACACAGAGAGAGATCACAGTAGGCACAGTAGGCAGAGAGACAGGCAGAGAGAGAGAGGGGGAAGCAGGCTCCTTGCTGAGCAGAGAGCCTGATGCGGTGCTCTGTCCCAGGAGCCTGGGATCATGATCTGAGCCAGAGGCAGAGGCCCAGCCCACTGAACCATCCTGGGGTCCCTGGATCCTTGGATTTTTTAATCTGTAAACTAGCAGCCTCTTACCTGCTGTAAGGATTAAACCAGGTAATTCAGGGAAGGCACCCAGCTTTCTGATCCCTTGGCTGAACTCTGAGAAAGAGAATGGACCAGGCTGGGCAGCAGGCTTGAAGCTCCTCACCCCTCTTCACCTCACAGCGTCATGCGCAGTGAGGCTGTCCAATCCTCCATCTTTTCAGCTGCAGTGAACTGACAGTAGTGGCTGGCGTGTTGGAGAATGCTGCTGCTGCTGGCTAAGGTTTGTCCCTCTCTGACGTCAGTAACAGTGTCACTCTTCCCCTAAAGAGTGATGCGCTAGAAAGACTGGGCTCAAGCTGATGAGAGAGGAGATAGGTTTGAGATACAAGACCCCGGTTCTATTCCTGAGTTGGGGATGTGCTCTGTGACTTTGGAAATTGCATATCCCAATGGAAAAAAAATACCACCGTCTATGAAGCAAGTCATTAATAAAAAGGAGTGAGCTTTTTTGTTTGTTTTTGTTTTTACAAGCCCTTTGAATAATGGGCCAAAAGAGTTAATTAAACACATACTGATTCAGAGGTGCCTGTGAGCACCTCTTTTAAAAAAAAAAAAAAACTAGGATCCAGTGTGTTGACTTGCCCAAGATCATCCAACTTGTAAGTAACAAAAAGCAGATTTTACCCCAAATTGAACAAATTCCAACCCATGTGTGTTGCGTCCTGTGGGTCTTAACAACATCGTAGCACAAACGTATATCCTTCTGCAGCTCTGGAAGGTGTAAGTCTGAAATTAAGCAGGGCCATCCCCCTCTGAGGCTCTGAGGAAGAATCCTTCCCTGCCTCTTCTAGCTTCTGGTGGTTGCCAGTAAACCTTGGTGTTCCTTGGTTTACTGATACATCAATCTAGTCCCTGCCTCCGTCTTCCCTTGGCCTTCTCCCCTGTGTCTGTATCTCGGTGCCCAAATGACCCTCTTCTTACAAGGACACCAGTCACGTAGGGTTTGGAGACCACCCATCCTGTATGACCTCATCTTGACTTGGTTACATCTGCCAAGACTCTGTGGCTAAATAAGGTCACATTCGCAGGTTCCAGAGGCTGAGATTTGGACCTAACTTTGGAGGGATACAAATCAACCCATAGTGCCACGTCTCCTGCATTATATCAGCTGCCTCATACAAAAGATGACTAAAATGGCAAGTGCTTCGCTTTCAGGTGTCATTTGCTCTCAGTTCTTCTTGAAGACTTCCTAGGACAGTGGAAAGAAACAAACTGGTTCCTGAGCTGGGGGCTGGAATCCCAATTCTGCCCTACCCTGGGCCTCTGCTTCTTCAGATCTAGAAGATGGAAGTTAGACTAGCTAAGGAGTAAGGTCTCATCAGAGTCTGCTGGAATGGGCTGCCAAGACAATAATGACAAAATCTTACGTAGCACCTCTTTCTGTCCCAATTATCGCTAGTTTCAACCCATTCAATAAATATCTTCTTAGCATCTCTATGTACCCATCTCTAATTCTATGATATTTTCCATAATTAGAAACGTTCCTTTGAGCAGTGATTGTGCCTAGAACCTAGTATGAGCTCAGGAAATGCTTGTTAAATAAACAGTGCGACAGAATGGTAGGAAAGCAGGAGAGAGAGCATGAGAATGTTGGGTGACGTGGACAGGCTCCCCGAGAGTGTATAGGTTTATGCCCTGTTTCCCCGAAAGGAGATTAAGCCTCTGGTGCAGAGTCTTTGTCTGTTCTTTGTGGGGCTGGGCTCAGGGCTAGTGACTGCGGAGATGTAATACACAACTGAATTCCTGCCTCCTTATTCATTTTCACATAAACACACGCACGTGATCACATTGTCCTTGTTGGTGGTTTGTTGCAATTTGCTTTTCCTCCACCCTCTTCAGGCCCCGCTACCGCTCCAAATCCTTCCGGGGGGGACGATACTAACAACCTGGTGTGTTTCTTTCCATACATGTGGACTCACATACAGGCACAAGGACATAAGTACTCGTGTACAGAAATGGGGAAGTTGTCTATATGATAGGATCGTATTTTAGATACTTGAAGAGCTAAAGCATCCGCCCAGGTGCCCTGCTGTAACTCAAACTGATACTTTTCATGGGATGCACATAGTTTCGTGGTGTAGGGGTACAACAAGTTATTTAGCCCTTCCCCAGCAGACGGACAGTATTTAACTTCCTGATCCCTTGTTATTCAGAAAGAGAGCTGCTGAGCATGCTCTGATCTTACTGCCAAATTACACTGTCTCATTTACCGCATTCCTCCTCCCACCCCGCCAGGAGTCCGCAGGAGCCGGCCGGGTACTCGGAGTTCTGCCTTCTCCCACTGAATCTGAATCCACATAGCTCTATTTCATCTTAATGGGATCTGAGGCTTTTTAAAAATGGAATCCAGACATTCTGGGCTGTTTCCAAAAGAGATGCCTTTTTGCTTAATGGCATCCACCCCACTAATCCTGTCTGAAATGTAATCAACACATCAGACCAGAGAAGAAAATGCTGCTTCTTGAAGGGAAATGGAATGATCTGCGTACAATCAAACACACCTCCTGTTGGTCGGGTGCCCTGAAGTAAGGGAGGGGGGCAGCAGAACCAGACCGGGAGCTGGCCTTCTGAGCTGCAGCCACTCTGCCTGGGAGTCCTTCCCAGAACCTCCAATCTTTAGCTGCATCAAGAGAGTAACAACTGGGGCACGTGGGTGGCTCAGTGGGTTAAGCGTCTGCCTTAGGCTCAGGTCATGATCCCAGGGCCTGAGATCAAGCCCTACATCAGGCTTCCTGCTCACCTGGGGGTCTGCTTCTCCCTTTCCCCCTGCCCCTGACCCTGCTCTTGCTCTCTCTCTTAAATAAATAAAATCTTTTTTTAAAAAAGAGATCACAAGTAGGCAGAGAGGCAGGCAGAGAGAGAGGAAGAGAAGCAGGCTCCCCGCTGAGCAGAAAGCCCCATGAGGGACTCCATCCCATGGCCCTGGGACCATGACCCGAGCCGAAGGCAGAGGCCTTAACCCACTGAGCCACCCAGGTGCCCCTAAATAAAATCTTTAAAAAAAAAAAGGAGAGAGAATAACAACCAAGTTGCTTGATTGTTGAAAACTTTAAATTGCAAAACATAGCCATATGAATAAAAGTGTATAAAACGGGGATGCCTGAGTGGCTCAGTGAGTTAAGCCGATGCCTTCAGCTCAGGTCATGATCCCAGGGTGCTGGAATCGAGTCCTGCATCAGGGTCCTTGCTCGGCAGGGAGCCTGCTTCTCTCTCTGCCTCTGCCTGCCACTCTGCCTACTTATATGTGCGCTCTCTCTCTCTGACAAATAAATTAATTAATTTTTTTTAAAGTGTGCAAGACATAAATGTTATAATGAGCTTAATAAATTATTTTTTAAAGGATTTTATTTATTTATTTGACAGAGAGAGAGATCACAAGTAGACAGAGAGGCAGGCAGAGAGAGAGAGGGAAGCAGGCTTCCTGCTGAGCAGAGAGCCCAATGCAAGGCTCCATTCCAGGACTCTGAGATCATGACCTGAGCCGAAGGCAGCGGCTTAACCCACTGAGCCACCCAGGCGCCCCGAGCTTAATAAATTATTATGTGGTCATCTGTGTGACTACTTCCAGGTCAAGAAACAGAATATTACCTGCGTTCCAGGAGCCTCCCCCTGCCCTTCCCTGATTACAACCTCTTACTACCTCCCCAGAATCACCTCCTTGCATTAAAATAATAATAACCTTTTGCTCAATAATCTTTTTTTAATTTGACCCTTTCTTACCAAGTTATAACATACATATAGTAAAATGCACAAATATATGTATATATATGTATAACATACATATAGTAAAATGCACAAAGCTTGCTGAACTGTTGCACATGAATAAACCTGTGTAATCACTACCTAACTGAAGAGCATTTCCAGCGTCCCAGCAGACTCCTTTATGCCCATTGTCAGCCAATACTCACCAAGGGCTGCCACCATTCTTGCCTCTACCACTTCACGTAAGTTTTACCTGTTCTTTAACTTGGCATACATGGAAGCCTGTTTTAGAGTCTGTTTTCTCTCCTACAGTCAATAATACCTGAGATTTACCCATGTTGTTGCATGTAACAGTAGTTGGTTTGTTTTATTGTGATGTAATATTTCATTGTATAAATATGTCCCCTAATATTTCTCCGTTCTACTGATAAACAGTGCGTTGTTTCCAGTTTTTAAGGATAAATATATGAGTAAATCTTCTATGCACATTCCTTTTCCCTTCCTCCCCCTCCCCCCCTCCTCTCCCTCCCCACCTCCTCCTCCTCCAGTTTAAATAACAGAATTAATATTTTCTCACAGCTCTGTAGGCTGAGTGCAAGATCAAGGTGTCATCAGGATTGGTTTCTGATAAGCGTTCTCTTCCGGGTTTACAGATGGCTCGTTGTCTCTTCACTAAGTCCTTACATGGTCTTTCCTGTGTGTGTGCCGGGTCTCTTCCCCTTCTTGTAAGAACATTAGTCCTATCGAATTAGGTTCCGCCCCTAAGACTTCATGTAACCTTTATTACCCTCCACCCACTTTTTCTTCTTCTTCTTTTTTTTTTTTCCTATGCTCATTCTTATGCATGTCTTTTTGGGACGAATGTAGTTGTTTCTCTTGGGTCTGGGGTACCCAGTAATGTAACTGCTGGGTGACAGAGTCGGAATATAGCTGGCTCTTGTAGAACTTCCAGATGATGTCCAAGTAGTTATACCAACGTGTACTCCCACTGCTGATTTAGGAGAGTTCCAGTTGTTCCAATTCTTTCCAGCACTTGGTATTTTCAGTCTTGCTAAGTTTTGCCATTCTGGTGGGTATGTAGTGATACCTTGTTATAATATAAATTTTCCTTTATAATATATAATAATATATATAGATAATTAATATATATTAATATATGATATATCATAATATAATATGTATATTAAGCCGATGCCTTCGGCTCTGGTCATGATCCCAGGGTGCTGGAATCGAGTCCTGCATCAGGCTCCTTGCTTGGCAGGGAGCCTGCTTCTCTCTCTGCCTCTGCCTGCCACTCTGCCTGCTTATATGCACGCTCTTTCTCTCTGACAAATAAATTAATTAATTAATTTTTTAAAAAGTGTGTAAGATCTAAATGGTCTAATGAGATTAATAAATTATTATGTATAAATATATTATTTATAATATATAATATATATGTATTTATATATACACAATATACACAATATATTATTATATGTTAATATTATAATAATATACATTATATTATATATACATATTATGTTTATATATCATATATTAATAAATGATTATGATATACATATTATATGATTATAATATACATATTGTATATTATATTATATATTATATAACCTTAGAGATATTATATTATATAATATATAAATATTATATAATATATATAAATATATATTATAAAGGCAAATTTATAAATTTATATTACATATAATATATAAACATATATATTATATAAATATAATATGTATATTATGATATATCATATATAAATATAATATGTATAATATAATGTATATTATTATAATATTAACATATTATAACAATATATTATAATATATAATATATAATAATATGTTTTGGTAATATAATATGTAATAATATATGTATGAATTTGCATTTTCTCTTTGTAGCATTGAATATTACCATGTATTGCTTGAAAGAACCTAAAAAACCATCTACTCCAATCCCTCCCTTTAGAAGAGAAATAAATGAAATGGACACAAAGAGGTGTGACTTGCCTAGTATCCCATAGTTAGTTGGCACTGGAACTTAGTCTAGAAGTTTAGAAGAGCTCATCTGGCCCAGAGACGACCTCTAGGGAGTGCTACTTTACCACTCATTGGCCGACCCCTATCCAAGACAGCCAGCCATCTGGCTGTGTAGGGTTTTCTCTCGGCATACTGTGTATGGTTTGCTCTTCTGGCCTTTGACCCTAAAAATATCTAGCATTGTGGCTTATCTATTTATTAGCTGTGAAATTTTGTCCAACTCACTGTAATGGTTAATTTCGCATCAACTTGGAGAGGCTAGGATGTCCAGTTGTTTGGTCAACCCCATTCTAGACGTTGTAGTGAGACATTTTTAGATGTGATTAACATTTACAATCAACACGTCTTTAGATGTGTTCAACATTTACAAGCAGATAGTACTCCATAATGTGCACAGGCATCGTCCCATCAGCTGACGGCCTTAAGAGCCAAGACTGAGGTTTCCAGAAGAAATTCTTCTCAGTGGGACATCTGGGTGGCTCAGTGGGTTAAGTGTCTGCCTTCAGCTCAGGTCATGATCCCAGGGTCCTGGGATCGAGTTCCACATCAGGCTCCCTGCTTGGTGGGGAGTCTGCTTTTCCCTCTCCCTCTGCCTGCCACTCTGCTTACTTGTGCTCTCTCTCTGTCAAATAAATAAATAAAATCTTTTCAAAAAAAATTCTTCTTAGGACTGCAGCGTAGAAATCTTGACTGAGTTTCTAGCCTACTGCTATGCTGAATTAGGCTGAAGACTGCAACATGAGCTCTTACCCCAATTTCCAACCTGCTGTCCTACCATAGGGATTTCAGATTTACTAGTTTCCACAATCACATAAGCCAATTCGTTAAAATACCTTTTCTCTTTTAAAATCTCTCTATATAGAATTTGCTTATCTATAAAATAGGATGTAATGAAACCAATCTTGAAAAGTTGACAGAAAGATCAGATACAATGCATCCAAAATCCCCAACACAGGTAGACCTGGGTGGTTCAGTCGGTCAAGTATCCGGTTCTTGATCTCAGTTCAAGTCTCTGTCTCAGTGCTTTGAATTCAAGCCCCACGTTGGGCTCCACCCTGGGCGTGGAGTCTACTTAAAAAAAAAATTCCTAACATGGATTATTAAATGGTTATTTAATAAATAGCTATTTAAATCATAAACCACCTAATTTATGTTAAATAGGTTGAAAAAGTGGTACATACTCAGGCTGAAGAAAAATTTAGTAGAACCAAAGGATATAAAATGAAAAATCTCTCTCTCTCTCTCTCAACCCAGAGAAAACTACTGGCAATGGTTACTTATATTTCTTCTAGAAATTTTCTATGCAAAAACCTGCACCAATGTAAGAATGCTATACCAACAGCCTTAGTTTTAGTTAAAAATATGTAACGTATGTAAAATATGTAACACGTATAAGACTGTCTCCAGATGGTCCAGACACTAAGCAGTGGCCTGACCAAATAAATAAATAAATAAATAAATAAATAAATAAAAATAAAAATCCCCAACTGAAAGTTAAAAATAAACTCAAGCTCATAATTGCATTGTTTAACCAGATGCAAGGTTTGTCTTAGAAAATCTTCCTTTTGGGGTGCCTGGGTGGCTCAGTGGGTTAAAGCCTCTGCCTTGGGCTCAGGTCATGGTCCCAGGGTCCTGGGATCAAGCCCCGCATCGGGCTCTCTGCTCAGTGTGAGCCTGCTTCCCCCACTCTCTCTGCCTGCCTCTCTGTCTCCTTGTGATTTCTATCTCTCAAATAAATAAATAAATCTTTAGAAAAAAAAAAAAAGAAAGAAAATATTCCTTTTCTCTCACCTTTACTGGGCTCTCAGACCTGAGCTATTCTGCATTTAAAAACTCCCAATGTGAGTCCAGGTCTCTTCTCTCACATGAGAAAAGCTGTATCATCTAAGTTAATTCTCATGCAAACCCTACCAGATGGGTGTCCTCATTCACATTTTATAGATGAGAGAAATAAAGCTTAAACAGGCTAAGAAGCTGTGCGGGTTAAGGCACTTCCAATTTAAATAGCTAGTATATTCCAGAGGCCAGGATCAGATGCTAATAGGTTTTGTTCAGTCCCCCTTCCCCTCCGTGGACTTTAGGGACCTTCTCAAAGAAACAGCCAATGTCTAATGATGAAGTGTCCCCATTTACAGGCTAAAACTTCCCTTCCTCATATCATGATCTTCTTAGGACCATATTCAATTTCTCTATGGGAATTCTGTGGGTACGACAAGCTGGAACCCAAGTGAGTCCCTCTTACCTCCTTCCCACTTCCTAGTGTTCCTTCAGTGCCCACAGTTCTGGGTCATGCCACTTCAGAGAATGAAGAGGTAGACCAGACAAAGTGTGGTGGGCAGCAAAGCAAAGTTTACGTAGCACTCGTACAGAGCTCCCGAAGAGGAAGGAGACATTGCTGTGGGCATTTCTAAGTTTAGGGTTTTTTATGAGATTGTTGGTGGCTATTTTAATCTGATTAGCCCTCTCTGTGCCTGTCACCCAATCAGGTTTTTATTCACGTGCTCTTCTCCCTATCAGGTAGGTGCTCACATGGGAAAAGATGGAGGGCTCCTTCCAGATTGGTGTCAAATCCTTTTTGGGGTGGTTTCCTCTTAGGGCGGGAGCGCCCCTTGTCTCTGCCAGCCTGTCTCCCAACTACCCTTCATTACCAGGCCGGGGATGGAATGGCACCATGAGAGCCAAACTTAATGACATTTTCAACCCCTACCCCCTGTACATGTCAACATCTTAGTTATGGTGAAGAAAATGGAATGTGGGGAGAAACAGCTTTTAAATGTTTCTATTTGTCATCACCCATGTAACTGTGAGGCCTACGATAGGTTTTGTTTTGTTTTTTAAGATTCATTCATTCGAGGGGTGCCTGGGTGGCTCAGTGGTTTGAGCCGCTGCCTTCGGCTCAGGTCATGATCTCAGGGTCCTGGGATTGGGTTCCGCATCGGGCTCTCTGCTCGGCGGGGAGCCTGCTTCCCTCTCTCTCTCTGCCTGCCTCTCCATCTACTTGTGATTTCTCTCTGTCAAATAAATAAATAAAATCTTAAAAAAAAAAAAAAAAAAGATTCATTCATTCAAGAGAGAGAGTAAAAGCATGCAGAGAGGGGCAATGGAAAGAGAGAGAGAGAGAGGATCCCAAGCAGACTGCACCGAGCACAGAGCCCAATGTAGGGCCCGATCTCACAACCATGAGACCATGATCCCAGCCAAAACCAGGAGCTGGGATGCCTAACCAACTGCACCACCCAGGTGCCCTGCCGAGGCCCACGGTAGTTTTTAAATAGGTCCACAGCAAATGGAGCCTAATCCTTCCTTCACATATGGGTTAGTGACTTGCTTCTAATCAATGCAATATGGTGACTTCTGAAGATATAAAGGATACCATGTCTGCTTGGCTCTCTCTCTTTCTCAGGACCCTTGTCCTTGGTACTAGCCGCCATATTGTGAGGAAGCCCAGGCCACGTGGAGAGGCCATGTGTCAGTTTTCTGGCCTTTGGCTATAGTCAGCATCAAGAGTTAGCAGCTACCCACACGAGGGGAGGAGCCTCCTGATATGAGCCATCCCCACAGTACCCAGTCTGAACTTTGGAGCCACAGAAACAGTGAGAGATAATAAATTATTATTGTCTGAAGCTCCTAGTTATTGGGCTAATCTGTTACTCAGCCATTGATACCTAATACAAAGGCATTGCCAATACCCTGGGTTTGGGGGGTTACCTCATTCACACGAACACGTCAGAGGGTGAACGGCTAGAATACAGCGCCCTCATTTATTGACTCTCCTGCCACATGGGAAGCAAATTAGAGACTCCTACCTGTTGCCGGAGAGTCCTGAGCCTGGGAACCTGCTTGTCTACACCCAGGAGACCTGGAAAAGCAGAGATCTGTCCTTAGAGGGTGGGTCCTGGCTCAGACGGAGGCCTGCCTGGACTTCTCAGATCGGAGCTCCACTGGTCAGTGCATTTCTTTCTTCTCCGCCCACTGGCACTCACATCCAAAGGTACCCCAGGGAAAGGAAACAGTAAGGGCCGATGCACTGTGGTTTACTAATTTTTAGCTGCATGTCACTGCAGCAGGAACTCAGTGAGACCATGCATGGATCCCCATGCCTTGTTCTTTGGGTAGGAGGCAGAAAGCACACTGCAATGATTTCGGGAATCATCAACATTCCCCCAGGCCCTGCTGTAAGGTTATAAATTCAACATATCCATCCCCAGCTGCTATCCGCCATGCTGTATGCTCATTTCAGAGCACCGAGGGCAAGCTGCCCAGAAATGCCCTCCTGCCAAGTCCCCTTTGGGTGGGGCCTTGAAAATGCTCACACAGGCGCATCTCCGTGTTCACCCTTGGGCTGTTTCTGCAGCCTGCTCCAAGCCCTTCCAGAACCTTTTCCCTGCCCCCCAGCACAGAGCTCGCTGCAGATCTTTCCAGGGGAAAATAGTCTGCTCTGGTGTTTCCCAGATGTTCAGGCCCCAAGGCAGCACTTGGGGGGGGGGGGGGGCCGCAGCAGCTTGCTGGTCCTGAACCAGCCTTGCTCTGATTCCGAAAGGGAGTCTCAGAGACTTCCTCAATTTAGTGACTCACACGATCGCTCTCCACTCGGAACACGCAGTTCTGAACCGTGCCGTCTCCCAGAAATTGTAACTCTAGCCTCAGCCTAGTCTCTACAGTATCCTTTTGGCTTTGCCGTGGTGTTCCAGGAAACCTGCTCCGGCCGGAAGTTTACCCCTCCCCAGGAGAGGTGTGGCGGGTATGAAAATGCATTTCGGACTCCATCCAGGGGCATGCTTTTAATTCCAGATGCAACTGGGCACTGCCCTCCAGTTCCAAAATCTAGCCTGGCAAGCCCCACCCCGACCTACACCACTCGCAACCCCCCTCCCCCGACGCAGGGTGCGGGATGAGAGCCACCGACCCATTAAAGACATACAGGTATCCCCGCTTGTTGAAAGTCCGCCCTCCGCCGCTTTACGTTTACGAAGGACCTACACTGGCACCTGTTTTCGCTAACCGAAAGAAATCAGAAGTGAATTTTCACTTTTAAGGAAAAAACAGGCGAAAAGCGAGAGCCTTTAGGGTTGGGTGGCGCCCCCAAGCGCCATCTCTGGGAACTGCACTCAGCATCGCGGCCTCAAACCACTACAGCTTTGACTTACTGTGTGCTTCCATGAGCATGAGCCAGATGTGTCCTAAGATATCAGAAGAGCCTGAAAGAGGTTATTTTGGGGAGTGTGGGAATGATCAAAAATTTTTCTATATAGATTAATGGGGATTGCTTCTTTGCTCAATGTCATTTCAGGTTTCATAGAAACACTCTACTTTCAGAGAGCGAGAAACAGGTCCAGTGTATTGTTCTGTTTCATTTAATTTAATGGCTGCATCATGTACCAAGGATGTACCATAATTTGTTTAACTAACCCCCTATTAAAGAACATTAAGGTAATTATTATTGTTATTAGACGAGCAGCTGAACCTTGGAAACACACTCTTAAATGCTTTCCCTCTGAGGAAAATGAAGAAGCTGTTTCTTCTCAAGCTGGCTGTGCCCTTGGAGATAATTATGCCCCAGCCTGAGACTCCTGCCGCCCTCAGAGGCTGTTCCTGATGGGAGTGGGCCACTCAAGGGTGCCGGGGTGGGAAAAGGTGGACGACCAGCATAGCCTCTGAGGAATGAATTTTTAAATCAAGGAGAGTACAGGACAAACTTCTGAAACACCCACGGATGAGAGAGGAACCAAACGTCCTTGTGTTTTCCTCTGATTATAATCCTCAGAACCCTTCCTTACCCAGCCGTGGAATATGTTCTGCTGGAGGCGGGCTTGTGGCTGACATTGTCTCCTCTGCTAGGTTCAGGAGGGACTGCTTGCTATCAAGGAGGAAGCCCAGAGACTCAGCGTCTGCACAGCCACACCCCTCCTCACAGGAAGAGGGATCCTCACCATAATGTCCCCCGCTTTGGGTCTTGCGAGAGTGCCTCATAGCCAAAGACGGCCACGTTTAGGCAGACAAGAAGGAGGCCAGAGGCCCACGAAAACTGTCCATCCAGGAGGGAAACACTGTGCCAGACAGTGACAAAGAGAGGTCATCAGAGCCCAGGCTGGATGGAGAGGTCACAGAGAGATGGCACGGGAGCCGGACAGCTGTCAGCAATAGCCGTTAGGTGACAGACACTCTCTTGAACACTTTACATGCTCTCTTTTCATCCCATAGCAACCCTCTGAGAAGTGCCAGTGGGCCCATTCTATAGATGACGAGAAGGAAGCGCAGGAAATGTAATCTAGTAGCCTGAAGTAAGCGCCTGGTGGCACCGAGGTCCGAACCCTGAAGTCTGATGCAGGCTGCTGGCCTGACCCTGGCTGTGTTCAGCATGGCAGCAGCAGAAACAGCACGGAGCCGAGAGTTCTGTGACCCCGCAAGGAAGGCTGAAACAGGAGAGCGAGTTACTGTCTCACGGAGCCAAAGACTGAATCTCCAGACCAAAGGAGAGTGAGTAAAGCAATGGAGTTTTGTTAGATGAGGAGACAGAAAAAGCTCTCAGGAGTGAGAGGGGATCCCCATAGGGTTACCACTGGGGGCTTTTCAGAGTTTGGTCTTTTATTGGAAGCTCACAGGGGAACTTAATCTTTTTAACATCTCTATTGAGATCACCACTGAGCAAGGATTAGAGATAACACCTTTAACAGCTTCCTTCCTTTCTGGGATCCATTCTACAGGGAGGAAGGGGGTGGGGGCAGAACAGCATGGAAAATAGATTGAGGAAGTGGGTACTAGAAAACAGAAAGGGTTCACACAAGGAATTTTGATTTTACTCTCACTAATTGAGACCCAGCTGCATGAGTGTGGAATGACAGAATACCTGTGTGTCAGTCCATTCAACAAGCAAGGTAGATGGACTAGTCCCAGGGTCAGCAAACCACACTGGCCAATCCCGCCACTGCCTATTTATGTAAATAAAGTTTTATTGAGACAAAGCCATTTGTGTTTACATAAGATCTATGGCCACTTCATGCTACAGTGATAGGGTTGAGTATTGCATAGAGTTCACAGGGGCCCCAAAGCCTAAAATATTTACTCTCTTGCTCTTTACAGAAGAAGCTGACCCCTGGACCAGCCCTTTGCTACTTAAGCATGGTCCTTGCTTAGCAACATCATTATCTCCTAGGACTTGCTAGTAATGTAGAATCTCGCCCCCCACCAAGACCTACTGAGTCTGAATCTGCATTTTAACAAGATTCCAAGCACTGGATTTGGTGACCCCAATTTTCTCTCACCACTGCAGTATACTGATTCTAACAATTCACTAAGAGAAACAGGTCGAGCAATGCTAGATGCGGAAGGAGACACACAAGGAGGGCAGGACACCGACCTTAAGGAGCATACAATTTAGTCCAGTAGTTTTGAAACTTTACCATACAGAGGATTTCCTTGGGGGACCATGTTAAAAATACAGGCCTGGGGCTGTCCCCTTCCAAGGCAGATCCAGTAGATCTTACCTGGGTCTGGGACTGTGCATTTCTAACAAGGACCCAGGGGAATCTGATGCTCCTGGACCTCAGGAAACACTAGAGTAACCCCTCTGCTCTCATCATGCCCTTTTTCTCCCCCTGCCATCAGGCTTCCTTTGTGGCAGGCCAGATGGACTCCGGCATGGACAGCCCAGGCACCTTCTTACCAGTCCTGGTTGGTTTCAGCCCCGTGAACATGGCCAGGTGAGCCCACTGTAATGAAAGGCAGTGACAGGCCAGGCCCCTGGGGGAGGCTGAGAGGAAACCTGTCAAAATCTTCAGTTTAGCCACAAAGAGGAGGGCATGGTGGCTATGGTCATATTCACCGCATCTCAGAACATTCAAGTAAATACGGACTGTCCCTGAGCTTATGAGGTTTTTGTTTTTGGTGAGTTTTTGTTTTGTTTTGTTTCTGTTTTTGTTTCGTTTTTTTTGTCCACTGGTTGATGTAGTCTCTTGTTTCGGGAAGGACTGAAGGCAGCTTACAGAGGCCACATCAAATACCAGAAAGCAGACATTCAAAACAGGAATGAAGAGACAAGGAAAACAAGGCCCAGGAGATAGAATAGGGTCGGGACGATGCAGACCCCAAAGAGAAGCATCTGTTCAAAGGAGCCGTGGGTGCTGAGTGGCCTCTGATTCCCCTTTGCCCAGCTCCCTTATTGTAGCAACCATTCTCCTTTGTCATCCTAGGCTCCCCTTGGGTCCCCCTCTGGCTACTCAACCCCCCACCCTGTCCCCCTTTCCTGAGGACTCTGTGCCACCCAATCACCTCCGCCTTATTCTGTATGTAGATGGCCGCTTTGATCCCAGAGGTCAGCATGTGAAACCGATAGTGCTCAGGTGTGGTTCCCTGGATGTTCAGCCTCAGGAGTGTTAAAGCAAGAAGAAAGTAGATTCGTAGGCCCTTGTGCAAGAGCTCAGATGTTGTCACTTTGGGGTGAGGCCCTGAAATCCCTTATTTTTTAAGACCATCCCTGGAGATGCTGGTGCCCGGCCAGGTGCGGGGAGCTCTGCTGACTTCACCATTGGCGTGGGCCTCTTGATGAAGCTGAAGGCTTCCTGTCGCTAGAATATTCTAGGGAAGGCTTGTGGATTCCTCAAGAGCGGCTCTGCACATGCAGTGGTGGTCGTGGGGGGCGGGGCGGCCGGGTGCTTTCTGAGGTCCTTTTCTCAACTCCCAGATTCCAGGCTTGTAGCGTAATTCATGTGAAGATATAAATGAGTCTGAGATACTGTTAACCCTGCTCCTTTTAATGGAGGACTCTCCTTCACCAAAAATGTATGTGCCGCAGTGGATGCTCATTTCAGGCCCTGTGACCAAGTGAAATGACAGATTCAAACCATGTGGGCGTGGAGCTCTTCCAGTTGTTCCTTAAAGCAGCGGCTCCCAAACTTGGCTGATCTTCAGAGTCGTCTGGGAAGCATGTTAAAAATACAAATTTGGGGGCGCCTGGGTGGCTCAGTGGGTTAAGCCGCTGCCTTCGGCTCAGGTCATGATCTCAGAGTCCTGGGATCGAGTCCCACATCGGGCTCCCTGCTCAGCAGAGAGCCTGCTTCCCTCTCTCTCTCTCTGCCTGCCTCTCCATCTACTTGTGATCTCTCTCTGTCAAATAAATAAATAAAATCTTTAAAAAAAAAAAAATACAAATTTGGGGGCTCTACTCCCAAACTCCTGAAACTGACTCTCGGGGTGGGCGCGGTACCCAGAAATGGGTAGTTTAAAAAAACAAAAAAACAAACAAACGAAAAAACACCAACCCAAACTCCCCAGGTGATGTTGGTGACTAGCAAGTTTGGGGATCTCCGTGTTAAACTGCACAATGAACCCTGGCTCCAGGCTCTGCTTAGGTCTCTAGGGACTTTCCGAAGTAGTTGGAGGACAAATGACAGGAAACACTTTTACAAAATGGGCGTGCAATATGTGAAATTTGCTTGCCCTCGAGGAAATACAAATGAGAAAATACAAACGTAGTTAGAGAAGGGACATTTTGCAGGGATGGGATGATGAGGGGAGGCTCGGGAGGCCTTATACAGAGGTAACTGTCTGAGCTCCTGCCACAGTGGGTCAGTGGCCGGGTATCCCCTAGCAGGGTTGACCAGTAGAGGTCAACTACAGAAGATCCCCATTCTTTGAGAGTCCATGGTTGCACCTAAGCAGGTAACAAGCCTGATGTTCTCTCGTCCCCTTAACACATTGTTTTGTTCGTGGTTAATTTATTCAAGAAATGTTTGCCAACTGTTGGATGCTACGCGTCATGCCTTGTAGCTGTGCTCCTTCGGCAGGAGCGGTTGTCCCTCCCTCAGGTAGTGAGGGGTTCACTCTTTGGGGAGATGGCCAGAATATATTTCCAGGAATGGGAAGGGCTTCTGATGGACCTTAAGATTGAAGATCAAGTGGCAGTTTTGACATTCTGATGATAGGCACTCCTCCAGGGGCCTACAGAGAGTTGTGGGTATTGTGGCCATGGCCACAGGACATGGGCAAGGACCAGGACATGAGAAAGTTCTGGTATCAGGCTGGAGCTTTAAACTTGAGTGTTGGCTTTGCTCTGGGATTAAATTGCTGAATATTTTACTAACCCTTTTCCTTGTGGTTCAGAGACACGGTGCCTCTATGAGCTCCAAAGCACATGTCTAGGAGAATGTTGATGTTAGATCCCAATCCCAATGTGGTCTTTGATCCCGACTCTCATCTGAGGCCCTTCCTTTAGATTCTCACCATCTCCCCACATCTTTCTCTCTGTGGGCCCCAGAAATGACCCATAGAAGACTGGAGTTCCGCATTCCGACAAATAGCGGAGCGCATGCAGAAGCTGCCGGGAAACAGGAAGCTTTCGGGCTCAGTCCTGCTGTTGAGGTAGGATCCTCCCCACCCTCACCTAGGGAATGCTTGCCGCCTCCTGGATGCCTCCGATCTTGTTATGTCTTGTCTGAATTCCTGGCGTAGTGTGTCAACTAAAATGTCGTAAAGCAAATCCTATTTTCCCATTTCCTCCTTCACCTTAAGATGTTGTATTTCCGTCCTGACCCTGTGGGCTAAATCCGTCATCATTAAACAGCTAACCCATCTAGGGCAGGTTTCCGGATTGAAGAACCTCTTTTGCATCTGTGAGTAGAGAGGATTGAATGGAAGGGTGAATTGCTTTCTGTTTCTCTTACATTTTCGTTTCAAAGGTGGGCTTTAAAACAATGGGAAGCAGTTTCATTCTTCTGCCTTCCTAATCACTCTCCAAAAACAGGGTGGACCTTCCAAGCCTCTGTGCTCCTCTTTCTCTCTCGAGTGTGGTCTACCCTCACTTTGACTGGACAAGGCCCTGAGCCGAGTGCCTGCCCCTGGGCCTCTCTGCCAGGGATGGACCCATGTGTGACATTTTCCTTGCTCTTCCTTCTGTGAGAGCGGAAGGCAGCCTCCCCGTGTGAGGTCCGAATCTTTCAGCTCTCAGGCGCTCATCTCTCCTCCCATCTGCAGTTGTTTACTTTTAATCTCTTTTCTCAGTCACCAATTTGATCATTCTCTTTGCAATAATCTCTTTATGCTTGGTGTGTCGTGTTACATGCCTGTCCATTACAATGGCTGCTTCATTGGTCCGTCCAAAGGACCTGAAATGTGATGTTTGCATTGACGAACTGCTATTGAAAAAGTGGAGGGTTGGGTTGGAAGAAACTTCTTGAAAAAACAAAACAAACCAAACAAAATCCTCTCCAAAAAACACTTATTTCCTGCTAACGGGACACTCAGTCACTATGGCCTCAGTGAAGCCCACAATCCAGCCTTCCTCATAGCGCACTGGACACCCCCAGTCCTGCTGAATGCAGGCCCAGTGGCCTCTAACCAGAGCGCATGCCCAGGAATCACTAACCAGGCTCTGTGCCAGGGGCCTCTAGCCAGAGCGCATGCCCAGCAGCCACTAATTCGTGAACAGGATCCTCCTTCCTCTCCCAACCTCTCCCTGGTGTCATCACCTCCTTAGCCTGAGGGCCTCAGTGGCTCCTCACGGATGAAAGGTGGAAGCACCACCAAGATCCTGCTGAAAGCCTTGCTACTGGCCGCCCATAAGACTGTGGACCGAGGCATCACAGCCTCTCAGAGGTAGGAGAGCACAGTCAGAGTCAGGCAGGGAGAGGGTCAATACGGGCTGGGGGATGGCAAGTGCAGATGCAGAGACAGACGGGTTAATGGCAGCAAGATGGAGGCCCAGTACCACCACCCCCACCACACCCTGGGCCGTGGGAAAAGAGCTGGCCTGGGTTTCTTAGCACACAAAGTCTCACTTGTTTCCAGCAGACTCTGGGCTCCTCAGGTCCCACTGATCTCTGAGCCCACCTGGGACACCGAAAGCTCACCTCGTTTCAGAGTCTTTGGCTTGGGGAGGGCCCAGGTCGTGCAGGAAGAACTCCTTCTGCGGGGGCCTGTGTCTCTGGCCTGGCTCCCAGAATCCCCGCTGACCTCCCCGTCCGCTCCGAGCCCGTCCTCCTCGCCCCGCTCTCTTCATGTCCTTCGGCCTCGGTTGGGTCTTGTGTTCTGCTCACGGAAGTCCTTTCTGTCCTCTGCCCTGCGTTCTGACAGGACTCCCCGCACCTCCGCTAGGGACCAGCAGAACTTAGTTGTCAGGGAATTGTGCCTTCCCCTGGGCAGGGCTGGGTACCCATGCTGTCTAGAGGGGGCCCTGGGCCCGCCCCGGGAGCTGGTGGCCTTTCTCCAAGGTGCCTCCGGCTTTCTCACTGGTGATCCCAGTGACATGTTTAACCAGAGGACTGAGCTCCTCCGCCAGGGGTGGGGGATGACAGGACATGGGGCAGGTTGTGAAGGTGACAGGTGTGCAGGGAGTGGGAGGTGAGGGGCGCTGGGGACAGGTGGGGGAGGAGAGCAGGCAGACAGTCCAGGAAGGGAATATGGGTTAGAGGTCGGGAAGCACAGGGAGGGTGGAAGGCTCTGGATTCTCCCTCTAAAGCTGGCTCTAGTCCAGGGCTCTTCCCTCAACTTGCTGCATCATCTTGGGCAAAACACTTGACCTCGTTGAACCTCGGTTCTTCCATCTGTGTACAAACACGCTGTGTGAGAGGTCCTGTGAGGCCCTCTGTGGTCCCCAGGCCTGTGGGTGGGAGTTTTTCATGGGAGGGGCCCCCCATCTTCTCGTGCCCAGGGTCCCCAGTTCTCCTTCTCCCAAGAGGACCTCCTGACGTGCATCTTGCCATCCCTCACAGAAATCGGCACCGTGGTCTTCATTTTCACCCTGGATGGTGAGAGGGAAGGCAGGAGCGGTGGGGTGAGCAGAGGGAGGCAGGGGAGTGACTCAGGGGAGCTGCCATTTTTCTGGGTCTTAAAGCACCTGCTCCGAGGGAGGGAGAGGGGCGCGTGTCCTGACAGGACCACAGGGAACAGGAAGAACAGCTTTCCTCTCTGGCGCCCTCCCCTCTCCTAGACAACCTCACGGAGGTGCAGGCGCTGGTGGAGCAGGTGAAGGAGAAGACGGCCCACATCCAGGCCCTGGCGCATAGCACCGTGGGGCAGACCCTGCCGGTGAGGGTCCAGCCTTGGGGACGGAACCTGGGGTGGCAGTTACAGCAAGGCCTTCCTGGGGATGCTGCTCTGGCTCATTCTCTCTCTGTTTCTCCAGACCCCTCTGAGGAAGCTCTTCCCTCCATCATCAGCATCACGTGGCCACTGCTTTTCTTCGAATACGAAGGGAACTTCATCCAGGTATGGGGAATGAGAGGGTGTTCTCTGTGCTGAGGGATTCAGAGGGGCAAGGGTTCCAGAAATTAGAAAACTCAAGGCTGGGGTGCCTGGGTAGCTCCGTGGGTTAAGCCTCTGCCTTCAGCTCAGGTCATGATCTCAGGGTCCTGGGATAGAGTTCTGTATCAGGCTCTCTGCTCAGCAGGGAGCCTCCCCCCACCACTTGTGATCTCTGTTTGGCAAATAAATAAATAAAATCTTAAAACACACACACACACACGGGGCACCTGGGTGGCTCAGTGGGTTAAAGCCTCTGCCTTTGCCTCAGGTCATGATCCCAGGGTCCTGGGATTGAGCCCCGCATGGGGCTCTCTGCTCAGCAGGGAGCCTGCTTCCTCCTCTCTCTCTCTCTCTCTGCCTGCCTCTCTGCCTACTTGTAATCTCTGTTTGTCAAATAAAATAAATAAAATCTTTAAAACACACACACACACACACACAGCCCCTCAAGGCTAGAGGGTGGAAAGCTTTGCTGGACTCCCAGAAAGCCAGCTGGGCAAGTTCTTGTGTTACCAGGTCACTGGTCAGTGTTTCCAAGGTAATGGCTCAGTTCTCTCCGGGAATATGTGAAAAAGACAGGCCAGGCCACCAGTCACCTGACACCTTGTTTCAGGTTCATTGTTGATGTTATACTCATCCTGACTATACAAAAGTCTTTAAGGTATATCCTTGCAAGTTCACTATGCTGAATTCACTGCAGACAAAATTATTGATATTATCTGTAATTTAATGAAATTATAATTTCACTACTTTTCATTAATTATAATTTATTATAATATTTTCACCAATTAATATTTATTATAATATTTTTAATTATAATTTTACTAATTATAATTTCACTACTGAAGCACTGATAATGCTTTAGCAAGACATTATCAGTACAAGCACAGAAAATAATCATAGAAATAATTATCAGTTTGATACACTTTGCAGTTTAGTCTGGAGAGGGCATTGGGACATCTGAGTGTTAGTTCAGCTGTGCTTTGGGGCCCAAGAAAGAAGGCAGTTTTGCATTTGTGGTTCCTCCGTTTTCCCACTTGACTCCTGCCCACCATCCACAGGGCACAACCAGGGCCCTGAAGGGTTGCGCTGGAGAGATGTGGTCTCATCCATTATTCAGATCACCTCTTCCAGGAAGCTTCCTGACTTGACCAAATAGCTGCCATGCTTTCTTACCTGCACTCAGAACTCAAAGGAAGCCCTTCCCCCTGAGCCAGGGGGTCCATGCTCCTTCCAGTGGGTACCTTTGTCTTCCCTTCCAAATGGTGTTCATTGGTCACAGCTCTACTTTTTTGGCATACTTTCCACATTCGTTGTCTCCTTTGACATCTTGCATCTTCTGAGAAGTCCTCTCCGATGAAACCCACATTGTCTAGAACCCTCCTTGATGTGAGATGCCTCTTCCAGCTTCCACTGTGCCGTCATCATACCTAATACACACGTAGGACTCTGTACCTTACAAACTATTTCATTTATAAGATCATTATAAGATGGGCAGGTGTCAAGGAGATAAGATGACATTTGACGCAAATTACTGTGTCCCCTAAGAACAAGGACATTTGTCTACATAACCACAATATAATTTTCATACTCAGGAAGAAGGACCGTGAGTACGATTATTGAATATGCAGACTGTATTCAAATTTCCCCAATTATCTCTGCATTATTTTTATTTCCAGGTCCAGGATCCAATCAGAGATAAACCGTTGCACTTTGTTATTACGTATCCTTAGTTTTCTTTAATCTAGATGAATTCTTTAGCTGTTTTTTGTGTCTTTTATGACATTGATAGTACAGGAGTCTGACCAATTATTTTCCAGAATGTGCTTCACCTTGGATTTGCCTGATTGTTTCTTCATTATATTCAGGTGAAGCGTTTTGGCAGGTTTGCCGCAGAGATGAGGCTCACAGATGAGGGTATCACATCGGGAGATGCCTGATGTCAGTTTATTCCTTTACTGGTGATGTTATGTTTTATCACTTACTCAAAGTAGTGCCAGATTTCTTTTCTTTTTCTTTTTTAAGCTTTTATTTATTTGAGAGAGGCAGAGAGAGAATACAAGTGGCAGGGGGGCAGCAGGAGAGGGACAAGCACACTCCCCACTGAGCAGGGAGTCCATCGCAGGAGCCCAAGATCATGACACGAGCTGAAGGCAGAAGATTAACCAACTGAGCCACCCAGCTCAATCCCATGACCCCGAGATCAGGACCTGAGCCAAAACCAAGAGTTGGATGCTTCACCAACTGAGCCACCGAGGCACGCTTTCCCCATAGCCTCTTTAAAAGCATTCAAAAGCTTTTGAATTTTTGCCAATATGGTAGATGAGAAATTCTATTTCTGTGTGGTTTTCATTTCTATTTTACTGATTATGTGTTTGGTTGAGCATTCTTTCACATTATTAAAGGTCTTTAGTAAACCTTTTTCGTGGTGAACTGTGTGTTCATGTAAATACATGAAATACACTCATTTTCTAATAGTATTGGGGTCTGGATGCTCCCTTGATTTTTAGTACTTTATTTCTATTTAAAAATATATTTATTTGAGAGACAGAGAGTGAGAGAGCACAAGCAGGGGGAGCAACATGCAGAGGGAGAGAGAGAGAAGCAGGCTCCCCGCTAAGCAATGACCTCCATGCTGGCCTTGATCGTGACCTGAGCTGAAGGCAGAAGCTTAACTGACCAAGCCCCTGATTTTTAGTACTTTATAAATCAGGGGCATTAGTTCTTTATTTCTGATATGCATTGTAAATATTTCATTTGGGATTTAACCATGCAAATGTCTTTGTTTTAATTCTACTGGAGTAGAACTTATTAATCCATTTTTTGTTGAATCTGGACCGTGAGGCACAAAAAGCTCTCTGCTACCCCCAGGTTATAAAGGGACTCCACCTGTGTTTTCTTCTAGTACATGTTTCTTCTGGTAAAAATGATTTCTTTTTTCATTTCCTTTTTTTTTTTTTTTTTAAACACTTAGACCTGCAATTCATTAGTTTATTCTCTGTGGGTTAAGGTATGAACCCAATTTAATTTTTTTCTATGTGACTATCTGATTGTCTCTCTCCATATATATATATAATTTATTTGAGAGAGAGAGAGCGAGGGAGAGAGAAGGTGCTGGGGGAGGGGCAGAAGCAGGCTACCCGTTGAGCCAGGAGCCCCATGGGGAGCTCCATCCCTGGACCCTGAGATCACAACCTGAGCTGAAGGCAGATGTTAACCAACTGAGCCCCCAAACGCCCCACCTCAATACATTTTTAAAATTCATCTTTTCCTGAGTGAATTGAGGTGCAACCTCTATCAGATACTTAGTTCCCATGTGCACTGGTTTATTTCTGGACTTTCTGTTCTGTTCTACCAGTCTGTCTATTGATGTGATGATGCCACTCAGTTTAAATACAGAGGCTTATTATGGGCTTAATATTTGAAAGGTTAATGCTTCTCTCACTCTTCTTCTTAAGGATTTTTCTAGGTACAGTTGCTGCCTTTTTTCTATGTGGACTTTAAAATGAATGTGTCTGGATTCAGATTATGTACACTTGAAAATATTTTTGTGTTAATGATAGTTCATGGTACAAATGGTTATTTGATGGTCAGTGACATAAATGATATAACCCAGATTTGACTGATCTCTTTCCCACAGGGCAGTCTGTGTACTGCATACTAGCTAGCTTCATTCCGATTGGTCAGATTTCTGCGTGCACTCTTTTTTTTTTTTTTTTGACAAATGAGCCTTAATATGTTTTTCTTGTTTTTTTTTTTTTTCAGTTTTTATCTAAATTCCTGTGTAATTTAATTCCATACATTACTGTAATGTAATGTAATTCCATACAGTGTAATGTTAGTTTCAGGTGTATAATATCATGATTCAACACTTCCATACAACACCCGGTGCCCATCACAAGCGCACTCGCACTCCTTAATCCCCATCGCCTGCTTCACCCACCCCCGCCCCCACCTACTACCCTCTGGTAACCATTGTTCTCTATGGCTAACAGTCTGTTTCCTGGTTTGCCTCTCTCTCTCTCATTTTCCTCTTTGTTTGTTTTGTTTCTTAAATTCCACACACGAGTGAAATCCTACGGTGTGCATCTTCCTCAGACTGACTTAGTTCACTTATCCTCATAGTCTTTAGCTGCATCCACATCCTTGCAAATGTTCCTCTTCAGTACTCATGTCCTTGTCAATCGCTTGTTAAGTATTTTCAATATACCCTCTGCAAGGGGTGTGTGACCTGCTCCTTCTAGGATGCCAGAATAAGGAGGCAGAAGTAGTGGTAGCTTGTTCCCTAGCCTGGCAAGGACCCAGTAATGAATCCCCTCAGTTTGTTTTCTGGACTCTTGTTACAGTAATAGATGCAAAGTGTAGTAATAGAAGGTTATATAAGGGCAAGAGATGAGGGCCAAGGACAGGTGGGCTTTCACTCACAGTACTGTGTGTTTGCACAGTGTTTTAGTATTCAGTGTGCTTTCATATACATTACCTTATTCCCCCAAGGAGATGATTGTGGCCAAGTAGGGAATGGTTTCATCACAGATCAGAAGACCTGGATTTAGGTCCTGATTCTACATGTCACTATCATATAAACTTATTCAAGTGGCTTCTTTTTTTTTTTTTAAGATTTTATTTATTTGTTAGATAGAGAGAGACATAGCGAGAGAGGGAACACAAGCAGGGGAGTGGGAGAGGGAGAAGCAGACTCCCCACTGAGCAGGGAGCAGGGTGCAGGGCTTGATCCCAGGACCCTGGGATCATGACCTGAGCTGAAATGAAGGCAGACGCTTAACGAATGAGCCACCACGGGCCCCTTAAGTTACTTCTTTTTATTTTTTAAGATTTATTTATTTATTTGAGAGAGAAAGAGAGAGTACAAGTGGTGGGAGGGGCAGAGGGAGAAGGAGAGAAAGAATCTCCCGTGGGATCCCAAAGCAGGGCTCGATCTCCTGACCCTGAGATCGTGATCTGAGCCAAACTCAAGAGTTGGCTTAACTGACTGAGCCACCCAGGTGCCCCTCAAGTTACTTTACTTTTGACCTCTAGTTTCCACAGATGTAGAAATGGGGATAAAAAAGCCTAGGTCATTGGGTTGTTATAGGGGTTAAATTAAACTAATTTTCAACAAATGTATATTGATCAATAACCATGTATCAGCCATTATCAAAAAGATTGGGGCTCTGGAGCAGAGTAAGACACCATCTCTGCTCCAGGAGCCTTTAGTTGAGTGGAATGAGTCCCAGGACCTTCACTCCTCCCCTGCCGGGCTCCTGGGGGGCAAAAGGAACATTCTGATAAGTGCAAAACCCTTCTGTGCAAGAACTCAGAGATGAGATGTGTGTCCTGGGGGGTCAAAACCACAAATGTGTGACAGCAGCAGTTTTGCCAGGGAGAGTCCTGGTTTACAACTACCGTCTTAACATCTAAACTCGGGGCTGGTCAAACAAATTCCATCTGTATTGAGGTCCTTGGTTTTTGATCCCTGGGTTCCTGTCTGACAATAGGGCCCTCTGCACCCTGCTGCTCTCCCATCCTCTCATTTCCCAGACCCCTGTGTGTGTGCGCCCTGTTCAGAAGTTCCAGCATGAGCTAAGCACCAAGTGGGTGCTGATTACCGTGAGTACGGGGACCCATGTGCTTCTTGGGAAGAACCTCCAAAACCACATGTTAGACTTGCACATTCGCAACTCCAAGCTTTTCTGGAGGGCACTGGCCATGCTGCAGGTAGGTGGCGATGGGATGTGGCTGGCTGGGGCCTGGCCTCCTGCCTGGGCTGCTGCAGAGCTATGGACGTGGGTGGGGCTAAGGGCTGACTTTCCTCCTGCTGTTGTCTTATTGTGCTCATCCTCTCCTCTAAGGAACGCATGTGCATGCTTGGGGCATGCCTGTGAGATTATAACTATCAGACAATTCTTTCAGTTACAAGTATGGGACAGACACCTAGTTCATTCTGGTTTAAGCTAAACAAGGCACATGACTAGTTCACGTAACTGGGGTCCCAGGATAGCCAGATCCCAGTACTCTAAACAATGTACTCCAGAGAATGTCAGCCTTGAACTTTCTCCTAGGTTGTTCTCCTTCTCAGGCAGCTTTTCTCCAACAGGTGGCAAACGGGGCCCCAGCAGTGCCGGCCCTGCATCCTACCAATGTAGCAACCCGGATGGACGGAGAGTTTATCTGTGCCCGTGATTCCCATGCATGCCTGGGAGGAAGGTGGCTTGTCTTGGGTCACATGCCATCCCTGAGCTGGTCACCGTTCTCCAGGGGAAAGCCGCCCTCTGCCCAGGCCTGGCTCATGTGCTCTCCCTGTGGGATGGCCCTGGAGCAAAGAGTGGGAAGTGAGTCTCAGTCAAACAGCCTGGCCTGAGAACGGAGGGACGATAGTTTTCTGAGGAAGGTCAAGGCGCTGGTACTAGGAGGAGGAGGAACTGCTGCTGAGCACATAGCGCAACCGCTGGTCGTGAAAGGAGGGGTGCTAGGTTTAGGAAATAGAAATACAGGACACATTTGAATTTCAGATACATAAAGGTTTGGGGGGGTATAAGTGTATTTCATACAATATTTGAGGCATACTTATAGTATTCTTTTCATTATTCACTTGAAATTCCTATTCCTGGGTATCCTGTATTTTTATTTGCTAAATCTGACAACCCTGTGGAAAGGGAATCAATCAAAGAGCTTTAGTGAGGACCCACCAGGTCCCTAAAACCTTCTCAAATCAATAGAAACAACCAACCAGAAAAAGAAAAGTGCATTATGCTCTTTAAGATCCTGGAGTTGGGGTGGGTAGGGGGAATCAGAGATCTGTCTGATCCAGGCCTTGCCATCGCAGAGTGGCCCATCTGAGGATTACGTGGAAGACTGAAAGCCAGACCAGAATTCGAGCTTGCCAAATCTAGCTAGACCCAAGTCATCCAAAATGGCAGCAACCACCCATATGTGGCTGCTGAGCCCTTGAAATGTGACTAGTGTGTCCGAGGAGCTGAACTTGAAGTTTTGCTTAAAAACTGAAGCAGGGTAGGGGCGCCTGGGTGGCTCAGTGGGTTAAGCCTCTGCCTTCGGCTCAGATCATGATCCCAGGGTCCTGGGATCAAGCCCCGCATCGGGCTCTCTGCTCAGCAGGAAGCCTGCTTCCCCCTCTCTGCCTGCCTCTCCGCCTACTTGTGATCTCTCTCTCTCTCTGTTAAATAAACAAATAAAATCTTAAAAAAAAAAAAAAACTGAAGCAGGTAATTTTCTTCATTAAATGCAACTTTATTGTTTTGGTAGAACTAGATTTTACTTTTACATAGAAATTCAGTACCTGAACTGAGATGAGCTGGGATTATAAACTAGACACTGGATTTCAAAGACATGATACAAAAATATTGTAGAATATCCTACCGATGATTTTTAATATTATTTACATGTTGAAATAATATTTTAGATATATTGGATGAGATAAAACATTTAAAATTAATTTTCTGTTTCTTTTGCATTAATTTTTGCATTAATTTTTCAGTTTCTCTTTTAATGGAGTACTAGGAAATCCTAAATTACATTTGTGGCTCGCATTATATTACTCTTGGGCAGTGCTGAGCTAGCGGAGGGGAGGGGAGGGTGACAAAAAGGAACAGCTTGGCCAATGAGCCACCTTGGCAGGGTATAAAAGAAGGATAGGGTTAAGGAGGAAACCAGAAGAGTGAGTTGAGTTTAAGATACCAGCCTATGGGGTTGGAGGCACACGGCTGAAAGTGTGACCAGTTTGCCATTAATCCTCCAGTTTAACCCAGCCAATCAAAGCCCACCACTAACCCTTTTTCTTCACACCTGGGGATTGTGAGTTTGGGATTACCTATGGGGACCACTTCTCTGCAGCCTCTGTGGCCAGCCTTCAGGATCTCAGGCGCCTGCCTGCAACTCTCCCACTTCTTTCTCCTCCTCCACCCCCACTCCTGCCTTTACCTTCTAGCGGACACTGACCTTACTGCTTCTTCCACAGCGGTTCTCTGGACAGCTCAAGGCTCCATGCCCCAAGGCTCGATGCATCGCGACCCTCCTGCAGGTGATCCACTTCCCCCAGCCACTATTGGATGACATTTGGGCTGCTCCCATCTCCTTCCACATCCAGCTCGCACACGAGAAGGAACAGGCATCCTGCCGGCAGCGAGTCAATCAGCAAACATTTACTGAGTCCTCAGGACTCAGTGTATCAGGAATCTTGCTTGGTACTGGGTTTACAAAGTTAGAGACGTTCTGCCAATGAGTTCCCTGTTCCTCCGGGCGTTGCGACCGTGACAAGGAGGCACAGAGGTGCAGAAAGGCTGCTGCAGGAGTGCAGAAAAGGGGTCTGTTGAGGAGGGGAGCCAGAAAAGAGGGGGAAGAGCCTTTGAACTGGGTCTTAAAGGATGAATGAGAGTTTTCTGGGCCTGGGGGAAGGCGTCTTTCTGTTCTTAACACACCTGACTACAATTTCTGGTCTTGATAACTCCCTTCAGTGCTTGCATCTAATCTAGTGGCTTCTGACACCCACACTGAATGCTCTGGCTCTTCCGGGGCTCTTCGCAGATGGCCTCACTCTCTCTGGCTTCAGTTCTCCCTGCCTCTTCCCCACAGGTGATCCCGGTAACCCTGCTGAGCCTCCTATGTCCGTGCTCCCTTCCTGAGGCGCAGGCGCGGCTGGCTGCCGCTCGGTCCGGTCAGAAGCGCAGCGCGGACCCCCTGGAAGCCCCAGAGCCTACCCCGCTGTGAACTGGTATTTCTAGGCGCGTGAAGCCCTTAAAGGCATGGTGGGCTCACAGCACGGGAGTAGGAGGAGAGGCCCAGTTCCCGGGGCCACCCGCAGCAGAGGGTGAGGGAAAAGAGGCTCTGTACTTTGGTGGTGGTGGTGGTCGTGGTGGTGGTGGTGGTGGTGGTGGTGGTGGTGGTGGTGTGGGTGGTTCTTGCCCTTGACCCACTGGCATATTCTGATTTCAGAAATAAAATGAAATGCCTTGTTTTGAAAAGTTAACCTTCCGATCTCGTAGATCAGAGTCAATAAATTAAAGGTGGGACACGACGGGTGGCATGGGTTGGTCCCAACAACCGGTTTATTTCTTTACATCCGCCCTGCCCCTCAAACCCATTTCCTTGTCCACTGATTCAGACCTTATCCCAGCACCTCTGTATCCCTCATCGCCAACATGTGGATTTGTGTGTGCGCGCACCTGCGCATACCTTTGGCTCCTGCACGGACTCACCCACGCAGGGAGAAGCGGGAACCTAGGTGATTCCAGAGGAGGGGGAAACGTTGTATCCCCAACATAGGACGCCCAGAGAAAGGATCCCAATTAGGCAGGACAGCAGGCTCCTCATCCCTAGAATTGAAAGCTGCATCCACAGAGTAGACCCTGAAGTGAGAGCTGCTTCCCCTGCCCTAGTTTGTAAGGGGGACATCCAGAACTCTGGGGGTGTTGAACAGCCTCTGGTGGTGGGGTGCGACGAACGCTAGAACCCGGGTCCGTCCATTTTAGACCTCAGCTCCGACTGTTTGGACATGGGGAAGGCAAAGCAGACCCATTCCAGACCTCCAGTGCCTAGGGCGTAGGACTCTGATAAAAGAGCGCTGGCTCCCCCTTGTGCCCGAGAAGTACACAAGGAAAAGCTCTGGAGCTCCCTGGAACCTTCAGGCAGTAGGGTGACCGCTAAGGAGCCAAAGAGATTTTGGTTTTATGAGGTAGAGTCACCAGCCTTGTAAAGTCAGTCGTAAGTGCCCCTAAAATGTCTGGGGGCCTCCAGCCTCGATCGGAGCACTCCTTCCCTGTCATATATTGGCACTGACGTCATACATTGGCACTGACCTGAGATCCTTTACCAGGGCCATTTTCTTCAACCACCACTCCCCTGACTTTTCAGTTTCATCCCTTTGGTTTTCATCCTCCACAAATGCATTTCCTAACTCCATAGCTCAAGATGGGTAAAGTGAGGAAAGGGTCCTGCAAAAGATTTCTGCTTCTCTTTACCTAGAACTCTCCTGCTTGTCTTCATTGGGTCAATTCCTCTTTCTTCTAGGCATTGTGAGCAGGGTCCTCAGAAGAGGTACCCAGCTCTCTAGCAAGGGAGAGGGCAGAGTACCCCGTTGATGCTGTTGATGATGCCGGCCTGCCGTAGCCTTGCTCCCAGATGTGGGATGGATATGGTTCAGGGTCCGATTTCCCCAGTGCTGGATGCAGGAGGACTCTAGAAGTCCAGAGGGTGTTTTGTTGTGTTCTGTTGCCAAGTACCTGGATGGTGCAGTAGTACCAAGTCAGTTCAAGTCTGGTTCAGTTGTGTGTGATGTTCAGGTATAATGAACTTGATGGAGTCGCAGCTGGAGGAGACAAAGATGGCTAAGGTCTGATCCCCACCACCTAGGAATTCACAAGCACAAAAGAACAATTCCAATACATGACAGAGAGAGTTGAGATAGATTAAAAAAGTAGGCTTATTTGGGGAGATTACGGGGAAGGTCAAGATTCAAGGAAAAGTTTGGAAGAGAGGAGGTTGGGGGTGCCTGGGTGGCTCAGTTGGTTAAGCGACTGCCTTCAGCTCAGGACTCGATCCTGGAGTCCCAGGATTGAGTCCCAGGATCGAGTCCCACATTGGGCTCTTTGCTCAGTGGGGAGTCTGCTTCTCCCCCTGACTCTATTCCCTCTCATGTTCTCTCTCATTTTCTCTCTCAAATAAATAAATAAAATTTAAAAAAAGAAAGAAAGAAAGAAAGAAAACAAAGAAAGAAGGTTGGGGTGGGGTGAGGGAACACCCAAAGAAAACCTGGGAATGTTTGGACACTTGTACTGATGTGTGGTTCCAATATCAGAGAGTCAGGTCATCGTCAATGGAACCTGTCCTCTGGGCAGAGCTAAAGAGGTTCAAAGACTTTTTAAAATTATCCAGAGACAAATGGTAGGGTGACAAGATTTACCATTATTTTGAATAAAGCAAACTTCTGAGGTTGAGAAAGCTGTAATCTATTATCAACACAAGGCAGTAATTCTGCTGAAGCGATGAAAGGCTCTATCCCAGAAGACTGGGTTGGATTGTGGAAAATGAAGGAAACAATTTCCTGCTATATTTATTTGCTCAATCAAAAGTAAGAGGTGAGGGTAGGAGATATTTAGATATTGCATATACTTCAAACTTAATATATTAAAAACTGGAGCCCAGGATCTGTCCTCTCAATCAGTCATTCTTTTCATAACATGGGTGGTCTTGAATATTAGGCTAGGGCCAGGCACATGGGACAGTAAGACTGAAAGAAGACACTGGGACCAGGTAGGAGATCATGGGGTCTCGATATGACTTCAGTGATGGGCCCTAAAGCACAGCAAAATGTCTAAGATCCAATCCAAATTCAGCTATGGTTTGGACAGGGAGGGGGTCAAATCCTAGGCACTGAGTCTAGGAGGTGTGAAATGCTTCCATCCTGGAGGAGAGAAGATTTGGGCTCACCTATAAACTAGAGGCTGGTGTGCTCTGTCATGGGAGGAAGAGACAAAAAGGGGAGCCAGGAGCATCTTGTAATGCCAGAAAGTAAAGAAGCGCCCATAAAAACAAAAGAATCAGATCATATCAAAGGGACATAGGAATCAACCTGAGAGAGCTCCCAGTGGCCAACGTTGGAACAATTTGAGCAACAAACAAAATAATGTTGGACTGGACTATAACACAGAGTTCAAAATAAGTATGCATAAGTTCATACTGATATAACAAAATAATTGAATAAATAAATTAGAGGAGGAAATAAATCTTCCCTACACAAGAATTCCAAATAATATAGGTAGATATACCCCACTGCAAGAGATGGAGCTTAACAACCCCTTTCTCCTTCCAACGTAGGCTATACATAGGGGCTCGCTTCCAAAGAACAGAGTACAGAAAGAGAAAAATGATAGCTTCACTGGGGAGAAACCTGGCAAGCACTCACTACCTTGGCCAAGTAATGAAGATTCAAAACACCAGCTGCTATCAGGTACTACCTGAGATGATGTAATGAGAAGGTCATGTGGCCTCTGTGGTATTTTTCCCAAAGTGCATAACCTCGGTCTAAGCCTCTAGAAAACAGAGAAACCCAAATGTAAGAACCTGCCTGCCAGTACTCCTATAAACTGTCAAGGTCAGAGAAACTGTCACAGACCAGAGGTGACTAGAGAAGCATGACAGCTACATCCAGTGTGGGCCCTAGGTTGGATGCTGGACAGGAAAAGGACTTTCGTGGAAAACCTGGTGAAATCGGAATGAAGTTTGGCACTCAGTTAAAAGTAAATGTGCCAGTGTTAATCACATGTACCAAAGTCTATAAGATGTTAGCATTGGGTGAAACTGGGTGAAGGGCGTATGGGAACTCACTGGGCTCCCTCTGCAACTTTTCTGTAAATCTAAAATTATTCCAAAATAGAGTTTATTAAGAAAATAAAATTCCTGATCATAGTAACCTATATGTGGAAAGGGGTAAATATAATTAAAATATTCAGAGGGTCTTGACAGAGGTTTTAATTTAAGAATTTGAAATGTTAAGTGTGTATATTGCATTTTAAAGAGGTTGCATTAAAAAATGGTGTTGGCGGGGTGCCTGGGTGGCTCAGTGGGTTAAAGCCTCTGCCTTTGACTCAGGTCATGATCCCAGGGTCCTGGGATCAAGCCCCACATTGGGTTCTCTGCTCAGAGGGGAGTCTGCTTTCCCCTCTCTCTCTCTGCCTGCCTCTCTGCCTACTTGTGATCTCTGTCAAATAAATAAAATCTTTTTAAAAATGGGGTTGGCTAGATAGTAAAGATTTTAGTCATTGCAGACCCCCTATGGTTGTCATTGTAACTGCTTGCTGTTGTAGCAGAGCAGAGACAGGAAGTAAAATGAGTGTGGCTGGGCTCCAGTAAATCTTTATCTACAAAACAGGCATGAGGCTAGCCTTGATCCACAGAACAGTTTGTCAACCCTTGTACCGAAAGAACAAAAACAGAATTGAACTTCTACATAGTAAAGGAACAAATGGAGTAATTAATTAAAAATACTGTTATCCAACTAAAAGGCAAGAAATGAGAGAAAAAGAAATACAAAACAGGATGAAATAGAAAGTGCCTCGTAAAAGGGTAATTTTTTTTTTTTTAAAGATTTTATTTATTTATTTGACAGAGAGAGATCACAAGTAGGCAGAGAGGCAGGCAGAGAGAGGAGGAAGCAGGCTCCCTGCCGAGCAGAGAGCCCGATGCGGGACTCGATCCCAGGACCCTGAGATCATGACCTGAGCCGAAGGCAGCGGCTTAACCCACTGAGCCACCCAGGCGCCCCCGTAAAAGGGTAATTTTGATCCCAATGTTTTAGTAACTGCGTTAAATAGAATGGGATGTGTAACGGAACTGGAAATGGAGGGCGTGCCGTTTGGGGTGGGACAGTCTGTGCTGTGTGAGTGGAGGTCTTGGCTCTGGATTCCCCACAAAAGATTTCCGTGCGGAGCCGCGCTCTCACAAAGACAGCTGGGGTTGGGGCGGGGGGATGGGCATTAAGGAGGACAGTGATGTAATGAGCGCTGGGTGTTATATGGGACTGATGAATCACTAAACTCTACCCTGAAACTAATAATACAGTGTATGTTAACCAACTTGAGTTTAAATAAGGAGAGAAGAAAGCAGCAAGCACAAACCAGTTTATTGAGGACGGTACACTCTCAAGGCGGGAGAAGGGGGAAGGCTCAGAGAAGGCAACTGGCCTGAGGCTGCAGGAGTGTGTGTGTGTGTGTGTGTGTGTGTGTGTGTGTGTGTGTGTTGGGTGGGGGATGGAGGGGGTCTTGCGGCATACATTGGTCAGCCTCTAATGGAGGCTGCGTCCAATCCTTTGAGCAAGTCCTCCCACAGGTTGAGAGAGGTTAGGTTTTTGTTTGTTTGTTTGTTTGTTTTTTAAGATTTTTATTTATTGATTTGACAGAGAGAAAGAGCACAAGTAGGCAGAGAGGCAGGCAGAGAGAGAGAGGGGGAAGCAGGCTCCCTGCTGAGCAGAGAGATGTGGGGCTTCATCCCAGGACCCTGGGATCATGACCTGAGCTGAAGGCAGAGGCTTTAACCCACTGAGTCACCCAGGCTCCCAGGGAGGTTAGTTTTTGATCCTACAAAGTTTGTCCCTGAACCATCAGGGCAGGTTTCCCCCATGAGAAGTGGGGGGCTAAAACCCCATCACAAATATATTGTAATGAGTCCAGGGGTTACCCTGGGGCAGAGCTGGAAGAGGAGAGTGGCTTGTTCTGCACCTGTGGCTCTTGGTCTGTTAGCCCAGGGGACTTGGAAGCCACAAAGTCAGGGTGTCTTGCCCCCAGGCTTCTAATGTGTAACCTACTTACCACCATCCCTGCCTCCAGCCCCAGTCCAGCTCATTGCCTACTCTTGTCAGTGCTCCAATAAAATCTGTTTGTTTTAGACGTGTCTCTTGCCAATAGCATATATTTAGATTTTTTAATTTATCCAATATTAAAAAGGTATAGAAAGGTTGAAAGAATGGGAAAAGATACACTATACAAGTACCAATCAAAAGAAAATCGCTATAGCAATACTAGTATCAGACAAAAGAACTAAAGGCCAAAAGTATTGTTAGAGATAAAGAGGGTCTTTAGTAATACCAGACTTAATTCACCAGGAATAAATGATGATTTTAAATAAAACTTACAAATACATAAAGCAAATATTCTCACTATTCAAAGGAGAAATAAGCAAATCCACAATCATGATGAGAAATTTTACATACTTGTCTTAGTAATTGGTGGACAAAAAGCAGACAAAAGTTTAGGAATAGTATAGATTTGAACATGGAGATGAACAGAATTGACCAAATGGTCATAGAGACATCCCCCCAACCCCAGGCAGAAGAGGAAACTCTGAAGAGACTTTTTTTTTTTAAGTTTTATTTCCTTGAGAGCGGAGAGAGAGAGAGAGCGTGCACGCACACACACGCATGTGCAGGGGGAGGGGCAGAAGCAAAGGGAGAGACTCCCAAGCAGACTCCCCACCCAGGACCCTGAGATCCTGACCTGAGCCAAAATCGGAGTCCAGCGCTTAACTGACTGATCTACCAGCTGCCCCCTGATACCTGCAGAATTTTTAAGCACACAGAGAATTTTTTTTAACTGACCATAAATGGGGAATAAAGTCTTAGAACAACTTAAAGGAGTGAAATTAAAGTATATATTCTGGCCACAGTCCAACTTTGTTAGATAACTGAAAAATCCCCATATGTCTAGAAACTTAAAATGAATTACTGAATAATGCATGGATCAAAGAAATCACCATAGAAATTAGAAAATAGTTGGAACAGAATGATAAAAATTCTATGTGTCCTAACTTACAGAACAAAACTAAAGTAGTATTTAGGAGAAAATGTATACTCTCAAATGCCTATATTAGGGAAAAAGGATTAAAAGTGAATGATCTTGGCATTAATCTCAAAAAGTTAGGAAAAAAACCCCAGCCAAATAAATCCAAAGAAAGTAGAATTGTCGATTATATCTCAATAAAACTGGGGCAAAAAAGAAAGGAGAAGTGAGGAAATAAGAAAGACGAAGGGAGAAATGGTTGAAATTGAAAGCAAACATACAGAAAGTTGGCTCTTTGAAATTATTGATTAAAATCGACAAAACATGGGGCGCCTGGGTGGTTCCGTTGATTAAACACATGCCTCAGGCTCAGGTCCTGATCCTGGGGTCCAGGGGTGGAGCCCCACAGCGGGCGGGGGGGGGGGGGGTCTCTGCTCAGCAGGGAGTCTGCTTCTTTCTCTCCCTAAGCCCCTCCCCCCCCATACTCACTCTTTCTCTCAAATAAATACAATCCTTAAAAAAATAAAATCAAATCAACAAATTTCTAACAAGATCAAAGATAACAGAAAAAAGAATCTCATAAAAACAAGAAGATAGTACTGCATTTGAATAATTTTATGTTAATATATTTGCAAATGTAGATTAAACAGAAAAAATTACTAGGAAATATAACTCACCAAAGAAGATTCAAAAAAATTTACAAACTCTTGGGATGCCTGGGTGGTTGAGCTGGTTAAGCTGCTGTCTTCCGCTCAGGTCATGATCTCAGGGTCCTGGGATCAAGTCCCACATGGGCCTCCTTGCTCAGTGGGGAGCCTGCTTCTCCCTCTGACTGCAGCTCCCCTGCTTGTGATCACTCTCTCTCTGATTTAAAAATAAATAATAAAGTATTTAAAAATATGTATAAATTCTCGATAACACTATAACCTTCAAATAAATGAAATCTTTGGTCAAAAATCTTCACTCGGGGTGCCTGGGTGGTTCAGTGGGTTAAGGCCTCTGCCTTCAGCTGGGGTCATGATCTCAGGGTCCTGGGATCGAGTCCCACATGGGCCTCCTTGCTCAGTGGGGAGCCTGCTTCTCCTTCTGCCTGCAGCTCCCCTGCTTGTGATCACTCTCTCTCTGATTTAAAAATAAATAATAAAGTATTTAAAAATATGTATAAATTCTCGATAACACTATAACCTTCAAATAAATGAAATCTTTGGTCAAAAATCTTCACTCGGGGTGCCTGGGTGGTTCAGTGGGTTAAGGCCTCTGCCTTCAGCTGGGGTCATGATCTCAGGGTCCTGGGATCAAGTCCCACATGGGCCTCCTTGCTCAGCGGGGAGCCTGCTTCTCCCTTTCTTTCTCTGTCTGCCTCTCTGCCTACTTGTGATCTCTGTCAAGTAAATAAATAAAATCTTTTAAAAAAAATTGTCACTCAAAACTCCAAGCTTTGTTGACAAATTGTACCAAATGTTGAAGAATCAAATAGTTTCAATATTTTATTTTTTAAAGATTTTATTTATTTATTTGACAGACAGAGATCCCAAGTGGGCAGAGAGGCAGGCAGAGAGAGAGGGGAGGGAGGCTCCCTGCCAAGCAGAGAGCCTGACATGGGGCTCGATCCCAGGACCTGAGATCATGACCTGAGCCGAAAGCTTTAACCCACTGAGTCACCTAGGCGCCCCTCAAATAGTTTCAATCTTGTGCAAACTTTTTCAGGCATTAAAAATAAGAGGAAATATTCCCCAACTCAGGAGTCTAGCCTGACCTAGATACCAAAAGCCTGACAAAGACAGAACAAGAGAGAACAATCACAGGATGGCCTCATTCATGAAAGTAGGGAACAAAAATCCTAAACAAAATATTAGCAGCTGGAATGCAGCAATTAACTCATGAAATGAGTTAATGCCCAATGAGAAAAATGCCCAATTAACTCATGAAAATGTGTTCACAAGTTAGTAATTATTAGTAACCGGAGAGATTTAAGTTAAGGAATGGAATACTGTTACCACATACACCAGATTGGCTAAACGGAAACAGCCTGCCGAAACCACACGTTGGCAGGAAAATGGAGCAGGAAGAACTGCCATTCACCACTGGGGGAGCTATTGACACGGCCACTCCGGAGAAAACAGTTTGGCACTCTCTCCTAAAGTTTAAGTTACACATACTCTAGAACCCAACCATTCCACTCCTTGTTGATACTATAGAGCAGGCGTCCTTAAAGTGTGGTCCTTGGTCCAAAAGTACCAGCAACAGCTAGAAACGTCTTAGAAATGCCAAATTCCTGAGCTTTACTCCAAACTTAATCCATCAGCAACTCTAGGGGTTGGGCCCAGCAGTCTGTGTTTTTACAAACTGTCCAGGTGATTCTGATGTATGTTAAAGCTTAAGAGCCATGGCCATAGAGAAACAAGAATATATATCCATGGAGCTACAAGGACATGGATGTTTTTAATATCATTGTTTATAACAGCCAAACATAGAAAACAAATGTCCATCAATATCATAATAGATAAATGAGTTAGGCAATGACTGATAAACACTACATCTGAAACTTTTGATGTACTATATGTTGGCTAATTGAGTTTAAATCGAAAAAGAAAAAAGTGAGTTATGCAATGGTTATACTATGCAATGAAGTAATAAAAATGAATCCCCGAGGTACAGAGTAGCGTGGATAACTCAAACATAATGGTGAGTGAATATTCAAGACACGAAGAATACATTTTTTAAAAGATTTTATTTATTTGGCAGAAATCGCAAGTAGGCAGAGAGGGGTAGGGAAGCAGGCTCCCCAGTGAGCAGAGAGACCAACGCAGGGCTCGATCCACGGACCCTGAGATCATGACCTGAGCTGAAGGCAGAGGCTTAATCCACTGAGCCACCCAGATACCCTCAAAGAATACATTTTTAAACACATAGAGAAAACAGTGGGGCGCCTGGGTGGCTCAGTTGCTTAAGGGTCTGACTTTGGCTCAGGTCACCATCCTGGAATCCTGGGATTAAGCCCTGTGTCTGGCTCTCTGCTCAGTGGGAAGCCTGCTTCTCCTTCTCCCTTTGCCCCTCCCCCTGCTCAGAGACTCCTCCCTCTCTCACTCTCTCTCAAATAAATAAATAAAATCCTTTTTAAAAAGTGTTTGTCAAATTGTACACACATGTTCTAAGAACCAAAACTGTACCTCCACCCCTAACCTTAGAACTCTAGGCTGGCATATACTAGTAACCTGCCACGGAAGGTGTGCTCAGCCTATCAAGTATCATTCTTTATAATCTTTATAGTGACTGCAAAGTCTTTCATAATATGGACACATCATGTGTTTTTTAACCACTTCCTTGATGATGGGCTTACTGAGAATATTACTTTGGCTGCCCCAGTGGGTTGAAAATTCTGTAAGGTAAGATACCATCATTGTCTTTTTCAAAAACAGTGCCTGCTATTCAATAGTTATTTAACTGAATTGATCTTCCAAATTAACATTCCTACAAGAAAAAAAATACCCTGGCCAGTTTTATTCATCTTTAGTATAGCATAAGTTGATTCTTTGTAAATTTTGTTTACAGTGAATTAACCATAGAGAATCCAGTTAATTCTGGGTGTAATGACATAATAAATCTTCTAGAAAATAAGACTATGGATTTTGGAGTTGAGTGATCCTCTAAGATCATTTAATTTCCCTAAGTGACATCTCATCTCTGTTTCAATGCTATAGCAACTAAGAAATGTGTCAAACTTTGTGGAGTTAGGAAACCATATATAATCACATTTCCTGAGAGTATCTGTACTTAAAATAGCCTAGCTTTCCTAAATGTACTTGCCTCAGTATTCTAATTCGTGATTGGGAACATATGACAGCAGACCTAGACCTCTAGGGAGTGAATGGTTCCAGAGAAGATGCTTATAGGACAAGACAAGCCCTTTGGAGGGGCTGCTCCTTTGAAATCTTGCCTCCATACTCTCTATGCCAACTTGTCCAACCCAATCCTAGTAGAATGCTAAAAGAGGTCTTCCCTGAGCATTGGCTGCCAAGGCAGAGTCCATGGGCAGCTGCAGAAAGGGGCCTCTGATGGACACATCTTTGAGAAGAGACCCAAGCAGCTTGCACAATGGCTGGGCCCTGCCAGGTTGACCTTGCAATGACCATTGTGATTTCATATGGAGTCACAACCCTGAGGGGTAATATTATTTGGCTGAGAGGGGCATGGGGTTGAGAAATGGCACCGATTTGGGGGCTGGCCATACCGCCTCCGTCATATGTCAGCCTTCTACTACTATGTGGTTTCCTCGTTTGGGGGCTTTGGCTGCTCTTCTCTGGAAGACAGAGCAGGGAGCAGGTGGCAGCCAAGAGAGCCTCAGAGGTATGTGATGCAACCTTCCCTGGAAATCCACTGCTCCCCGTCCCTGCCTCTGAAGCACTGGAAATGCCTACCTCTTGGACCAGGGGAGGAACTGGGTGGAAGAAGAGGGGAGTTGAGACAGTGCCTATGGATGTCTTCCTAGAAGTGTCAATCATGCTCAGTTTATTTCAGCAAACCTTGAGCTCTTATTATATATGGTGGTGTACTAGACATTGAGGAAAAATAAAACCCCAACCCCACCCTCTAGGAACTCTAGGCAAACCTGGGGAGATAGATGGATATATACATAATGAAAGAGAAAATGATAAGAGTTAGTAGAAGTATAAATATTGCTGAAGAGGTTGGAGGCAGTCTTTTGAAGCAGGGGGATCTAGAAAATGCCTCTGGGGGAGCTCAGGATTGAATTGTGCTTCAGAAGAAGGGAAGGGCTTTGGACATGGATAGGGTGGATGGAAGACAGTAGGGACGACTTTCCAGTTGGAAGGAATGGATTGGGGAAAGCAGGGGAAACTGAAGAGTGTTGGATATGTTTGAAGAGAAGACACCTATGTGGTTGGAATGTAGAAGTATAGGGAGGTCAGTGAGAGAAAAAATCTGGAAAATTGACAGAGGTGACATTGTAGAGGGCTTTCAATGCCAGGCTGAAGAATTCGTATCTATACATACATATATATACACATATGTGTGTATATATATTCATTCTATATGCAATGGAAAGATGTCAGGGGGCTCCTGGGTGGCTCAGTTGGTCTGTGATTCTTTATTTAGGCTCAGGTCATAATCTCAGGATTGTGAGATCAAGCCCTATGTCCTGCCTTGCGCTCAGCAGGGAGTCTGGATCTCTCCCTCCTCCTTTCTCCCTCCCCTCCCCCTGCTCCATGCTCTCTCTCTCTCTCAAATATATAAGTAAATCTTAAAAAAAAAAAAAAAAAAAAAAAAAAAAAAGATGTCTAAGGTCTTCTTTTTTTTTTTTTTTAAGATTTTATTTATTTTTTTGACAGAGAGATCACAAGCAGGCAAAGAGGCAGGCAGAGATAGAGGGGAAAGCAGGCTCCCTGCTGAACAGAGAGCCCAAGTGGGGCTCGATCCCACGACCCTGGGATCATGACCTGAGCTGAAGGCAGAGGCTTTAACCCACTGAGCCACACAGGTGCCCCGTCACATTTTTTTTTTAATGAAAGGAAATTTTTATATTATTTTATTATTTTAAAATTTTAATTGCAGTATAGTTAACATACAGTGTTATATTAGTTGCAGGTGTACAATATAGTAATTCAACAATTCCGTACATCACTCAGTGCTTATCAAGATAAGTGTACTCTTAATCCCTTTCACCCATCCCCCACCTCTGGTAACCATGTTTGTTCTCTGTAGTTAAGAGTCTATCTTTTGGTTTCTGTCTTTATTTTTCCTTTGTTCATTTGTTTTGCTTCTTAAATTCCACATGTGAGTGAAATCACATGGAATTTGTCTTTCTCTGACCAGTTTGTTTCACTTCACGTTATACTCTCTAGATCCATGCACGTTGTTGCAAATGACAAGGTTTCATTCATTTTTTTCAAGATTTCATTCATTTTTATGACTGAATAATATTCCATTGTGTGTATGTATGTGTGTATATATATATATATGTACGTATATACGTGTGTATACATATATATACATACATATATACATGTATATATATATATATACCACATATTCTTTATTTATTCATCTATCAATGGAGTGCTTCCATAATTTGGCTATTGTAAATAATGCTACTCTAGGGACACCTGGGTGGCTTAGTTTGTTAAGTGTCTGCCTTCAGCTCAGGTTATGAATCTGGGGTCCTGGATCAAGCCTGGCAGGCTCCCTGCTCAGGGGGAGCCTGCTTCTCTCTCTCCCTCTGTCCCTCCACCTTACTCATGCATGCTCTCTCCCTCAAGTGAATAGATAAAATCTTTTAAAAAAATAATGCTGCTATATACATAGTGGTACATATATCCTTTTAAATTGGCATTTTCAAAGTTTCTGGGTAAATACCTAATAATGCAACTACTGGATAACATAATTCTATTTTAAATTTTTAAAAAGATTTTATTTATTTGAGAGAGAGAGAGAACATGAGTGTGGGGGAGGGGCAGACGGAGAGGGAGAGAATCTCAAGCAGACTTAGCCCTGAGTGTGGAGCCCGGCGTGGGGTTTGATCTAATGACTCTGAGATCACAACCTGAGCTGAAATAAAAAGTTGGGACACTTAGCTGACTGAGCCACCCAGGCACCTCTCTTCGGCCCATTTCTAATTGGATTATTTGGTCTTTGGGGTGATGAATTGTGTAATTTCTCTGTATATTTTGGATACTAACCCTTTATCGGATATGTCATTTGCAAATATCTTCTCCCATTCAGTAAGTTGCTGTTTAGTTTTGTTGGTTGCTTCCTGTGCTGTGCAGAAGCTTTTTGTTTTGGTGTAGTCCTAACAGTTTATTTCTGCTTTGCTTTCCCTTGCCTCAGGAGACATATCTAGAAAAATGTTGCTGTGGCCAATGTCAGAGATCTTACTCCCTACGCTCTCTTCCAGGATTTTTATGGGTTCATGTCTCCATACAGGTCCTTTACCCATTTTGAGTTTATTTTTGTGTATGTTGTAAGAAAATGGTCCAATCTCATCCTTTTGCATGTAGCTATTCAGTTTTCTCAACACCATTTGTTGAAGAGACTTTTCCCCATCACATATTCTTTCCTCCTTCGTCGAAGATTAATTGACCATATCATCATGGGTTTATTTCTGAACTTTCTATTCTGTTCCATTGACCTGTGTGTCTGTTTTTGTGCCAGTACCATACTATTTTGATTGTTATAGCTTTGTAGTAGTATACCTTGAAATCTGGGATTGTGACACCTCCAGATGTGTTGTTTTACTCCCCTAAGATTGTTTCAGCAGTTTGGGATCTTTTGTGGTTCTGTACAAATTTTATGATTGTTCTAGTTCTGTGAAAAATGCCGATGATTTTTTTGGAAGGGATCACATCAAATCTGTAGATTGCTTTGGGTAACATGAGTATTTTAACAATATCTGTTGTTCCAAGCCAGGAGCAAGGACTCTCTTTCCATTTGTGCCATCTTCAGTTTTTTTCATCAGTCTTTTCTAGTTTTCTGAGTACAGGTCTTCTACCTCCTTGTTTACTCTTAGGTTAAGTTTATTTCTAGGTCTTTTATTATTTTTGACGAAGTTGTAAATGGAATTGTTTTCTTAATTTCTCTTTCTATGGCTTCATTATTAGTGTATAGAAATGCAATGAATTTCTGTGTATCGATTTTATATACTTTTACCTTACTGACCCAGGACCACAGTTTGAAAGTGAAACTTTAAAATCACGCCAGTACATGTCTGTGGCAGTTGTCTGGGTAGCTAAGCCAGTTGGAGACTGTTAACGAGGTAGTGGGAAGGAGGGAAAGGGAATTCAATCCGGATGGTAGGAGAGGCGCGGATTCGGTCATCGGATGAATGTTGACCAGCCGCAACCACCACCCTGTACAAGGCACTCCTTTAGGCTCTATGGATACAGCGGTAAATGGAAGGGACGAAAGTCTTTGCCCTCAGGGGGCTATTGTGACAAAAGTTTGGATGTGAAAAGTAAAGCAGCAAGAGAGAAGGGACTGAGTCTGGTTTTTTCCCTGATCAGACCTCAAATACAAGAGTTAATTATAAATATTATCACTGTTTTCCTACAAGGACTATATTCATCTTTGTATTCCCTACGCCTAGTATCCTGCTTGACATTTAGTAAGTGCTCCCTGGGTGTTTGTGAAATGAATAAAGGACTTTTCAATTTTAAACCTGGATGACTGACAAGATGATGGCATTATGAACAAAATAGGAAACATTAGGCAGAAGTTGTGTGGTAGCAGGCTGAAATTAGCTATGCCATTTGAAGTGCTTGTAAAATCTATGCGGACACGTTCACCTTGCCGCTCAAATTAATTGTCTAGACCTGTGCTACCCAGTCCGGTATCCACTGGCCATGTGGGGCCATTCAAATTTAAATTAACCAAAATTACATACAATTTAAAATTCAGTTCCTTACTCGCACTGTGGACGTTTCAAGTATCACATGTGGCTAGAGGCTATCACACTGGACAGAGCAGATCTTGGATATTTCCGTCATCGTAGAAAATTCTATTGGACAGCTTTAGCCTATACCCTAGATCTTGGAGGTAGATCTAGTTAGCAATATATTTGGCCACAAAGTTCCTTTCAATGTTTTTTCTTCTCAGAAACATCTCTCAAACAGCAATCCCACTGGAGTATTACTGTCCTCACTAGGACTTCATCTATTTATGGTATGCTGGCTGGTCTCCTACCAACTTTTTTCAGGCTAGAGCATAGAACACAGCCCTGGCTTTATGGAAGAGAAACCACACGCACAGAGCTTCCCACGGCTGACTGTGTCACTCCGCCAAAACTGACTGAACCAACAAACAAAATCTCTCAGCACCCCACCACCTGCAGCAGCTTTTCCCAGCCTGTTTGGACCCTCAAAACTTTCGTTGTCAAAATTTGTCAACCCCTTGGGAATTTATACATCGCTTTATCTCTTTTTCATAATACATGATAAGTGACATTAGGTATATAATATTTTCATTTTAAAGCAGCATGTTTTTTAAAGTTGCAAAGTTCATTTTAACATCTTTAAGAGGAAAAGACAAATGTCCACTTTTCCCCATGTAACAGGTGAGGCATGAAAGTTAATTGACTTTAACAGGTGTGAATTGTTCCAGAACACTTAGGTATAAGAAAGGGCAAATATAGTTTCTTGTCTACATCGAGTATAATCTGCTTTAGGTTGTCTAAAAAGCCCAGGGTCAGTTTTTCCTCCCCCAACCTTTGTATTGTATGGGAATTCTGGAGCTTTTGAAGTTTATCCCAAATGGTGGAAGCTCAGGTCCTTTTTTTAAAAACAGATTTTATTTTTATTTATTTAGAGAGAGCGTGTACACAAGCATGGGGGAGGGGCAGTGAGGGGGAGAGAGAGAAACCTCAAGTCGGTTTCCCACTGAGTATGGAGCCCAATGTGGGGCTTGATCCCATGACTCTCAGATCAGGACATGAGCCCAAATCAAGAGACATTCAACCAACTGACCCACCCAGGTGCCCAGAGGGTTAGGTCCTTAAAACCATAGGAGTAACTGTTGCTTTTCATCTTTGCCATCTGAAGGCAAAAACTGTGGCTCAGTTCCAATGTGCCAAGCTTGGTCACAGAGACCTTTGTCAAGACTCCCAGTCTACTATCTCTGAGGTCCTAGGACCAGGAGGACCTAAATCCCACGAGGCTTAGGGCCTCATTATTCCAGTGTAGCTGCAGCTGCAGCATTGTTTCCGTACCAGGAAGCCGGCTGCCTGCTCTTCTCCACCCTGGAAACACCAAATAGTAGGCCTCCGGCACAACTCAGCTTAAAATCCTCCACAGGTTTAGTCTTACATGAGGGGTGTCTTTTAGGTTCTTGCCAATTTTTTCAGCAGGCGAAACTTAACTCCTTGCTGTGGATTGGGAAAACTAAGTCCTTAAGAACCAAGGCCTGGCTCCCCTCTTTGGGGAGGGCAAACGTTCGTTGCTTTCCCGGAAGGATATATAGTGTAAATTCCTCAGTGTCACCTTGATACATAATTAATAAAATTTCTTAGTACATATATATGTAAAAATAGCTTTTTTGTCAAATACACTTTTCATTCAGGCATAACTATAAACAGCAAAATGCATACATCTTAAATGTACAGTTTGATGAGTTTTGATAAATTTATACACCTATTAACTAGCATCCCCAGTCAAGCTTATAATACTGCCATAGTCCTAGAGAGTTCCTTCATGATCCTTTCCAGTCTGTTCTCCTCCCACCCAGAGGCAATCTCTATTCTGATGTCCACAGTCATGGATTAATTTTGCCTCGTTTGAACCTTATAAAAATAGAATTATACATCCATTGGGAGATGAATGGAAAAAAATATGATGTGATATACATCTCCAATGGAATATTATTCGGCCATAAAAAAGATTGAAATCTTGCCATTTGCAACAGCACAGGTGGATCAGGAGAGTATAATGCTAAGCAAAATAAGCCAGTCAGAGAACGACAAATTCCATACGATTTCACTCATATGTGCCATTTAAGAAACAAAACAAAGGAACAAAAGAAAAAAATGAGAAAGACAAACCAAAATACAGACTCTTAGCTAGAGAAAACAGATGGTTACCAGAAGGGAGGTGGGTGGGAGGAAGAATGAAATAGGTGAAGGAGATTAAGAGTATACTATCTTTATTCTTTTGAAGATTTTTTTAAAAGATTTTATTTATTTATTTGACAGAGAGAGATCACAAGTAGGCAGAGAAGCAGGAAGAGAGAGAGGAGGAAGCTGGCTCTCTGCTGAGCAAAGAGCCCGATGCGGGGCTTGATCCCAGGACCCTGGGATCACGACCTGAGCAGAAGGCAGAGGCTTCAACCCACTGAGCCACCCAGGCGCCCCTGAAGATTATTTTTTTAAAGTAATCTTTATACCCAACATGGCAGTCAAACCTATAATCCCAAGATCAAGTGTGGCACACTCTACCAACTGAGCCAGCCAGGCACCATAAGAGTATCTTGATGAGCTCCGAGTAATCTATAGAACTGTTGAGTCACTGTATTATATACCTGAAACTGAACATAACACTGTATGTTAACTATGCAGGAGTTAAAATTTAAGAAATAAAAAAAAATTTTCCTTTTTGCATATTGCATTTCAAAAAGTCAGTTATTTTTTATAGTTAAAATGTATATAAAGTGTCTATAAAATGTAAGATAAAGTTTCAAGATGTTAATTGTAAATGATACGTTGTTGATGTGGAACCCTGTTTCCATTGGAAATATGCCTGGCCATGTGCTATGTATGTTTAATTTTAGTAGATGATACCAAACATACTCTAAAGTAATTCTACCAATTCATACTTCCATTAGTAGAGTATGAGAATTCTAGTTTCTCCACATTCTTCTTAACACTTGACAATGACCATCTTTTTAATTTTAGCTACTCTAGGTAGTATGTTTGGCATTACGTTGTGGTTTTTAATGTGCATTTCCATGTTTACTAATGATATCGAGAAACTTCTTATGTTTCTTGGTCATTTGAAAATCCTCTTTTGTGACCTTCCTGTTCAATGTTTGGGCCTATTTTTAACGGTTGCATTGTCAATCTTTTACTTACTAATTTGTAGGAACTCTTTGTGTGTGTGTGTGTGTGTAGGCACTCTTTAAATATTATGGACATGAATTGTGTGTCAGATATAGGTACTAAAAATAAATTTTCCCACTGTGGCTTATCTTTTCACTCACAGTGGTGTGCTAATGAACAGAAGTTCTTAATTTTAATGAAATCCAATGTATCAGTTTTTGCTTTTATGCTCAGGGCTTTTTTTGTCGTTTCTAATGTAAGAATTTTTTTCCTGCCCCCAGGCTGTGATAATAGTCTTCTATGTTTCTTCTAGAAGCCCACCCACCACCTTTTTTTTCATTTACATTAAAGCCTTTGATCCATCTCAAATTACTTTTTTCTGTATGGTATAAGGTAGGGATCAAAGTTCTTTTTTCCTCCCATAGAATTATCCAATCCCTCCAGGAAGGCAGGGATTGGGTAAAATTAGAGAGCCATTCAACTTGGACACAAAATTTAAGGGGCATCAAAAAGCTTAGTAAACAAGGTAATATTTAATACAATATTATTTAAAATAAAATTAATGTGGAAAATATACGATGAAAAAAATACCAAAATCTTAAAGGAATTTTGAATTTTTGAGATGGCTCATCTCAAAGGGACTGTGATGGCTCTTTATGGAAGGACTTTGAAGGCTCCTCTCAGAAAGACGGTGATGGGTTTTAGGGAAGGACTTTGATGGCTCCTCTCAATGGGGCATTGATGGCTCTTTAGAGAAGGACTTCAATGGCTCCCGTCAGAGGGACTGTGATGCCTCTTCTGAAGAAGGCTTCGGTGGCTCTTATCAGAGGACTCTGATGTCTCTTTAGAGGAAGACTTTGATGGCTTCTCTCAGAGTAACGTGATGGTTCGTCTGAGAAAGACTTTGGTGGGTCCTCTCAGAGGGACTATGATGGCTCTTTAGAGAAGGACTTTGAAAGCTCCTCTCACAGTGTCTGTGACGGCTCTTTAAGGAAGGAATTTGATGGCTCCTCTCAGAGGGACTGTGATGGATCTTCAGAGAAGGACTTTGATTGCTCCTTTCAGAGGGACTCTGATGGCTTTTTAGGGAAGGACTTTGAAGGGTCCTTTCAGAGAGACGATAATGGCTTTTTAGGGAAGGACTTCGGTGGCTCCTCTCAGAGGGACTGTGAAGGCTTTATAGGGAAGTACTTCGATGGCTCCTCTCAGAGGGACTGTGATGGCTCTTTAGGTAAGGATTTTGAAGGCTCCTCTCAGAGAGATGGTGATGGGTTTTTAGTGAAGGCCTTCAATGGCTCCTCTCAGAGGGACTGTGATGTCTCTTCTGAAGAAGGCTTCAGTGGCTCCCCTTAGAGGGACTGTGATGGCTCTTTGGAGAAGGACTTTGATGGCTCCTCTCAGAGGGCCTGTGCTGTCTTCCCTCAAAAGGGCTATGTCCTCTCAGCTCGAAAGGACTGTGATGAGTTTTCTGAAAGAGACTGCGACTGCTCCTCTCAAGGGGACTGCGACATCTCCTCTTAAAGGAACTGCGAAATATCCTCTCAGAGGGAATGTGACTTCTCCTCTCACAGGGACTCTGACGGCTCCTTTCAGAGGGACTATGATGGCTCCTCTGAGGAGGACGTTGATGGCTCCTCTCAGAGGGACTGTGATGTCTCTTCTGAAGAAGGGTTCAGTGGCTCTGCTTAGAGGGACTATGTTGTCTCTTCCAAGAAAGACTTCGATGGCTCCTCTCACAGGGACTCTAATGGCTCTTTGGAGAAGGACTTCATGGCTGCTCTCAGATAGACTGTGATGGCTCTTCTGAGGAAGATTTTGGTGACACCTCTCAGAAGAACTGTAAGGGCTTTTCGGAAGAAGGCTTCGGTGGCTCCCCTTAGAGGGTCTGTAATGTCTCATCCGAGGAAGACTTCGATGGCTCCTCTCAGAAGGACTATGATGGCTCTTGTGAAAAAGGCTTTGGTGGTTCCCCTTAAAGGGACTGTGATGTCCAAGGAAGACTTCAATGGCTCCTCTCAAGAGGGACTGTGATGTCTTCTCTGAAGAAGGCTTCAGTGGCTCCTCTTCTAAGGACTGTGATATCTCCTCCGAGGAAGATTTCAATTGCTCCTCTCAGAGGGACTGTGATGGATCTTCTGAGAAAGACTTTGGTGGCTCCTCTCAGAGGGACTGTGATGTCTCTTCTGAAGAAGGTTTCGGTGGCTCTTCTTAGAGCGACTGTGAGGAAGACTTCAGTGGCTCCTCTCACAGAAACTCTGAAGGCTCTTTAAAGGACTTCGATGGCTCCTCTCAGAGGGATTGCGATGGCTCTTCTGAGGAACACTTCAGTGGTTCCGCTCAGAGAGACTGTGATGTCTCTTCTGAGAACGACATCAGGGGCTCCTCTCAGAAGGACTCTGAGGACTCTTTAGAGGAGGACTTTGATGGCTACTCTCAGAGAGACTGTGATGGCTCTTCTGTGGAAGGATTTGGTGGCTCCTCTCAGAGAGACTGTGATGTCTCTTCTGAGAATGACGTCGGGGGCTCCTCTCAGAGGGACTCGGAGGACTCTTTAGAGAAGGACTTCGATGGCTACTCTCAGAGAGGCTGTGATGGCTCTTCTGTGGAAGGTTTTGGTGGCTCCTCTCAGAGGGACTGTGATGTTTCCTCTGAGGAAGGCTTCAATAGCTCCCCTTAGAGGGACTGTGATGTTTCTTCCAAGGAAGACTTCAATGGCTTCTCTCAGAGGGCCTGTGCTGTCTTCCCTCAAAAGGGCTATGTCCTCTCACCTCAAAAGGACTGTGATGAGTTTCCTGAAAGAGACTGCGACTGCTCCTTTCAAGGGGACTGTGACATCTGCTCTCACAGGGCGTGTGACATCTCCTCTCACAAGGACTGCAACATCATCTTTCACAGGGACTCTGACAGCTCCTTTCAGAGGGACTGTGATGGCTCCTCTGAGAAGCACTTCGATGGCTCCTCTCAGAGGGACTGTGGTGGCTCTTCTGAAGAAGGCTTCAGTGGCTCCTCTTAGAACGACTGTGATGTCTCTGCCGCAGAAGACTTCGATGGCTCCTCTCAGAGGGACTGTGATGGCTCTTCCGAGGAAGACTTCGATGGCTCCTCTCAGAGGGACTGTGATGGCTCTTCTGAGGAAGACTTCGATGGCTCCTCTCAGAGTTACTGTATGGCTCTTCCAAGGAAGACTTCAATGGCTCCTATCAGAGGGACTGTGATGGCTCTTCTGAAGAAGGTTTCATTGGTTCCGCTTAGAGGGCCTGAGATGTGTCATCCTAGGAAAAATTTAGTAGCTCCTCTCAGAGGGAAAGTGACGGCTCTCTGAAGGCAGCTTCGGTGGCTCCGCTTAGACGGACTGTGATGGCTCTTTAGAGATCGACTTCTAAGGCTCCTCTCAGAGGGACTGTGGTGGCTCCTTTCAGAGGAATTACAGGGGTTTCTCTCCCTTATGAAGTTATGGTGGTTTTGCTTCTGGGTGTGAGTTTCTCTTTAATGTGACTGTGTGAAGTTCTCTTAAGCAACCATTTAGATTTCCCCCTTGGCTTGAACTCTGGTTCCTATTTTGGAGCTCTTGGACTCCTGGCTAGAGATGTTCTTTCTGTAGGAGTTTCTCTTACCTGCTATTGTCTTTTTGAACAATAACCACAGGCTGTCCGACTGAAGTGGTTATGACAATAGCACTGCTTTAGGAAACTATGGGCTTGGGTAGTTGGGAATGTCTAAGTTGGAAAGAGCTAACTCTTTTTGGTTGTTGTGCTGATCTGTATTGCTGTATTTATATCGGAGATGCATCTTAGGGGTTTTGTGCTTGAGGGCCAGCCGGGAGAGTTCAAAAGCAAATTCAAATGAGCTGAAATGGAAGGTGTAGGTAAGGTCTGCCTACTCAGTACCTTCATTTTATAAGAGGGGGAACAGGGCAAGAGAAAACCAAAGGGTAGAGACAGGGCCAGGGGATGGAAAGGACAGATTGAGAAGACAATCCATGTGAAGTGACACAGAAGCACAGAGACATGTAAAGGAGGACGTGGGTCAGGGGACACTTGGAAAAGCCTGTGCTTCCTGCGACCAGTGGGCATAAAGGAATGGGATGGGCGCGAGGCAGGGGACCGCAGTGAGCCTCATAGCACTACTCTGCCTCAGGAGTGAGGGCTCCGGGTTCTCCACCACTTCCTCCTGAGCCTCATTTATACTAGCAGAAAAACAGTCTCTCTAAAACATTAAGACTATCCTCAGCCATCTGAGTCAATGCAGGATTACTACTGATCTTTACAACATTTGCTTAAGAAAAGCTCTTTTTGCATTTAACAGAAGCCCACTTCCGTTACTCAGAAGTCAATTACTGGCTTAGTGCACCTTAGCTTTAAAAGCTCTTCTCTCTGGGGCACCTGCCTGGTTCAGTCTGTAGAATGAATGACCCTTGATCTTGGGTTGAGTTCAAGTCGCACACTGGGTATAGTAATTACTTAAAAGGTCTTTTTAAAAAAGAAGAAAAAAAGCTGATCACTTTCCATCTTCTTAGAACAGCTAAACACTGTTCTGAGGAACAGGGGAACAGGGGCAGAGCTACTGATTCATTCCTTGCCTCTCCATCACGTTCTTCCAAGGATTTCTTCACTCCTGCCTCCATTTTCAGAAACACTTCTCAGCTATACAGCCATTTTCCTTGTCTATGTAGAGTCTCTGTCTCAAAAGGGGCCAGTGGAGAGAAGCCGTGGGGCCTCACCAGTTGTCGATGGCGTGGTCCACGGCAGCTTCCAGGAGTCCGAGCTTAGTGAGCAGTCTCACTGCGGACGCTCCTCCCAGGCTCTTTGCCCACAGATAGGCCACGTGCTTGTGGGCATCAGCTCCTCCGTGACCCTGGGCCACCTGTGAAGCAAAGCCATTTGGCAATTCTCCCACACAGGGCCACAGGGCTGCTCCCTTCCCCCGCTGACCGGACTGCAGCTTTGACAAGGGTCAGGTCTTTCTACTAGAACAGGGAGAGGGCTCAGTTTTGGGGTCTGTTAGCCTGCTCAGGGTCCAAGGATGAACTTCAGGTAGTCCACAGACCCCTCCTACCGCATGTGAAATTTTGCCTGTTGGTATGGACATTTTTCAAAGAGACCCACGACCAGTTCAGAATGCGTCACTTGAGAGTGGGGAAGAGGGACGGGCGTGTCCCCAGAGTGACCTGGACTCCTTACCCGGTAGGCCTCCTCCCAAAGCCCATTGGACCGGTCCATGTTCACTGTTGCCGTCCACTCCTGAGCCTCGAGGTAGTGATACTCGGCCTCCTGCAGTCGGCCTTCAGCCTCCAGCTCCTGGCGAAAGGAGGGTCAGGATGGGGCGAGGGGGACGTGGGGCCTGTTCGGGGAAGAGATGGCCGAGACCGGAGAAGGGCTCACCTTGCCCAGGCGTAGGTGTGTGTCACTGAGGAGATCTGGGTGGTGCTTCCCTACCAGGTGGATCATATCATCATATAGCTTGTGCTTTTTGAACATGGTGATGGCAAGATCAGGCTCTTCTACTGTCACGTAGAGCCTGGGGAGGGGAGAGACACCAGGGGTCTCCTCGACACAGATTCCCGCATCACTGCACTCTAGGCAGACGGCGCGCATCCTCAGACGCACCTCTCTCCCTGCATGCCTCCTCTGGGGCCGCGGCTCACCTTTCCGCCTCCAGGTACTTGCCCTGCTTCTTCGTCTCCTAAGCCTGGCTGATGTACAGCACCGACATGTCTTCCGGCTCATGCACTTCATCGCCAGTTGTGCAGACACACAGAGCCCCAGTAGCCTCGGGCGCGCTTCCGAGGGAAGCAGGGGGGCTGCGGAGTGGCCAGGGAAGCGCGACTCGGGGGTGACCTGTGTTCCCAGCAACTCTGAACCTTCCCAACAACCACAGGGGTTTGTGTACGGATGCTTTCCTGGTCAGTCCCTGGAATTCCAAGACCATAAGGAGCAGAGTCAGGACTATATTCTGCTCAGGCAGAAAGGCCAGAGACGCCCTGTGCTGGGGCACGTGTTCCCACTCCCGTGCTCCCGCCGTGCCCACCGGGTTCTGGGCGCAGGCAGGGAACTAAGTTGCCGCTGTGACTACAGCTTGGGGAGGGGCATTTGGGGCTCCCCAGCTCCCAAACCCTTTTGCTCGCTTCGGAATTACGGGTTTGGAACAAGGGCCTCTTCATCCTTGCCTTTCCCTGTGGCTAGGTATCCAAGCGCTCCAGACTTTTCTATTTTGGTGCTCTTTCTCAGCTTTCAAGGAGGCCGGTGAAGAGGGGACATCAGAGCCCAAGGAAAGTGGGGATGGCCCCAGAGAGGTGGAGCCCTCGGAGAACCAGGCCCCGCTCTCTACCTTGTGGGCTTGCTCCCAGCTGCCGGCCCGAGTGTACATGTCTACTGCATCTTCTGTTCGGTCTCCCTTAATGTAGAGCTCCTCCGCAATCTGTGCTCGAGACAGCAGATACAAAAGGCCGGGAGCAAGAGCGTTAGAGCAAGAGCGTTAGAGCAGCCTGCAGGGGGCAGAGCAAACCTCAGCTGGGGTGGCGGGGAGGGGACGGGTCCTTAGTCCACAACACAGAACACAACACAGAAGACAAGAGGGCTATGGTGTCTCACACCCTCTACTGTTTTGAAAACAAAAACAAAAACAAAAACAAAAAAACAGCCAAAACCAGAATGGGGACAATACAGCCAAAACCAGAATGGGGACAATACAACAGGCAGTTTAAAAGGACCGAAAAGGACCTCGTACTTTGCAACACAGGGCAATTCCACATTGGAACAGCTCCATAGGAAGAGAGCTGGAAACTCGCTTTATAGGTCTGGGAGAGGGCTCTATGTTATGTTGGAATAAAATAAGGGAAGTAAACTGCTTTCTTCTTGCTCAGGGTGGCTGGTGCTGCTGGACTCAGAAAGAAGGATTTGGTGAGGGGCCCCCACTTCCGGTTCTGGGTTCTCTTCTCATTCGGTACTGCGTTGCCTCCAGCTCCAGCAAGGGACTTTCCTCACCTCATACTCCTGCAGAGACGCATAGTGTTGGGCCCCGCGGGGATAGTATATGGTGTTCCAATAGTATTCAGGTCCGGTAGATCTAATACATAAATGGCCTTCTTCCAGGGCAGCAAGAGGCACCTTGCATCCCTGCTGCACCAAGGGATCCCCCCAGGCCTCTTCCAGTCTCATCACCTCCACTGGGAATGCCAACCGAGCCAGCTCCACCGCTGCCAGGGACAGAGAGGGCACTCAGCTAAGCCTTCCAGGGATGGGACTCCGGGAAATGGGCGACAAGTGGAGGGATGGAGAACTGAGCCGATCCACCAGAACAGGTGCACAAAATTGGTGCAGGGGGACTATTCGGGCAAGACTCTAACAGGGAAGGCTGGGTTGTCCGGGGCAGTACCTTTCATGAATGCACTGCCTTTACAGTAGCACTCCAGGGCCCGCTCTGGGTTTCGAATCTTCTCAAAGAGATCACCTGCCTGTTGACACATACCACGTGACTACAACAACAACCCTACTACACTAAGAATCAAGTAGCAACCCCCAAAGGTGGAGACTCAGCCACCAGTTCTGGGGGGCTATGCACTCCAGGACTCCCCTGGGTAGGAGGGAGCGCTGAGTCCTGGAGAGGAGGGACAGGAACAGGAAGCCAGCCATACCCTTTCATACAGCTCCCCCTTGATTAGGGCTGCAGTGATGTTTTCTACCAGCTCGGTGTTAGCTAGCAGTTCCTCCCGGGCCAGCACCAGTCGGGCAGCTTTGGCAGGGAGCCCGGCTTTGAGGTAGAGGCTGATGGCTGCTAGTCCATCCCCCTGGCTCTCCTGTAGCTCACTGGCTCGCTCCTCTTGCTATGTGTCCATCAGCCACTGGTAGTAACTCCGGCGCAGCTTCTCCAGGGCTGGGTGGCCCTGGACATGAAAGAGAGGCAAGACAAGTCACCTCCCTCCTTCCTGTGCTGCTTCCCAAGCTTCTCCAATCCCACTGTAACAACAGAAAGCCTCCTGGTCACCAACGTGCCAACTCCCAGCCCAACCCTGTTCCAGTTCCTATAGCCTCGTTGGTAAGAAGAGGCTTCGGATATTGGTGGAACTGAGCTGCGAGCACCATGGAGAAGACAGAACTGCTAGTACCTTGGCCTGAGGCACAGCGATACACTCATCCCAACGGTGCAGCTCATGCTACATATCTATAGCCTCCTCAACGGCACTCTAGGGGAACCAGGGCAGAGGAGAGAGGGACACCAAGAAGTGAGAGGAGCATCAGGGATCAGCAGGCTGTCCTCAGCCCTGGTATGATGCCAGCCCTGGGGGACTGAAAGCCTCACCCTTGACCTATGAACAAAAAACAAGCAGTGGATTTATCATGAAAGCAGAAGGAGGTTAAGCCCCAGGGCACCTCATTTGCATAGGCCCCTTCCAAGGCATTATTTCTTAAGGAGGGCTCCTCAAATTCTATCCGCTTCGGGCCCCACAAACCCTGGATTTGCCTGTGTGCACAAGCACGGCCAGGGCAGGCTCTGGGGTAGGGGGAGGCGGCAGATGGGGAGGCAGCAGACAGCTTATAAAGACATAGCTGTAAGGACTAACGCAGAGTAGAGCCAGAAGGAAGGAGTGACATTTTAGCTGCATCAACCTTTCTAGAAGCTCTCCCCCGGAGCTCTCTCCTCCCCTCAGGCTGCCTCACTCCCCCTCCCGCCCAGCTCCCCTCTTGAATCTGGCCCCTCTGCTCCCATCACCTGCTCCAAGAAGATCATCTCAGCCAGCTTGTAGTTCTTCTCCAGCACGGTTAGGCATGCTCAGACCTGGTAAAAGTCCATTCCTTCTCCACCCTGTGGGAGAGGAAGAAGGCTCTGGTTATCCTGTCAGCACTGCAGGAGCCATTCTGACTATGTGAGCTTATTAGACAGGAAGGCCACAGAGACGAGGAAGCTAAAAAACCAGAAAGCTGAAAACCTTCATGGGGCTTAAAGGATGAGGTCTGGCAAGCCATTCCAGAGCGGTCTGACTCGAAGATGGAGGTGCGCGAGCCATGGCTGGAAAGCCAGGGGTCGTGGGGCTGCGCATGAAGAGAAATCTCAGCTTGAGAGACTGAATAATTCAGGAGGATAATACTTGCATATTCCTGAGACACTTGGTCTGCAATCTCACTGGTCTCATGCAGGAATTGCTCTATGGCCCAAAGCAGAAAAGCACCTACAGGGCGGAAGCAATCATAGTAACAGCAGCATCACTGCAGGATCAGTGTGGACGCGCCGGCCCAGCAGCCGAACACTGAGCCTCGGTGAAGTGCCGTGCGCCATTTCTGCCCCTAGAGACACAAGGGGATACGGCAGCGGATGAGGGCCTCACTCTCAGGGAACTTACTTTCTGGGGGACACAAGTAGTTAGTACGCAAACAAAGATATTCCAGAGAAAGAAGAGTGAAATGGAATAGCGTGATAGTACATATAAACTGTAACGGAGGGGGCTAGTTCAGCTGGAACTCAGAGAAGGCCTATCTGAGGAGATGACATTTGTGCCAAGACCTAAGTACAAGAAAAAGTCAGTCGCGCAAGATGGGGAAAAATTATTCCAGGCTGAGATACTCAAAGGGCCCAAGGGGTGCCAGTGTGGCTGGAGACTAACGGGCACATGGGTACCTGGAAGATGAAGGGGGCAGAGGCCAAATATTGTAAGGAGTTAGGACATGCCATGGGCTGTGGATCATATACTAAGTAGAACAGTAAGCTACTGGAAGGTTTGAGCAAATAAAGGACACAATCTGATTTATGGTGTAACACATGATTTCAGCTATTGTGGGATGAATGGATGGTTGGTGTGTAAGAACAGGATCCGTGAGACTAAGAGGCTTTTGTGACACTGCAGGTAGAAGTGTGGTCTGTTCTGGGCTGGACAGTAAGAGCTTCAGGATGTGTTCTGAAGACACTGGGTCAGGGCCCTATGACGAGCTGGTCGTCTAGCTGTAGGGCCATGGGAAAGGAAGCATCCAAGAGGACTCCTGGCAAAACAGTAGCAGCTGACATTTACTGAGCACTGAGAATTCTCCTACTTTCTTCACTGCCCCTATGATTCTTCTTTACCACCCCAAGAGGTAAATGCTATCATTCCTCCCATTTACAGAGAGGAAATTGAGAAACGAAGGTTTGGAAAGGTTTACTTAACCCACGGTTATACAAGCTGTTAAATGGAGCCAGGAAACTCGAAGGAGTCTAAAATCCCAAGACTGTCCTACTAACTACACCCCATGCCGCATTCGGAAATACACTTCAACACCTGGACTGGAGGGCATGGGGGTTAAAACTCTGAAGGGGGACCTACATAGGGGAAGCAAAAGCAAAAAAAAATCTTATAAACTGGGATGGAAGAATGTTTGGAATAACTACCTGGAAGGTATTACTGGTTGTAAGGGCAGGGGACTGGTGCCTCAGCACTGGGAGGAGCCTCTCACACACACACAACCCCCACCCACCGAAAATGGCCTCTGGCCATCCTTCCTAGCTGCCCGCACCTCACTTCTGGTCTGCCTCACCTCTCCGCGATGTGGAGCTGCCTTGCCTCGAGTGCCAGTTTGCTCAAGGTTTTCCACATTGCCTCTGTTTCTGGGGTCATTTCCAGAGTCTCCAAGAAGGCTGTAGCCCTGAAGAGAGAAGGAAGGAAAGCAACAGTGCAGGCACAGCAGGGCGCAGAGGAGTACTGGCGATGGGCAGGGGTGGCGGGGCCAGTTGTCTGGCCCATCCCAGCTCCTCCAGCCTCAGAACCAGCCTCTCCCACCACCTCCCGGGGCTGTCAGCCCAGCCCCTCACCGGGTGTAGTTGCTGTCATCAATGGCCGTTCCAAACTGGATCAGGCCCTCATCCAGCATGTAGGCAACAGTCGTCACACCTTCGGTCACCATCACCTCGGTCTTCCCACCGCCCCGCTCCAGACCTACCCCATCACCCTGTAAAATTTCAGTCCCCCCACCCCACCCGAATTCCAGGTTAGTGTCTCCACCAACTCCACTGCAGAACGGACAGGCCTTACCCCCCCCAGCGCGTACACGCTGAGGGAATCCCAGTGGCCCTTGTTTGCCCGGCGTTTCGTTTCCTTCAAGCAGGTAAGAAGCCCTTATCTACACGGACGCCCTCAGCTTCCGGGACACTCAGAGCTGTGCCCGCACTAATGCCTGCAGGTAAACTGACAAAGTGGGCAACCACTTCTGCTTCCGGCTTGAGTCCTGTTAAAATACAACTTTAACCTGGGCCGTACTTTTGCATACCTTCGTTGCTTAGGTCACCTGAAGAAATCGCTAGGCTTGCTTCCTAGTCTCCCGCGGGGAGGAAAGGAAAGGAAAAGCAGGAGGGAGGGAAGAAAAGGAAGGAAGGGAAGAAGAGAAAGAAAAGGAGAAAAACAGAAAAGGGAAGGAAAACATAAAAAGGAAAAGGCCGGTAAGCTAAAACCCGAGCAGGAAAAAACAGGGGAGCAAGCGGAAAGGGTACAGTTGCCCTGATGCAAACACAGCAGCGGGTGAATAAAGCAGGGGTCCTCCAGCAGGATGAGGGGGCAATTCTGAGAATCTGTTAGTGATGAAATCTGGGATACCCTCTTCAGGAAAGGGAACTAAAGTCATTAGTCTGCCCGATTCCTGCAAAAGCAAACACTGATCATCTCTAGAGGAAAACATGCCCATGTTAGGCCCTTGGGATTCTAAAAATTATATCCAATGTAACGTCAGCCCCCCAATAAAAAAAGGTACCAACATAGAAGTTAACCACCATAAAGGAGTAAACAATAACAAGAACTACAGCACTTGTGGCCCTCCAAGGATTTCCAATATTAAAAGTAACAGTTACGGAAGAGGGGCATCTGGGTGGCTTAGTGGGTTAAGCCTCTGCCTTCGGCTCAAGTCATGATCTCAGGGTCCTGGGTTCGAGCCCCACATCGGGCTCTCTGCTTGGCAGGGAGCCTGCTTCTCCCTCTCTCTCTGCCTGCCTCTCTGCCTACAAGTGATCTCTCTCTCTCTCTCTCTCTCTCTGTCAAATAAATAAATAAAATCTTAAAAAAAATAATTACGGAAGAAACCAGTTATGGAATATGAAAGAACTGTAAAATGTTTAAAGACCTAAGAGATGGAATGAAAAATTAAGCAAGAGACAAGAGACTATAAAAAATGGCCAGGTTGTTTCGCTTCAGCAGCAAATATACTAGAAAAAATGACCAGGCAGACTAGAGAAAGAACCAAATAAAACCGTATGAAAAATTCAGTATTTGAAGTAAGAAAACTCAGTTGGTGATTTCAATAGCAGATGAGACAATGGTGAAAGTGAAACCCTGACTTGCAAGATGTTTCTTTTTTTTTCAATAATTTTTTAAAAATTGTATTTATTTATTTGACAAAGAGAGACAGAAACAGGCAAGGGGATGGGAGAGTGGGAGAGGGAGAAGCAGGCTTCCTGCTGAGCAAGGAGCCCCATGCAGGGGCTCGATCCCAGGACCCCAAGATCATGACCTGAGCCAAAGGCAGATACTTAAGGGCCAAGCCACCCAGGCACCCCTTGCAAGATGTTTCTTAAGGAATTATCCAGAATGTAGCACAGAGCGAGGAGGAAGGAAGAATAAGAGGTTATAGAAGCACAAAGACAGGACAAGAAAGGGAACACATACTAATTAGAGTTCTGAGGATGAGAAAGAGAGTTTGAAGGGCACCTGTGTGGCTCAGTGGGTTAAAGCCTCTGCCTTCGGCTCAGGTCATGATCTCAGGGTCCTGGAATCGAGCCCCACATCAGACTCTCTGCTCAGCAGGGAGCCTGCTTCCTCCTCTCTCTCTGCCTGCCTCTCTGCCTACTTGTGATCTCTCTCTGTCAAATAAATAAATAAAAATCTTTAAAAAAAAAAAAAAAGCAACAAGACAACACAAGGAGCTGTGAATAAACTTCTCAGAACTAAGAGGGTCAGTCAATGGGACGACAGTATTTGCAAAAGACTAAGAAAAACTGTCAAACTGTTCTTTCAAGAACACACCAAATAAAAACATTTTCAGATCATTCCATTTCGGTAATTTTCAGAAACGGAGTGTTCATCTTCGAAACACTTTCTCTCAAGGAGGAAACTCCAGAGCAGAGGTCAGCAATGCAAAAAGAGTGAGCAGAGAAACTGGCACCATGATGGCAAATGTAACCATATTCCAGCTGTGTAAAAGAATAACGTCTCACTTTGGGGATAAAAAAATACTGGGCAATAATGGCATAGGGGAGGTAATCAAAGTTCAGGTCCTTGTATCACTTGCCAGGGGTCAGATGCTAAATAAGTTGAAACTATTCAGAATAATTTAAGGGTATGGTAAACTTCCAAGGGAAACCACTATAGGAATCAAATGTATGACCTCCAAAGCAAAAATGTGAAAAATGTGTTTAAAAAAGGACAAAACAACCCCCAAGTGCCAAACTTAATTTCTAAAATGAGGAAAGAAAGGAGGGAAAGAAGAGATATAGAAAAAAGGCAAAAAGAACTATCACATGCTCGCTCTGTACCCACACCAGTCATCCTAGCCTAGCACAGGGGCCTCTCTTGTTTTCCCTCCCAGATTCTGGAAGGTCACTGGAATGTACGTGATGCTGGTGGGACAGGTGACTGATCTTCAGTCTGATTTTAAAAAAAGGGCTCTGAACAGCTTACAACAGAGAATCCTCACCCAGGAACTGACAGAACTGCCTCCACTATGGGGGCTCTTCCAGCCCAAGAGAACTCATTATGACCTGGTGAATTCCCAGGGCCACTGTAATAGAGAGGACAGGACACAATGTCAGGAATCTGAACAAGGACGGTTCTGGGGCCTCGCGCACTGTAGGGAAGGATGTAAGTTTTACTTGCCTACTCTAACACAGAGATGATGCGTGGTGAGCCAGAGAAAACCAAATAACCTTTGGACCTTCCTCAGGGTCCTAACTGAGTGGTGGGACACTATGTCTGAGGTCCCCTGGCACCGACGTACCCTAAGAGAGGATGTGGTGACCCTCTTGGGTGCCTCAATGTTGTACCACACACACAGGCTGTTTCGGTTCTGAGCCACCAGCACATTACCTCCTGGGACCCACTGCACGCAGGAGCAGAAGCTGAGGATCATCGTCTTAGAGCAGCTTTCGATATCGTATAGATGCAACTGTGGAAGGAAGAGGTGGACAGCGCAATCAGAGGGGGCTATGGGGTGATTTCTGATATCAACCATTTCTCTAACGAAATGTGGTGAGCTGACCAACCAGTCAGGCAGATGCTGAATTTCAAAGCTCACCAGCCTGCAATGCTCGATGTTTATGCTGACTTGGTACATCCTGACTCTGGCCTTAAGAGATGACCAAGTAAACCCAGAGCTACACCCAGAAATTTAAGTTAGGTGAAGGTCAGACTTTCGTTCTTCGAGTTTAACTCAGGGCCAGAGTTGCCAGACTGGATCACAAAAGTAAGGCCACCACGCACATTAAATGGTCTGGAAATCGGCGATGTGGCTTTCACATCACAATGAATATGAAATGAAAAATCACCAGTCTCTTTGCCCTGGAGGTGGAGCTCTTTGGTGATACCATATTGAGATCAGAGTCAATAAAGAGTTTGGGGGAGACTGTCCAGCCAGCCGTAATGCTGTGGGGTACGTGTAGCTGACGAATGCTGCAACAGGTGTGGGTAAAGTTCAGCCAGGCAAGCGGGGGTGAGGCAGTCTCACAAGGGCACAGACTTGTGAACAGTAACAGAGAAACCAGCTCCCAAATTTCCCTCTCAGCTTTGGTGCCATCACAATACCATCTTCTTAAGGTATGGGCTACAGTAACAGATGGGCTGTGATTATCAGACACAATGTTGATTCTTCTGTGCCTTTTGCTATGTTAATGGCATACTGAACCAAGAAATTATGCCCATCCTGCCCCCGCAATCCCTGGCAGCAGGTAGTACCAGATCCTCTAGGGACTACTCAATGGCTAAGGCCTTAGTAACCCTTCTTACACGAAGTTTCCGGTCCCTGAAGAGAAGCTTGGCCCCGTTTCATTAAGTTCCAGCCAATCCACATGGCTCTTGTGGCTGATGGTGCCAGTGTTGTAGCCATCAGTCAGATCCACGACAGAGTAAAGGAGACAGGGTTAAGAGGACAGATTCCACATAATCATATACAGGACACAAAGAAGCCTGCAAAAGTCTTGTCTTTGATGATTACGTTGGGCTTTAAGAATGTTATTACATCATGGGACGCCTGGGTGGCTCAGTTGGTTAAGCAGCTGCCTTCGGCTCAGGTCATGATCCCAAGTGTCCTGGGATCGAGTCCTGCATTGGGCTCCTTGCTCCGCAGGGAGTCTGCTTCTCCCTCTGACTCTGCCTTCCACTCTGTCTGCCTATGCTCGCTCTCGCTCGCTCTCTCTCTGACAAATAAATAAAAATCTTTAAAAAAAAAAGAATGTTATTACATCAGTGTAGAGTATGAGGAATATGACATAATTTTGCTAAGATGCTTACAATACTATATCTCTACTAAAATTGTAGAGATTTGTTTAACTCTGTAGCTAACTCAAAAGGTCCAGATCCATCAAAAAATGAGATTCCTGGGGCGCCTGGGTGGCTCAGTGGGTTAAGCCGCTGCCTTCGGCTCAGGTCATGATCTCAGGGTCCTGGGATCGAGTCCCGCATCGGGCTTTCTGCTCAGCAGGGAGCCTGCTTCCCTCTCTCTCTCTCTGCCTGCCTCTCCATCTACTTGTGATTTCTCTCTGTCAAATAAAAAAAAAAAATTAAAAAAAAAATGAGATTCCTCTCTGGGATCTTGGGAGTTGTCTCATAGCAGATCAGAACACATCAGAGCAATGGGCATCAGTTACTCAAGAAATCCTTTGGAAGGCAGCACTGAGCACTTTAAGGAAGAGCCCCAGTTCTAGCACAACCACGAAGAGAAAGCTGATGGATGAAATGACCTCGATGAATGTGCAAGGAGCTCCCTGCACTTTGAGTGTCAATGCTGTAAGAGCCTTGAGGGGCAAACAAATGACCTCAATGAATGTGCAAGGAGCTCCCTGCACTTTGAGTGTCAATGCTGTAAGAGCCTTGAGGGACAAAACAGAAGGAACCTCTGATTAAAGTCAGGCTGAGAGTACTGAGGATAAGTCTTTTAGTTTGGTGTGAATTTTGCAGACAATGTAAGATAGGATCACACTTAAGAACTGGCTAGGATGCTTTCAGGGAGTCTCCTGAACACGGCGCATTCACAGCTCTTATTTGTATATGTTACCGATGCGCAATGTCCCGCCGTGATCCGTGCTGAAGCTCAAGACCAAATGCCAGCTGATGTCTACAACTGGGAAGACCAACTTAAAAATAAAACTTCCTTTAATTAAAAGCCAACTTGATAAAGCCATGTTTCAATGTCTCAATTTATAAGTAGAATCACAGAATACTAGAGCTGTGGGACCCTATCTCTGTGGAAACCTTGAAATTATACACAAAATTATATGTTTATGTATATTCTTCTGGGAAAGGATCTATGATTTTTTAAAAAAGATTTTATTTATTTATTTGAGATGAAGAGAGAGAGAGACAGAGCATGAGAGGGGGGAGGGTCAGAGGGAGAAGGAGACTCCCTGTCAGGCAGGTAGCCCAAAGTGGGACTCGAGGATTACAACCGGAGTTGAAGGCAGTTGCCTAACTAACTGAGCCACCCAGGTGTCCCAGGATCTATCATTTTATTTAGATACTCAAAGGGGTCACTAACGGAAAAAGGTTAAGAGAAGAACTCTGTCATTTTATATACTATTGAAGATGAGCTCTGCGTAGTGGGATGACTTGTCCAAAGTCTCACAGCTCATTACTGCTGCTGGAACATGGGCCGCCACACTACACCATTTCCATTACAACTCAACAATTGGTTGTGAAACGTATAAATATCTTAAGAACAGACCCATATGTATTTGGAAACTTGATTTATAAGATGTGACATTATGAATCAGTGAGTACAGAACGAATTTCCAATAAACGGTTAAACATGGAAAAAGTAAAATTTGAGCCACAACCACATAATGCACAAAAATTAATTCAGGTGACAAGCAAAATCTAAAAATATTAAAATATTGGAGGGAGTAGGAAACTTTTTCTTTTTTAAAAATTTTCTTTCTGGGCGCCTGGGTGGCTCAGTGGGTTAAGCCGCTGCCTTCGGCTCAGGTCGTGATCCCAGGGTCCTGGGATCGAGTCCCGCGTCGGGCTCTCTGCTCAGCGGGGAGCCTGCTTCCTCCTCTCTCTCTCTCTGCCTGCCTCTCTGCCTACTTGTGATCTCTGTCTGTCAAATAAATAAATAAAAATTAAAAAAAAAATTTCTTTCTTTCTTTCTTTAACTCTACACCCAGCTTGGGGCTCAAACTCATGATCCTGAGATCAAGAGTCACGTGCTCCTCTGGCTCAGTCATTCAGGTGTCCCAGGGAAACTTTTTTTTTTGAAAGATTTTATTTTTTTATTTCTTTGACAGACAGAAATCACAAGTAGGCAGAGAGGCAGGCAGAGAGAGAGGGGGAAGCAGGCCCCCTGCTGAATATAGAGAGCCCAATGCGGGGCTTGATCCCAGGACCCTGGGACCATGACCTGAACCAAAGGCAGAGGCTTTAACCCACTGAGCCACCCAGGCGCCCCACCCCAGGGAAACTTCTTAACGAGACCTCAAAAATCACAAACTAGGGACACCTGGGTGGCTCAGTGGGTTAAAGCCTCTGCCTTCGGCTCAGGTCATGATCTCAGGGTCCTGAAATCGAGCCCTGCATCAGGCTCTCTATTCAGCGGGGAACCTGCTTCCTCCTCTCTCTGCCTGCCTTTCAGCCTACTTGATATCTTCATCTGTCAAATAAATGAATAAAATCTTAAAAAAAAAAAAAACTAAAAATGGGTACACAAGTAATAATAATATTATTAATAGCTAACATTTATTAAGTGCTTATTATTTGCCAGACATTAGTCTAAGTGCTTTTCATATAAGGTAGGTACGATTTTTATCCCCATTTTGTGGATGAGGAAATTGAGATACAGAAAGGTTAAGAAACTGACCTAAGATCGCACAGGTATAATTGCAGAAGTGAGGAAGTTTGACTCTAGACCCTTGTTCTTAACGACGCTATATGGATATGCTATTCTCTATACATCATAGGGAATACTGTGCTGCTCTAAATACAGTTTTCTATGCTTGAAACATTTCATGATACAGTTAATTTTTTTTTAAAGATTTTACTTATTTATTTGTCAGAGAGAGTGAGTGCACAAGCAGGAAGAGCAGAAAGCAGAGGGACAAGCAGGCTCCCTGCTGAGCAAGAAGCCTGATGTGGGACTTGATCCCAGGACTCTGGGATCATGACCTGAGCCAGAGGCAGGCTCTTAACTGACTGAGCCACCCAGGTGTCCCCAGAGTTAATTTTTTTTTTTTTTTAAAGATTTTATTTATTTATTTTACAGAGAGAGATCACAGTAGGAGAGAGGAAGGGAAGCAGGCCCCCTGCTGAGCAGAGTGCCCGATGTGGGACTCGATCCCAGGACCCTGAGATCATGACCTGAGCCGAAGGCAGCGGCTTAACCCACTGAGCCACCCAGGCGCCCCCCCAGAGTTAATTATTAATATGTAAAATAAAATCTATTTATTTATGTGAACACTTGTGAAATTCAAATAAATTTTGTCCTCACTGGCTACCAATGTCAAACTCTACAGAAAATAAGTCCCCTTCCGGTTCAAACAGTCCATTATCCTATGTCCTAAGTCTAAACAGGAAAGTTCAAAAATTTACTGATGGTTCTGCTCTACAGTTCACAATTCCTAGCCCTAAGATACATGTCTAAAGAACATGAATAATTACAGGGACAAGCTGATATGCCTAACAGTGTATCTGTATCTCTACAGCTAGACACAGACTAGCACATGTGGATTAGAACACTTCCCACATCCTCTGTGAGAGCAGGGCCATACATTTACCTGGTGCCTCTCAGATTCCTGCATTCTCCACTCTACACACCCCTGTGATATAGAAGCATCTATAAATATCTGTTTTCTTATCAAAATTATAAGAGGCTTACCTATAGCAATAGTCTTAACATCAACAAGGTAAGCCAATTTCTTATTGTCTTCCATGCCTCCTTGATGCTGCTCATTAATACGGACACTGAAACACGAAGGGTGAGGTAAGGCAGAATAACTTGGGTCATCGGGATGTTGAGCAAGGGCCCAAAGTACCATAGGGGATGAAGTTTTTAGATTAGTCTTGAGGATACAGGAGTTAGAGGTTAGAAGGGACTTCTTTGGGTTTCAAAAATTTAGAGAACCTTGTGGGGTTACCTGATGAGGTGGGGGTTCATGAATTCAGTACGCACAGAACCCAGGGTATCATGACGCCCATATTCCACCGGGGTTAGCTCTCCAGCATTGAAGATCATGCACACCTGGGGATGAAGGGACTGTCACATGGGGGGAAGTTTGCATGAGGAAGTCTGCACGGTCAACAGTAGTAGAGGGAGATGTCTCGTCAGTGCAAAGTGACCCCCACTTTTCTCTTTATTCTGTTCCTCTGCCTATCTCGCCCTCCTTTCTTTCTCTGCTCTCTCTTAGTTAGAAGGTTGACTGAGATGTGATGGTCAGTCAATCAAGCTCTACTCACATTTTCATTTCCAAAGAAATACTTCTCATTGCCACCAGATCCCTGCCAAGCCACCCGTAAAAGAGGGAGAGGACATAAGAACAATGTGGGTAAGTATCCAAGACAACTCTGAGAGAAGGACAGGGTAGGGGGCAGAGAGAAGGAGTGTAGGAAGGCCCTTATGTTCCACAAGTGGGGTGCTGTGTCACATTCTGCCCTAGGCTTCTAGGCTTCTGAGAGATGCCGTAAAAACAGTCCAACAGTGGGAATTCCCATTCCAGGATTCTAAATCTCCAGGGTCTCACTCCCAGGTCCACCAGGGCCCCAACACCAGCATCTTAGAGCTTTTCCTTAGAGACCTTCCCCCTTAGGGACCCAGGCTCCCCGGAAGTAGCAGCTCACGATGCTCCATTCCCCGCCCCTTCACCTGGGGTTCCTACCTCACTAAGGCGATTAGTGTTCAGGTCCCCCAGCAGGAGCGTGTCTGACGTGTGGGCCACCAGGTAACGTTCCTTTCCAAGGATTTTCACCTCTTCCACCTCGTAGCCATAGTGTGACTTGAGTACCACCCGGGTCCCCGATGACAGGTTCTTCACAATCACCTTGGTAAGGTACAAGTCTGAGCTCCCTGAGGCTTCCCTCAACCCCAAAGAGGGGTGAACCTGCTGTGCCCACCTCTACAGGGTTAAGCAAAGCTAGTCTCTTGTTTCCTCACCTAGCCTAGGCTATTGTTGGTAAAAATGACACCTCTCATTCACACAGTGCTTTATGATATACAAAATGTTTTCAGAGATTATCTCCTTCAATGCTAATACATAATACATACTGGGTAAAACTAATCACTCTCCTTACCTTCCAGTACCTCTTGTGAAAATCTTTGTGATTACTTTAATCGTGGTATATACTGATCATACTGTCATTTCATATACCTCTTTGCTAAAATGATCCTGATTAAGGAACAACAGAATACAGACAATTATCTTTGTATTCTCGGTCCTAACAGTGCTCATGTATAGAGAATGGACAGAAAATGAAAGAACTGGGGTGCCTGGCATGCTCAGTCGAGGAGCATGCGACTCTTGATCTCAGTTGTGGGTTTGAGCCCCATGTGGGGTGTACAGTTATTTTAAAAATAAAATCTTAAAAAAAAAAAAGAGGGGGTGCCTGGGTAGCTCAGCTAATTAAGCATCTGCCTTCGGTTCACATCATGATCTTGGGGTCTTGGGATCAGCCCCATATTCAGCCCCACGTCCGAGTGCTCCCTTTCCCTCTGGAGTTCCCCTGATCCTGTGCGGACACTCTGTCAAATAAGTGAACAAAATTATAAAAAAGAGAAAATGAAGGAACCAATGAATAATAAATGGAAGGAAAAGAGGACAGAGGGAGAGAAAACAGAAAAGTGGGCTCAGGAACTAAGAAATTACCTTGCAATGTCATACACGGTGAGTTCAGAGGCCCTAAAGCAATGTCATGCACCTGCGTAATTCTAAACTCCCCAGTTAACAACATACAGGTAATAAAGCTTTTTCTGTTTTGTTTTAGAGAGGGATGGAGACACGGGTGGGGCAGAGGGAGCGGGAAAGAGAGAATCTTCAACAGACTCCATGCCCAGCGTGGAGCCCCTCGTGGTGCTTGATCTCACAAGCCTGAGATCATGACGTGAGCTGAAATCAAGAGTCCGACACTTAAGACTGAGCCATCCAGGCGCCCCAGGTAGTAAAGTTTTAAATCAGGAAGATGGAAGTGGCGATCTCTGTACCCCTTCAATTTGGTGTTTAAATCTTTTCTTACAATAAGCTGGAAGGGCTACAGCAGGAAAGTTGCCAAAGAGTTGCGTGATACACTCTGTTCTCCAGAGCAGCTCTGCCAGGGGTTCAATTTGGCACTGTGGCAGTGTCCAGAAGGAGATTTTGGTGCAGTAGGCTATCAGCTGCTTACCTGGCTAGGTCCCACACATGTCAACTCAAACTTATTCTTGTAAATGCTTCTCCGGAGGCAGCAGTCAAACTGTTCCACTCCACCACAGAGTGTGCCCTAGAAGGGAAAGCGACAACATAAATGGTAACAGGCATCGGAAGGATATCTGGAGACACCCTTGAAACCCAAGCTCTAGAATCTAGGAAAGAGTTAGCAGTAAAAGGGCTGGCAGTTTGGGGAAGTACCAGATGGAAAGAGGTGGCACTCACAGGACGCCAGGATAGTGATGGGAGGAAACGGAGAAATCAGCCCCGCCTACAGAATTCTTTGTCTCTTTTGGCTTCCCATAAAGTGTGAATTTCTCTTTCCTGCCGTTAATGTCCTATTTTTAGGTTGAAGTCAAAAGGGAAGAAGAGAGTCTCTAGTTTCAGGGAGAGTGCTTTAGGCGAAGGCCGGATTTTTCCTAGTTTGGAGAAAGTCACCCAGGCAGAAAGGGATTACTAGTAAAATGCACCGCACAGAGTCGAGAGCCATCCCGTTTCCAGGCCAGGCAGTGACGTATATACGTTGGCAATCTCCTTGCGCTTTCCTCTTCCCAGATGCTTCTTCGAGGGCTCCAGTTGAGTACCCGAGGTCTGAAATTAAGGAGGTGGATTTCAGAAGAGATGGAGACTGAGCAAAAGGGTGGAAATGGGTGCGTAACAGAAGGCAATGAGTCTCGCTGTATTAGAGAAGAGAGGAAGTGAGAGAGAACACACATGCTAGGGAATCTCATAGGAGAGGACACAAAGGTTCAAAGGAAGGAACCTGGCCCCCAGGGCTTGCAGCAGCGGTGGTGAACTCCCACTCCTGAGGGTCAGGGCTGTAATCAAAAGTTTGTAACACGCGGGCGTTTCCATAGGCTACAATTCTGCAATCACAGCCTGCAGCCACGATGCTGTTGGTTGCCCAAGCCAAGGCATAGGGCGGGCATGGGTGGCTAACTGACTTCCCCTAAGACAGAAGTAAAGAGTTCCAGTCGCTCTGACTCTGACAGCCTCAGTCAGGGATTCTTCCTTTCTAGGAAAAATTTATACCCTGTATAAATCTTCCAACATTTTCCTACCCCAACATATCCTAATCTGTAGAACTTCACAAACTGTCTTTAGGTTTTATACTCTTACATACATATGTATGGCATACACACACACGTCTGACATTGTCTGCAAGAGGAAACCTCAAAAGGCTTGTATGTTGAGTTCTTTAGTAAACACCTATAAGGCCCCCAAAAGGGACATGTCCTACACACGGAACATACAAGTCTTTCTTCACACAAGAAATAAATTCAATTATTACATGAGTAATTTTTTTTCTTAATCTCTTTTGGATCCCAATAAAGTATGAATTTCTCTTTCCTGCCTTTAATGTCATATTTTTAGGTTGGAGTCAAAAGGGAAGAAGAGATTCTCTAGATTCAGATTCTCTAGGCTAAGTCTGGATTTCTCCTAGTTTGGAGAAAGTCACTCAGGAGAAAGGGGTTACTTTTTTTTTTTTTTTTTAAGTTTTAGTTATTTAAGTAATTTCTACACCTAATGTGGCACTCAAACTCACAACCCTGAGATCATGAGTCACATGATCCACCAACTGAGCCAGCCAGGCACCCCTCTACAAGTAATTTTTAAGGTAAGTTATTCAGATAATAGAGAATTACATCAAGTAAAACATAAACATTCCTTTTATCCCCCACCCTTTCCCTTTTCTCTCTTGAGAATGACTTTTTTAAATGATTTATACACATAAATACACTTTTTACATAGATAAGAATAATTTTCACTTTCCCCTACTCTCAGAATCCTATCCCCTCCATAACTCCTTGCCCACAAATATTAAGCTGTGGCCTCCTGAATAAAAATTCTCTCTGTGGCTGCATCCAAATGTGCACCCGGCCAGCCACCTCTATCTTAATGTTCAACCTCCCCTAAAAACGATCTTGTGTTTCTTTACCCCCAACTCACAGCATCCTTTAGTCATACCCGTGACTCTCCAGAGCCTTCATCTTCGAGGAAATACCTAACAATGGTGCCATCTGCATGACCAGAGAGAATTCCTTTCCCAGAGGAACGAAAAAAGTGAGTGAATTAAAAGGAAGAGGAAGAGGAAGAAAGAGATTACTCTGTCTCACCAAGAAATCACACTTCTATGTCAAACATTACCCTACCTGGGCTCCCTGCTACCAGTCCTCCCCATCTTCCATATTATGGTCTCCCAGTCCCGACATCCCCATCGCTTCTTCCTATGTCTCTAAGCTTGGGATACTGCTCTTCCTTACTCACTTTGTTGTCAGTGATACCACGTAAGAATCTGTCCCATAGATGGTAGATGATTTATTAGTTTTAGTGTTTGCTAAAGAAACCTGAAAATGGGAAAATGGATACAAGTCTGGTTCAGTTCCTTTCAATCCCACCCAGATCCTAAGGAAAGAAAAAGAAATAACAAAAAACCGGTCCTTCCATTTTCTCCCCCAATATATAACTTGACCCTAAGGGAGACATTTAACTGTATTTCTCTCTCCAGAACCGTTATCCCCACCCACAGCCTCTCCTGTGTTTCTCTTCCTCCTTTACCTTCCCTTCAGCCAGTCCAAAAACAATGATGTGCCGCTCTGCTGGCCACTGCAGACAGGTGACAGCACTCTGCAAGGAGGAAATCATGAAAAGGATAACCCTGTCCATGTCGCCCAGCGCACTTATAACAAACTGAACCCCCGCCACATGCCACCGCCCCAGTCGCCTACAGCGGAGAAGAGGACACAGCCAGGCTCACGGGGGAAAGCAAGGAGGAGGGGCAGCCACGCAGCACCATCCTCCATCCTCTCAGCTGGAAAGGTCAGATGGACAAGTGAAAAATGCAACTTCCGGTTACATTTACAGGTAGCCATATTGATATAGGTTTGCTCATCCAAATCTCCCCGAGACAGGTCTGAACTTTACCGTCTGGATGAATTTGTTACAGATGACTTTCTTGTCACCCCTGCCAAATAAAAAGGGAAAACACATTAAAAACACTTTCATAAAGAAAGTGCCACACGTGATGCTGGGAGAAGGGAAGAAAGACCTGATACGTTCCCTGCTCCCCCTAATGTTGCCTACCCTGCCATAAGAGCCTTGAAAGGAGGCATAAAATGGAGCCCGAGCAGTTTTAGAACAGGAACAAAGATGCTGTGTCACCAAGGGCTCCCATCACAGGTCCTCATGCTGACCTTAGGCTGATTTCCCCAGGGATGGGATCTCACAACACGAGGCAGGCACAGATAGGGAAGCAGCAACAGACTCGGGAAGGCCTTTGCTCTCCACGTCCCAGCCTGGACCATCATCTTCTCTTCTCCCCTTTCCCCAGTGAGACATTTCTTCCTGCCTTCCCCTTCTTTTCCAGGTCACCCCCACCTCCCAGTCTCTATCCTCACCAATCTTCGCCTATCTTGTACACATAGATGATGCTGTCGGTCTGTCCTATGGCAATTTTAGTGGAATCGGGAGAAAAAGCCATGGCCTTCACCATATAGCTCTTCCTGCCATACTAAGAGATAAAAAAGGAAATAAAAAAAAAAGTCATGAGCACACATGGTAGAGAAAAGAGAAGAAAAGGTGTTTGTGTGACTGTATTGAGCGTGAGAGATTTATCCTGAGAAAAGATGGGGCAGGCCATTTCCTAGGCAGATGGCTGGGGAAGTTAGTTAGGAAGTTTTCCAGATTCCTAAGACCCCATGAACAGTTTGACACACAGAGTACTCTCTTCACCTTCAAGTTAGCTGGTTTGGTGGAGAATTTCTCTCTCCGCTCCCCATGTCATCGTATAGCAACACCACTGGGTCCATTGTGCCGACCGCAAACTTGGCATTGTTCTGGGACCAAGCCATGCAGGTCAACTTTGCAGCTCCATCCTGCAGAGGCAGAGGGGGTAAAAATAAGCCCAGCTGTTCTTCTAGAGTGACAAAAGAATTTTGGTTCCTTTAGCTCTACTGTGACTTTGGTCAATTCTCCACATCATAGTCCTTAAAACAAAAGATGCATCCTGGTCTCCAAGGCTATAAAACTCTGGCCCAGGAGAACAAGGTGCTTTAGAAACCCATAATGCAAATACACTTGGAGGTGACATGCAGAATCAAGCGTACCGATGTGCCCTTGCAATGGCCTTGCTCCCTCATAGCTCAACTGAAATAAAATCAATTGGTCTGATAAGTTTGTTTTTTTTTTAATAGGTTCTGGTCTTCGGCCATTCATTCAATATATACATTTTTTTTCATTCAATATTATTTTTAAAAGGTTTTATTTATTTATTTGACAGAGAGACAGCGAGAAAGGGAACACAAGCAGGGGAGCAAGAGGGAGAAGCAGGCTTCCCAGTGAGCAGGAAGCCCAATGTGGGACTCAATCCCATGACCCTGGATCATGACCTAGCTGAAGACACTTCATGAGTTAGCCACCCAGGCACTCCTCATTCAATATTTTTTGAATACCACACTGAGAAAAGAATGTAGTCAGGGGCTGAGAGGAAGACAAAGAGCAAAATACGGTCCCTGCCCCCAGGCTAATAACATGTGCAAACAGGAAAAATCCCATTAGAGAGGCCTGTACAAAGCACGATGATAGTTTGGAGAAGCCTGAAATCTGAAATCGTTTTATGTTTAAATGACCAACTTTAAGGTTTGAAGAATTGGATGTAGTTAAATGGGGGAAGTTATCTGAAGTAGAAGGAATGATAGGAGCAAAGGGAAATCTCATTAAGAGACAGTAATTTAATACAGCTGAAACTATCTGGCACATAGAACAGAAGAAGTAAGGCAGGAAAAACAGGGAGGCCAGTGCAAAAATACTTTGACATTTGGCCAAGGGGGTTAGGCTTATTTGGTAGCAAAAAGACAGTGAAAGTTCTGGAATGGGGAGTAAAACAATCAGAGTTGAGATTTAAGATGAAATTGCCACCAGCTTATTTTTTTTTAATCACCCCCCCCCCAAACTACGCACTGCTCAGAAGTCCAATTTTGAAGTGATCATCTCCCAGTCGATTATTCTCTTCCATGTCTGTCCACCACCTGGTCCTCAACGGTTTTGCACTAGGGACTTCCCTCCTTGAAATAAAACATTTAGCCTCTGCTCCAATTGTGTGATTAATTACTTGGGCTCCAGAGCTCTGGTTTGAAACTTTGTTACTTGTCACTCCTAACCCAGGTACCTCCAAAGTCCCAGGTTTAAAAGGCCTTTATTTTTTTCCCCCTCCCCCATCAAAATCCTCAGAGTCACAAAACAGCCTCACCACCACCTTTACCCCCCCATCCACGGCTTGATTAAATTAGGTTTGAAGGGCTGAGGGTTCCTCGTTTTCCTAGCTCATCATCTTCCTTCATCATTTTGCCAATCCTGGGCCTTTGCCCTACCCTGCATCATGACATCTTATTTTGAAAGACTGAAGGGGATTTTCACTTCCAATTATTCCATTAGGGTAAAGGAATTTTTAAATTACAATTTCAGGGGCAGTTTCCTGAGCAATGAGCACTTCTCTCTTTTGTTCTAATTTCCCTCTATTCTCCTAATACCACATTCGCTGTGAAGTCTTCCTCATCCCTCATAGCACTGCATGAGGATTCAATGGGGACCGGGAGTAGAATAATAACTAACCTTTAACAAGATCTTTCCATAGACTAGGCAGTTTGATAGATGCTCAATATGCATTGTCCTTTTACTTCACAACGCTGAGACAGAGATGATTATGCATATTTTACAGATGGGGAACCTGAGGTTCAGAAAAGTTAAGTAATTGGCTCAAATTTACATACACAGTTCATGGGCATCTCCCATGAAGAACTGATTTCCACAACCACAGCAAAGACCCACTGAGAGCCGCCCTGCTTGTGTGGCTCGTGTGGCTGCCCCGCAGCGGGGGGAACAGACGGGTGTGTCAGCGCCTAAAAGTGTCCGTATCCAGAGCCCTGCCGTGATTTTATTTCTAAATTCATGTACTGTACATCCTTAAGTGAAAATAAATGTCATACTCTTTTCTAACCACAAAAAAATAAAAGATTTATATCCCCGTATGTCTGACTCCACAAACCACAATCCTAACTCTTTAAATGATGCTGTCTGGCTACATAGCAAACATTCACTAATGGCAGATACTATCCTTAGCTTTGTCTGAGTCTATCCTTTTTATTTTGAATGTTCTCTCTCGTCTATCAGATTCTACGGGGCTTTTTGGTTCGCGAAGGCTTTTGCGAACTCTTCCCCCAAAGCCCTCAGGTTGCTATTATTGTTACTCCATTTTCCCAATGAAGCCGCTGGGTGGGCGCTCAGAAACTGTGTGCCGAGGGCTTCAGGTCAGCGGGATTGGACCATTTATTGAAAGTGCAGCTGGCACTATGGCTTGAGTGCTGGTCTCCTAGCTCCGAAACCCAGCCTCTCTTCAGCATGGTTCCTCTCCCGGTGCCCAGCCTTTTCCGAAACTGAGATCTCCATCATCAGAACGAACGGGAGGTCTTCCGCACTCCGTCTTTGGGGCTTTTACCTAAAGCGCTCGTTTATCCGGGCGCAGACTTAGGTTCGCTGGTTCCATGTGCGCCCAGCACGGGGCCTCGTACACAACTGATGTCAAAGGAAACGGACGAAAGCTACCGCGGTTAGCGGTCCGTCCTGCTACTGCACACTACCGACCGAGCAGAGATTCCGCATACAGTAGGCGCTCACCATCGTGAGATTTCAGTTCCCCCCACTTCTCTGGGAACGTTAAGGCTGGCGGGGGAGGGAAGAGGCACGCAACTCCTCACCTGAGGGCTCAGCAGCGTCCTCAGGTGCTTCAACTGCCAGAGGAACACCTGTCTCTCGGATGCCACCAATCAGCGACAACTCCCGTGGTTACCTGGACAACCCGCCACGCTGCCGCAGCGACTGCCGCTGACGCGCTGTCGCTGACGCTAACGCTGACGCGAGTACAGCGAGACACACTTCGCAAAGTCACCACAGAGCTTCGCTGTGAAGCAGAGAGAACGTGCGCAGGCGCAGTGAGGTCTAGGGCGGGACCGAGAGGACGCGAATCCTCTCTTCAACCAATCCTGTCGCGCTTGCAAACTCAAGCTCAAGCCACGCCCACGAGCCCTCCGCAAACTCGAGGTCCTATGGCATCGCGGTCTTCCTCCTGCCTGGATTGTGAGTAAAGTGTGGCTGAACACTTCTTTTAATCCTTACAACCCTGGAGGAAGGCAGGGCGGTTGCTTTCATACGTTTTGCAGCAGCCCGGGTTGAACCCAGATAGGCTCTATGATGTGCACGGGGTATCACAAGACTAGTAATGATAGCTAACCGAATACTCAGGATGCGTCTGCCAGGTACCGTGCAAAAGGTTGTAGATGCATTATCTCATTTAATCTCAAAGAAAGCTTTTGAAGGGGATGGCATTATTAGTTCCATTTCTCATGACAGGAGACTCGGGATTAGAGGGGTCCCTTAACAAATGAACAGTAAACGATGTAACTGGGATTCAACCCAGAGCTGATGCATTGAAACAGGTTTTATATTCTGAACTCGTAGCTCCCTATATCTATGCCATGCTTCTATACCCCGTGCCACTTCCATCCCAAGAGATGAGGTGTCCAGAGTCCGAGATGTGAGTGTTTCCGTGCCAGTGGCCAGTGAGAGGTACTACTTAAGAACTGGGTAGCAGTGGATCAAAGGCTGCTGCCCAGATCTGGATGCTTTTGTGGTTCAAGGCAGAGGGCAAATGAGAACTGGGCTTATCTGATAGGATGAAGTTAAGTCTTGTGATACGTGGGGTTGGAGCTTGGTGAGGTAGAAAGGATGATGACTTCTTGATCTGTTTGGATTGGGGTCCCTTTCAGAATTACTGGTCTAAATTCTTGAAACATGCCAGAGACACTGAGATGCAAAAAAGGAGCGTTCATACACCTCCTCTGGAAAGATCCAAAGTTGAGAAGACCTGTAATTCTCCAGAGAGTATAGCATATGATATCTAGATTCTGGGTTCTGCAGCTTTTCCCGCACAGTGGCTTTTCTCTCACTGGCACCATCCCCCCACCCTTGGAATTTAGGAAACAGTAAAGGAAAGCCTCTACTTTCACAGGAAGGAAGTAGCCCCAGAGCCCAAAGTATAAGTCTTTCGACAGGGGAGTTCCAACCCTTCAGTTTTATTTCCATCCTCCTCCTCTGGATATAGTGGCAGAGAGTGAATATAAAGTCATTTACACGTTACAGTTATTATTGACTTTGACCGAATCAGCGAGACAGAGGCAGACAGAAAGAAAAGGAAAAGTGAGTGCGGGGAAGACTAGGAGTACAGGAGTGCACAGGATAGGAGCACATGGCACTGAAGGATCCATTAGCGGAGCTTCTCTTTCATTTGTCTCAAAACACCCTTCAGCCCCTTTCTGGAAATTAACTCGAAGTTGATGGAGGAGTCAGAGGAATCAATGGTGAAAAGCGTGGGTGTCAATGTGGGCAGTGAACTTAAAAAGGTTACCGGCCCCTCTCATGTGGTATGACCTTCGTTTCCACGGATGCAGGAGAATTTATATACCTCCCCTTCTTTTCCTTCTCCCCCGTTCCCACTGAACAAAACAGAAGGAACTAGGGCTGTAGTTCTAGGCACTGATTCCTAGAATCTTTTATCTTCTGGACTTCCCTCCACCCTGGGTTTCTGTTTTCCCTCTCCTCCTTCCCATCTTCCTTCCTGACCTTACCCTATTAGGCCCAGAGTATCAAGTTCAGGCTAAATCCCTGGATGCTCTGTGTGTGTGTGTGTGTGTGTGTGTCCCCAAACCTTGTGCCTGCTGCCGCTCCCACCTCCAGATCCAGAGGCGTGAGCGAGGCCTGGGCTTCCTGTCTGCATCCTTGTGCCCCTTCCCTCTAGAGGTCTGGGTATGAGGCAGCCCTGCCAATCACAGAGGAGTCAAACGCACTGAACCAGGACCTCGACAAAGCAGATGCCGAGGAAATTGTTCTATTGCTGGGACAATGTGATGCTGAGATCTTCCAGGAGGAGGGGCAAGTCATGCCCACAGACTAGGTAACCTAGACCCATCCCCTGGATACTGAAAATAAAGACGCCAGCTCCATGCCAATGGTCCTTCGTGTTTGAGACCTGAGAGCCCCTCCACCACACCATTCATTCCTCCCCCTCCCCCAAATCCACTGCCCTTTTCTTGGCTTCTGATTCCCACCTGCTCCCTACAGAGACTGTATAGTGAATCAGTTCTGACCACCGTGGTCCAAGTGGCTGGCAAAGTGCAGGAAGTGCTGAAGGTACAGTCTCTCTGTCTCCTCCCCTCCTAACTTCTCTCCCTCCCCCCTTTCTCTTTTCTTGGCTTCCACTTCTCATTTTACTCCATCTCCATTCTCCCAGTTCTCCCTCTGGTGTCTTTATTGTCATCTTATTAATCAACAGTAATTATAATAACTATTATCTACATCACACTCTGTAATTGACATTGTGCTTTCACACTCATTACCTTTGCAAAAACCTGTGAAATGAGTGTCATTGTCTCCATTTTTTTTTTTTTTCAGATAGGAAAACAAAGGACAATCACAGTAGCTTGCCCAAATATATCCAGCTAATAATTGCTGGGTAGCTCTGCTTTTTATTGAGTGATTGCTGGATGACAAAGCTGCTCTCCGTCCTTTCCGGAATGAGTAAGGTTGGAGTAAGTAGCTAAGCCAGATTTAGGAGTCAGAATGAAGTTTCGTTCTCAAATCCAGGCATCTTTCTGTTCCCTTTTGTGGTTAAGGAGGGTTAAGGAGTCTCCCCAGGAGTTCTTCTGCTGCTGACAAAGAAGGAATGTGCTTCCCCCAAGCTGAGCTAGGAGCTAGGCCTTGGCGACACTGGGAATTTTTTTCAGGCGACACCTGAGGGGGAGCTGGTGGTGCTGAGTGGAGGGGGCAACTCTGGCAGGATGGTGTTTCTCATGTCGGTGAGTACCCTGATCCCCGATTTTCCTTCCTCTGCCTTCTCAGGGTAACCCTCAGGACCATAAAGCTCATCATAGCTAAGCTCCTAGGTGGCCCTCTTTAGGCCTGGCTCCCTCTCTTCTCAAAGACAGATCTGACCGTGGAACCCCGTATCTTCAGATCCCATGTGGGCCCCACTCCGTCTATTGAGCGTGTCTCTACATCCCATGCACCCCAAGCTGTCATCTGCAAGTAGCTTTCGATGTGCCAAATTCCAAGTTGGACTGGCTTAAGCGCTGGCCTGAGGGAATCCTCACACTAGTTGACAAAATCCAAGGTTACCGCTCCCTTCATTTTCATCACTAACCCATGTCCTTCACCACTGACAGGTCTCCTTCAACCAGCTGATGAAAGGTCTAGGACAGAAACCTCTACACCTACCTCATTGCAAGCAGTGACAGGTAAGCCCCGTTGGCCTGTGAATATTTTCTTTGGCCTGGATAGTGTTTTCTAGAAATAGAATTTTAAGGCTTTCAGGTGGAGATTGTGCCCAGTTTGCTTTGGTCGCCATTATTTCTTATTGCCTTATCCTCGGCCCATTTCACATACTCATGTCACCTGTCTGGCCCTTGTTGGAATTGGAGTTTCCAGCCCTAGAAAGCATCTATCATGGTGTTCAGCAAATAGTAGGTGTTTCAGTCAATGATATCTTTCCATCATTCCCTTCTCTTAAAGCATTCCCTTTTCTTCCCTAGTATACCATGATCTTCTGCTTTCCAACCAGTGCCACTGACTTTGAGTCTGTCCTCTTAGGTCTGTGGTGGCATCTAGGGAGGGGACAGAAGATAGTGCCCTGCATGGGATTGAAGAACTGAAGAAGGTCTGTGTTTTCCCCTGATAGTCAACCAGATGTCTCTGTCTGTTCCTTCTCACGAAGACACTAGAGTCCCCATCCAGCCAAAGCCCGTTCTCTTCCCCAGTCCTGACCCTGACATCTCCATGCAATAGGTTTGTATCCTAGAATCCTCCTGGTGACACTGTCTCACCCACCCTCCTCTCCTAGGTGGTCGCTGGGAAGAAGAGGGTGATTGTCATTGGCATTTCGGTGGGACTCTCTGTGAGTGTGAAGACAGCCTGGGGGAATCCATTCTACAGGGAGGAAGGGGGTAGGGGCAGAACAGCATGGAAAATAGATTGCGGAAGTGGGTACTAGAAAACAGAAAGGTTTCACACAAGGAATTTTGATTTTACTCTCACTAATTGAGACCCAGCTGCATGAATGTGGAATGACAGGGAAAGGATCCGATTCCAGAATACCTGTGTATCAGTCCATTCAACAAGCAAGGTAGATGGACTAGTCCCAGGGTCAGCAAACCACAGTGGCCAATCATGCTGCTGCCTGTTTATGTAAATAAAGTTTTATTGAGATACAGCCATTTGTGTTTACATAAGATCTATGGCCACTTCATGCTACAACGATAGGGTTGAGTATTGCATAGAGTTCACAGGGGCCCCAAAGCCTAAAATACTTACTCTCTTGCTCTTTACAGAAGAAGCTGACCCCTGGACCAGCCCTTTGCTACTTAAGCATGGTCCTTGCTTAGCAACATCATTATCTCCTAGGACTTGCTAGTAATGTAGAATCTCGCCCCCCACCAAGACCTACTGAGTCTGAATCTGCATTTTAACAAGATTCCAAGCACTGGATTTGGTGACCCCAATTTTCTCTCACCACTGCAGTATACTGATTCTAACAATTCACTAAGAGAAACAGGTCGAGCAATGCTAGATGCGGAAGGAGACACACAAGGAGGGCAGGACACCGACCTTAAGGAGCATACAATTTAGTCCAGTAGTTTTGAAACTTTACCATACAGAGGATTTCCTTGGGGGACCATGTTAAAAATACAGGCCTGGGGCTGTCCCCTTCCAAGGCAGATCCAGTAGATCTTACCTGGGTCTGGGACTGTGCATTTCTAACAAGGACCCAGGGGAATCTGATGCTCCTGGACCTCAGGAAACACTAGAGTAACCCCTCTGCTCTCATCATGCCCTTTTTCTCCCCCTGCCATCAGGCTTCCTTTGTGGCAGGCCAGATGGACTCCGGCATGGACAGCCCAGGCACCTTCTTACCAGTCCTGGTTGGTTTCAGCCCCGTGAACATGGCCAGGTGAGCCCACTGTAATGAAAGGCAGTGACGGGCCAGGCCCCTGGGGGAGGCTGAGAGGAAACCTGTCAAAATCTACAGTACAGGGGCCCCTGGGTGGCTCAGTGGGTTAAAGCCTCTGCCTTTGGCTCAGGTCATGATCCCAGGGTCCTCGGATCAAACCCCGCATCGGGCTCTCTGCTCTGCAGAGAGCCTGCTTTCCCTCTCTCTACCTGCCTCTCTGCCTGCTTGTGATCTCTGTCTGTCAAATAAATAAATAAAAATATTTAAAACAAAACAAAACAAACAAACAAAACCAAAATCTACATTACAGCCACGAAGAGGAGGGCATGGTGGCTATGGTCTTACTCCCCACATCTCAGAACATTAGAGTAAATGCGGACTGTCCCTGAACTTATGAGGATTTTGTTTTTGGTGGGTTTTTGTTTTATTCTGTTTTGTTTCTGTTTTTGTTTCGTTTTTTTGGTCCACTGGTTGATGTAGTCTCTTGTTTCGGGAAGGACTGAAGGCAGCTTACAGAGGCCACATCAAATACCAGAAAGCAGACATTCAAAACAGGAATGGAGAGACAAGGAAAACAAGGCCCAGGAGATAGAATAGGGTCGGAACGATGCGGACCCCAAAGAGAAGCATCTGTTCAAAGGAGCCGTGGGTGCGGAGTGGCCTCTGATTCCCCTTTGCCCAGCTCCCTTATTGTAGCCATTCTCCTTTGTCATCCTAGCCTCCCCTTGGGTCCCCATCTGGCTACTCAAACCCCACCCTGTCCCCCTTTCCTGAGGACTCTGTGCCACCCAATCACCTCCGCCTTATTCTCTATGTAGATGGCCGCTTTGATCCCAGAGGTCAGCGTGTGAAACCGATAGTGCTCAGGTGTGGTTCCCTGGATGTTCAGCCTCAGGAGTGTTAAAGCAAGAAGAAAGTCGATTCGTAGGCCCTTGTACGAGAACTCGGATGTTGTCACTTTGGGGTGAGGCCCTGAAATACCTTATTTTTTGAGACCATCCCTGGAGATGCTGGTGCCCGGCCAGGTGCGGGGAGCTCTGCTGACTTCACCATTGGTGTGGGCCTCTTGATGAAGCTGAAGGCTTCTGTCGCTGGAATGTTCCAAGGAAGGCTTGTGGATTCCTCAAGAGCGGCTCTGCACATGCAGTGGTGGTCCTGGGGCGCGGGGCGGCCGGGTGCTTTCTGAGGTCCTTTTCTCAACTCCCAGATTCCAGGCTTGTAGCGTAATTCAAGTGACGATATAAATGAGTCTGAGATACTGTTAGTCCTGCTCCTTTTAATGGAGGACTCTCCTTCACCAAAAATGTATGTGCCGCAGTGGATGCTCATTTCAGGGCCAGTCCCACCCCCACCGCACCCTGGGCCGTGGGAAAAGAGCTGGCCTGGGTTTCTTAGCACACAAAGTCTCACTTGTTTCCTGGGGACCCTGGGCTCCTCAGGTCCCACTGATCTCTGTGCCCACCTGGGACACCTAATCCCTGAGCCCACCTGGGACACCGAAAGCTCACCTCGTTTCAGAGAGTCTTTGGCTGGGGGAGGGCCCAGGTCGTGCAGGAAGAACTCCTTCTGCGGGGGCCTGTGTCTCTGGCCTGGCTCCCAGAATCCCCGCTGACCTCCCCGTCCGCTCCGAGCCCGTCCTCCTCGCCCCGCTCTCTTCATGTCCTTCGGCCTCGGTTGGGTCTTGTGTTCTGCTCACGGAAGTCCTTTCTGTCCTCTGCCCTGCGTTCTGACAGGACTCCCCGCACCTCCGCTAGGGCCCAGCAGAACTTAGTTGTCAGGGAATTGTGCCTTCCCCTGGGCAGGGCTAAGTACCCATGCTGTCTAGAGGGGGCCCTGGGCCCGCCCCGGGAGCTGGTGGCCTTTCTCCCAGGTGCCTTCTGGAAATCCTGCGGACATTAGAGCGGGTTCATCAGGTGACCTAGAGTCAAAGCCCGAAGATCGCTGCCCTGACGATGCAAGCCAGCACCAGGTGTGTGGAAACGTGTGAGGAGTGGGGAGGTTGCGTGGATGGGGGACTGTCCTGAGAACAGCGGAGACCCTCAGGACTCCTTAACGCGGTGAGGAGAGCAGGTCTGCGTGGTGGAGGGCGCGGTAACCTTTCTGTTGGTTTGCACCTGTGCTTGGCCGTGTGCATCTTTCTCTGATCCCTGATCTTTTCTCACTGCCGTGTCTCCTCTCGTGTCCTGATTTCTGGCCCGTGCTCAGCCTGGAGGAAAAAGGCCGCGTGTACCTGGTTGGCTGGCAGACCCTGGGCATCATGGCCATCATGGATGGAGTGGAGTATATCCACAGCTTTGGTGCCGGTGGGACCCCAGTCTAGACTTTCTTCCTGGCTCCTCCTGAATGCAAACCAATTTCCTACCCCCATCCCCAGCCCATGGGGGTTCCTCATTCGATGTCCAGACTGTCCTGTTTGAATAGGCATTTCAGGGCGCCTGGGTGGCTCAGTGGGTTAAGCCGCTGCCTTCGGCTAAGGTCATGATCTCAGGGTCCTGGGATCGAGTCCCGCATTGGGCTCTCTGCTCAGCAGGGAGTCTGCTTCCTCCTCTCTCTCTCTCTGCCTGTCTTTCTGCCTACTTGTGATCTCTCTCTGTCCAATAAATAATTAAAATCTTAAAAAAAAAAAGAATAGACATTTCAGTCAAATGCTCCTTGCTGTGAACCCCTACTCAGGCCTTGGTCCCTCCACTCCCAGCCCCGCTTAGTTGTGGCCTCCCGTGTGTGTGACACCTCACCCTACACCCCTCTTGGCACATTCTTCCAAGACCATGAACGTTCCCCCAAGCCTAGATTCAGTCTTTCCTATAAAGCCCATGACACCTTTCTCCCTGTCCTTAAACGTTCCAGACTACCGAGATGTCCGCGGCTTTCTCACTGCTGATCACAGTGACATGTTTAACCAGAGGACTGAGCTCCTCCACTAGGTGGGGGGATGACGGGACATGGGGCAGGTTGTGAAGGTGACAGGTGTGCAGGGAGTGGGAGGTGAGGGGCGCTGGGGACAGGTTGGGGAGGAGAGCAGGCAGACAGTCCAGGGAAGGGAATATGGGTTAGAGGTTGGGAGGCTTTGGGGAAGCACAGAGAGGGCAGAAGGCTCTGGATTCTCCCTCTAAAGCTGGCTCTAGTCCAGGGCTCTTCCCTCAACTTGCTGCATCATCTTGAGCAAAACACTTGACCTCGTTGAACCTCGGTTCTTCCATCTGTGTACAAACACGCTGCGTGAGAGGTCCTGTGAGGCCCTCTGTGGTCCCCAGGCCTGTGGGTGGGAGTTTTTCATGGGAGGGGCCCCCCATCTTCTCGTGCCCAGGGTCCCCAGTTCTCCTTCTCCCAAGAGGACCTCCTGACGTGCATCTTGCCATCCCTCACAGAAATCGGCACCGTGGTCTTCATTTTCACCCTGGATGGTGAGAGGGAAGGCAGGAGCGGTGGGGTGAGCAGAGGGAGGCAGGGGAGTGATTCAGGGGAGCTGCCATTTTTCTGGGTCTCAAACCACCTGCTCCGAGGGAGGGAGAGGGGCGCGTGTCCTGACAGGACCACAGGGAACAGGAAGAACAGCTTTCATCTCTGGCGCCCTCCCCTCTCCTAGACAACCTCACGGAGGCGCAGGCGCTGGTGGAGCAGGTGAAGGAGAAGACGGCCCACATCCAGGCCCTGGCGCATAGCACCGTGGGGCAGACCCTGCCGGTGAGGGTCCAGCCTTGGGGATGGAACCTGGGGTGGCAGTTAGAGCAAGGCCTTCCTGGGGATGCTGCTCTGGCTCATTCTCTCTCTGTTTCTCCAGACCCCTCTGAGGAAGCTCTTCCTTCCATCATCCGCATCACGTGGCCACTGCTTTTCTTCGAATACGAAGGGAACTTCATCCAGGTATGGGGAATGAAAGGGTGTTCTCTGTGCTGAGGGACTCAGAGGGGGAAGGGTTCCAGAAATTAGAAAACTCAAGGCTGGGATGCCTGGGTGGCTCGGTGGGTTAAGCCTCTGCCTTTGGCTCAGGTCATGATCTTAGGCTCCTGGGATTGAGTTCTGTATCAGGCTCTCTCCTCAGCAGAGAGCCTGCTGCCCCCTACCGCTACCTACTTGTGATCTCTGTCTGACAAATAAATAAATAAAATCTAAAAACAAAACAAAACAACAACAAAATACAACCAAACAAACCTCAAGGCTGGAGGGTGGAAAGCTTTGTTGGACTCCCAGAAAGCCAGCTGGGCAAGTTCTTGTGTTACTGGGTCACTGGTCAGTGTTTCCAAGGAAGTGCTCAGTTCTCCCCATGAATATATGAAAAAGACAGGCCAGGCCACCAGTCACCAGACAGATACTCATTTGTCCCTTGTTTCAGGTTCATTGTTGATGTTATAGTCACCCTCACCATACAAAAGTCTTTAAGGTATATCCTTGCAAGGTCACTATGCTGAATTCACTGCAGAAAAAATACAGATATTCTCTGCAATATAATGAAATGATAATTTCACTAGTTTTCACTAATTATAATTGATTATATTTGTAATTATAATTTTACTAATTATAATTTCACTACTGAAGCACTGATAATGCTTTAGCAAGACATTATCAGTACAAGCACTGAAAATAATCATAGAAATAATTATCAATTTGGATATACTTTGCATTTTGGTCTGGAGAGGGCACTGGGACATCTGAATATTAGTTCAGCTGTGCTTTGTGGCCCAAGAAAGAAAGCAGTTTTGCATTTGTGGTTCCTCGGTTTTCTCACCTAACTCCTGCCCACCATCCACAGGGCACCGTCAGGGCCCTGAAGGGTTGCGCTGGAGAGATGTGGTCTCATCCATTATTCAGATCACCTCTTCCAGGAAGCTTCCTGACTTGACCAAACAGCTGCCATGCTTTCTTACCTGCACTCAGAACTCAAAGGAAGCCCTTCCCCCTGAGCCACGGGGTCCATGCTCCTTCCAGTGCGTACCTTTGTCTTCCCTTCCAAATGGTGTTCATTGGTCACAGCTCTACTTTTTTGGCATACTTTCCACATTCGTTGTCTCCTTTGACATCTTGCATCTTCTGAGAAGTCCTCTCCGATGAAACCCACATTGTCTAGAACCCTCCTTGATGTGAGATGCCTCTTCCAGCTTCCACTGTGCCGTCATCATACCTAATACACATGTAGGACTCTGTACTTTACAAACTATTTCATTTATAATATCATTTCTCATAATGGGTTCATAAGGGATGTAGGATGTAGGTTATTCCCCCCATCTCAGATAAAGAAGCTGAAACTTAATGATTAAAGCATTGTAATCACAGCCACGTGGCTAAAGCAGGAGCCAGGACTCGAACCCTCGCCTGGTGACTCTACGTCCGCGGTTTATTTCACTTTACAGTACAAATTTCAACCATATCCATGAATTGAGCCAGATTCTTTTACTCATTCATTCATTATGTACCTATCACGTGCCTGGTCCTATTCCAGGGATAGGGGATATAGTAGGGAATGTTAACCTGTGATCTTTGAAAAAGATCTATGTTTTTAAAGAAAATTATAATTATAGTAGCAATATTTTTATTGTAAACACTTTGGAAAATACAGAAATCAAAAGGAGAAAAGCATCCATAATAACCTTCTTCTAGGGGCGTCTGGGTGGCTCAGTGGGCTCACTGAGCCCCAGTGTTTTCAGGAGACTAAAAGATCTAAGGGATCGCTTATATTCCTTAAATTCGACCTTGACTGTGCCAAGGAAAAGAATAAATCTCAGATACAAATGCTTTTTTTTTTTTTTGTAGTGTTATGAAAACAAAACACCCAGTTTCCCATTTTAAAAACATATCCTTAGAATGGGGTGCCTGGATGGCTGAGTGGGTTAAAGGCTCTGCCTTTGGCTCAGGTCATGATCTCAGGGTCCCGGGATAGAATCCCGCATCTGGCTCTCTGCTCCACAGGGAGCCTGCTTCCTCCTCTCTCTCTCTGCCTGCCTCCCTGCATACCTGTGATCTCTCTGTCAAATAAATAAATAAAATCTGTTTAAAACAAAAAACAAAAAAACCCACCCTTCTTCCAAAAAGCCACTTAGACAAATTTTGGAGAATGTCCCTCTAGGCTTTTTTATGCATGTGTAAGTGTGTAAATATACTTATACAAAAATAGGACCATCCTTGCCATGCTGTTTGTAACTTGCTTCTCTTCACTGAAAAATAAGAACACTTTTCAGTATAAATATATCCATATCATCATTTTTAAAAAATATTTTATTTATTTATTTGACAGAGATCACAAAACTCAAACATAATGGTGAGTGAATATTCAAGACACAAGGAATATATTTTTTAAAAAGATTTTATTTCTTTATTTGAAAGAGATCGCAAGTAGGCAGAGAGGCAGGGAGAGGGGGGGGGAAGCAGGCTCCCCAGTGAGCAGGGAGCTTGGTGCGGGGCTCGATCCCCGGACCCTGAGATCATGACCTGAACTGAAGGCAGAGGCTTAATGCACTGAGCCACCCAGATACCCTGAAAGAATACATTTTTAAACACATAGAGAAAAAAGTGGGGCACCTGGGTGGCTCAGTTCCTTAAGCATCTGACTTTGAGTCAGGTCACCATCCTGGGGTCCTGGGATTAAGCCCTGTGTCTGGCTCTCTGCTCAGTGGGAAGCCTGCTTCTCCCTCTCCCTTTGCCCCTGCCCCGCTTAGAGATTCCTCTCTCTCTCACTCTGTCAATAAATAAATAAAATCCTTTTTATAAGTGTTTGTCAAATTGTACACACGTGTTCTAAGAACCAAAACTGTACCTCGACCCTTAACCTTAGAACATCAGGCTGGCATATACTAGTAACGTGCCATGGAAGTTGTGCTCAGCCTATCAAGTATCATTCTTTATAATCTTTATATGACTGCAAAGTCTTTCATAATATGGACATATGTGTTTTTTAACCACTTCCTTGATGATGCGCTTCCTGAGAATATTACTTTGGCTTCCCCAGTGGGTTGAAAATTCTGTGAGGTGAGATACCATCATTGTCTTTTTCAAAAACAGTGCCTGCTATTCAATAGCTATTTAATTGAATTGATCTTCCAATTAGCATTCCTACAAGAAAAAAAAAAAAACCTGGCCAGTTTTATAGTATAGCACAAGTTGATTCTTTGTAAATGTTGTTTACAGGGAATTAACCATAGAGAATCCAGTTAGCTCTGGGTGTAATGACATAATAAATCTTCTAGAAAATGAGACTATGGATTTTAGAGCTGAGTGTTCCTCTAAGATCATTTAATTTCCCTAAGTGACATCTCATCTCTGTTTCAATACTATAGCAACTAAGAAATGTGTCAATCTTTGGAGTTAGGAAACCATGTATAATCACATTTCCTGAGAGTATCTGTACTTACGATAGCCTAGCTTTCCTAAATGTACTTGCCTCAGTATTCTAATTTGTGGTTGGGAACATAGGACAGCAGACCTGGACCTCTAGGGAGTGAAAGGTTCCAGAGAAGATGCTTATAGGACAAGATAAGCCCTTTGGAGGGGCTGCTCCTTTGAAATCTTCCCTTCATACTCTCTGTGCCAACTTGGCCAACCCAATCCTAGTAGAATGCTAAAGGAGGTCTTCCCTGAGCATTGGCTGCCAAGGCAGAGCCCATGGGCAGCTGCAGGAAGGGGCCTCTGATGGACACATCTCAGAGAAGAGACCCAAGCAGCTCGCACATTGGCTGGGCCCTGTCAGGTTGACATTGCAATGACCATTGTGCTGTCATATGGAGTCACAGCCTTGAGGGGTAATATTGTTTGGCTGAGAGAGGCAGGGGGTTGAGAAATGGCACCGATTTGGCGGCTGGCCATACCTCCTCCGTCATGTGTCAGCCTTCTACTACTACTTGGTTTATTCCTTTGGAGGCTTTGGCTGCTCTTCTCTGGAAGACAGAGCAGGGAGCAGGTGGCAGCCAAGAGAGCCTCAGAGGTATGTGATGCAACCTTCCCTGGAAATCCACTGCTCCCCGTCCCTGCCTCTGAAGCACTGGAAATGCCTACCTCTTGGGCCAGGGGAGGAACTGGGTGGGGGAAGAGGGGAGTTGAGACAGTGCCTATGGATGTCTTCCTAGAAGTGTCAATCATGCTCAGTCCTGTTCCTTTCAGTTTATTTCAGCAAACCTTGAGCTCCTATTATGTATGGTGGCGCACTAGACATTGAGGAAAAATAAAACCCCAACCCCACCCTCTAGGAACTCTAGGCAAACCTGGGGAGACAGATGGATATATACATAATGAAAGAGAAATTGATAAGAGTTAGTAGACGTATAAATATTGCTGAAGAGGTTGGAAGCAGTCTTTTGAAGTAGGGGGATCTAGAAAATGCCTCTGGGGGAGCTCAGGATTGAATTGTGCTTCAGAAGAAGGGAAGGGCTTTGGACATGGATAGGGTGGATGGAAGACAGTAGGGACGACTTTCCAGTTGGAAGGAATGGATTGGGGGAAAGCAGGGGAAACTGAATAGTGCTGGATATGTTTGAAGAGAGGACACCTATGTGGTTGGAATGTAGAAGTATAGGGAGGTCAGTGAGAGAAAAAATCTGGAAAATTGACAGAGGTGACATTGTAGAGGGCTTTCAATGCCAGGCTGAAGAGTTCATACATACATAAATATATGTATGTATATATACATATATATATATATATATATATATTCATTCTATATGCAATGAGAAGATGTCAGGGGGCTCCTGGGTGGCTCAGTTGGTCTGTGACTCTTGATTTAGGCTCAGGTCATAATCTCAGGATTATGAGATCAAGCCCTGTGACCTGCCTTGCGCTCAGCAGGGAGTCTGGCTCTCTCCCTTCCTCCTTTCTCCCTCCCCTCCCCCTGCTCCACGCTCTCTCTCTCTCAAATATAAATAAATCTTAAAAAGAAAAAAAAAAAAGATGTCCAAGGTGTTTTTTGGTTTTTTTTTTAAGATTTTATTTATTTATTTCACAGACAGAGATCATAAGCAGGCAGAGAGACAGGCAGAGATAGAGGGGGAAGCATGCTTCCTGCTGAGCAGAGAGCCCAATGCGGGGCTCGATCCCCGGACCCTGAGATCATGACCTGAACTGAAGGCAGAGGCTTAATGCACTGAGCCACCCAGATACCCTGAAAGAATACATTTTTAAACACATAGAGAAAAAAGTGGGGCACCTGGGTGGCTCAGTTCCTTAAGCATCTGACTTTGAGTCAGGTCACCATCCTGGGGTCCTGGGATTAAGCCCTGTGTCTGGCTCTCTGCTCAGTGGGAAGCCTGCTTCTCCCTCTCCCTTTGCCCCTGCCCCGCTTAGAGATTCCTCTCTCTCTCACTCTGTCAATAAATAAATAAAATCCTTTTTATAAGTGTTTGTCAAATTGTACACACGTGTTCTAAGAACCAAAACTGTACCTCGACCCTTAACCTTAGAACATCAGGCTGGCATATACTAGTAACGTGCCATGGAAGTTGTGCTCAGCCTATCAAGTATCATTCTTTATAATCTTTATATGACTGCAAAGTCTTTCATAATATGGACATATGTGTTTTTTAACCACTTCCTTGATGATGCGCTTCCTGAGAATATTACTTTGGCTTCCCCAGTGGGTTGAAAATTCTGTGAGGTGAGATACCATCATTGTCTTTTTCAAAAACAGTGCCTGCTATTCAATAGCTATTTAATTGAATTGATCTTCCAATTAGCATTCCTACAAGAAAAAAAAAAAAACCTGGCCAGTTTTATAGTATAGCACAAGTTGATTCTTTGTAAATGTTGTTTACAGGGAATTAACCATAGAGAATCCAGTTAGCTCTGGGTGTAATGACATAATAAATCTTCTAGAAAATGAGACTATGGATTTTAGAGCTGAGTGTTCCTCTAAGATCATTTAATTTCCCTAAGTGACATCTCATCTCTGTTTCAATACTATAGCAACTAAGAAATGTGTCAATCTTTGGAGTTAGGAAACCATGTATAATCACATTTCCTGAGAGTATCTGTACTTACGATAGCCTAGCTTTCCTAAATGTACTTGCCTCAGTATTCTAATTTGTGGTTGGGAACATAGGACAGCAGACCTGGACCTCTAGGGAGTGAAAGGTTCCAGAGAAGATGCTTATAGGACAAGATAAGCCCTTTGGAGGGGCTGCTCCTTTGAAATCTTCCCTTCATACTCTCTGTGCCAACTTGGCCAACCCAATCCTAGTAGAATGCTAAAGGAGGTCTTCCCTGAGCATTGGCTGCCAAGGCAGAGCCCATGGGCAGCTGCAGGAAGGGGCCTCTGATGGACACATCTCAGAGAAGAGACCCAAGCAGCTCGCACATTGGCTGGGCCCTGTCAGGTTGACATTGCAATGACCATTGTGCTGTCATATGGAGTCACAGCCTTGAGGGGTAATATTGTTTGGCTGAGAGAGGCAGGGGGTTGAGAAATGGCACCGATTTGGCGGCTGGCCATACCTCCTCCGTCATGTGTCAGCCTTCTACTACTACTTGGTTTATTCCTTTGGAGGCTTTGGCTGCTCTTCTCTGGAAGACAGAGCAGGGAGCAGGTGGCAGCCAAGAGAGCCTCAGAGGTATGTGATGCAACCTTCCCTGGAAATCCACTGCTCCCCGTCCCTGCCTCTGAAGCACTGGAAATGCCTACCTCTTGGGCCAGGGGAGGAACTGGGTGGGGGAAGAGGGGAGTTGAGACAGTGCCTATGGATGTCTTCCTAGAAGTGTCAATCATGCTCAGTCCTGTTCCTTTCAGTTTATTTCAGCAAACCTTGAGCTCCTATTATGTATGGTGGCGCACTAGACATTGAGGAAAAATAAAACCCCAACCCCACCCTCTAGGAACTCTAGGCAAACCTGGGGAGACAGATGGATATATACATAATGAAAGAGAAATTGATAAGAGTTAGTAGACGTATAAATATTGCTGAAGAGGTTGGAAGCAGTCTTTTGAAGTAGGGGGATCTAGAAAATGCCTCTGGGGGAGCTCAGGATTGAATTGTGCTTCAGAAGAAGGGAAGGGCTTTGGACATGGATAGGGTGGATGGAAGACAGTAGGGACGACTTTCCAGTTGGAAGGAATGGATTGGGGGAAAGCAGGGGAAACTGAATAGTGCTGGATATGTTTGAAGAGAGGACACCTATGTGGTTGGAATGTAGAAGTATAGGGAGGTCAGTGAGAGAAAAAATCTGGAAAATTGACAGAGGTGACATTGTAGAGGGCTTTCAATGCCAGGCTGAAGAGTTCATACATACATAAATATATGTATGTATATATACATATATATATATATATATATATATATATATTCATTCTATATGCAATAGGAAGATGTCAGGGGGCTCCTGGGTGGCTCAGTTGGTCTGACTCTTGATTTAGGCTCAGGTCATAATCTCAGGATTGTGAGATCAAGCCCTGTGTCCTGCCTAGTGCTCAGCAGGGAGTCTGGCTCTCTCCCTTCCTCCTTTCTCCCTCCCCTCCCCCTGCTCCACGCTCTCTCTCTCTCAAATATAAATAAATCTTAAAAAAGAAAAAAAAAAAAAAAGATGTCTTAGGTTTGGTTTTTTTTTTTACGATTTTATTTATTTATTTGACAGAGATCACAAGCAGGCAGAGAGGCAGGCAGAGATAGAGGAGGAATCATGCTTGCTGCTGAGCAGAGAGACCCATGCAGGGCTTGATCCCCTGACCCTGGGATCATGCCCTGAGGTGAAGGCAGAGGCTTTATCCCACTGAGCCACCCAGGTGCCCCGTCACTTTTTTTTTTAAGAAAGGAAATTTTTATATTATTTTATTATTTTAAAATTTTAATTGCCGTATTGTTAACATACAGTGTTATATTAGTTGCAGGTGTACAATATAGTAACAATTCCATACATCACTCAGTGCTTATCCAGATTAGTGTACTCTTAATCCCGTGCACCCATCCCCCACCCCCCACCTCTGGGAACCATGTTTGTTCTCTGTACTTGAGTCTCTCTTTTGATTTCTCTCTTTGTTTTTCCTTTGTTTATTTGTTTTGTTTCTTAAATTCCGCATGTGAGTGAAATCACGAGGAATTTGTCTTCCTCTGACCAGCTTATTTCACCTCGCGTTATATTCTCTAGATCCATGCACGATGTTGCAAATGACAAGGTTTCGTTCATTTTTTTCAAGATTTCATTCATTTTTATGACTGAACAATATTCCATTGTGTGTGTGTGTGTGTGTGTGTATCACATATTCTTTATTTATTCATCTATCAGTGGACACTTGGAGTCCTTCCATAATTTAGCTACTGTAAATAATGCTACTCTGGGGACACCTGGGTGGCTTAGTTGGTTAAGTGTCTGCCTTCGGCTCAGATTATGAATCTGGGGTCCTGGATCAAGCCCCGTGTCAGGCTCCCTGCTCAGGGGGAGCCTGCTTCTCTCCCTCCCTCTGTCCCTCCACCTCACTCATCCATTCTCTCTCTGTCAATTGAATAAATAAAATCTTTTAAAAAAATAATGCTGCTATATACATAGTGGTACTATATCCTTTTGAATTAGTGTTTTCAACGTTTCTGGGTAAATATCCAATAATGCAATTACTGGATAATATAATTCTATTTTAAATTTTTAAAACTATTTTACTTATTTATTTTAGAGAGAGAGAGAGAACACGAGTGTGGGGGAGGGGCAGAAGGCGAGGGAGAGAATCTCAAGGAGACTCAGCCCTGAGTGTGGAGCCCAACGTGGGGTTTGATCTCATGATTCTGAGATCACGACCTGAGCTGAAATAGAGAGTCGGACACTTCGCTGACTGAGCCACCCAGGCACCTCTCTTCGGCCCATTTCTAATTGGATTACTTGGTTTTGGGGGTGTTGAATTGTGTAATTTCTCTCTCTCTATTGGATAGTAACCCTTTATCGGATATGTAATTAGCAAATATCTTCTCCCACTCAGTAAGTTGTTGTTTGGTTTTGTTGGTTGCTTCCTGTGCTGTGCAGAAGCTTTTTGTTTTGGTGTAGTCCTAACAGTTTATTTCTGCTTTGCTTTCCCTTACCTCAGGAGACATATCTAGAAATATGTTACTGTGGCCAATGTCAGAGATCTTACTCCCTGTGCTCTCTTCCAGGATTTTTATGGTTTCAGGTCACACATAGAGGTCCTTTACCTGTTTTGAGTTTATTTTTGTGTATTTTGTAAGAAAATGGTCCAATCTCATCCTTTTGCATGTAGCTAGTCAGTGTTCTCAACACCATTTGTTGAAGAGACTTTTTCCCATCACATATTTCCTCCTTTGTCAAAGATTAATTGACCATATCATCATGGGTTTATTTCTGACTTTCTATTCTGTTCCATTGATCTGTGTGCCTGTTTTTGTGCCAGTACCATACTATTTTGATTGTTATAGATTTGTAGTAGTATACCTTGAAATCTGGGATTGTGACCCCTCCAGATGTGTTGTTTTCCTCCCCCAAGATTGTTTTGGCACTTTGGGATCTTTTGTGATTCTGTACAAATTTTATGATTGTTCTAGTTCCGTGAAAAATGTTCCCTGACATTTAGTAAGTGCTCCCTGGGTGTTTGTGAAATGAATAAATGACTTTTCAATTTTAACCCTGGGTGACTGACAAGATGATGGCATTTTGAACAACATAGGAAACATTAAGCAGAAGTGTGTGGTCGGAGGCTGAAATTGAACTATGCCATTTGAAGTGCTTATAAAATCTATACGGAGATGTTCACCTTGCCGCTCAAATTAATTGTCTAGACCTGTGCTACCCAGTCCGGTATCCACTGGCCACGTGGGGCCATTCAAATTTAAATTAACCAAAATTACATACAATTTAAAATTCAGTTCCTTACTCGCACTGTGGACATTTCAAGTATCACATGTGGCTAGAGGCTATCACACTGGACAGAGCAGATCTTGGATATTTCCATCATCATAGAAAATTCTATTGGACAGCATTAGCCTATACTCTAGATCTTGGAGGTAGATCTAGTTATCAACATATTTGGCCACAAAGTTCCTTTCAGTGTTTTTTCTTCTCATAAACATCTCTCAAACACAGCAATCCCACTTGAGTATTACTGTCCTCACTAGGACTTCATCTATTTATGGTATGCTGGCTGGTCTCCTACCAACTTTTTCCAGCCTAGAGCGTAGAACATAGCCCTGGCTTTATGGAAGAGAAACCACACGCACAGAGCTTCCCGCGGCTGACTGTGTCACTCCGCCAAAACTGACTGAGCCAACAAACAAAATCTCTCAGCACCCCACCACCTGCAGCAGCTTTTCCCAGCCTGTTTGGACCCTCAAAACTTTCGTTGTCAAAATTTGTCAACCCCTTGGGAGTTTATACATCGCTTTATCTCTTTTTCATAATACATGATAAGTGACATTAGGTATATAATATTTTCATTTTAAAGCAGCATGTTTTTTAAAGTTGCAAAGTTCATTTTAACATTTTTAAGAGGAAAAGACGAATGCCCACTTTCCCCCATGTAACAGGTGAGGCATGAAAGTTCATTGATTTTAACAGGTGTGCATTGTTCCAGAACACTTAGATATAAGAAAGGGCAAATATAGTTCCTTGTCTACATTGAGTATAACCTGCTTTAAGCCTTTTAGGTTGGCTAAAAAGCCCAGGGTCCGTTTTTCCTCCCCCAACCTTTGTACTGTATGGGAATTCTGGAGCTTTTGCAGTTTTTTCAAAATGGTGGAAGGTCATGTCCTTTTTTAAAAAACAAAAGATTTTATTTTTATTTATTTAGGGAGAGCGTGTGCGCAAGCAGTGAGGAGGGGCAGTGAGGGGGAGAGAGAGAGAGAAACCTCAAGTCGGTTTCCCACTGAGCATGGAGCCCAATGTGGGGCTTGATCCCATGACTCTCAGATCAGGACACGAGCCCAAATCAAGAGACACTCAACCAACTGACCCACCCAAGTGCCCAGATGGTTAGGTTCTTAAACCATGGGAGTAACTGTTGCTTTTCATCTTGGGCATCTGAAGGCAAAAACGGTGGCTCAGGGGCACCTGGGTAGCTCAGTGGGTTAAAGCCTCTGCCTTTGGCTCAGGTCATGATCTCAGGGTCCTGGGATCGAACCTTGCATCGGGCTGTCTGCTCAGCAGTGAGCCTGCTCCCCACCCCCCTGACCCCCGCCTGCCTCTCTGCCTACTTGTGATCTCTGTCTGTGAAATAAATAAAAAAATAAATCTTTAAAAAAAGTGCATAATGAATCTTCATGATTCCATAACCCACCTTCAACTCTGATATTGTTTTGACAAGGCAAATGTCAGGTAACATAATTTCATTCCTAATTAAATATGTGTTTCTAAAAGGTAAAGACTCTTTTAAGAGAAAATACTTAATCACAGTATCATTATATGCCTAAAAATTTAACAATAATCTTTGAGTACCATCAAATATCCATCAGTATTCAAATACCAAATGTATCATAAATGATAAAAATCATTTTTTACAGTCTGTTTGACTCAAGATCTAAATAAGGTTCGCATATTGAGATTGGATGGTGTGTTTAATTTCCTTATAATTTGTAGATTCCCTACCTCCATATCTTTCTTTTATCCTTTCCATTTATATGTTAAAGAAATGGATCATTTGTCCTCTAGAGTTTTGCAGGCAAGATTTTACTGATTAAATACCCATGTTGTTATTTAATATGTTCCATTTTTCTTCTCTATTTATTTAAATGGGGAAGTTGGATCTAAGACATCAGAATTACTTTGGAGGGATGGGAGACAATTTCAAAGGTCATGATGATTATTAGGAGGGACACAATTCTGGTATTTTATTTTATTATTATTATTACTTTTTAAAAGATTTTATTTATTTATTTGGCAGACAGAGATCACAAGTAGGCAGAGAGGCAGACAGAGAGAGAGGGGGAAGCAGGGTCCCCGCTGAGCAGAGAGCCCAATGCGGGGCTCGATCCCAGGACCCTGGGATCATGACCTGAGCCGAAGGCAGAGGCTTTAACACACTGAGCCACCCAGGTGCAGAGGCTTTAACACACTGAGCCACCCAGGTCTGGTCTTTTAAATGCCATTTTCTAGGGGCATCTGCCTGGCTCAGTCAGTAGAGCATGTGACTCTTGATCTAGGGATAGTAAGTTTGAGCCCCACACTGGGTGTAGAGATTATTTCAAAAAAAATCTTAAAAAAAAAAAAAAGGCATTTTCTAAATTATGTCAACACTTCAAAATAGAGTGCCTGGGTGGCTCAGTTGGTTAAGCAACTGCATTTGGCTCAAGTCATGATCCTGGAGTTCTGGAATTGAGTCCCGCATCAGGCTACCAGTTCCATGGGGAGTCTGCTTCTCCCTCTGATCTTCTCTCCTCTCATGTTCTCTCTCACTGTCTCTATCTCAAATAAATAAATAAAATCTTTAAAGATTTCTTTTTATTCATTTATTTGACAGACAGAGATCACAAGTAGGCAGAGAGGCAGGCAGAGGGAGAGAAAGAGGAGAAGCAGGCTCCCTGCCGAGCAGAGAGCCCGACGTGGGCCACCATCCCAGGATCCTGAGATCATGACCTGAGCTGAAGGCAGAGGCTTAACCCACTGAGCCACCCAGGCACCCATAAATAAAATCTTTAAAAAATAATAATAAATACCTCAAAATAAAATGGACTTTTCAAAAAAAGGGGGGGGTTCCTATATTGACCTTTTATCTAAAAATCTTGCTTAATTTGCTTATCAATCCTGAAAATGGATCGGTAGATGCTTTTCCAAAGGCATTTTGTGATTCCCTACACAGTCCCATTGTCTGCATATGATAACTTTATTTCTTCTTTTCTAATCCTATGACTTCTATTTCTTTTCCTTGCTTTATTGCATGGAGTAAGATTCCCAGTACTGTGTTGAGAAGATAGTGGGGATTTTTATCTTCTTTCTTTATGTAGAGGAAGGTTTTCTTTAACTTACCATTTATGCATAATGTTTGCTGTGTGGCTTTTGTAAATATTATTTAGCAGATGAAGAAAGCTCCCTTTTACTTCTGGTTGCTAAGAATTTTAGCATGAATGGGTGTTGAATTTTATCAAGCACTTTTTCTGCCTCTATTGAGATGTTCATATGATTTTTCTTGTTTGTTCTATTAAAGTGCTGAAAGACAATGAATTTTTAAAGTATTAAACCAACTGTGAATTCCTGAAACAGATATAACATGTTTGTGACACTATTCATGATCCTTTTTATATATTGTTGGATCAAGTTTGCCGATACTAAGTTTAGGAATTTTGCGTCTGTTTCCATGAAAGAGACTGACCTGTGAGTTTTCCTTTCTAATAATGTCTTGATCAGATTCTAGAATCAAGGTTAATTCAGCCTCCCAAAGTAAAGGGAGAAGTAACGTTTCTTTTCTACCTCATTAGCATAACCAAGACATTCCTATCACTCAGGACATTCCCAGTGGTTTTTTTTTTTTAAACAAAGCACCAGACAAGTGTCTGACCAGGCTGCTTTTTTTGTTTTTAATAGATTTTATTTATTTACTTGACAGAGATAGACAGATCAAAAGCAGGCAGAGAGGCAGGCAGAGAGAGAGGAGGAACCTGCTGAGCAGAGCGCTGATGCGGGGCTCGATCCCAGGACCCCCGAGATCATGACCTGAGCCGAAGGCAGAGGCTTTAACCCACTGAGTCACCCAGGTGCCCCCCCCAGTGTTTTTGAAGCTATGTATCAGGAGTCTGGGACAAACACCAGATGTGTTATTATAACACCACATAGACACACACATATGTAGACACACACACACACACAGAGTTGGGGGGGGAGATTGAAAAATTAGCTGATATTAATATATTTCTGGAGGCTGATAAACCCCAACTTCTTCTTTTTTTTTTTTTTTTTTAAACCCCAACTTCTTGAGGCAGGCTGGAAACTTAGGCAGGGTTTCTATTTTCAATCTTTTTTTAAAAAAATTAAATTCAATTATTTATTTTTAAAAATATTTTATTTATTTGACAGAGAGAGAGACAGTGAGAGAGGGAACACAAGCAGGGGGAGTGGGAGAGGGAGAAGCAGGCTTCCAGCTGAGCAGGGAGCCAGATGTGGGGCTTGATCCCAGGACCCTGGGATCATGACCTGAGTAGAAGGCAGACGCTTGATGACTGAACCACCTAGGTATCCCTAAGCATCCAACTCTTGATCTCAGCTTAGGTCTTGATATTGATCTTTATCTTGATCTTAGGTCATGAGGTCAAGCTCTCCATTGGGCCCAGTATGGAGCCAACTAAAAAAAAACAACTGATTTTTGTGTGTTGATACTGCATTCTGTAACTTTGCTAAATTCATTTATTAGTTCTAATTGGGTTTGTGTGTGTGTGTGTGTGTGTGCGTGTGTATTCTTTATGATATCCTGTAAATAAGATTATGTCGTCTGTGAATAGAGATAGAGATTGTTTAACTTTTCCTCTTCAAAGGAAAGGATGGTTTTACTTTTCTTACCTAATTGCTCTGGTTGGAGTTTCTAGCACAATGTTAAAGAAAAGTAGTGAAGGGGCACCTGGGTGGCTCAGTGGTTTCAAGCCTCTGCCTTCGGCTCAGGTCATGATCCCAGGGTCCTGGGATCGAGCCCCACATCGGGCTCTCTGCTCAGCGGGGAGACTGCTTCCTCCCCTCTCTCTGCCTGCCTCTCTGCCTACTTGTGATCTGTTAAATAAATAAATAAATAATCTTTTAAAAATATAAAAAAAATAAATAAATAAAAAATAAAGTGACTTGGAACGTGCTTGCAAAAAACTCAGGAATTTACATTACTGATCGGGAAATTCTGCCCTAAAGGATAAAATTAAAATTCCATCATTTGGCAAAATCTGGCTTCCACTTCTATTTTCAGCTTTTGTCTTAGCAAATGTGCACCTGACACTCATGACTTTATAATCTTCTTGGGCATGTTGCCTTGGACTTGCCTGGAATGCTCCTTTTTCACCTAAAAACTTTCTGCTGATTCTTCAGACTCCAGTACAAATGGCCACTTCTTGAGTAACTTTTCCCATCTCTCCCAGGCAGTGAATCCCTGTCCTTTTATTCTCTGACGCTTGTATTTCTGTTATATATTTATTTATTAATATACCTATAAATTTAAATTTATTTATTAATATATTTAGATGTTTCTGTTCTATATTTATTTGCATGTGGTTTATGTGCTCTATATTTACCACACTGTATTATAACTTAGGTGTTTAGACATCTGTTTTCCCTATTAATGTGAATTCCCAGAATACAGGGGTCATATTTACCTTCGTAGTCCTAGCACCCAAGCTACTGCCTAGAACTTAGTAAGCACTCATTAAATGATCAATGAATACATGAATGGGGTGCCAGTTGTGCTGTGGTTATGGACACCAACTGGATCAATATTTGTGTCTGTAAGAGGAAATGTGCTCTTGATTCTCTAACCTAGAACATTTTCTGATTTTATTCTTTTCTCTTTGTGCCTCTCTAGACTTCAAAGAAGCATAAATTCAAAAAGATGCAGAAACTCACAGGTCAGAAAGATCCTATCCTTGATTCTTCAGCTCAAGGCTACTGACAAATCAACTGTGGGTCTGCTTTAAGACTCCAGACTTTAATAACAGGTTGAGGGAGGGAATTGGAAAAAGATTATGTAAATGAAAGAAATGTGCTTATTCTTTCTAGCATCTCCAAAGATGCCAGATTCTTTTGAGCAACTTCCAAAGAGATGTAAACGGATTGATAATTCTTCCTATGCTTCCTTTCCCCATGCTTTCTTGCCTAATTTTCCTTTTGTGTAGAACTCAAAGTATCAGGAAAGAAATTGGGTGAGATTAATGTTTGGTGCAGGAAGTTCCAATAACTTTTTCCCCTGTCATAGGCACTGGATAGAATCCTTTGGGGGAAAAAATATGTGTTATGAACTTTGGTTCCCCTACTCCAACTCCCTACTCGCATGATTGTTCCTGCTCTTTCCAACAGCTTCATCTACTCCACGGTGAAGGCAGCATAGTAGAGTTCAAAATATAAAAACTTGAGCCGTGGGTTAAGTCTGAGCTCTACCACTAATTAACTTAATGATCCTAGGCATGGTTTCACCTTTGTTTTCTTATGTGTACAACAAGGGGGTGGAACAAGGTAGAGGTGGTATCAACAATTAGGGTGCTAAAAGCTTCTTTATCTCTGCTCCCAGCTTCCCAGTGGGAAGAAAATCTTAGGATGAGCTGCTCCGAAGCTAATGAGACACAGTGAGTAGAGTTGACCTTCACTATCTATTCCTCCTCTCTTCAGCTTACTCTACTGATAAACTCTGTAGTAATTAAGAGAAAGGTACCTAGTACTGTTTTACTTCCTTCAGAATAATAGCTGTTCCTTTTCTAAGTTAAGTCACTATTCTTACTGGTTTCCTTACTAGTACTTTAATATCACTTCAGTGACATTGACCTACTCTTGTATCCAGATTTTCAGGTCTCCCTATGGGATGGGCCCAGGAGTACGCATTCTGGTCAATGGAGAGAAGTCTTCAACAGATCTTCCAACATCTGGAATGTGCAAGGTCAGGGAAGGTCGTTTCTGGGAGGAGGTTGGGTGGTGGAAGTTTTTGTTTTTGTCTTAAGTAAACTCTACTTGAATTGAATTGAATTCTCGAGATCAAGAATTGCACGCTCTACCAACCGAGCTAGCCAGATGCCCCAAAGGTGGTAGAACTTTTAAGAAGGAGGGAGGAAGAGACCGAAGAAGGGAGGTGGGAAAGAGGGAAAGAGGGAGGGAAAAAGAGAGGGAAAAGAGAGATTGTTAGTTGGTTGCTTATTTACTTAGTTTGGGCAGTGGGCATAAATTCTGGGTCCAAAGGTTTAGTCCATGGATCATTTCTGATTGGAATGGAGACCCATACCTTCCTCTCCTCATAGAGGAATTCTTTACATAAGTAATTGAGATTGGGGAAGACAACCTCTTTTGTTGTTATTGTTCTCCCTCAGGACAAAATATTTCACATATGAAATAGCCATTACCTTTCCTTTTTCCTACTTTTTCCTGCCCCAAAGCAAATGGAAACTTTTCTTTATTTCCTAGATCAGCTCTTAAGGAATTCTGTTTGCCTGAATCACAGGACACGATTTCTTCCTCCACCTCCTCTGTGCTTGTGCCTCAGGAGCCTGTTTTACCCTGTTGTGGCTGTAAGAAAGCAAAACTTTCTCCTAAGGACAGCAGCTCCTCCGGATCATTATGCAGCAACTCCAGACTGTCCCACCTTCCCGTCTTTTCTAAAGGAACAACCCGGCAAATCCAGAGCCATAGTTTACCTATTTTACCCAAAAACCAGTCTTCCATGTTCAGGAACCAGGGCACAGCCCAGCCTCCTTTTCAGCTCTCAGAGTTTGGGAAATCAAAACTTTTACAGAATTTGGCAGCTCTTTCGCCCTTAAGATCCCAAAACTCTTTGATCAACTCTGTGTTCGAATCCCCAGATCTCTGCCAACAAGAAAAAACAAAGAGTGGGGGAGAGAGCAAGAGTCATTTGACATTGGATCATGGGCCAGATTTTATTTTCACCAAGGCAAGACCACGATTCTCGGGGTGGGCTCCAATCCTGCTCTCTCCTTTGGCTAGGTGGGAGTTAGAGGGACATATGGCTTGGAAGGTTTATACTTTGAGGGAACAAACAGTGCCTCTGCCGGTGAGGGAGTCATGGGCAATGCTGAATTATTTAACTGAGGCACAAGGAGGAGTTCCCGAACCACAGAAACCTCAAATCCAGGTATCTATGCCCATTCATCAAAGCACTGAACAAAGTCTCTACAATAAATTCCCAAACTGTCCATCATTTCAGCTCCATTTGAATATTGGAGTGGAATCTGGATTAAATCGAACAGAAACAAAAATTTCACAGTCACTTATCCCAGGTAAGCAGTCACAACTTGGGGATGGCCCGCAAATCCTTGAATCCAGGCCCTTAGCTACATCATTGGGCACTCCGCTTCCCAAAAGTTTTGGAGCTGACGTAATTCCAGAGAAGACCACTGGACTGCAGGAGCAGCCAAAACATGTTCTAGAACTTAATATAGAACAGAGGGTCCTAGGTCTTCTGGAAAAAGGGATTCAGCAGCATAAGTCCCACATGACTAATGTGGAATTGACCCCAGGGCTACCATGTCAAGTTACAGAGAGCATCAAGGTAACTCCTTTAGCATTACTTCAAGTCATGGATGCAATGGGGATGATCCCAGAATCACATTCAGAAGTGATAGAATCTGTGGGCTTGTTCACACAGCCACCAGACAAAGTTGGGAAACCAATGGAAATGACAAAAAAAGTGAGTGTAAGCACTAAACCATCATATCAAGTCACTAAACCAAGTGCTCAGCATCAAGTTATGGGATCCAGGATGACCGCCAGTCCACTGAATCAAGTCACAGATAATGTGACGGTAAATCCTGCAACATTGCTTCAAGTCATGGATTCAAGTCATAGTCCAGTGGCACTATTACAAGCTATGGATTTCGTGGGAATAATTCCACCAGCACGGTCACATGTTATAGAATCTGGAGATTCACAGTCTGAAATTGCAACTTTGGCCCCAGGAGCAGCTCGATCAGTTGGTTTGACATCTTCTAGCTCTCCTCCTACTATTGATCCACCTGGAGTTGTAGGATCTGTGGGTTTACCTCCAAAGCGACCACTTAAAGTCACAGAATCAGTAGGGACGATTCCAATGTCATCACATCAATCCATACGTTCTTTAAAGGTAAGTCCAGTAGCACTGGGGTCATCCATGGGAATGATCATAAGACCACAATCACAAGTTGCAGAAACTCAGGATTTGACCTCGAGGCCAGTATCTCAAGTCAGGAAACCTCTGGAGTTGACTCCTGGGTCATGGATTCAAGTGCGAGACTCTGTGGAGTTGACTCCAGAACCATATGTTCAAGGCACAAAGACTACAGCATTAACCCCAGGGCTACCTCATCAAGTCATGGAATCTCCAAGTTTGACCCCATGGCATCAGATCTTAGAATCTTCCGAGACGAGTCCAAGGCAAAGCCATCAAATGATGGAAACTATGGGGTCGGCTTCTGACCCCATAACCAGAAATCTGACTGATTCAAAATTGTCACATCATCAAATAATGGAACATTTAGGGACAGTCCCAAGATCACTGGGTCAAAGAAAAGCATCTAAGGAAATGAGCCAAAAGTCACTGCATCAAGTCACAAAATCTGCAGTAATGACCACCATATCTCTACTTCCAGGTGCAGAATATTTGGGGGAGAAGCCAATGCCACAACTTACGACTGTGGATTCTATGACGTTACCCCCAGCACTGCACAATGTAACATCTGTAGACATGACTCCAGGTTCGGTCCCACAGATGGTGAAATATGGACAGCTGATCCCAATTGTGAGCCCTAGAGAATTGGCCCCAGAACTTCAACTGCAGATTGTAACATCTAATGAGTTGGCTCCTATTTCACAGCTGGAAAGTGGGAATTCTGTACAGTTAGCACCAAGGTCTCAGCTTCAAGGTGTGAAATCTATTCATTTTACCCTAGGAACACAACAACAAAGTCGAAAATCTGCTGAGTTAGCCCAGGCACCACAGTTTCAAAATAGGAAATCGCTAGATTTGACCCACAATCCACAGTTGCAAGGTCTGGAATATGTTCATTTGGCCCTACCGCTGAAGTTTTCAGATACAAAAGCTGTGGAGCTGATCCTAAGACCAACCCAGGAAGAGAAGAAATCCATGGAGTTTGCCCCAAAGCCATGGTTACAAGATGAAAGATCTCAGGAAACAGCCCCAGTACTATTGCTTAAAGATGTGAAATTTCCTCAAATGGTAGAATGTAGAAATGTGATTCCTGAAACACAGGTGGAAAGTATGAAATATGAGGAGCCGATCTCAAGGGCACACATTCAAGCAGTAAAATCTGCAGAGCTGAACCTCAAGTCAAATCATCAAGCCACAGGACCTGAAGGATTAACCCCATGGCATCAAGCTTTGGAATCTTCAGGAATGATCCCAGAGCCAGGATATCAAGGAGCAGAAGTAGAGTTGACTTCCGACCCTTGTCACCACAGGAAAGAATCTCTGGAGTTGACACAATCATCTTTAAGTACTCCAGGGCCATTGAACCAGACTTCAGAATCTATGCAGGCGAACTCAGTGCCATTCCAAGGTGCTCTTGAGACAATGCTCCAAGGCGTAAAGGCCTTGGAGACTCGAATGCCTCAACACATAATAAAAGAATCTCCAGAGTTAGTACCAGGATCAGAGATGCAAGGAATGAATCCAGACGTGTTGAACCCAGAGTCCCAAAGTATGAAGTTTGTTCATCTGGATCTAGGGCCGTATTCAGAATTTATGAACTATAAGAAGTTGGCCCCAGAACCTCAATTTCAAGGTGTGAAATCTGGGTCGCTGACCCCAGAACCACAGCCCCAAAGTACAAAACCTGAGGAGTTAACTCTAGGTCCGTTAATGCATGGCAATAAAGTTGTGGATTTAAGTGTACCACTGGAAGTATCTAAGAGGTTGGTTCCTGAAACACACATACATGTTGAATCGAGGAAACTAAGCTTGGAACCACATTTACAAGCAACGGCGTCTTTGGGTCCAACTTCTAGACCACGGCGTCAAGACACAGCATCCATAAAGTTAACTTCTGAGACCTGGCCACAAGAGGAGGAATTTGTGAAATTAATCCCAGAGCAAGTCACAAGAACTACTGGGATGATGCCCAGGCCATGTTTTCAGAATATTTCAGAGATGACTCTGGGGCCAGGCCATCAAGACACAGAAACTGCACGGCTCTTTTCTGGGGCTTTGCTCCAAGTGGCATTAACACCAAAACCAACAGGTCAAGTTACAGAATCTACAGAAATGACTCTAAAGCCACACCTTCAAGTTACTGAGCCTTCAGAGATACCCCTAAAGTCAGAATACAAAAACACAGAACCTTTTGGGTTGGCATTGTCTCAAGTGGAAAATATCCAGGAGACGATGCCAGTACCACCATATTCAGTAAGAGGATCCCTGGAGTTGACTTTAGGACCACGAATGCAATATGAGAAATCAGTGTCACTAATGCAAAATTTGAAATCTGTCAAGTTAACCCCTGAGTCATCCCCAGTAGTGGTGGGACCTAAACAACTTATCACAGGACCAAAAGAACATGTTCCGGCATTGACCCCAGAGCCACAGTTCCAGGGAGTAAAGTCTATGCTGCTGCATCCAGAGCCACAATTACAAGATGTGGAATATGTGAACTTAATCCAACAGCCAGCTACTACTGGAATGGTAGAATCTGAGAAGCTGGTACAAGAGCCAATACTACAATGTATAATATCAGAGGAATTGACTAAGGGGGCACAGCTTCAGGGTGTGAAACTGATCCCAGGGCCACATTTGCAAAGTGTCCGATTTTCACATTTACCGCCAGGGCCAGGTGTGGTGGGTATGAAACCAATGGAGCTGACCCCAGACTCAAAACTTCAAGGTGTCAAATCTGAGTTGTTGACCTCGGAGCCGAAAGATGTGAAACCCGTGGTCTTAACTACAGGACAGGGTCTAAAAGGTATGGAATCTACTTTGCTAACCCCTAGTCCACAGCTGGAAGGTGAGAAATCTATGGAGATAACCACAGTGCCATGGGTAGAATATGCCAAACCTGTGAAAAGCACCCACGATACCAAGCTTCAAGGTACAACTTCTGACAGGATTCTGCATGCAAGAATTCAAGACTCCAAAGCTGTGGAGTTGGTCCAAAGAACCCAACTGCAAGATGTGCAAACTGTGGAATTGAAATTTGAGCCCAAGATGGAAGGTGAGAAAGCTGTGCCTTTTGCACCAGGGCCATTGCTCCAAGGGTCTGAACTGCAAGGTGTGAAACCCAAGGAACCGACTTTAGAGCCACAAACCCAAGATAGTAAATTGGTTGACAGTACCCCGTGTTTAAAGCATCAAAGTTTACAATCTGTAGAGGAAACTCGAGATTCAGAGCCGCAATGTGCAAAATCTGTAAAGTTGACCCCGAGGCTAAACAAGCAGGAAGTAAAATCTGTGAAAGCGACCAGAAGATCAAAGTTTGAAGGAGTAAAAACTGTGGATTTAGCCCCAAGGCAACAGTTTCCAGAGACAGCACTCATGAATTTAACGTCTGGGCCAGAACAGGATGGCACGCTATCTGTAATCTCTCCAGAGCATCAATGTGTGAATTCAGAGCAGTTGCAGAGAGGGGCTAAGTCGGACGATGGGCTGTCTTTGGAGTTAACTCCAGAGCTAAAATTTAAAGGTAAAAAATTAGTAGGTCTCAATTTTGAGTCACAGTTGGAAAGTATGAGATCAGACTTGACTCCAGAATCAAATATTCAAGGTTTAAAACCTAAAGAATTCAAGCCTGAACCACTTGAACCTCAGCTGCAAAGCACAAAGTCTCCTAAGTTGACCCCAGGGGCACCACTGCACCAGATTGAAGGCTCAGAGTTAGCTTCAGAGCCACAGCTTTGTGTAAAAACCATTGAGTTGAAACAAGAGCCACTGCTTGAAAGTACGAGATGCATTCAGTGGATCCCAGGACCTAAGTTCCAAGCTGTGAAATCTGTAGAGTTCAATCTCAGGTCACAGTCTCCAGGTGTTAAATTTGTAGGGTTGAAATCTTCGACACAGTTAAGAGATGTGAAGTCATCTGAATTGACTCTCGGGTCCAAATCTCAAGGTGTGATATATACAGAGTTCAACCTTGTGCCACGGTTGCAGAACATGAAAACCTCTGGGGTGCACGCAGGAACACAGCTGCAAAAAGGGAAGGTTTTCGCATCAACCTCAGAGCCACAGCTTCAAGACGTCAAGACTACTGAGTTCAAAAAAGAGCCACAGCTGGAAAGAGTGAGGTGTATCCAGTGGATACCAGGACCTGATTTCCAAGGTGTGAAGTCTATAGGGTTACAGTCTCAAGGTGTTAAGTCTCTAGGGTTGAAACCTTTGATACAGTTCAGAGATAGAAAGTCATCTACATTAACTCCAAGGCCAAAGCTCCAAGATAAACAATCTTCGGCATCACTCCAGGAACATGAGCTTCAAGACTGTGATTTGAAACCTTGTCGACAGGTTAGAAGTGTGAAATCATGTGAGCTGACTTCAAGGTCAAAGCTCTGGGATATAAAATTTATACCACTGGAATCTAGGCTTTGCATGCATGATAGGAAATCTACTAAACTGCCTGCAAAACCAAAGCTTCAAGAAGTGAGACCCTTACAGTCATCCCCAGGAGCACAGCTTCAGGGTGTGAAGTCTCTGGTGCTTATGGAAGGTCCACAGTTTCCTGGTGTGAAATCTGGGCTATTAAGCCAAGGGTCACAATTACAAAGCAATACAAGTAGAGAATTGAACTCGCCACTACACTTGGCAAGCACAAAGTCTTCTGAATTGACTCTTCAGACAAAGTCTCAAGGTATGAAATCTGAGAATTTCAACTCTGGGTCACAGTGGCATGATCTAAAACCTTCTAAGTTGTCACCTGAGATAAAGTCCCAAGATAAGACATTTACTGAGTTAAATCCAAGTTCACAGTTGAATGGTATAACATTTTCTACACTGATCACAGGAACAAAGATTCAAGGTACCAAATGTACAGATTTCAACCTTGGGCCATTGTTACAACATGTGAATTCTTCCAAAAGGACCTCAAAGACAAAGCTTCAAAATGTAAAACATAAAGAAAGCTGTCCCAGTCCCCAGGTGCAAGTTGTGAAATCTTCTGACCTGCCCCTTGGATCAAAGCTTCAAAATGTGCAGGTGGTGTTCAACCCTGACTCACAGTTTCAAGGAGAGAAATGTTCTAAATTAATCTCAAAAACAAAGTTTCAAGATGTGGAATCTGTGAATGTCAAACCTGGGCCACAGCTGAGAGGTGTGAAATCTTCTGAATTGATACAGGGGACAAAGCTTCAAAAAGTGAAGTCCATGGACTTCAAGTCAGGCCCCCAGTTGGAAGATGTGACATCTTCTATGTTGATCATGGGTATAAAGCTTCGAGATATAAAATCTATGAATTTCAAGTCTGGACCACACTTGAAGGATGGGAAATCTTCACAAGTGATCCCAAGGGAAAAGCTTGGAGGTGTGAAATCTGCAGAACTGAAAGCTAATCCAAAGTTACAAGGGGAGAAATCTTCTGATCTGACCCTGGAGAGGAAGTTCTCAGGTATGAAAGCAGGCCCACAGTTACAAGACGTGCAATGTTCTGAATTGATCATGGGTATAAAACTTCAAGATAAAAAATCGGCAGGATTTGGTTCTAGATCGCACTTGCGAGGTATGAGATCTTCTGAAGTGATCCCAGGGTCAAAACTTCAACAAGTGAAACCCTCTGAGTTCAACCACGGTCCAAAGCTACAAGGTGGGAAATCTGATTTAATTCAGAGGAGGAAGCTTCAAGGTGTGAAATCTGTGGAGTTCAACCCCGGACCACAGAGACAAGGTGAGAAATCTGATTTGATGCTAGAGTGCAGGCTCCAAGATTTGAAATCTGTTGACTTAAAACCGGTTCTGCAGTTACAAGGTGTGCCATCTTCGGAGTTAACACCAAAAACAAAGCTTCAAAGTGGAGAATCTGTGGAGTTCCTTATCAGACCCACGTGGCAAGACATGAAACCTCTTGAATTGACTCTAGGTGCAAAGACCCAAGATGTGAAATCTTTGGGGTTTGAGTCAGTCCCACGGTTACAAAATAGGAAACTGCCTATGTTGACACCAGGATCACACATTCAAGGCATGAAATCTCTGAAATTCAGCCCTGGGGCAACGTTGCAAGGTGCAAAATCTCCTGAGTCTGTAAAGCTTCAAATAATGAAAACCACAGAGGTCAACCAAGACCTAGAGTTCCAGGTCGCAAAACCCTATGAGTTAGCCTTGGAATCAAAGATTGGCAATGTGAGATCTTCCGAGTTCAATGCTGGGAAGCAGCGGCAAGAAGAGAAGTCTTTTACGTTGAAACCATGGCCAGAGCTTCAAAGTGTGAAATTTGTGCTACACAACCCTGGACCACATTGGCAACATATAAAATCTTCAGAATTGTGCAAAGAGACAAATCTCCAAGATGTGAAATCTGAGGAATCCAATCTTGAGCAACAGTGGCAAGATGTTAAATCCTCTGAGTTATGCCAGGGATCAAGGCTTCAAGGTATGCCATCCTTCAAGTTCAATCCAGGGCAACAGTTACAAGAGATAAAACCTGAGTTGTGCACAGACAGGAAGCTTCCATATGAGCCAGTTCTGGAAACGAAGCATCATCCTAAATTACAAGGTAGGAAATCCTCTGAATTTAATCTAGCCCCACAGCTTCAGTGTAGAAATGTTAGGGCATTCAGTACCGGACCACCATTGAATGGTGTAAAATCTGAGTTGAATTCTGGATCCGAGCCTCGAGGTATAAAACCCCAGGTGTTCTGCCCTGGGCCACCTTTGCAGGATGTGAATTCTTCTGCATTTATTTCAAAACCAAAACTTCAGTGTGTAAATTCTGTTAAATGCAAATCTGAGCCACCCTTGCAAGGTATAAACCCTTCTGAATTAACTTCAGTTTCCAAACTTCAAGGTACAAAGTCTTCTGAGTTGAGGTCAGAGACCCCTAGGGAGACAACTATGGTGTTCAACTCTGATCCACATTTGCAAGATTTGAAATCTGAATTGATTCCAGGGTCAAAGTTTCTTGCTATAGCACTCATGGAATGCAACCCTGAGCCACAGAGGAAGTGTGTAAATTCTTCTAAGTTGAATCCAGAGCCAAAATTACAATGTGCAAATTCTATGGGGTGCAAACCTGGGCCACCTTTGCAAGGTGTACAGTCCTTTGAATTGACTTCAGGGACAAAAGGTCAAGGTCCAGGATCTCAGGGGAATCCGGGGTCCAAGAATCAAAGTGAGACGTCTATGGTGTTCAGCGCTGAACCACATTTACAAGATTTGAAATCCGAATTGATTCCAGGGTCAAAGTTTCTTGCTGTAGCACCTATGGAATGCAACCCCAGGCCACAGACGAAGTGTGTAAATTCTTTGGAGTTGGATCCAGAGCCGAAAGTACAATGTGCTAATACTATGGGGTATGAACTTGGGCCACCTTTGCAAGGTATACAGTCTTTTGAGTTGACTTCAGGGGGTCAAGGTATAGGATCTTTTGATTTGAATCTGGGGTCAGAAGTTCTAGGTATAAAATCTCTTATGTTCGACCCTGTGCAACATTTACAAAATGTGAAATGCGAATTGAGTCCAGGGACAAAGTTTCAAGGTATAACATCACAAGAATTAAACTGTGGCCCACAGCTGCAAGGTGTGAATTCTTCTGATTTGAATTTTGGGTCAGAACTTCAATGCATAAATGCTATAAAGTTTAATCCAGACCCAGAGATGCAAGGCATGAAACCCTCTGACTTGGATCCTACGTCACAATATCAAGGTACAAAATCTATTCTGTTCAACCCTGGACCACATTTGCAAGGTGTAAAATCTTCTGAGTTAATTCCAGGGACAAAGTTTCCAGAAATCCAGTTTTTGGAGAATCACTGTGGGTCCCAGCAACAAGTTGTGCACTCAGTGTTCACTTTAGGCTCTTCACTGAATGGTATGAAATCTGTGTTATTTGTACCAAAGCCACTGCTTGAAGATGTAAAGTCTGTGAAGACCAACAAAGAGCCAGTGTCTTGTGGTGGAAATTCTGTGAAACTGGCTTCAGGCTCTGAGCTGCAGGACTTGAAATGTGAGATGTTTGCACTAGAGCCAGGTTTTACAAAAGTGAAACCTGTGGCGTTAAATCCAGGGCCACATGCTCAAGGTATGAATTCTGGGGAGTTGCCCTCACACCTCAGGCAGCACAGTGAGAGATCTGTGGTGTTTGCACCAAAGGTGTGTTTTCAAGATGTGAAATCTCTGGCGTTGAAGCCAGGGCCACAACCTCAAGATGTGAATTCTAAGGATTTGATTTCTTGCCTCAGGCAGAAATCTATGGTGTTTGAATCAGAGCCATGTTCTCAAGATGTGACATCTTTGAAGTCAAAGCTACAGCTACAGCCTCCGAGTTCTAATTCTTCAGGGTTTCCCTCATGCCTAAGGTCACCAAGTGTTAATTCTGAGGTCTTTGCACCGGAACTATGTTTTCAAGATGTGAAATCGGTGGGGTTGACACCAGGGTCCCCACAGCAAGGTATGAATTGCCAAGAGTTGACTTCAGGATGGCAAAGTATGAAACCAACAGTGTTGGCACCAGAGCCAACTAAGAAGTTCATACCAGGACCCATGGTGCGTAGTGTTAAATTTTCAAGTGTGTCTCCAGAATCACAGCGACAAGGTGAGAAACCTTTGGAGTTTACTCCAGAAGCAAAGTTGCAAAGTATAAAACATGTGGCATTGTCTTCAGCATCTCTGCAACAAGATATGAAATCTGTAGAGTTACTACCGGGGTCACTGCTTCCAAGAACAAAATCTGAGGGACTAACTCCAAGGAGGAGCTATCAAATCACAGATTCCTCGGAGATAATCCCTAGGCCGGGGCATCAATTTGTAGAAGGTGCAGAGATGATCCCAACACCAAAGCCTCAAGTCCCTAAATCTGTGAATTTGGTGATCCCAACACCAAAGCATCAAGTCTCCAAATCTGTAAATGTGATTTCAGTACCAATTTATCATACCACAGAAAGGTTGGCCTATCAAGGCAATGAAACTGTAGAAAAATCTGTGGAGTTGGCCCCAAAGTCAACAAGTAAAACCATGGAATCTTCAGGAGTGCCTTTAAGGCTAGATCTTCAAGTCCCAGAATCTGTTGATCTGACTCATGTGCTAAGGAATCAAGGCTCTGAAACCTTAGAATTAACCTTAAAGAAAATCCCAGAAACTCTCGAGTTGCTCTCTCAGTCATGGCCTCAAGTTAAGGACTCTGGGGAATCCTATATAAGGCCAGTGCAGGAAGTTACAGGATCTGAAGAGATGACACTAGAGCCCAAGCATCACACTACAGAAACTATAGGGTTGACCTCCAAAGCAAGGCCAACAGAGAAGGAATTCCTTGGCATGACCCCAAAGCCAATAAGTAAAACCACTGGATATACAGAGAGTGCTCCAAGGCCCTATCCTCAAGCACTAGAATTTGTGGAGGCGATCTCCAAGAAAAGACTGCAAAGGGAAGGATCAGAAGCACTGACTACAGAGTCATTACATCATGTCCCAGAATCTTCAGAGATGACACCAAGGCTAAGATATCCAGTTCCTGAATCTGTGGGTTCAACCTTTAAGCAGTGGCTTCAATGGGAGGAATCTTTAGATTTGTTCCCAAGGCAGACAGATCAAGCTACAGGACATGCAGAATCTGTAGAGCTCACATCTGACACACGGCAGCAAGGGGATGGACCAATGGGGCTGACACAGTCACAGAATCAAAGTATGAAATATTCACAGATAGCTCCAGGACTACAGGGTCAAATTACAGAGCTTATGAGGATTAGTCCAAAGCTGCTCCATCAAGTCACAGGATGTACAAAGACACAGCTTCAAGCTGCTCAACCAATAGGAATAACCTCAAGAAGCCCCCCAAAAGTTGTTGAATATGTGAAAGTGTCTCCTGGGCCACCACTTCATGCTGTAAAGTCTGTACCATTAACACCAGGGGGAACCTCTCAAATGGTAGACTATGTTAAACTGACTCCAAAAGTACAAGATGTGAGGCCTTCTGAGTTTACCTCAGGGCTATGGTTGCAAAGTGTAAAATCAAAGGAATTAACCACAGAGCCAACACACCATATTTTGGATAGAATGAAGCTGACAGGCTTTCAAATTGTAAAGACTCTTTTAATCCCACGGCCACCACTTCAAATTGTAAAATCTGAGGAATTAGCACCACCACCAATTCCTCAGATTGTAGAACCAATAGGAGTCTCCTTAGGATCAGCTACTGAAGTAATGGATTGTTTGGATTTCTTCCCAAGGCCACATCTTCAAGAAATAGTAGAACTAATGGTGAGGCCAAATATCGAAGAGAAATCTTCAGAATCACTCTCACAGCCAGCATTTTCTTTGGAAGAATCGACAGTGTTCACTCATGAACAAGGGCTTCAGGCTGTGAAAGGAATGGGGGTAAAAATAGGGCCTCCTCAAATCATGGAATGTGAGGATTTGAATCTAGTACAGATATATCAGAATAGGGAATCTGAGGATTTTATGTCAAGAGAGGAGTTACAAATAGGGAATTATTTCTCTAGATGTCTACAGAACTCTTCAAACTCGCTCATCTCAAGTTCTGTCGAAGCATCTAAACTAGGAAGCCTTTGTGATCTGGAGATGCCAGAAGTGTCAAGGGCCTTGGATATAAAAAACTTTGGGAAAGATATTTTGCAGTCTGAAGAATACTTTATAGACCCTACTATGATACAAACTTCAACCTTTCCCTTGTCCCTTCACAATCAACCCTCTGATGTGATAGGTCACATTGTAGAAATGCCACATTTTGAGATCCTAGGAGTGGGTGTCGTATCTAAGAGGACTGATAAGAAGCAGGTGGAGAAGCTAGAGAATTCACTCCAGCGCCTATCCCAACATCCACTGCAAAGCTGGAGATCACCATCTAGGACCTTCCAGTCAGGATCAGGAACTCAAAGAGGCCTGAACGGGTCTGTCTTGAGCAGACAACAGAATGTCTGGGAGAATCACTCCTGGAGACAGCGATTACCCAGAAAATACCTCTCCAAGATGCTAGTGTTAGGGAATGTCTTGGGAACCACCATGGAAAGGAACCTTTGTTCTCAAACATCTTTAACGGAAAGAGCCACTGCAGATATCTGTCAATCTATTCAGAATTTATTTGGGGTTCCTGCGGAACTGATGGAACTTTCCAAGAGTCTACTAGAGAAGAGTCGAAGTAGTATTTCTCAGACTTCAGTGCCCGAAAACTACATTCAGAGACACACTTCCTATCATGGTCACGAACAAAGAAGAGCCTTAAGGATGTGGACACGTAGCTCCATGTCCTCCATAATACAGCAACACTCTGGGGCTAGTGCAAAAATAAAGAAAAGTTCGAAGCTTAGTGATATATCCCAGGAAGTCATTCAGCACATGCCTGTTTCATGTACAGAGGGCCAGCCTCCTGTCCCAGTAAATTTAGAGTCTTCCTTCAATATACTTTTTACTAGGAAAGATTCTGTTCCAATGGAAGAGAGTGAGAACTCACAGAGTTCACAGACAAGGATTTTTGAGTCCCAACACTGTCTCAAGCCAAGTTATCTTCCCCAGGCCAAGACTGACTTGTCAGAACAGTTCCAGTTGCTACAAGATCTGCGGCTAAAAATAGCAGCAAAACTGTTAAGGAGTCAGATACCCCCCAATGTACCTCCACTTTTAACTTCAGGTGTGGTTTTAAAATACCCTATCTGCCTACAGTGTGGCCTATGTGCAGGACTTAATTGCCGTCATCAATTACAGGGCACTTTGGGGTCTTACCTTCTTATCTACCCACAGCTCCACCTTGTAAGTACTCCCGAAAACCATGGAGAGATTAAGGTGAGTTTTGGCTTTAGGTTGCAAACTAGGAAAAGATCCCAAGTCCCAAAGTACCACAGAAGAGACAGATCCATCACACCAAGGAGTTCTATATCACTACCACTAAGGAAAGCTAAAGCCTATACTCGAGCTTCCAAGAGTCCTACTTCTACAATGGATTTCCGATCTGTATCTTCCCAGTCTCCTGCTCCTGTACAAGTCCACATCAGGCAAAGACAGTCTAGAAGCCCTGCCCTAGCAGGAAAGATGATAATTGGAGGGCCAGGGCACTATGAGTTTACTCCAGTTCACTCTCTACCAGAGAGTGACTCTGAAACCGATCAGGATGAAACATGGGCTAAAAGGAGAACCAAAAAGACCCATAGTTCAAAATACCCAAAGAAAAGAATCACTACGGGAAGCAGAACACAAAACACAAAGTTCTACAGAAATGGTAGAACCACAATACGGAGTTCTTCTCGGGATTTACCAGACCAGTTAAGAAGGAAGAGGAATGGAGCATCTCAGACAACTACTACCTCTTCAAAAAGACAACCTAAGAAATCCTCCCAACCCAAATTCATTCAACGGCTTTTTCAAGGTCTAAAGCAAGCATTCCAGAGAGCACGCAGAACTATGGCTTTTGCTGGACAGAAGCCTGAGGACAGGTCAAGGCCAAACCATTTGTGTTCAAGCAAAAACCACCATCCAAAACGAAAAGCCAGAGATTATTCCTCATCAAGAGATATCAAAAGAGATAGGATGTCAGTTGGTAAGCTAAACCGAACAGACATAACCACTAAGCAGGAGAAGATGTTATCGGAAGAAATACAGCAATTCACATCAGCTCATCAACCAAAAAGAGGTAGCTCTTTCCAACATAGACATACCCAACGACCCAAGCCCATAGTTTCCCAAAGAAGTGCTATTTTCAAAACCACTTCAGTTGGACAGGCTGTGGTCATTGTTCAAAACGACAACAGCAGCAAAGGTAACAAAAACTCTTCCAGATGTGAAATCTCTAGCCAGGAGTCCAAGAGCTCCAAAACAGGATCCAGAGTTCAGGCCAGAGGGAGAAATCTACACGGTTCCCTTAAGAGAACCTCACACAGTCACCTTACAGAGAAACTCACACCCACGAAGCAAAACCACCATAGCGTCGTAAAGGAGAGAATCCCATGTAATTCCTTGGAAAGGAGCCATCGCAGTCCCTCTGAGAGGCACCATCGAAGTCGTCCTCGGAGGAGACATCACAGTTCCTCTGAAAAGAGCCATCAGAGTCCCTGTGAGAGGAGATGTCGCAGTCCTTGTGAGAGGAGATGTCGCAGTCTCTTTCAGAAAACACATCACAGTCCCTTAGAGGTGAGAGGATACAGCCCTTCTGAGAGAAGACAGCACAGGCCCTCTGAGAGGAGTGGTCACAGTTCCTCAGATAGAACTCACTATAGTCCCTCTGAAAGACATGGACACAGTCCCTCTGAGAGGAACAGACACAGTCATTCTGAGCAGAGCCAACAGAACCAGTCTGAAAGGGGCCAGTACGGTTGGTGTGGGAAAACCCATATCCGTGTCTTGGAGGTGAGAGGACACAGCCCTATTGAGAGAAGACAGCACAGGCCCTCTGAGAGGAGTGGTCGCAGTTCCTCAGAGAGAACTCACTGTAGTCCCTCTGAAAGAAATGGGTGCAGTCCCTCTGAGAGGAACAGATACAGACATTCTGAGCAGAGCCAACAGAACCAGTTTGAAAGGGGCCAGTATAGTTGGTGTGGGAAAACCCATCTTAGTCCCTTGGAGGTGAAAAGACACAGCCTTATTGAAAGAAGACAGCACAGGCCCTCTGAGAGGAGTGGTCGCAGTTCCTCAGAGAGAACTCACTGTAGTCCCTCTGAAAGAAATGGACGCAGTCCCTCTGAGAGGAACAGACACAGTCATTCTGAGCAGAGCCAACAGAACCAGTTTGAAAGGGGCCAGTACAGTTGGTGTGGGAAAACACATCTCTCTGCCAGAACCCATCACAGTCCCGCTAAGGAGAGACTCCAACACAGCTGCCCCAGGGAGAGGCTCAGACATGGTCTGTCTGAAGATTGCAAGGGCTCCTCAAACACGTCTCCTAGGGACCACACACAAAATACTCCAAAACAGGCCAAGTTTAGAGGCCTGCAGCTAACAGATGAGAAGAGATCCGTCCCCATTATTCACTGACTGGCTCAAGCCTTCACCGACCTACCCCTTTTGTGGCTTCTTTCCTGCTTGGCCACTGCCTTTGATACCAGCACCCTCAGCAATCAAAGAGCCTCTATGCCGCTCTACCTGGGGGAAGGGAGGTGGGAATGGGTCTGTAATTTCTCTAAGTAAATAAAGGGCCGATAATTGATCTCCACCTAGAAAGCCCACTCGTCGTGCTGGAGGGGGGAACGGAGGGTGAAGGGATATTGGGTGTCGTGCAAAGGGATGGAACGGGAGGAAGGGGCCCTGAAGCCATGTTTGGGGCTCTAAACCCCACCTACAGCTTCCCCGGGGCGGGGTCTCAGAGGAGGGAGTCTTGTCACGTGACTCACTCCAGCCTCAGCCCCCTCGGAAGCTGCCAGGCAGATGCAGACCTTGAGACCTAGGATCTGCAGCTCTGACTCCACATCCCCCTCAAACTCCTAATACGTATTTCTCTGAATCAAAGATGCATCATTTACTTTGTTTTAGATAGCACGAGTGGGGTGGGGCAGAGGGAGAAGAAGAGCGAATCTAAGGCAGATCCGCACCCAGTGCAGAGCCCAATGCAGAACTTGATCTCACAATCCTAGATCATGTGCTGAGCCGAAAATTAATAAGAGTCAGATGCTTTACCCACCAAGTCACCCAGGTACCCCAGATACATCATTTAAAACTTCACATGCAGGGGCGCCTGAATGGCTCAGCGAGTTAACCCTCTGCCTTCAGCTTGGGTCATGATCTCAGGGTCCTGGGATGGAGCCCTGCATCAGGCTCTCTGCTCAGCAGGGAGCCTGCTTCCCCCTCTCTCTCTGCCTGCCTCTCTGCCTACTTGTGATCTCTCTCTCTGTGTCAAATAAATATATAAAACTTTATATGCAACCCAAATTCTAAGATAATAAAATGTGATTATATATATGTTTAGGAATTGATGAAACCTACTGACTTGGCTTAGCCGGCTAGATTCTTCTCTTTAGGAGCTTTCATGTAGAGGAGGAGACTCTGCTTTCTTCCTGGCTTCCTTCTGGCCCCAGCTCCGGCCTCTGGATTTGCCCTTCCAGCTCTGGTCCCAGGTCTGCCCCCTCCCTCACAAAGCCTCCCTCCCTCTCAGTCGAGACCTCACCCGCCTCTGAACTCCACTTCAAATCACATCCTTTATCTTCACCGAGGTACTCAATTAGCTGAGCCACAGTGGTGTCCAACTTCCCCCAATTTCAGGCTGTTAGGCGTTCTGCCTCAGATCCCCTTTTATAGTTTTCATAGTTCTGGCTCTAGCATCTAGCAAGCACTCAGCAGGTACCTGCCGCCTGAACAAAAATGAGAGGCCCAGGAGGAAAAAGCAATGTCTGAGGAGGAATGCTGGCTGTGAGGGCGGTCCGGGAAGTGGGCGGCCAGGAAGGGTGGAGCCCGCCTCACCTTCATCCAGCACTTTTCCACCAGGCTGCTGCTGCCTGAGCCCCACACCTTGAGGTAGCAGTCGACGGCACGGCTATACTCTCCAGCCTGCTCCCACTGGCGAGCTTGGTCCACGAACCCCTCCATGCCCCTGAGATGAGAGTACACGTGACCAGGACAGGCTGGGCAGCGTGGCCTATCCCGTGCACACCTTGTGACCCAACCTCCAGCCCTGCAGGCAGGGCGGACGGGCGTAAGGAATTGACGGGTAACTCACATGAGGGCTGCTTCCTTGGGCTTACCAGCCCTGATGAATTCAGCTTCGGCCTCTTCAAATTTACCCTGTAGGGACAGAAGGGCAGCCGCACACGATCAGAAGCAGATTGCCATCATGGCAGCCGGGAGACAGGAGGAGGTCCAGGTTAAAAGCAAGGGAGGAGGAGCACATCCATACCTCATCCTCCAGGTACAGAGCATGTCAGAGATGCAGCTCAGGGGTTTTGTGCTTGAGGGCCAGCCGGGAGAGTTCAAAAGCAAATTCAAATGAGCTGAAATGGAAGGTGTAGGGAAGGTCTGCCTACTCAGTACTTTCATTTTATGAGAGGGGGAGCAGGGCAAGAGAAAACAAATCGGGTAGAGACGGGGCCAGGGGAGGGAAAGGACAGACTGAGAAGACAACCCATGTGAAGTGACACAGAAGCACACAGACACGTAAAGGAGGACGGGGGTCAGGGGACACTTGGAAAAGCCTGTGCTTCCTGCGACCAGTGGGCATAAAGGAATGGGATGGGCGCAAGGCAGGGGACCGCAGTGAGCCTCACAGCACTACTCTGCCTCGGGAGCGAGGGCTCCTCCTGAGCCACATTTGTACTAGCAGAAAAACTGTCTCTCTGAAACATTGACTACCCTCAGCCATCTGACTCCATGCAGGATTATTACTAGTCTTTGTAACATTTGCTTAAGAAAAGCTCTTTTTGCATTTAACAGAAGCCCACTTCTCTTACTCAGAAGTCAATTACTGGCTTAGTGCACCTTAGCTTTAAAAGCTCTTCTCTCTGGGGCACCTGCCTGGCTCAGTCTGTAGAATGAGGGACCCTTGATCTGGGGTTGAGTTCAAGCCTCACACTGGCTATAGTAATTGCTTAAAAAGGTCTTTTTGAAAAAGAAGGAAAAACGCGGATCACTTTCCATCTTCTTAGAACAGCTAAACACTGTTCTGAGCCCCCGGGGAACAGGGGCAGAGCTACTGATTCATTCCTTGCCTCTCCATCACGTTCTTCCAAGGATTTCTTCACTCCTGCCTCCATTTTCAGAAACACTTCTCAGCTATACAGCCGTTTTCCTTGTCTATGTAGAAGCTCTGTCTCGTAAGGGGCCAGTGGAGAGAAGCCGTGGGGCCTCACCAGTTGTCGGCGGCGTGGTCCACGGCAGCTGCCTGGAGTCCGAGCTTAGTGAGCAGTCTCACTGAGGATGCTCCTCCCAGGCTCTTTGCCCACAGATAGGCCACGTGCTTGTGGGCATCAGCTCCTCCGTGAGCCTGGGCCACCTGTGAAGCAAAGCCATTTGGCAATCCTCCCACGCAGGGCCACAGGGCTGCTCCCTTCCCCCGCTGACCGGACTGCAGCTTTGACAAGGGTCAGGTCTTTCTACTAGAACAGGGAGACGGCTCAGTTTTGGGGTCTGTTAGCCTGCTCAGGGTCCAAGGATGGACTTCAGGTAGTCCACAGACCCCTCCTACCGCATGTGAAATTTTGCCTGTTGGTATGGACATTTTTCTTTTTATTTTCTTTTTTTTTTTTTTAGATTTTATTTATTTATTTGACAGAGAGAGATCACAGTAGACAGAGAGGCAGGCAGAGAGAGGGGGAAGCAGGCTCCCCGCTGAGCAGAGAGCCTGATGCGGGACTCGATCCCAGACCCTGAGATCATGACCCGAGCCGAAGGCAGCGGCTTAACCCACTGAGCCACCCAGGTGCCCCAGTATGGACATTTTTCAAAGAGACCCATGACCAATTCAGAATGTGTCACTTGAGAGTGGGAAAGAGGCACAGGCGTGTCCCCAGAGTGACCTGGACTCCTTACCCGGTAGGCCTCCTCCCAAAGCCCATTGGACTGGTCCATGTTCACTGTTGCCTTCCACTCCTAAGCCTCGAGGTAGTGATACTCGGCCTCCTGCAGTCGGCCTTCAGCCTCCAGCTCCTGGCGAAAGGAGGGTCAGGATGGGGCGAGGGGGACGTGGGGCCTGTTCGGGGAAGAGATGGCCGAGACCGGAGAAGGGCTCACCTTGCCCAGGCGTAGGTGTGTGTCACTGAGGAGATCTGGGTGGTGCTTCCCTACCAGGCGGATCATATCATCATCCAGCTTGTGCTTTTTGAACATGGTGATGGCAAGATCAGGCTCTTCTACTGTCACGTAGAGCCTGGGGAGGGGAGAGACACCCGGGGCCTCTTGACCCAGATTCCTGCATCACTGCACTCTAGGCAGACGGCGTGCATCCTCAGACGCACCCCTCTCCCCACACGCTGCCTCTGGGGCCAGGGCTCACCTTTCCACCTCCTGGTACTTGCCCCGCTTGTCACCTAACCAACTGAGCCACCCAGGCACCGCTGGATCTATGATTTTAATTAGATCCTCATAGGGGTCACTAATGAAAAAAGGTAAGAGAAGAACTCTGTTATTTTATATACTATTGAAGACGAGCCCTGTGTAGTGGGATGACTTGTCCAAAGTCTCACAGCTCATTACTGCCCCTGGAACATGGGCCGCCACACTACACCATTTCCATTACAACTCAACAGTTGGAAGTGAAACATAAAGCTCATGAACTGTAAAAGTATCTTAAGAACAGACCCATATGTATTTGGAAACTTGATTTATAAGAGGGGACATTACGAATCTGTGAGTACAGAACGTATTTCCAATAAACGGTTCAACATGGAAAAAGTAAAATATGAGCCACACCCACATTATGCACAAAAATTAATTCCAAGTGAAAAACAAAATCTAAAAATATTAAAATATAGGAGGGAGTAGGAAACCCTTTCTGTTTTAAAAATTTTCTTTCTTTCTTTCTTTCTTTAACTCTACACCCATCATGGGGCTCAAACTCACGATCCTGAGATCAAGAGTCCCATGCTCCTCTGGCTCAGTCAGTCAGGTGCCCCAGGGAAACTTCTTAAACGAGACCTCAAAAATCACAAACTAGGAGCGCCTGGGTGGCTCAGTGGGTTTAAGCCTCTGCTTTCGGCTAAGGTCATGATCTCAGGGTCCTGAGATCAGGCCCCGAATCGGGCTCTCTGCTCAGTGGGGAGCCTGCTTCCTCCTCTCTCTGCCTGCCTTTCTGCCTACTTGATATCTTCATCTGTCAAATAAATGAATAAAATCTTAAGAAAAAAAAAAAACTAGGAATGGGTACACAAGTAATAATAATATTATTAATAGCTAACATTTATTAAGTGCTTATTATTTGCCAGACATTAGTCTAAGTGCTTTTCATATAAGGTAGGTACGATTTTTATCCCCATTTTGTGGATGAGGAAATTGAGATACAGAAAGGTTAAGAAACTGACCTAAGATCGCACAGGTATAATTGCAGAAGTGAGGAAGTTTGACTCTAGACCCTTGTTCTTAACGACGCTATATGGATATGCTATTCTCTATACATCATAGGGAATACTGTGCTGCTCTAAATACAGTTTTCTATGCTTGAAACATTTCATGATACAGTTAATTTTTTTTAAAGATTTTACTTATTTATTTGTCAGGGAGAGTGAGTGCACAAGCAGGAAGAGCAGAAAGCAGAGGGACAAGCAGGCTCCCTGCTGAGCAAGAAGCCTGATGTGGGACTTGATCCCAGGACTCTGGGATCATGACCTGAGCCAGAGGCAGGCTCTTAACTGACTGAGCCACCCAGGTGTCCCCAGAGTTAATTATTAATATGTAAAATAAAATCTATTTATTTATGTGAACACTTGTGAAATTCAAATAAATTTTGTCCTCACTGGCTACCAATGTCAAACTCTACAGAAAATAAGTCCCCTTCCGGTTCAAACAGTCCATTATCCTATGTCCTAAGTCTAAACAGGAAAGTTCAAAAATTTACTGATGGTTCTGCTCTACAGTTCACAATTCCTAGCCCTAAGATACATGTCTAAAGAACATGAATAATTACAGGGACAAGCTGATATGCCTAACAGTGTATCTGTATCTCTACAGCTAGAAACAGACTCGCACACGTGTATTAGAACACTTCCCACATCCTCTGTGAGAGCAGGGCCATACATTTACCTGGTGCCTCTCAGATTCCTGCATTCTCCACTCTACACACCCCTGTGATATGGAAGCATCTATAAACCTCTGTTTTGTTATCAGAATTATGAGAGAGCTGTTTAGGGACCTGTGTTTGACCACCAAGCCTCCTTCACCCATTCTTCCTTCCTTTTTTTCCTGAATGTACTTTTTGTTTTTTAAACTAAGGTTGTAGAATTACAAAATTCCTTCAACCTTGGAACCTTAAATAGGATTCCCTCAAATGGACTGCGTTTAGTCCGAAGGGACTCGATGTGTGTTGCTGCTTATTTAAGTACAGTTCAGTTAGAGCCCCAAGAGTGCCAATGTACTGCCTTGCTTTCCAGATGCCTCCTTCCTGAGCCACCAGGAGAGGTGGGCAGCTGAGCAGGGACCCTCCAGTGACTTCTTTTGGTTCGCCAGTGCCTACTCGATTGAAGAACTTGGGTTTTCGTTCTAGAAGAAAGTCACAGAAGGGCATGTTCCTCATAGGTTCTCATACTAATGTGTACAAAAATGTCCTTGGTGCATCTTAATGCCAAGTTACTATGAGTGTTGCATGAAGGCTACGAAGTTGGAACAGGCAAGTCATGGGTGTAAAAGCTTTATCTACCTCATTTATTTTTTCATTTTTGTAGCCATAGCGTCTATTTTCCTATTTTCTGACCCCTGAAGTGTTCTCATGCCCTGTCTTAAACCTTGATTGATTAATGTGGTGAGAGCCGCCATACATTTAAGATATTTTTTTGTTTCTTTGGTTTTCTGTTTTTTTTTGTTTTTGTTTTTGTTTTCTAACTCCCTCCCCTTTTTGTATATGGAATGATGAAACGTGCTTTCCTGGTTCAAAAAGGAAGGAGAAAGACCATTATGTCTGAGTGGAGAAATCTCCTGCTTTGTGGGGAAGTAGATCAAGACTGTTACCAAAAGTTTGTCTGTGTTATTGCACCTGTCTTTTAGGATCCAAAAAAATTTTGTTTGACACGTTGTGCCTTTCCTTCTGGAATTGGACGTTGAACACAATGCTAGTAACCTGTTTACACTGTGAAGTAGATATTGTTACAGAGAACACGCCAGAGCCTTTCTTACAGATAAGTAATGCCCTTGTGAATGTATAATCTTTGGAGAAACCCTGTAGTTTTACCTGCTGATGCTGTCTTCTTGGAGAATAAATTTTGGATGGTTAAAAAAAAAAAAAGAATTATGAGAGAGGCTTACCTATAGCAATAGTCTTAACATCGACAAGATAAGCCAATTTCTTATTGTCTTCCATCCCTCGACGCCGCTCATTAATACGGACACTGAAACATGAAGGGTGAGGTAAGGCAGAATGGACTTGGGTCATCGGGATGTTGAGCAAGGGCCCAAAGTACCATAGGGGATGAAGTTTTTAGATTAGTCTTGAGGATACAGGAGTTAGAGGTTAGAAGGGACTTCTTTTGGGTTTCAAAAATTTAGAGAACCTTGTGGGGTTACCTGATGAGGTGGGGGTTCATGAATTCAGTACGCACAGAACCCAGGGTATCATGACGCCCATATTCCACCGGGGTTAGCTCTCCAGCATTGAAGATCATGCACACCTGGGGATGAAGGGACTGTCACATGGTGGGAAGTTTGCATGAGGAAGTCTGCACGGTCAACAGTAGTAGAGGGAGATGTCTCGTCAGTGCAAAGTGACCCCCACTTTTCTCTTTATTCTGTTCCTCTGCCTATCTCGCCCTCCTTTCTTTCTCTGCTCTCTCTTAGTTAGAAGGTTGACTGAGATGTGATGGTCAGTCAATCAAGCTCTACTCACATTTTCATTTCCAAAGAAATACTTCTCATTGCCACCAGATCCCTGCCAAGCCACCCGTAAAAGAGGGAGAGGACATAAGAACAATGTGGGTAAGTATCCAAGACAACTCTGAGAGAAGGACAGGGTAGGGGGCAGAGAGAAGGAGTGTAGGAAGGCCCTTATGTTCCACAAGTGGGGTGCTGTGTCACATTCTGCCCTAGGCTTCTAGGCTTCTGAGAGATGCCGTAAAAACAGTCCAACAGTGGGAATTCCCATTCCAGGATTCTAAATCTCCAGGGTCTCACTCCCAGGTCCACCAGGGCCCCAACACCAGCATCTTAGAGCTTTTCCTTAGAGACCTTCCCCCTTAGGGACCCAGGCTCCCCGGAAGTAGCAGCTCACGATGCTCCATTCCCCGCCCCTTCACCTGGGGTTCCTACCTCACTAAGGCGATTAGTGTTCAGGTCCCCCAGCAGGAGCGTGTCTGACGTGTGGGCCACCAGGTAACGTTCCTTTCCAAGGATTTTCACCTCTTCCACCTCGTAGCCATAGTGTGACTTGAGTACCACCCGGGTCCCCGATGACAGGTTCTTCACAATCACCTTGGTAAGGTACAAGTCTGAGCTCCCTGAGGCTTCCCTCAACCCCAAAGAGGGGTGAACCTGCTGTGCCCACCTCTACAGGGTTAAGCAAAGCTAGTCTCTTGTTTCCTCACCTAGCCTAGGCTATTGTTGGTAAAAATGACACCTCTCATTCACACAGTGCTTTATGATATACAAAATGTTTTCAGAGATTATCTCCTTCAATGCTAATACATAATACATACTGGGTAAAACTAATCACTCTCCTTACCTTCCAGTACCTCTTGTGAAAATCTTTGTGATTACTTTAATCGTGGTATATACTGATCATACTGTCATTTCATATACCTCTTTGCTAAAATGATCCTGATTAAGGAACAACAGAATACAGACAATTATCTTTGTATTCTCGGTCCTAACAGTGCTCATGTATAGAGAATGGACAGAAAATGAAAGAACTGGGGTGCCTGGCATGCTCAGTCGAGGAGCATGCGACTCTTGATCTCAGTTGTGGGTTTGAGCCCCATGTGGGGTGTACAGTTATTTTAAAAATAAAATCTTAAAAAAAAAAAAGAGGGGGTGCCTGGGTAGCTCAGCTAATTAAGCATCTGCCTTCGGTTCACATCATGATCTTGGGGTCTTGGGATCAGCCCCATATTCAGCCCCACGTCCGAGTGCTCCCTTTCCCTCTGGAGTTCCCCTGATCCTGTGCGGACACTCTGTCAAATAAGTGAACAAAATTATAAAAAAGAGAAAATGAAGGAACCAATGAATAATAAATGGAAGGAAAAGAGGACAGAGGGAGAGAAAACAGAAAAGTGGGCTCAGGAACTAAGAAATTACCTTGCAATGTCATACACGGTGAGTTCAGAGGCCCTAAAGCAATGTCATGCACCTGCGTAATTCTAAACTCCCCAGTTAACAACATACAGGTAATAAAGCTTTTTCTGTTTTGTTTTAGAGAGGGATGGAGACACGGGTGGGGCAGAGGGAGCGGGAAAGAGAGAATCTTCAACAGACTCCATGCCCAGCGTGGAGCCCCTCGTGGTGCTTGATCTCACAAGCCTGAGATCATGACGTGAGCTGAAATCAAGAGTCCGACACTTAAGACTGAGCCATCCAGGCGCCCCAGGTAGTAAAGTTTTAAATCAGGAAGATGGAAGTGGCGATCTCTGTACCCCTTCAATTTGGTGTTTAAATCTTTTCTTACAATAAGCTGGAAGGGCTACAGCAGGAAAGTTGCCAAAGAGTTGCGTGATACACTCTGTTCTCCAGAGCAGCTCTGCCAGGGGTTCAATTTGGCACTGTGGCAGTGTCCAGAAGGAGATTTTGGTGCAGTAGGCTATCAGCTGCTTACCTGGCTAGGTCCCACACATGTCAACTCAAACTTATTCTTGTAAATGCTTCTCCGGAGGCAGCAGTCAAACTGTTCCACTCCACCACAGAGTGTGCCCTAGAAGGGAAAGCGACAACATAAATGGTAACAGGCATCGGAAGGATATCTGGAGACACCCTTGAAACCCAAGCTCTAGAATCTAGGAAAGAGTTAGCAGTAAAAGGGCTGGCAGTTTGGGGAAGTACCAGATGGAAAGAGGTGGCACTCACAGGACGCCAGGATAGTGATGGGAGGAAACGGAGAAATCAGCCCCGCCTACAGAATTCTTTGTCTCTTTTGGCTTCCCATAAAGTGTGAATTTCTCTTTCCTGCCGTTAATGTCCTATTTTTAGGTTGAAGTCAAAAGGGAAGAAGAGAGTCTCTAGTTTCAGGGAGAGTGCTTTAGGCGAAGGCCGGATTTTTCCTAGTTTGGAGAAAGTCACCCAGGCAGAAAGGGATTACTAGTAAAATGCACCGCACAGAGTCGAGAGCCATCCCGTTTCCAGGCCAGGCAGTGACGTATATACGTTGGCAATCTCCTTGCGCTTTCCTCTTCCCAGATGCTTCTTCGAGGGCTCCAGTTGAGTACCCGAGGTCTGAAATTAAGGAGGTGGATTTCAGAAGAGATGGAGACTGAGCAAAAGGGTGGAAATGGGTGCGTAACAGAAGGCAATGAGTCTCGCTGTATTAGAGAAGAGAGGAAGTGAGAGAGAACACACATGCTAGGGAATCTCATAGGAGAGGACACAAAGGTTCAAAGGAAGGAACCTGGCCCCCAGGGCTTGCAGCAGCGGTGGTGAACTCCCACTCCTGAGGGTCAGGGCTGTAATCAAAAGTTTGTAACACGCGGGCGTTTCCATAGGCTACAATTCTGCAATCACAGCCTGCAGCCACGATGCTGTTGGTTGCCCAAGCCAAGGCATAGGGCGGGCATGGGTGGCTAACTGACTTCCCCTAAGACAGAAGTAAAGAGTTCCAGTCGCTCTGACTCTGACAGCCTCAGTCAGGGATTCTTCCTTTCTAGGAAAAATTTATACCCTGTATAAATCTTCCAACATTTTCCTACCCCAACATATCCTAATCTGTAGAACTTCACAAACTGTCTTTAGGTTTTATACTCTTACATACATATGTATGGCATACACACACACGTCTGACATTGTCTGCAAGAGGAAACCTCAAAAGGCTTGTATGTTGAGTTCTTTAGTAAACACCTATAAGGCCCCCAAAAGGGACATGTCCTACACACGGAACATACAAGTCTTTCTTCACACAAGAAATAAATTCAATTATTACATGAGTAATTTTTTTTCTTAATCTCTTTTGGATCCCAATAAAGTATGAATTTCTCTTTCCTGCCTTTAATGTCATATTTTTAGGTTGGAGTCAAAAGGGAAGAAGAGATTCTCTAGATTCAGATTCTCTAGGCTAAGTCTGGATTTCTCCTAGTTTGGAGAAAGTCACTCAGGAGAAAGGGGTTACTTTTTTTTTTTTTTTTTAAGTTTTAGTTATTTAAGTAATTTCTACACCTAATGTGGCACTCAAACTCACAACCCTGAGATCATGAGTCACATGATCCACCAACTGAGCCAGCCAGGCACCCCTCTACAAGTAATTTTTAAGGTAAGTTATTCAGATAATAGAGAATTACATCAAGTAAAACATAAACATTCCTTTTATCCCCCACCCTTTCCCTTTTCTCTCTTGAGAATGACTTTTTTAAATGATTTATACACATAAATACACTTTTTACATAGATAAGAATAATTTTCACTTTCCCCTACTCTCAGAATCCTATCCCCTCCATAACTCCTTGCCCACAAATATTAAGCTGTGGCCTCCTGAATAAAAATTCTCTCTGTGGCTGCATCCAAATGTGCACCCGGCCAGCCACCTCTATCTTAATGTTCAACCTCCCCTAAAAACGATCTTGTGTTTCTTTACCCCCAACTCACAGCATCCTTTAGTCATACCCGTGACTCTCCAGAGCCTTCATCTTCGAGGAAATACCTAACAATGGTGCCATCTGCATGACCAGAGAGAATTCCTTTCCCAGAGGAACGAAAAAAGTGAGTGAATTAAAAGGAAGAGGAAGAGGAAGAAAGAGATTACTCTGTCTCACCAAGAAATCACACTTCTATGTCAAACATTACCCTACCTGGGCTCCCTGCTACCAGTCCTCCCCATCTTCCATATTATGGTCTCCCAGTCCCGACATCCCCATCGCTTCTTCCTATGTCTCTAAGCTTGGGATACTGCTCTTCCTTACTCACTTTGTTGTCAGTGATACCACGTAAGAATCTGTCCCATAGATGGTAGATGATTTATTAGTTTTAGTGTTTGCTAAAGAAACCTGAAAATGGGAAAATGGATACAAGTCTGGTTCAGTTCCTTTCAATCCCACCCAGATCCTAAGGAAAGAAAAAGAAATAACAAAAAACCGGTCCTTCCATTTTCTCCCCCAATATATAACTTGACCCTAAGGGAGACATTTAACTGTATTTCTCTCTCCAGAACCGTTATCCCCACCCACAGCCTCTCCTGTGTTTCTCTTCCTCCTTTACCTTCCCTTCAGCCAGTCCAAAAACAATGATGTGCCGCTCTGCTGGCCACTGCAGACAGGTGACAGCACTCTGCAAGGAGGAAATCATGAAAAGGATAACCCTGTCCATGTCGCCCAGCGCACTTATAACAAACTGAACCCCCGCCACATGCCACCGCCCCAGTCGCCTACAGCGGAGAAGAGGACACAGCCAGGCTCACGGGGGAAAGCAAGGAGGAGGGGCAGCCACGCAGCACCATCCTCCATCCTCTCAGCTGGAAAGGTCAGATGGACAAGTGAAAAATGCAACTTCCGGTTACATTTACAGGTAGCCATATTGATATAGGTTTGCTCATCCAAATCTCCCCGAGACAGGTCTGAACTTTACCGTCTGGATGAATTTGTTACAGATGACTTTCTTGTCACCCCTGCCAAATAAAAAGGGAAAACACATTAAAAACACTTTCATAAAGAAAGTGCCACACGTGATGCTGGGAGAAGGGAAGAAAGACCTGATACGTTCCCTGCTCCCCCTAATGTTGCCTACCCTGCCATAAGAGCCTTGAAAGGAGGCATAAAATGGAGCCCGAGCAGTTTTAGAACAGGAACAAAGATGCTGTGTCACCAAGGGCTCCCATCACAGGTCCTCATGCTGACCTTAGGCTGATTTCCCCAGGGATGGGATCTCACAACACGAGGCAGGCACAGATAGGGAAGCAGCAACAGACTCGGGAAGGCCTTTGCTCTCCACGTCCCAGCCTGGACCATCACCTTCTCTTCTCCCCTTTCCCCAGTGAGACATTTCTTCCTGCCTTCCCCTTCTTTTCCAGGTCACCCCCACCTCCCAGTCTCTATCCTCACCAATCTTCGCCTATCTTGTACACATAGATGATGCTGTCGGTCTGTCCTATGGCAATTTTAGTGGAATCGGGAGAAAAAGCCATGGCCTTCACCATATAGCTCTTCCTGCCATACTAAGAGATAAAAAAGGAAATAAAAAAAAAAGTCATGAGCACACATGGTAGAGAAAAGAGAAGAAAAGGTGTTTGTGTGACTGTATTGAGCGTGAGAGATTTATCCTGAGAAAAGATGGGGCAGGCCATTTCCTAGGCAGATGGCTGGGGAAGTTAGTTAGGAAGTTTTCCAGATTCCTAAGACCCCATGAACAGTTTGACACACAGAGTACTCTCTTCACCTTCAAGTTAGCTGGTTTGGTGGAGAATTTCTCTCTCCGCTCCCCATGTCATCGTATAGCAACACCACTGGGTCCATTGTGCCGACCGCAAACTTGGCATTGTTCTGGGACCAAGCCATGCAGGTCACCTTTGCAGCTCCATCCTGCAGAGGCAGAGGGGGTAAAAATAAGCCCAGCTGTTCGTCTAGAGTGACAAAAGAATTTTGGTTCCTTTAGCTCTACTGTGACTTTGGTCAATTCTCCACATCATAGTCCTTAAAACAAAAGATGCATCCTGGTCTCCAAGGCTATAAAACTCTGGCCCAGGAGAACAAGGTGCTTTAGAAACCCATAATGCAAATACACTTGGAGGTGACATGCAGAATCAAGCGTACCGATGTGCCCTTGCAATGGCCTTGCTCCCTCATAGCTCAACTGAAATAAAATCAATTGGTCTGATAAGTTTGTTTTTTTTTTAATAGGTTCTGGTCTTCGGCCATTCATTCAATATATACATTTTTTTTCATTCAATATTATTTTTAAAAGGTTTTATTTATTTATTTGACAGAGAGACAGCGAGAAAGGGAACACAAGCAGGGGAGCAAGAGGGAGAAGCAGGCTTCCCAGTGAGCAGGAAGCCCAATGTGGGACTCAATCCCATGACCCTGGATCATGACCTAGCTGAAGACACTTCATGAGTTAGCCACCCAGGCACTCCTCATTCAATATTTTTTGAATACCACACTGAGAAAAGAATGTAGTCAGGGGCTGAGAGGAAGACAAAGAGCAAAATACGGTCCCTGCCCCCAGGCTAATAACATGTGCAAACAGGAAAAATCCCATTAGAGAGGCCTGTACAAAGCACGATGATAGTTTGGAGAAGCCTGAAATCTGAAATCGTTTTATGTTTAAATGACCAACTTTAAGGTTTGAAGAATTGGATGTAGTTAAATGGGGGAAGTTATCTGAAGTAGAAGGAATGATAGGAGCAAAGGGAAATCTCATTAAGAGACAGTAATTTAATACAGCTGAAACTATCTGGCACATAGAACAGAAGAAGTAAGGCAGGAAAAACAGGGAGGCCAGTGCAAAAATACTTTGACATTTGGCCAAGGGGGTTAGGCTTATTTGGTAGCAAAAAGACAGTGAAAGTTCTGGAATGGGGAGTAAAACAATCAGAGTTGAGATTTAAGATGAAATTGCCACCAGCTTATTTTTTTTTAATCACCCCCCCCCAAACTACGCACTGCTCAGAAGTCCAATTTTGAAGTGATCATCTCCCAGTCGATTATTCTCTTCCATGTCTGTCCACCACCTGGTCCTCAACGGTTTTGCACTAGGGACTTCCCTCCTTGAAATAAAACATTTAGCCTCTGCTCCAATTGTGTGATTAATTACTTGGGCTCCAGAGCTCTGGTTTGAAACTTTGTTACTTGTCACTCCTAACCCAGGTACCTCCAAAGTCCCAGGTTTAAAAGGCCTTTATTTTTTCCCCCTCCCCCCATCAAAATCCTCAGAGTCACAAAACAGCCTCACCACCACCTTTACCCCCCCATCCACCGCTTGATTAAATTAGGTTTGAAGGGCTGAGGGTTCCTCGTTTTCCTAGCTCATCATCTTCCTTCATCATTTTGCCAATCCTGGGCCTTTGCCCTACCCTGCATCATGACATCTTATTTTGAAAGACTGAAGGGGATTTTCACTTCCAATTATTCCATTAGGGTAAAGGAATTTTTAAATTACAATTTCGGGGGCAGTTTCCTGAGCAATGAGCACTTCTCTCTTTTGTTCTAATTTCCCTCTATTCTCCTAATACCACATTCGCTGTGAAGCCTTCCTCATTCCTCATAGCACTGCCTGAGGATTCAATGGGGACCGGGAGTAGAATAATAAAAACTAACCCTTAACAAGGTCTATCCATAGACTAGGCAGTTTGATAGATGCTCAATATGCATTGTCCTTTTACTTCATAACGCTGAGACAGAGATGATTATGCATATTTTACAGATGGGGAACCTGAGGTTCAGAAAAGTTAAGTAATTGGCTCAAATTTACATACACATTCGTAAGGGGGTGGAACCAAGATTTATATCCCCGTATGTCTGACTCCACAAACCACAATCCTAACTCTTTAAATGATGCTGTCTGGCTACATAGCAAACATTCACTAATGGCAGATACTATCATTAGCTTTGTCTGAGTCTATCCTTTGAATTTTGGATGTTCTCTCTCGTCTATCAGATTCTACAGGGCTTTTTAGTCCGCGAAGGCTTTTGCGAACTTTCCCCCCAAACCCCATCAGGTTGCTATTATTGTTACTCCCATTTTCCCAATGAAGCCGCTGGGTGGGCGCTCAGAGACTGTGTGCCGAGGGCTTCAGGTCAGCGGGATTGGACCATTTATTGAAAGTGCAGCTGGCACTAGCACTTGAGTGCTGGTCTCCTAGCTCCAAAACCCAGCCTCTCTTCAGCATGGTTCCTCTCCCGGTGCCCAGCCTTTTCCGAATCTGAGATCTCCATCATCAGAACGAACGTAAGGTCTTCCGCACTCCGTCTTTGGGGCTTTTACCTAAAGCGCTCGTTTATCCGGGCGCAGACTTAGGTTCGCTGTTTCCAATGTGCGCCCAGCAAGGGGCCTCCTACACAACTGATGTCAAACGAAACGGAACAAAAGCTACCGCATACAGTAGGCGCTCACCATCGTGAGATTTCAGTTCCCCCACTTCTCTGGGAACGTTAAGGCTGGCGGGGGAGGGAAGAGCCACGCAACTCCTCACCTGAGGGCTCAGCAGGGTCCTCAGGTGCTTCAACTGCATGAGGAACAACTGTCTCTCGGATGCCACCAGTCAGCGACAGCTCCCGTCGTTAACTGGACAACCCGCCCTGCAATGGCAGCAACTGCAGCTGACGCAGAGGCGACTACAGCGCGACACACTTCGCAAGGTCACCACTTAGCTTGACAGTGAGGCAAACAGAATGTGAGCAGGGGCAGTGAGGCCTAGTGCGGGACCGAGAGGACTGGAATCCTCTCTTCAACCAATCCTGTCGTCTCTTGCAAACCCAAGCTCAAGCCACGCCCACAAGCCCTCTGCAAACTGGAGGCCCTATGTAATCGCGGTCTTACTCCCGCCTGAATTGTGAGTAAAGTGTGGCTGAACACTTCTTTTAATCCTTACAACCCTGGAGGAAGGCGGGGCGGTTGCTTTCATACGTTTTGCAGCAGCCCGGGTTGAACCCAGATAGGCTCTATGATGTGCACGGGGTATCACAAGGCTAGTAATGATAGCTAACCGAATACTCAGGATGCGTCTGCCAGGTACCGTGCAAAAGGTTGTAGATGCATTATCTCATTTAATCTCAAAGACAGCTTTTGAAGGGGATGGCACTATGAGTTCCATTTCACATGCCAGGAGACTCGGGATTAGAGGGGCCCCTTAACAAATGAACAGTAAACGATGTAACTGGGAATCAACCCAGAGCTGATGCATTGAAACAGCCTTTATATTCTGAACTCGTAGCTCCCTATATCTATGCCATGCTTCTATACCCCGTGCCACTTCCATCCCAAGAGATGAGGTGTCCAGAGTCCGAGATGTGAGTGTTTCCGCGCCAGTGGCCAGTGAGAGGTACTACTGCAGAACTGGGTAGCAGTGGATCAAAGACTGCTGCCCAGATCTGGATGCTTTTGTGGTTCAAGGCAGAGGGCAAATGAGAACTGGGCTTATCTGATAGGATGAAGTTAAGTCTTGTGATACGTGGGGTTGGAGCTTGGTGAAGTAGAAAGGATGATGACTTCTTGATCTGTTTGGATTGGGGTCCCTTTCAGAATTACTGGTCTAAATTCTTGGAACATGCCAGAGAGACTGAGATGCAGAAAAGGAGCGTTCATACACCTCCTCTGGAAAGATCCAAAGTTGAGAAGACCTGTAATTCTTCAGAGAGTATAGCATATGATGTCCAGATTCTGGGTTCTGCAGCGTTCCCCCCACAGTGGTTGCAGACGTCAACAGGTATTTCTCTCACTGGCACCATCTTCCCACCCTTGGAATTTAGGAAACAGTAGAGGAAAGCCTCTATTTTCACAGGAAGGAAGTAGCCCCAGAGCCCAAAGTATAAGTCTTTTGACAGGGGAGTTCCAACCCTTCAGTTTTATTTCCATCCTCCTCCTCTGGATATAGTGGCAGAGAGTGAATATAAAGTCATTTACACTTTACAGTTATTATTGACTTTGACCGAATCAGCGAGACAGAGGCAGACAGAAAGAAAAGGAAAAGTGAGTTCGGGAAAGACTAGGAGTACAGGAGTGCACAGGATAGGAGCACGTGGCACTGAAGGATCTATTAGCGGAGCTTCTCTTTCATTTGTCTCAAAACACCGTTCAGTCCCTTTCTGGAAATTAACTCGAGGTTGATGGAGGAGTCAGAGGAATCAATGGTGAAAAGCTTGGGTGTCAATGTGGGCAGTGAAGTTAAAAAGGTTACCGGCCCCTCTCCTGTGGTATGACCTTCGTTTCCACGGATGCAGGAGAATTTATATACCTCCCCTTCTTTTCCTTCTCCCCCTTTCTCACTGAACAAAACAAAAGGAACGAGGGCTCTAGTTTTCTACACCCATTTCTGTCCTCTCCCCCCCCCCCCATTCAAGGCTACAGAATCAAAACAAACACCTTAAAACAATGTTAGTGCTCCTGTCGAGTTGGTGGTGGTGAGAGGCCCTTGTGGTCAGGGGAGAGACAGTGGGGAAGTGTCTTCAGCTTACTGTACAGTATCCCAAACAGTCATCTCCAGTTTGTCCAAGAACATTTATTGGAAAAATGTCCAAGGGGTGAGGTCACCAGCAGCTGGGGGGCCACCAGGTGACAGGGGGAGCCCCTGAGACTCCGTGGAAGACATTGGAGTAGTGCAGTGCAGCATCTGCCTCCAGACCCAGACAATTCCTTTGAGTTGCTGGGGGAGGGGGAGTACCCAAAGAACCCTCCCCCTCTGAGACCCAGAGGCAAGATGTGAGGGCAGCTGGGGATGCCGAGAGTCCTGATGCAGGTGCAATGGGGGCCCATCTGGGACCTAGTGGGGTACAGTTGAACAAGTGTCTGTCCCCTGGACCCGGGGGATGGAAGGACATTTCCCATCTGATAGCCATTCCCCAGGTCCAGGGGCACAGACCCCAAGAGACCTACCTTCTGGCCCTGCTGACAGTGGAAAGAGGATGGGCACCAGGCCTGAGATTGTGGGAGTGTCATTACCCTCTCGGAGATTACGGGATCCTTCAGTCTTGGGCAGATCACCAACTGAGGCTCTCCCTGACCCTGTCCCCATCCCCAGGGTGTTAGTGCATCTGTTTTCGAGTTCGGTTTCCTCACTCATACATCCATGGTGTTGATGGATGGTGACTTTTTCTGTTTAAAAAAAAAACGTCTTGAGTCTCATGTCAGGAAGGTAAGAGTCTCCTCCATCCCAAATATCCATTTCCCTTCTCTTCCTGCCCCTCTCTGGCCTTTCCCTGACTGCTTCTAGAAGCAAAATCACCCTTCCCTCCCTCACCGGCCTCACATCACATCACCTGTCTCGTCCCCACCGGCCTTCCCTGAGGACTCTGTTCCGGCCCCTTCCCCTTCTCCTTGGGGTTGTTGTTGGAGTGGTTGTCCTTGATGATATCATACTGACGGCAGAAGAGCCCAATGACAGCTGAAACACAACAATACAATCTGCACCTTGATCTTGATCTCCCCACTCACAGCCTTGAAGGACAGTGAGATACCCACATGATTTCTAGAAGAAAACCTCTGAATTTCTGGTGCTCATATGTGAGCACCACCCTCTTAGCCTTCCTCTCCTCAAACTTCTGCTCACCCCCAACTAAGCATCTCCCCGCTGCATTTCCCTCCCTGCCTTTTCTCCTGAGCCTTCACCACCTCCCACCTTCACTGAGCCCCCACTCCCCCAATCCTTGGTCCCCCGTGCAGCTGCGCACTCACCAGCCCACATGAGCAACACCACCACAATGATAACCACATCCCCTGTCTGCAATGGTCGCTCTCCCTCCAGACCCTCCACTGTGTTGTCACCTGAGAAGAAAGAGTAGACTCCAGGTTATGGGGAGCGGCCACAGAGCTCTTCTATGCAGACCCGTAAGGATGGAGAGGTCTGGGACCAGGGTTGCCCCTGAGAGCCCCTCTCTAGGAAGCTGTTGGTGGACAGGTAGGTAGAGACCAAAAAAGCAGGACCGTTGCGGGCAAGTATTCCTGCAAACTGCAGCAGCTGGGAACAGAGGGTGGGGAAAAGGAAGCTTGAAAGCCCTTCTCCCAAACGATTCATTATCAGCCTGTTTATACCTAGTCCCCTGCCAACCTTTTTCCTCGTTTCTTGGCAGTATGATGAATTAAGTCATCCTTTTATTCATCTAAGCTAGACTGTGGCTTGTTTGGGAGGAAGTAAATTAAGAGGCTGAAGGGCAGGTAAAAAGCCAGAGAATCGAAAGCTTTCAGGAGTGGAGGATAGCTGAGCCTCTCACCTGGGCTTGAGCTGTTGGAGGGTAGCTGGTCAGAACCCTTGAGAGTTCGGAAGTGTACCCGAGGCCCTGGGGGGCTCTCTCCCCAAAGGATGATGCTCCGGACCTGCATGGTGTAGTCCCTATCTTCAGCCAGTACCCAGAGGGCACAGGCCCTGGTGGTGGTGTTCACCTTCTGGATCACACGCTGCCCAGGGCCATTCTGTCGCTGCGGGGAGATGATGGGACAGGAGGGTGGTCTCACACCAGTCCCAGGACTCAAACATCCAAGCACTTCCACGGAGTAGGATGACAAGGGCAGCTTGAGCCAGGGGACACCAGCTCCCAGATTCCCCCACCACGGGGAGGGGAGCTTTGGTCCCCGATGGGGGTAACAGAAGGAAGGCTCAGAGTTCCAAAAACACAGGCCAGGGAGCAGAAGGGTGATTCATACTTGCTGGGAAATGGAGTAGCCAATGACGATGTTGCCTTCTGGGACGTCCCAGGACACAGTGGCCGAGTTGGCTCTGAGGTGAGTGACTGTCACATTCACAGGAGACCGAGGTCGGTCTGCTGGCTGCCAGAGTGAATAGGTTAACAGGTCCCAGGTACGGGCTAGCTCTGCTCGACCCCACTACCCCTTTACTCACCTGCTCGCACAAAGCCCAGGTCACAACTGACCAGCAGGAGGACCGTAGGGCTTAAATATGGGGAGAGGGGCATCAGCGAAGCCATGGTCCCCACCGAGTCCGCTGGGAGGCACTGGGGCATCCGCTTGACATCCAGGCGGGGCTCCTGGAGGTGGCAGGAGTTGTTGGGGGGGGGGGGGGGTGTGTCTAGGACTGCCCAGAACGCACGCGTGGCAGCAGCTCTCCCCGGCTCCCCACCGCCCACAGCAGCCCCGGATCCCCCCGCCCCGTTCTCCCCACGCCTTCCCCATCCCTGCATCACCCGTCCCCAGTGCGCCGCTCTGCCCGGCCCACACCCACCTGCGCCGGTCCTCGCGGTCGGTCAGGCCTCGGGGGGCTGCTCGGTGCCCAGAGGGTGGCCCATCGCCCGGCTCCGTGGCGCTGCCCCTGCCCCATCCCGACGCGGGCCCGGCGCGGCGGGCAGCGCGGGACCGAGCTGCGGGCAGAGGGCAGGTGGAGGCGCAGCGGGAGCGGGCCGCGGGGCTGCGGGGGACCCCAGAGCTCGGACGGGCCCCCTAGTCTGTCCCTGAGCGGGGGGCGGTGCCTGCGCGGCCTGGCTGCTGGCCGGAGTCCAGGTGCGGGAGGCAGTGCGGCTGCTCCGCCGGCCCCTGCAGCGGGATGTGACCGTCCCGGCTAGCTAGCCGCCGCCTTCTGCAGAGCTGGCCCCGCTCGCTCCGCCGAAGCCGAACCGGGACGTGCCGGCCCGCCCCGCCCTGCCGGGGTTCTCGCCGCCGTCATCCCCCTCACCCCCCCTCCCCCGACCCCGTTCTCCCGGGGCTCCTCCCACGACCCTCCCATTGGCGGCCTCCCCGGTCCCCTTGCCTCTGATCCTGGCTCCGTCCAAGGAGCCTGCGGGGGGCTGGGGGGCCGTAGTGAGAGGTGCAGGTGCGAGGGTCTCGGGCTCCCGGGAGGGCCCCTCCCTCCCCGGGTGGAATTAGCCAAGTTGGGAGGAGGAATCCCACTTCCCCTGCCGGAGGGGACAGAGTGGCGAGATAATTGATGTAAAATCTCCACTTGTAGACTGCGTCAACTTTTAAATCTCTTCCCCATTCATAATCTGATATTGGTTCTCTTCGCTCTCATTCATTCTTTAATTTATTAAACAAATATTTATTGAGCGTCACCTAGGTGTCTGGGCACGGGAAGAGCTGGAGTCCAGCGGTTAAGACAGCAGGCTGGGTTTATAGCGGGGAAGTCTAAATAAAGAGCAGCAACCTATGGTTTTTAGCTCTTCTTCCTGCCTGGTGTGCAGAAATTGGTCGTCTGTCAGGTTTCCTAAAACCAGAGCGTCCAGAACCTCATAGGGCTGTTGGCAGGATCCAGTGAGATAATGTTGGGGAATGTCTTTATAAATCTTATGACACTGTGTGAGCGAGGGATTATCATTATTTGCACCAATCTTTTAGTTACTTCATTCGTTTAACACACATAAATCCTTAAACTATTTCATGAGATCTGGAGTAACAACCTGGTGTGAGTCCCCTTTCTGTCAACTGTGTGATCTTCAGCAATGACCTAACTTCTCTGAGCCTCTGCTTTACCATCTGCAAAACGAGGGTGTCAGTGTGGTCTCCTTAGTGGGAATGCACCCAGTGAGATACTGCATGTGAGAAGTGCATTGTTCAGTGTAAATAACTGTTGGCTCATGTTGTATTTAGGGCAGATACTTTGGTTTCTAATTCTCATTGCAGCATTTCTATTTCCGTGGCACTTTTTTCCTGTAATATTCAGTTCAGCGTTTGTCCCCCTGGGCCTCCAAAGCTTCTGTTACCTTCCTTCTGAGATGAAAGAGTGAAATGGAGCAAGAGGGGCCCGGAGTACTGTGTGTTCTGGACATGTGATCAAGCCACGGCTCAGGTCCTCTGCCTCTGCTGTCCCTGAGGACCCTGATCTCTGGCCTCCTGTTACATCCTGGTCCCAGAAGAATCCTCTGCTCAGGGATTCTCATTGTCCTGGGACTGGGTATTACCCTGCACTTCTGAGCTCCAGGCCCTCCAGAGAAGAGGTCATTGTGTCCAAAGGTTAAGAGTAATGAACCTCAGGTTTCCCCCTTCATGGGGCAAAGCAGAGGCTGGGTAGTGTGCATGCATGCAAAGAGGGACCCCTGGAGCTTCCCTGGGGTGCCCAGAGGGCTGGGGGCCAACTGATCAGGAAAGGGTGTGGAGAGATACTCAGAGGGGGCGGTGCTCCGAGAGGCCAGGGTACCCGGGTTTATCATCACTGTGGCTCAGATAAGGCCCCGCCAGCTGGAAGCAGAGTTAGTGTGACAGAGGGTTTGTGTGGCTAAAGACGCAGGCACGATGGTGTCCACAGCGTGCCACCATGCCGGGCACAAAACAGTTCAACAGGTGATTGAGACTACAGAGCCTGGCAAGTGGGAGGTGAGACACCCCCCCACTTCTCCATGTTGGTCTTCTGCACTGATTCCTAGAATCATTTCTCTTCTGGACTTCCCTCCATCCTGGGTTTCTGTTTTCCCTCTCCTCCTTCCCCTATTAGGCCCAGAGTACCAAGTTCAGGCTAAATCCCTGGATGGTGATGGTGTGTCTGTGTGTGTGTGTGTGTGTGTGTGTGTCCCCAAACCTTGTGCCTGCTGCCGCTCCCACCTCCAGATCAAGAGGCATGAGTGAGGCCTGGGCTCCCTGTCTGTATCCTTGTGCCCCCTTCCCTCTAGTTGTCTGGGTATGAGGCAGCCCTGCCAATCACAGAGAAGTCAAACCCACTGACCAGGACCTCGACAAAGCAGATGCCGAGCAAACTGTTCCATTGCTGGGACAATGTGATGCTGAGATCTTCCAGGAGGAGGGGCAAGTCATGTCCACAGACTAGGTAACCCAGACCCATCCCCTGGGTACTGAAAATAAAGATGCCAGCTCCATGCCAATGGTCCTTCGTGTTTGAGACCTGAGAGCCCCTCCACCACACCATTCATTCCTCCCCTTCCCCCAAATCCACTGCCCTTTTCTTGGCTTCTGATTCCCACCTGCTCCCTACAGAGACTGTATAGTGAATCAGTTCTGACCACCGTGGTCCAAGTGGCTGGCAAAGTGCAGGAAGTGCTGAAGGTACAGTCTCTCTGTCTCCTCCCCTCCTAACTTCTCTCCCTCCCCCCTTTCTCTTTTCTTGGCTTCCACTTCTCATTTTACTCCATCTCCATTCTCCTTTCTCCCAGACCTCCCTCTGGCGTCTTTATTGTCATCTTATTAACCAACAGTAATTATAATAACTATTATCTACATCACACTCTGTAATTGACATTGTGCTTTCACACTCATTACCTTTGCAAAAACCTGTGAAATGAGTGTCATTGTCTCCATTTTTTTTTTTCAGATAGGAAAACAAAGGGCAATCACAGTAGCTTGCCCAAATATATCCAGCTAATAATTGCTGGGTAGCTCTGCTTTTTATTGAGTGATTGGTGGATGACAAAGCTGCTCTTGGTCCTTTCTGGAATGAGTAAGGTTGGAGTAAGTAGCTCAGCCAGAGTTGGGAGTCAGACTGAAGTTTCATTCTCAAATCCAGGCATCTTTCTGTTCCCTTTTGTGGTTAAGGAGGGTTAAGGAGTCTCTCCAGGAGTTCTTCTGCTGCTGACAAAGAAGGAATGTGCTTCCCCCAAGCTGAGCTAGGAGCTAGGCCCTGGCGACACTGGGAATTTTTCTTTCTCAGGAACCTGAGTGGGAGCTGGTGGTGCTGAGTGGAGGGGGCAACTCTGGCAGGATGGCGTTTCTCATGTCGGTGAGTACCCTGATCCCCGATTTTCCTTCCTCTGCCTTCTCGGGGTAACCCTCAGGACCATAAAGCTCATCATAGCTAAGTTCCTAGGTGGCCCTCTTGAGGCCTGGCTCCCTCTCTTCTCAAAGTTAGACCTCACCGCGGAACCCCGTATCTTCAGAACTCACCTGGGCCCCACTCTGTCTATTGAGCGTGTCTCTACATCCCATGCACCCCAAGCCGTCATCTGCAAGTAGCTTTCGAAGTGCCAGATTCCAAGCAGGACTGGCTTAAGCACTGGCCTGAGGGAATCCTCACACTAGTTGTCAATATCCAAGGTACCGCTCCCTTCACTTTCATCACGAACTCGTGTCCTTCCCCGCTGACAGGTCTCCTTCAACCAGCTGATGAAAGGTCTAGGACAGAAACCTCTACACCTACCTCATTGCAAGCAGGGCCAGGTAAGCCACGTTGGCCCGTGAATATTTTCTTTGGCCTGGATAGTGTTTTCTAGAAATAGAATTTTCAGGCTTTCAGGTGGAGATCGTGCCGAGTTTGCTTTGGTCGCCATTATTTCTTATTGCCTTATCCTCGGCCCATTTCACATACTCATGTCACCTGTCTGGCCCTTGTTGGAATTGGAGTGTCCAGCCCTAAAAAGTGTCTGTTGTGGTGTTCAGCAAATAGTAGGTGTTTCAGTCAATGATATCTTTCCATCATTCCCTTCTCTTAATGCATTCCCTTTTCTTCCCTAGTATACCATAATCTTCTGCTTTCCAACCAGTGCCACTGACTTTGAGTCTGTCCTCTTAGGTCTGTGGTGGCATCTAGGGAGGGGACAGAAGATAGTGCCCTGCACGGGATTGAAGAACTGAAGAAGGTCTGTGTTTTCCCCTGATAGTCAACCAGACGTCTCTGTCTGTTCCTTCTCACGAGGACACTGAAGTCCCCATCCAGCCAAAGCCCGTTCTCTTCCGCAGTCCTGACCCTGACATCTCCATGCAATAGGTTTGTATCCTAGAATCCTCCTGGTGACACGGTCTCACCCACCCTCCTCTCCTAGGTGGTCGCTGGGAAGAAGAGGGTGATTGTCATTGGCATTTTGGTGGGACTCTCTGCGAGTGTGAAGACAGCCTGTCCACAATAGCCAAGGGTCAGGTAATTTTTTGTTGGTCTCAAGTAGCTGTGACAGCAAGACCCCACCTTGGACACCTGAGACAGGATGGTCTTATTTGTTTCCTTATCTCTGGCTTCCTTCCACCTCTGCATTTTTGGAATTTTGTGAGCCCAATCCCATTCCCCCCCCCCACCCCCCACCCCCTGGTCTCTCCTTACCAAGCCCTGCCTATCCCTTACTCAAGGCTATCATGGGGGAACTCTAGGGGCACCCACTTGTGGGGGTGTGGATAAGAACCCCAGGTCACCAGGATAGCATTGGTCCCCGAAGTACAAGGAGCCCTTGTTCCATGTTCCAGGGGTGGGTGGGGCATAACATTGATGGTTTTTGGAGCTCAGTCCTGCTCACTGCACTGGGCCTCAAGTAATAACCCCCAGTCTTTGTTTCCAGGGACCCTGAAAGAGCCTCGCTGACTTGCTTTATTATGTTAATTGTGCAGATAATCACTGTGAGCTAAATGGCCAGAAAGAAGAAAAAAGATTAGGATAAATAAATGCAGAGCTCCAGGGCCCAACTGAAGAGCAGATGAAGACAAAGGAATGGCCAGCAGCCTCTGGGGACCTTTAAATCAGACAAAGCCACCTCTGTAACTGCCCTGGACTCCACACTACTGCTGACTGAATTTCCACTGTTTCCGTTTCAGTAGTTTGTCATGTCCTCTATTTATTTGTCACATCAACCCTATGAGGCCTGCCAGGTAAGTATTATTATCTGCATCATTTCAGAGGAAGAAGCTGAGGCCCCGGGGCAGGGGGTTGGGGAGGGGGGTAGGGCCAGGGCAGCTGGAGGGCAGCTGGGCCAAAACTGTTACTGGATTTCCTTCTTCCTTCAGTGCCCATGGCTCTCAGTGGCACCGCTTCAAAGAAGGAAGAGGTAGACCAGAGGCATGGCGGCGGCCAAGCAAACTTTCAGTAGTGATAGTACAAAGCTCCCAAAGAAGGAGGGGATCTGAGAGGTTTGCTCATTTAGTGTTTAGACTTAGGGGTTTTTATGAGCTTATTCACTGCCTGTTACAATCTGATTAACCTTCACTGTGCCCGTCACTCCATCAGGTTTTTGTCATCCACCTATCAGGTGGGAAAGGGTGGAGGGCTCCTTCCAGGGTGGTGTAAAATCCTTTTAAGGGTGGTTTCTTCTTAGGGTAGGAGGCCGTTGAAGGCCTGCCTTTCTTCCAACTACCTTTGTCAGAATGAGGGAAAATCACTCTCACCACTGCTTTTCAACATAGTACCAGAAGCCCCAGCCTCAGCAGTCAGACAATGAAAAGAAATAAAAGGTTTGACAAATAACATGACACTATGCAGAAACCCCAAAACTCCTAGAACTCATATAGGAATTCAGTAAAGTGGCAGAATATAAAATCAGTGCACAGAAATCAGTTGCATTTCTATACACCAACAATGAGACAGAAGAGACATTAAGGAGTCGATCCCATTTACAATTGGACCCCAAACCATAAGATACCTGGAAATAAACCTCACCAAAGAGGCAAAGGATCTGTACTCAGGAAAGTATAGAACATTCATGAAAGAAATCAAGGAAGACATGAAGAAATGGAAAAACATTCCATGTTCATGGATTGGAAGAGCAAATACTGTTAAAATGTCTATGCTACCCAGATCAATCTACACATTCAATTCAGTCCTTCTCAAAATACCAACAACTCTTTTCACAGACCTAGAACAAATAATCCTAAATCCTTCCTTGTATGGAGCCAGAAAAAAAAAAAAAAAAAAAAAAACCCAATAGCCAAAAGAATGTTGAAAAAGAAAACTAAAGCTGGTGGCATTACGACTCCAGACTTAAAGCTCTATTACAAAGCTGTCATCATCAAGACAGTATGGTACTGGCACAAACACAGACACATAGATCAATGGAACAGAAGAGAGAACACAGAAATGGACTCTCAACTCTATGGTCAACTAATCTTCAACAAAGCAGGAAAGAATGTCCAATGGGAAAAAAAAAACAGTCTCTTCGACCGATGGTGTTGGGAAAATTGGACAGCCATATGCAGAAGAAGGAAACTGGACCCTTTTCTTACACCACACACAAAAATACTTAAAATGGATGAAAGACCTAACTGTGAGATAAGAATCCATCAAAATCCTTAAGGAGAACACAGGCAGCAACCTCTTCAACCTTGACCACGCAACTTTTTGTTAGACACGTCTCCAAAGGCAAGGGAAGCAAGGGCAAAAATAAACTCCTGGTGATGAAGTCCCAGAACCTAAGTCAGGTTCGGTGGGGTGAGGAGGTTCGGAGCCGACGACTAAAGAAAGAATTCTTAAGACGTCGTTGGTTCAAAAGGTGATTTATTAGAGCACGGGGACAGGGCCCATGGGCAGGCAGAGATGCGGCTGCCCCGGGTTGTGAGGGGTGGTTGGTTATATACGCAGGAGTTGGGTAGGTGAGGACAAAGGGGTGTTCAGAAGGGCTATTGGGGCAAAGAATACTATCAGGATATTGAAGGCTTAGTTGCTATCAAGTAAAGACAATTGGGAGTCTGGTGGAATGTTACATTCCTGCTATCAAGCATCCTTGTTAATGAGATTTAGGTTTAGAAGAAATTGAACTTTATTTACTTTTCCTTCTACTTCCACCTCCTTCGGTTTTTATGGAGGGGAGGGTGACATTAGGCTTGAGGAACTGAGTTCTGTGTCTTTGGAAATTGGGCTATTGATAAGGTAACTTCTTTGTTGTAATCTGAAGGACATTTGCAAACCAAGGAAGACTCCTGCCTTGCAGGATTGTGATCTCAGCAAGTCAACTATTTATCATTTTATGGCAGTCAAGGGTGCCTGAGGAATGCTACACCTATGGAGGGGAGCGGATGAAGGGGGGGGTGCAAGGCACCAGCTCTTGCTTTGTCCTCAGCCAGCCTCCTGCTCCCTCATCACTGGGACTTCATCAAGATCAAAAGCTTTTGCACAGCAAAGGAAACTGTCAACAAAACCAAAAGACAACTGACAAAATGTTAGAAGATATTTGCAAATGACATAGCAGATAAAGGGCTAGTATCTAAAATCTATAAAGAACTTAACAAACTCAACACCCAAAGAACAAAGAATCCAATCAAGAAATGGGCAGAAGACGTGGACAGACATTTCTGCAAAAAAGACATCGGAATGGCCAACAGAAACATGAAAAAATGCTCAACATCACTCGGCTTCAGGGAACTACAAATCGAAACCACAATGAAATACTACCTCATACCATCAGAATGGCTAAAATTAACAAGTCAGGAAATGACAGATGCTGGCGAGGATGTGGAGAAAGGGGAACCTTCCTACACTGTTGGTGGGAATGCAATCTGGTGCAGCCACTCTGGAAAACAGTATGGAGTTTCCTCAAAAAGTTGAAAATAGAGCTATCTTACAACCCAGTAAGGAGTAATACTCCTCGGTATTGTACCCCAAAGATACAAATTTAGTGATCCAAAGGGGCACTTGCACCTCAATGTTTATAGCAGTGATGCCCACAACAGCCAAACTATGGAAAGAGCCCAGATGTCCATTGAGAGATAAATGGATAAAGATGTGGATAGTTAGGCAATGGAATATTATGCAGCCATCAAAAAATGGTATCTTGCCATTTGCAACAATGTGGATGGAACTAGAGGATATTATGCTAAGCATAATAAGTAAATCAAACAAAGATAATTATATAATCTCACTAATACATGGAGTTTAAGAAACAAAGCAGAGAATCATAGGGGAAGAGAGGAAAAAATGAAAGAAGACAAAACCAGAGAGGGAGACAAACTGTAAGAGACTCTTTATCACAGGAAACAAACAGGGCTGCTGGAGGGGAGAAGGGAAGGAGGATGGGGTAACTGGGTGATGGACATCCGGGAGGGTATGTGTTGTAATGAGTACTGGTATTATATAAGACGGATGGGGCACCCTGGGTGGCTCAGTGGGTTAAAGCCTCTGCCTTTGGCTCAGGCCATGATCCCAGGGTCCTGGGATGGAGCCCCACATCAGGCTCCCTGCTCAGCGGGGAGCTTGTTTTTCCCTCTCTCTCTGCCTGCCTCTCTGCCAACTTGGGATGTCTCTCTGTCAAATAAATAAAGTATTAAAAAAAAAAAAAAGACTGATGAATCACAGACCTATAGCCCTGAAAAAAATAATGAATTATATGTTAATTTAAATATACAAGTAATATAAAAATATATACAAATATAAATATATAAATATATATGTATGTGTGTATGTGTGTGTGTGTGTGTGTGCGTGTGTGTGTGTATAAAGAATGAGGGAGAACTCAGTTTTCCAGTGGTGTGTGAAGACTATGTCATGTCAGCTCTCCAGAGACCAGTGTCTGCCTCCCTTCCCAACTCCCACCATGGTGAGAGCAGTTACACCGTCCAAATCAGCAAGCAAATCCAGGCTTCCCCACTCATACTGCCACTGAGAGCTGGCTGGTAAACCTTTAGCAACACATCACTGAGAATATCCCAATAATTTTTCAGGTTGGTGCTAAAGGAAATGTTACAGCCCTTGAGACAGAAGTTAAGGTATAATCACTGAGGTAGGAAAAGCTGTCTTCCCAAACCCTTCAAGTTTCCCCTTTGTGGCAGCAGAGATCCTAAGATGGAAGAAGCCAGGCTCTGTGCTCTAGCTTTAAGGACTATCTAATTCATTACTCATCACAGTCCTTCCCTGACAAGGAGGACATTTGAGAAGTAAATTGCTCAAGGTCACACAGCCAGAAGGTAGTGAAACTGGGATTCAGATCTAGGTCTGAGCCTCTTAATCATGGTGCCATTATCTTAGTCACATTATTATTTTATAAGTAGAGTAGACTTTTTTTCTCAGTTCTATAGCCCCCCTCCTGTTCCCATCTTGTAAACATATAATGGAATTATAACTAAAATCAATCAAGGCAACTAATTTCTAACACACAATGAATATTTTAAGGGCCATCTGAAATCTCAGTAAAATTCTGTAGCCTATTAAGACATTTTAGCAATTTATAATCATGGCCTATAGAGTGTCCGAATTAATATTCTGCCCTCTTATTATTTCAGCCATCGAAGATACCTTGTGTGATAATTGGCTAACAGCCACAATCTAATTTAATTTATTTATGAATACCTTGTATTTATATTTCATGGATATTGTTTTAATTATTAAATCACTACATCTTAGAAATTAATTTTGTTATAGGGCAAATGTTCTTCATGTCAATGTCTGTAATATCATTTTATTTATTTTTATTTTTTATCTCTTTTAAGATTTTTTTTTTTTTAACAGAGAGACAGAGAGAGAGAGAGAGAGAACCCAGGCATCCTGTAATGCCATTTTAAAAGTGTGTAAGGATAAAAAGACTGTCTAGGTTTTGGGGCACCTGGGTAGCTCAGTAGGTTGAGTCTTTGCCTTCAGCTCAGGTCATGATCTCAGGGTCCTGGGATCAAGCCCATGCTCTGTGCTCAGCAGGGAGACTGCTTCTTTCTCTGCCTGGCTCTCTTCCTACTTGTGTTCTTTCTCTGTGTCAAATAAATAAATAAAATCTTAAAAAAAAAAAAAAAGATTGCCTAGGTTTCAAAGACAAAATTTGTTACATTTTGCTGGAATCCATTTTGTCAGAAGATAAATACCACAATGCAGAACTATCCAGAGAGCTAAAGCAATTATCATGAGGATAAAGGAGCAAAACCCCCATGCTAATGCACTTGAACCTGTAGTGTCCAGAATATCCTAATTCGGAGAGGCGGACTGAGTTGAAGTAGATAGAAACAAGCCATCGCAGAGTCAATAGAACATGACCCTGTGGTTGGTAGCAGGGTCCTGGTGTCAAATCCCAGATCTGCCATTTTCTACCTGCGTGACCTGCAGTGAGTCACTGAACCCACTCTCAACATCTGTTTCCCATTTTAAAAGTGGGATCAACAATATCCGCCACATAACAGAGTTGTAGTGGAAACAGAACTGGTATGATTTGGAGAGTACCCTGCAAAATGAAAATGCAGGGTCCTTTGCTCCAGAGTTGTTAAACATTTCAAGAGAACAACAACAGAGCAGGAAAGCTAGTGGAGGGGTCCTTCGGAGAGTGGGGCCTGGCGAACCACGGGAGGTCCTCTGACCACGAAGCCAGCCACAGGTAAGGATCATGTAAAATGCCACGTGCCAACTGTGTCCCACTTGGGGGGCGCCTGAAGCATGTTATCTGTTTGGGTTTTGGCCACTTGCCACCTGATTTTCCCAGAGCATGGAAAAGAAATCTAATAATCACCTTTGTTTTAAAGATAGGTACCAGGCGCCTGGGTGGCTCAGTTGGTTGAGCGACTGCCTTTGGCTCAGGTCATGATCCCCGACTTCCAGGATCGAGTCCTGCATCGGGCTCCCAGCTCTTTGGGGAGTCTGCTTCTCCCCCTGACCTTCTCCTCTCTCGTGCTCTCTCTCACTCATTCTCTCTCAAATAAATAAAATCTTAAAAAAAAAAAAAAAAAAAGATAGGTACCGTCCGAGCTTCATGGGATACGTTGGTGGCTATCTAGCGCTGAAAGAGTTCAAAGTCACAACGGTCCAGACAGAGCGGGGCACAGAACCCAGGAGAGGGGCACCCACCCCCAGGCCGGGGTGCCTTCCCACACCTGCACTGTGGACATCAGTTGTTGGAAGAGGAATAGAGAACACGGGATTCTGTTTCCAAGTAGAGGTCTTGAAAGCATAAAGCTAATCTCATTGGGTTTTGCACTATATTGAATTAAAGTCCTAATTCTAATTTCACCAAATAGGGTTATGGAGAGAACGGGAAGTGAAGCTTCCTGAGTTCTACCATCTAGAGGGAGTCAAGAGAAAACAGAAAATCTATTTCCTGACTGGGGAGAAGCCAGTACGTAAAGCTAGTCCAACTTGTTGGGAGTAGCCCCTTTCTTGGTGAGGAATTAAAGACATTTCTGGCAGAGACTTCTCACATCAAGGGGGGGCATATGGTTCTCAGAGTTTTCTGCACATTCTCCTTTGGGCAGCCTCGTCATTGTGGTCAGATGGAGCCTCTGGTGATTTTCTTAGTTCATACCTCCTACAGATGAGAACCCCCTCACGAGGCTGCAGATCCGAAAGGTGAGGGTCCCCAAGGGGGAGATATTCTTCCACCTCTCCCAGATCTTCCAGAAAGTTCCTTCCTGGAGTTTTGTTTTGCTTTGAATGTATCAGCACCCAGCTTCTCCTCCAGGCCCCCATGGATCATCCCAGGTCCCTGCTCTCTCCCTGAGGCCAGGAGGGACCCCCGCCAACTCCTCAGTGGTTTCTGCACACTTCTCATTTTACTCACGGCCGAGCATTTCTATCTGACTAACACCTTAGACATGTTCACAGTGGTGACACACCGCCTCCAACTGATAGACCAAGGTCTCCATTCCATGTGCGGTGAAGGTGGGAGACAACAACATGGGTTTTTCTCTCAAGTACCTGTGCTTGTGGTCACCCATGGGAACTGTTCCTGGCTTACTTCAGACTCCTCCACAGAGCGGAGCCCAGCACCTTACATGAGGTAGGCATTTAGTTGTTACTTGTTGAATGAATATATCCCCATGACATCTTTTCTTTATTTAGTTTGATCATGTCATTGAGTCCGAAGACCCCTTGAAGCATTTGTTTCTAGAAATATTTATTGAGGGGTACCTGGGTGGCTCAGTCGTTGAGCATCTGCTTTCAGCTCAGGTCATGATCCGAGGGTCCTGGGATTGAGCCCCGCATGGGGCTCCCTGCTCAGCGGGAAGCCTGCTTCTCCCTCTTCCACTCCCCGTTTGTGTTCCCTCTCTCGCTGTGTCTCTCTCTGTCAAATAAATAAAATTAAAAAAAAAAAAAAAAGGAAATATTTATTGAGTGCCTGCCAGGTGACAGGAAAATTTCAAAAACAAAAGGAATGAGCACAATTAACTCTATCAAATACTGACAGATCCAATAACATGGTGAGTGAGAGAGTGACCTGCTGGGCAGACGAGAGCAGGTTCGGCCATCCGATTTTAGTCTGTTGTCCCAGGGACTGGAATTGACCTCACTGCTAGGACGGGGGCCTGGGAAAGGTGAGGGTCTTGGTGCAACACACAGAGTAGAGAAGATCAGCTGTGGGTTATTTCATGACAGTAACTGCAGAATGAAGATAATTAGATTTGTCAATGGGGGGCCTCCCCCAAAAAGCTCTAACCTTGTGCCTGAGTCTGCTCAGGTGGCTGTCACAACAATATCACAGATTGGGGCTGCTTAAACAACTCGCATTTATTCCTCCCCGTTCTGAAGGATGGGAAGTCCAAGACCGAGGCCCCAGGGGGATGTTGTCCTTAAGCGCACCGCATCAGAGAGGAAACATACCTTCCCTACATTTCTCCAAGCCCCCGGAGTGTGGTCCTGCCTCCTCTCCAGTTCGACTGGCAAAGGAAGCAGGTACCAAGGATCATTCCTGGGGCCAGGGGTCAACCAGCTCGCAGTGCATTGATTTTTACCTTCTTACCCCATCATCAGAGGACCTCTCCCCATCCGCCCCTACCCCAGCCTCCTTCATCAACAAGGAATGGGGCAAAGTGTCCAGGATGTGTCCTATCCCTCTTCTCCCTCCCCTACAAGGCCCTGCTTTTCCTGGGCCAGGAGGAGGTAGCAGGACTCATTAGGCCTTTGGTACTGTCTGGCTCAGAGGAGATGAGGGCCCTCAGGCTCTCTGTTCTTTCCGGAGAGCACAGAAGGAGAACAGGGAGTTGTGCTCAGCCACCGTGCTCACCTCCCAGCAGGAACTGCAGCACTGCGGCCCCGTGCTCTGCCTCCAGCTACTTCCAGCATGCTGTGTGGCTGGCTCTCTGGTTCTCAGGGGTGCTCCCTGGTTTTACAGCTCTCCCATAGTGGGGGCAGACCCGCTGACACGTCCTCACTCTGAGGCTGGATCTGGTGTGCACGCCTGTGCTGATGGGTCCCGAAGCCTCAGGCATGAGATGGGAAAGGTCGCTGGCCCTCCTACAGAAGACCCTCACCTGTTGACCTTGAGGCCATCGCAAGGGTGCTTACGGACAGGGTGGGCTGGGGTCAGCAGGACAGCAGAGCGAGCAAGCTGACAAGCTTCGGTCAGGCTCCTTTTCTTCTAAGTGGCAAATAGGTCATTTGCAAGAAACCTAGAAACCCTTCTCTAAATGGTGCCTCACAATCACGGCACCCTTCCCGGGGTCTTTGCTTTAAGCCCAAGAACAGGAGAGCCACGAAGGAGCTGTACCCAGGCCTGCCTGGAAACTTGCTGAAGGCAGTGAGGAGGGACTCTGAGCCACTTTGTGGGCTACCTGGCTCCAGGAGGAAGGGCCCTGCTCCAAGCTGATTCTTGAGACTGGCTATTCCCCTGGGACCCACTTCAGCTCTGTCCAAGGAGCAGGGGCCAGAGGTGGCTGGCCTGTTTCCAGGCCAGTCTGACCTTTCCTTTGACCCAACTGGTATGTACCCAGGGCTTGAAGGAGAAAAATGCTGGTATGGCTGGACCAGAAAATGGTCCAATGGTGCCCCCTGCTGTTCACATGCTAGACGGCATGGATTTGCAATAGAAATGCCAATCAGCCGATTCTCACTTGCAAGACTTTTTTTTTTTTTTTTAAATGCACTGTTAGTTCACTGTTGCCATGTGACAAATGTGTGGCTTCCAACAAGCAATTTATTAGCTCCCCCTGCTTCTAGGGCTCGGAAATTTGGTTTGGCCGGGCAGTTCGGGCTCCAGGGCCCCCATGAGACAACCATCAGATGCAAGCCAGGCCTGCAGCCATGTCCCAGTTCGACCAGCGCCACGGCCGTGGACTCTCATGGTTGGCAAGGTGGCACCAGCTGTTGACAGGAGACCTCAGCACCTCTCCACAGGGGCATTTCTAAGGTCTGCGCAACCCCAGGACATGTCACTGACTCCCCGCAGAGCAAACCATTCAAGAAGCTGCCGTGGGAGCTGCAATGGCGCTTCTGACTTGGCCTTGCAAGACACGCAGTCACTTGCACGGTATTCATGCTAATTCCCATGAGCTGTGACTCGGTGTGGGAGGAAACTACACAAGGGCACGCATTCTGGACAGTGAGGCTCCCTGGGGACCATGTTGGGGGCTGGCTATAGTAAGGACCGACCGTGTGCTAGGCAGTACATAAATAATATATAATAATCGTGGCCTACAGTTGGCAGTTATTTCATGCTAAGTACTTTCCCTGAATTAGCTCATTTATCTTCACCACAACCTGACAAGTTTGGTCCTTCTGTTACCCACTGGAGAGAAGAGGAAATGAGGGCTTGGGGAGGTTAGGTACCGAGGTCGCAGACAGTAAGGGTTGATTGAGTGTTCGAGACTTTCATCTGTGTTCACTATGCTGAAATGCCTCCCTAGGCATTTCGAGCCAACAGCCAAGCAGGTGGGCACAGAGAGCTCAAACAACATGGTCAAGGTTACTGAATCAGCAAATGGCAGAGTCAGGGTTTGAATAGAGGCCTGATGCCAAGGCCCATGCTCTGCCCAGCCCCCTGCATTGCTCTGGAATGGGGGAGAGGGACAGAGAAAGGAGAGAAAAACACCAAGAACAGGGTAACGAGTCCATCCAGGACTTCTGAGCCGATCAGAAAGGATGCTCTCTTCTGGGCACTTAGCTCTGCAGATGCTTCTGGACTTGGCAGGCTCTCCCCCACTTTCTTCCTGGTCAGGGCAACATCTGAGTGTGGCAACCATGGGGCAGGAAGGGAACAGGTAGCCAAATGGGACAGAGAGGTGACTGTAGTGTACAAGGGTGGCTGTAGGGACTAGAGACGGGAAGAAAAAATAGGGAAAAGAAGAAGAGAGAGAACAAAATTAGGAGATGAGGGGGGAAGAAATGGCAAAGGAAAACCAGACCAAGTATGTGGGGTCTGTTGAGTCCTCCTACGCAGATGATCGGGACTTTCTCTAGGAGTGGCTGGGAGCTCCAGCATGACTAGCTGGGGAAGCAGAAGATCAAGTGCGTGGGGTCCTGGGAATCCAGTTCACCAGCTCTTCTGCCCAAGGAAACCCTACCTCCCAATAAAATGGCAGCAGGGTGAGCAGTGTCTTGGGAAAGCCAGAGACCCAGTCCGGATGGTAATAGAGTATCAGAGAGCAGATTGACAGATTGATCACCTCGAGATAAAACTGAATGTTGCCACCGGTGGCTTCACTGTTGCGCTTCCCTCTGTAGTTCGATCCTCAAAATGGATTGTTTAATTGGCAGGTACAGCTTTGTTGGTGGCCATTGATCAATTCACGTCTGCTTGCCTGAGTTTGAATTTGTCAAGGATGACTTCCGCACCAGGACCCAGAGTTGGAACGCACCCGGAGCTGCAGATCATTTGAAGTGTTCAAAGGTTATTATGAGAGTTGGAGGCAGAGAGTCCTGGATGGGAGTCCTAGTTTTAGCAGCAGCTCTAGAGGAGGGATCCCCGCCCCTCCCCCCCAATAGTCTCAAGCCCTGCCACCCCACCCCATGTCACTTGGTCTGACTCTCCTAAAAGCCTCCTAGAGGCCAGTCCCTGGCAGGAGGGTGAAACAGAAAAGCACCTCCTCCTCCCTCCAGCCTCTCCCCACTCCAATAAGATCTCACAGTTAATTGGTTTTCCAAAAAACAGATGTTTATTTTTTTAAAGAATATTTTATTTATTTATTTGAGAGAGTGTGCACACATGGGCTGGAGCAGGAGGAAGGGCAGAGGGAGAAGCCACTCCCTGCTGGGCAGAGAGTCCTGATGGATCCCAGGACCCCTGATCATGACCTGAGCCGGAAGGCAGATGCTTAACTGGCTGAGCCACCCAGGTGCCTTCAAAGAATAGATGTTTATTTCACCCTTCTGCTTATATGTATACTCTTCCAGTGCTTTCCATCCGCTTACAGCATAACATTTAAATTCCTGAGAACCACAAGTTGGGGCTTTCAGAGTCTGCCTGCTTGCTGCCTTTTTAGCTTGATCTTCCAGCAAATCCTGTGTACTCTGTTACCTTTGGCTTTTGTTTATGTGTTACTTTTTATTAAAAGGTCGCCCCTCCCCCCACCACGGGGCAGGAGAAGGGTACGCCTGGGTGGCTCAGTTGTTAAGCATCTGCCTTGGCTCTCTGCTCAACCGGGAGTCGGCTTCTCCCTCTCCCTCTGCCTGCTTCTCTGCTTGTGCTCTCTCTGTCAAATAAATAAAATCTTAAAAAAAAAATTCTTCTCCCTCTCTACACGGTACTCTCCTTTTTTTTTTTTTTTTTTTTTTAATTTTTTGGTACTCTCCCTTTCAAATTTCAGTCTGATTGGTTATCCAACCATCCTGCACCCTGAAATTCTACTTCAGTGCTTCCCAAGCTTATCCACACATTGGATCACCTGGGGGTGATTTGAAAAACATCCTGATGCCTACTACACCCCCCACCAAACCTTCATAGGCTGTGACTTCGTTGATCTGGAATGCAGTCTGGGCTTGAATTTTTCAAAGATCCCCAGGTGATTGTAATATGCAGATCAGTTCTGGGACCACGGCCCCACCCTGTACCACATACTATAATAGCCCTTGAGGATTTAGGGGTAAAAGTTGGTTTAGACCAGATATTTAGTGTAGAAGGAGAAATCCATCAATAAATATGTAATTGCCCAACAACATATGCAAGGGTTACGAAAGACGCAAGGCACGTTACTCTTGGGAAGGTAGAGGAAGTACACGTAACCCCACTGGGGAGATTGAGGAGTGGGTGGCCAGAGCCACTGAATCTTCAAGGACAAGAAGGGTTGTTCCAGCCAAAGAAGGAGGTGGGTACATTACTCAGAGGGAAAACTGAGACAGCACAGAAAGCTAGAGAGAGCGAGTCACTTTCTGGGGTGGACAAAAGTTTAGTGTGACTGCAGCTTTGGGGTAGTTAGGCTGGAGAGATCAGACGGGGCCATGAAGGGAGCTGGGAGTATAGAGTGAATAAAGCAGGGGTCAGGGATGTGACCTGGTCACACTTACTATTTGGGAATGCCCAGGAGGTAGGGCAGTTGGTGAATTGGGAGGGAAGACGATAGGAACCAGGAGGGAGGCCTTCCCTTCTTCAGAGGAGTCTCCCTTACATCTTCCCCACCTGCACACTGTAGCCCACATCCGACCCCCTTATCTTTGTGCCCCCGGCCCATAGCGAGGTGCCTGGCGAAGAGTGAACATTCATGCCTCACCCCACGTGGTACAGTAGAGAAAGCATAGACTCCAGAGTCAGACTGCCTTGATTCAAGACTCAGTTCCACTCCTTACAAATGGTGTGATATTGAGGAATTCAGTCACATTCTCCGGACTTACTTTTCTCCACCATAAAATGGAGAAAATGTCAAACACATAAGGTTATTTTGAGAATTAGGAAAAAAAAGTATGTGGTTTTGGGAGTGTAGTTCCCAGAACGGCAGCTTCGGCAACACCTGGGACAGTTGGAAATACGAATTCTTGGGCCTCACCCAAGACACCCCCCCCCCCCCCCCCGCACTGCCCCGGGGATTCTGGGGCACAGCCAGCATCCAGTGTGAGAACACCCTCCAGCTGATTCTAATGCATACGCAAGTTTGAGAAACACTAGTGTGTCAAAACTGCTTCACTCCTGGGCTTGCTTTTCTGGAAGCCTACACTACTTCTGAATAGTGGAAAAACCCACCCCACCAAACAGCTCCAGCCTCTGTTCCATCCCCTCCTTTTGCAATTCTCCCCAAGTTGGTCATTGTAGATGGGAGGCTCTGGAGGCCAAACTTTGAAATCAGGATATCTGCGGGGCGGGGGTGGGGGTGGTGGTGTGCACACCAGCTTTGTGTGCATGTGTACATATGTGCATGCACAGATTTTTTGCCTCTAAGAAAAACTGTGTGACCTTGACCTCTGAGAATGCATAGGTTACCTTGTCTGTCAATGGGAGTGATAGTACTTACAGGCTAAGCCAAAGCCCTTTCCACATACAGACTCATTATATCCTTACAACAGCCCCACGAAGCTAGAACAATTATCACCACCATTTTAGAGATGAGGGAGTGAAGGCACAGAAAGCCTAAGTAACCTGCCTAAGGGCACCCAGCTGTACGGGTTAGAGCTAGGCTTCAGGCAGGAGCCCTTTGGATGAGGTTCCACGCTCTTCTGCCTCCTAAGGCTGCTTTGAAGACGTCAGTATGTCCGGCCTTTAACCTACTCCCCTTGGGCTCTCTGTTGTGTTGAAACACCTCACCCTAAACCCGGTTTCTCTGCTACTTACGATGAGAACTCGGCTTAGTTCATTTCACCTCTCCTGGCCTTAGTTGCCAAATGTTTTTAAAATGCGCCGTGGGCTAGACTAGGGCTGTGAGCTGGAGCCCCAAGGCCCCAAAGAATAAGCTGTGTTTGTCTCTTGATCTGAGTCAAAAGTGATGGTCTTGAAATGGTATGTGCTCTGGCTCTTCGCTCTGCAGCCCCGCACCCCCGTAGTCTCTCACAGGCCCACACGCCTCCCCTTAATGAACTCACCAGCTTCCAAAGGTACTTCAGTGGGAGATCACTCATCGGAAAATGCCTAAATCTGAGGGCCTGTGAATTTACAGCCCCTACCCCACCCTGCTCCTCCAACTTAAAAGAATACTTTACCTGGGATGTTTCTTGTGCAAAGAAGGCCATGAGCCTTGGCTTGTACCTTTGTGGACGTCTTCTACTTGGAATGGCTGCCAGGTGTGAGCCGTGTTCATTTTCATTGCCACGTGCCCTGGAAATGTTGATTTATGTTTGCTTCTGGAAGGGAGACAGATGAAGCTTGTTTCAGAATGGGAGGTTAATCCAATTTCAGAATCCATCGCACTTACGGAGATGATTTCTGTTATTTTCATTTACTCTGGAAGTTTCCGTTTGTTCCAACTTAGGAATGAATCAGTTAATGGAAGAAGAAAGGCACTTCACGAGCTTCTGCGCCCGTGTTGGATACCTGTCGTCTCCCACAGCAGGGATACATTCAGTATGGATAAAGTAGCTTGGAGCATTTTTACCGGGTTTCATAATGTCCTTCATCTGGCTGCTGGGAAGTGGGCGCCAGGTGTCCTCGACTGTTAGCTTATTGTCTTACAGGGAATAGGCGCTCAAGCATTAGCCAATGGATGCATGAATGTGCAGACACTTTCTAGCACCTGGAGGCGATGTGAAGTAACTCACTGAATCTCACTCAATTTATAGGAATGTATCTTATTTTTATTTTTATTTATTTATTTTTTTAAAGATTTTATTTATTTATTTGACAGAGAGAAATCACAAGTAGATGGAGAGGCAGGCAGAGAGAGAGAGGGAAGCAGGCTCTCCGCTGAGCGGAGAGCCCGATGCGGGACTCGATCCCAGGACTCTGAGATCATGACCTGAGCCGAAGGCAGCGGCCCAACCCACTGAGCCACCCAGGTGCCCCGGAATGTATCTTATTTTTAGAATACCGTATGGCTTGTAAAGAAATTTCACACACATTCTCCATAGATTATTTTCCATATTTTAAAGTTGAGGAAACAAGGCTTCAGGAAGTTAACTAACGGCAAAGTCACACTGTGGCCGTCAGCTTTCTAGGACTCTGGTTACCCTTTTCAAAACAAAAGCTAATATTAAAAAATAGCTATTGAAAAACTTGCTTAAAGCTGTGGAAGCTGAAGCTTTAGATACTAAAACACAAGCAGAAAAGAAATCACTTATCACTAAAACTGGAAACAATACCATCTTTCTAATCTTTGTAGTTTCGAAGCATGTTCTACATCTGATTTCCTTTGGCCCTCACAAAATTCTCCCCCGTTGGAGTAAAATCCTCTCTCATCAGGTGAGCCCATTCTAAAAGACTGCCCCCTCCCCGCCATCCCATGATCTTTCCAGAAGACAGGTTCAGACTGAGAGGAACTGAACTTGCATACTCGTGCCATCTACTGGTGCTTTTCTGGTAGCGTGAGTTCCAGCGGATGTTCTATTAAAAAAACATTTTCTGCAGTGTAAACTTCAGCCGGGTCACTCAGATCGTTTTACTCATTATCCGTCAAGTCCTTGAAAACACTCAACCATTGAGACTCACTGTCTAAGGAGCCTGCTTTAAAACAGGACCTAGGATTTACTCAGGAAAGGGTTTGAAAAGCTTCAGATTCCTGCCCACAGTTGACAGGTTTTGGAAATGGCTCTGCAAACCTTCCAATTGGCTTGGAAGCTGGGGGAAGGGAGATGGCTAAGAGGGAACACATAGAATCTTCATGTGGTCAGGGTAAGGCCTCCACTTTGCCAGGTGTTTTCTAGAAGGGCTTATAGTTAGAGCGGGTTGGCTGAGAAGGTAGTGTGGCCAGGTGCTGACCACTCACTCCATGGGACCTCAAAAGCTGGTGGAGGTGAAATTCTGGGAACAGCTGAAGCCACCGCCCCCTCCTTGCCCTGCCCCAGACCCAGGGGCACATCACGTGGGGTCTCCCAACTGCACCAGTCCCTAAAACCTCTGGCCAATCCTTGGGAACATAAATACCTCCTTTCCCAAAGTTGGGCTTTGCTCTGGGGATGTTTTTAAATGATTAGATGGAATTGGTTTTTGCACTTTGCTTTAAATCCAGGAACAAGAGATGACTTGTTCATCGCTAGGGCACAGAGGAGGATTAAAATGAGATGACTTGGTATATAAAACCATTTTTCTCATAATCTTAGGACTCTTAAAAATTGGACTAACCTCATTAGAGCACTAGTGTGAAATAGGCTAAGCCTAACACCGGAGAAAGAAAATTAGGTTTGAAAAGGTCAACACCTGTTAGTGAAAAAAAAATTTTTTTAAAGATTTTATTCATTAGAGAGAGAGAGAGAGAGAGAGTGAGTGAGCAGGGGGAGAGGCAGCAGGAGAGGGAGAAGCAGGCTCCCCACTGAGCAAGGAGCCCAACATGCGGACTCAATCCCAGGATCCCAGGATTATGACCGGAGGCAAAGGTGATGGTTTAACCATCTGAGCCACCCAGGTGCCCCACTGTTAGTGAAAATTCTTGCAGGATTCTCCAAAATTACACTGTCTGGCCAGAGGGGAAAATGGAGGCTTTTTATTTCTTTATTTACCTTATCACTGAGGTTGTACTCACTGAACCTTTTACCTTTGCTTCCTTTTGTTCCATGGTAGGAGAAAAATAGGAGCTTTGACAGTTTTTGAAAGCAAAGTAAAATGTTGTAGCAGATTATGAAATGTTCCTTATGGTAAAAGGTAAAGATGGTAACATTTGATAAACAGCAGATTTTTAGCCCTAATTTGTTATAAAGGCGTATCAAGACCAGGAAGAATTTAAAGAACTTTGAGAGCATTCTGGCCATTCATTAGAGTAAAATTAGAGTAAATTCTGAAGGATTGTGAAGGTTTATGGGGAAAAGAAGTATAGATACATTTATATACTTCACAGGTTTTTAGGCCATGTATTTCACTATGTTTTAACGAGAATCATTTAAGATAAGACTTCTTTTATGATTCATACTTGAGAAAACAAAGGTTAACAGGTTAAGTCACACACTTCCCTAAGCCATATAGTAAATCACACTCCATACTGAAGACAGGACTTTCAAGTCTAGTGACTTTTCTAGAAACTTTCCACCAAGAGAATTTCCCCCTCCTTTAAAAAAGTGTATCTTAGAAAAAAAGTTTAACTGTTGTACTTACTCATTTTTAAGGATCACTATTTTTAAGCAAATGGCAATCATATTAATCCTTTTTCTTGTTCATGCTTCTCTTTTGGCCTCTTTTTGAGAAACACCTGTTTGTATAGGTGGTAACATACCAGAAATAATACATTGCAGTAGCCCCCTCCCCCTTACCCACAAGGAATACATCCAATGCCCCAGTTAATGCCTGAAACTGTGGATAATACCAAACCTTATAAATACTGTTTTTTCCTATAAAGCTTTTTTTTTAATTTTAAAAAGATGTTATTTAACAGAGAGCACAAGCAGGAGGAGTGGCAGATGGAGAGGGAGTAGCAGGCTCCCTGATCAGCAGCGAGCCCAGTGTGAGGCTCATCATGACCTGAGCCGAAGGCAACCGCTTAACTGACTGAGCCACCCAGATGCCCCTAAAGTTTATAAATTAGGCACAGTTAGAGATTAATAATTAAATATAACAATTCTAAGATACCGTAATGAAAGCAACGTGAATATGGTTTCTCTCAAAATATACCGTTCTCACCCTTCCTCTTCTTGTAATGATGTGCGATGGTAAAATGCCAACATGACCAGAGAAAGGGAGGTGGATGACGTAGGCATTGTGATGTAGGGCAGGCTAGTCCTGACCTCTGACTTTGTCAGGAGCTCACCTGCTTCCTGACCGGGGTTGACCGCAGGTGACTGAAACTACAGAAACGGACACCATGGATAAGGGGAGACTACTGTATTGAGTTTGAATAACTCTTTGAAGAGTGACGGTCATGAATTTGCAGATGAGTTATGTTTGCAATTGGGTAAAAAAATATGGGTTTCTTGGCTCCACCTCAGAGGCCAATCCAGTATTGGCGCAGGCATAATTCACTATTTAATAAGCCTCCCGGGTGGTCAGATTACAGATGTTAAAAGCCTAAATATGTAGAGTGTTGTTCAGCACCTTAAAGGTGCTTTCGAATATATATTTTATGCCATAATATATAAAAGTTTCAATGTGCTAAGTCTCACTATTCTAAAATAAAGAAGCCATACAATTCATACTCAATTTTAGATGGATATGCATCCTAAAGTTTCCTTTTAGTTCTACTTTATTTCTAGAATAATTTTCATACCAGTGCAAAGCTAGCCTAACGGGAGTTTTTCAGTTTAATCTTGCTTTACTCCCAATTCACACCTTCCTTGCCTAGGTTTTATATGGCTCCTGGTGGGAAGCTGGTGTTAAAAACAGGCATGCAATAGTGGATGTCTATTTAAACTGAGGTATTTTTATAACTGGTATGGAACTATCATAAACAGGTCTCTGATTTTTTTTTTTTTCAACTGGTGGTTTCGCAATACAGCTGGATCCAAACTGTCGACTGATTTTGGCCTGCGGCTGGGGCCACCACAGTCCTGAAGCATCCCCAAAGACTTTTATGAATAGATGAACTTAGAAAACAGATATGCCACTATTTTTCTCCTCCAATCCAAAAGTAGCCACTTACAAGGGTAACTTAAATTGTTACAGTAAACAAATGCTTAACCCCCAAAATACTGACTTTAGGTTCTCCTTAAATAAAAGTACTCACTATTTAAAATTAAAACAACTTAAGGCCGCTGTCTTCTAAAATGAAGAGGAAGGGTTCTGAAGTCTTCAAAGATTAAAGCTTATTAACCTATACACCCCACAGCAACCCAGTCATCATGGTTATCCTCTCCCCTGTATTTGGTCAACCTTTTCATCCCCAAGCAAAATCATTCGCGTTAGTGCTTTCCCAGCTCCAGTGAACAGTGTATTTGCTTCCTATGAAAAATCCAATCTGGGCACCTGGGTGGCTCAGTGGGTTAGAGCCTCTGCCTTCGGCTCAGGACATGATCTCAGGGTCCTGGGATCGAGCCCCACATAGGGCTATCTGCTCAGCGGGGCGCCTGCGTCCTCCTCTCTCTCTCTGCCTGCCTCTCTGCCTGCTTGATCTCTGTGATCTCTGTCAAATGAATAAATAAAATCTTTGAGGAAAAAAAAAAAAGAAAAAGAAAAATCCAATCTGACTGCATCATCCATGTTGCTTTTTCTTTATGTTTTGTTTTGCATATGTTAAGTTTTTAAAAAGAAGGCACAGAGGACCTCATTGTTCATTGTGGTACCTGCCAGTCACCAGGTTTACCTAATGATAGGACATTCTTTTGTTCCTATGTACTAAACTGTAGTTTGTCAGTGTCTGAGGTAAAATCATCAAACAGAAGCTAATAGTGGTGAATTCTGTATCTCCTGGTGTAGATTAGGTTAAGTTAACTAAGCCAGAATGGCACCTTATCACTAACTGAAGACGAATATGGTATTCGAATAAGACGAATAAGGTATGACGAATATATTCACGTTGAAAACTAAGACAAGATGATTAAAACTAAGTTAAAACTAAGGATCAGTGGGAAATAAGTAGTATTGCACCAATGCAAGACAAAATATACTTTATTGTGACAGCAAATGCACATAGTGCTGCAGATACGGCATGCTACCAGGGATCTGACAAATAATCAAAGGCCAGTATGGAAATGAATGGGAATGAAAGCTGTTTCTTAAAGCTTGAAGTTTTATTCCATGGTGAAGGAAAGATCATTTGTGTCCACTTATCTCAAATGCAATATTATACACCTACTTAATCAGAGACCTATGCCTCTAACCAAGAGCTGGAAGGCAAAGAGAAACTTAATCTTAACTGTACTTAGAAGTCACTTCCAATATCAATGACAGAAAGATTTTGCTAGTTGAGGCAAACATCCTTTCCAGACAAAGACCTAGAGACTGAGCACTCAAACATCCATTCATACATTTAAATAATTAGCCAATTTTAATGTCATTTATTCCACCAGAAACAAGTATTAGAATATCTAGAAATAGTTTGGAAAAAGAAACATTTATATTTTAATACTTCACAATGTTGTAAGTTTGGGGCTAAAATAACACCCTGAGGCAAATCTGATCCCTGAAGGGACCAAGTACAGTTTTAACTTCAATAGCTGAATTTCTGAGGGAAGATCTGAGAAAATAATGCTAATGACAGATCTAGTCCTTTGATGAAACTATTAGGTTCTACAGACTTGTCAAAATCAACACAAAACTGAGGAGAGGCTGAAAACATTCTGCAAAGCCTTATTTTTAGATAGGCTCCTTCATTTCCCCCCTCTTCTAAAACAGATGCAGATGAAATGCTTTCTGCGTGAACGCACACCGACATTCTGTTCAACTCTTTTCTAAATGCAGTACTACGGGTTTAAAACAGTATGCTTTAATTTAAACAAAGTCATCTTTTCTACACAATTTAGCTTGAGAGCAGAAAAGAAACACTACCATGAAAATTACTTATCAATTACTCCACTCTTCTTTTAGAAGGTGTTTTTAAAAGCAACACAGGACCCAAAACATCCAACTATTACTTTATTTATATTACTATGCTTAAGTTACATGGAAAAGACAACCAAGCAGTTCTGCCCCATTTCAGGAAAAGTTTCCAATCAACACCAATTATGTGGTGACAAATAACTAGGAATGGTGATATCTTTGGGTCAAGACTGACAAGGAAGGATGGGCTCTGGGGCTACGGTTCATCTCCAACAAGAATATGGCACAGTGGCCAGCACAAGCCATACTAACACTGAACCTTTAGCGCTGGTCACAAATTCGGATCTCTTCCCTGAAGCTACAAATCAGTTGAAATAACTGGGTTTAAAAAAACATTTTTTTAAATGAAGCCCAAATAAGTTTAAAAATCATGCTCTTGACACATTTTCCTTTCAAAATTTACATAAAACACACTTTTTCACTCTAATAGCCCAGATTTTTTTCCCCTCACATAGCCCATCACATAGCTGCAGACAGACTATTCTGCCTCAAGATGTAAACACAGGGAAAAAAAAAAAAAATTAACGGCATCTGCATAATATTCTCTCTACACACTGATGCTGGATGGAAAACTGAAAATTTAAAAAAAAAAAAAAAAAAAGGGAAGAAAGAAAGAAAGAAAGGAAAGTTCCATCTTAGATTCTCGCAACCTCTTGTTCCGCAGTTCATGAATCCGACCTGATGCTAAGGTGACAGTGTATGTAAGTAGATTTTTGTTTTCAGTGAAGGAGACCTGGGAAAAGATGGAGTGATCTCTTTTTCTTCAAGAGTTATCAGATGGTACGTGCTCCTCGAAGCCCTCACTCTCTCGTACTAGGGCGCGCTCCAGGATCACGCGGCCTTCCTTATAGCGCTGGCTGTCTTCAGTGGCAAACTCGTAGATCCATCCCAGTTTGCTATTGCAGTTCTTGCAGCTCACATCTCGAACCATGTGGCGGCCCGTGAGCATGACCCGGTCTTGGACTTCACTGTACTGCAGGTTAACTACCTAAGAAACACGAGAAGACAAAATTGCCAAGCCCTGTGAGTCATCTGCCAAAAAAGTACATGTTCCTTTGGCTGGTGCAGGAAGAGCAACTTCAGAAAAGCAAACCACAGTGGTTACTTTAGTCAAACCTACAAGACCCTTCCCAAGGGCTATTTTTAGAAGTTGCTGGGAAAGGCAAAAATCTGAAAAACTACACTGGCCATCTAATGCAATCCTGCATCACTGTGCCATGTACTAGTCCAAGCTACACTATTCACATATCCTGTAGTTCCACTGCTGTGGCAGTGAAGAGTCCCTCCACCCAGAGCCATAAAATGTTGGTCGGGGTCCAACTGTGAATGTTCACCATTCAATGAGGAGTCCCAACAAGGCTACAATGAAGAGAACCTAGTAATCTAGTACAAAACGGGCATTCCAGAACAACAACAACAAAAGTTTGCCGAATTTGTTTCTGGAAATACATTTTATAGGCAAACCGACTGGGACACACTAGGCCTACTACACTGTGATACACAGTTTTCAAATGGGTTCAAATCATCTGTGAAGAATGTCCAATGACTGTGAACATCCAGCAATCCTCTATGCTTTACTTTTCTGTAAAGGGCCAGATAGTAAGTACTTCTGGCTTTGAGGGCTATATGATCTTTGTTTTAACTATTTAGCTCTGCTGTTGTAGCACAAAAGCAGCCATAGGCAATACATGAATGATTGAGCATGCTGTGCTTTATTAAACTTCATTTACAACACCAGGCAGCAGGCCTGCCAAAGCATACCAACTCCTAGTCTACATCTAAAGAAAGATCAAGAGATGTACACCAACAATTCTTTGGGAGAAAAGCTTATTTCTAAATGGAACAGAGGGATGTCCACTGGGAAAGTTTAGCTGACCGTTTAAGATTTAGATTCTCACAACCTCTGGACTAGATGAAATGCTTTCTGCATGAACGCACACCAACATTCTGTTATGGACTAGTTCTGTCCCTTACCAGAAAAGATTCGGAAATTCAACTCTGCTAGAACACATTAGACTCCAGGAGGCAGAATCACACTGACCAATTTTAAAGCAAGCCAGAAATTAGAGAAGCAGACAGACTAGTCATTAATTTGTAAATCAGTTAACACTCTTCCTGTTGGCATGCAATAAGACACAACATAATCAGGATCACCAGTGAGCATAAATTAGAGCAAGGGAAGTTGGTTAGATGATCTTTTTCACTTGCACTGTCAAACTTGAAAGCTTAACACGCCATCTCCCTATAAGGATAAATCAGTGACATGGGTATAGGGGCGCTTCTAGCCCTTCTTCCATAGTCTGTGAAGTCACTACTGAATTCTTACACTGAATGTTTCATGAAGCAATGGAGACTGCCCTTCTTATTGTAACACAGTCTTCAAAACTTCCACCATAAAAAATCACTTTCTAGTAATGCCTTCCTGAGGTCCAAAGGACAAGCTAGGGGCACTCTTTTCTGCATGCAGATTACAGACCTCATGAGGACTCTTTCTGGTATCTTTAAGCTCTGAGGGATGTTCTGGTACTGCTGTCAAATATACCCACTGAACTCACTTAGGAAATGAAACTGTTTTTCCCACCAACCTTATTAAAAAGAAACGCTCTGCCAGTGGCGCCTGTGAACCGAGTAGAGATGAGTTCTGAGCGGTTGGTCAGGATTGTGTCGCAGTTTGCACAAGAAAACAGACGGGTACCACCGATATGATCAAGGAAAATTCTGCCCATTTTTATAGCTGAAGTTCTAAAAACCTAGGAGCAAATGGAAAAGAACAAGGATACATTAGGATTAAAAAAAAAAAGTTGTTGGTACCTACTTGGTAGGGGTCACAGAGAACCGTGAGTATGTGTGTGTGTGTGTGAGAGAGAGAGATCTCTGCTTTGTAATACTCAGTATGGGAAATAGCTGACTCTGTACTGAAGGATCCAAGGTTCATGCACTGAGCAAATAAACAGGCGTACCAAGCTAAGAACTCTTCAGAAGCAGTGAGCCAAGGGAGCAAACATGTTTAGACAAGGCCAGAACAATATCACTTCTCTTTTGGTTGGTATGACAAACATAGGAAGAAAAGTGGAGTATCAGAAACTGAATAATGAGAAAGCACAGGCAGCGATGTGAGAAAAAAGGCTTAGCCAAGTGGTAAGTGCACATTCTGAGCATATGTAATTTGGGAAAAGACTTGTGGAGTATATGTGGGTGATCACAAGAGTAGAAAACGGAGCAATCAGAAAATGAGAAGAGGGTGGTCTCAGTTAAGAACACAGGGCAGCTCTGGTCGTCAGGCATGTCAGCAACCACGTAGGGGCGATGGCACGGACATCGGTGAGTCAAGAGTCTGTGGGAGCACTGTACTGCATGCTTATTTGAAAATCGTCTCAACAATTCTATGAGGTTATCACCCCCCATTTCATCAATTATCCAAGGTTATTAACTGATCAAAGGTCACACAGCTTTCAAATACAGAAGATCATGACTGGAATGCAGTTCACCCAACCGAAAGCCAGAATTCTTCTATTACCCTGGTGTAAGGCTAGGAAAACACGCACAGTAAGGAAGGGAAAGATAAACCATTGTTACATAACTTATATTGAATAAAACCACACTGATTCAATAAATCACAGAAGTGCTGAAGCACCGAAACAAGCTTTGAAACTAGATTCTGACAGAAGGATAATCACACTTCATTTATTCTTTTTTAAGATTTTATTTATTTATTTGACAGACAGAGATCACAAGTAGGCAGAGAGGCAGGCAGAGAGAGAGAGAGAGAGAGAGAGAGGGAAGCAGGCTTCCTGCGGAGCAGGGAGCCTGATGCGGGGCTCGATCCCAGGACCCTGAGATCATGAGCCGAGCCAAAGGCAGCAGCCCAAACCACTGAGCCACCCAGGCGCCCTACACTTCATTTATTTTCAAAAGTTAGAGCTAATATGTGCAACTCCTTGAAATCATAGCAATTAATCCCCTTAAGCACTATTTTTTAAAGACATAGATATAGTCAAGAATGTACTACGGCTCTCATTAAAAAAAGAATTTATTCCTGGTATAGTTTTCAGCTCCTATGTTTTAAATATTTATATCACCTATCTTTGAAATGGCATGCAGAGCTGATACAGCTGCCACTATGAAAACAAAGCCCACAATCTATGTTTGTAATAAGAATCCACTGTCGTTTTAAATTTGGGGAAATTTCATTATAAGTTAAAGAGAAAGTTCCATCATTCCTTTTTATCTGTGAACTTCCTTAGTTATTAGGTAGTCCTAATGTCATCAAAGAAGTCATTATCCCAAAGATTATGACTTCCATTAAACATTTTGATATAGAAGTTAATAAGAATGAGAAACAAATGCTAAATACAATTATAATGTGTGGCTAGTGAAAGGAAAACCACTCATTCACAAACATGTCAATGAAAAAACCCGGGGGGAAAACAAGACTTAAGAAACAGTATTTAGCTTTTTGATTACATTTCTGCAAAATGACAACAGAAGTTACTATTATTTCACAGCCTTTAAAAGGATAGCACTGCTTTTTTCAGATGCTTAAGAACACAGTATTTGTTACATAAGGGTCAGAGGTTGCAAATTTTAGGCCTAAGGGGTGAACTCATTTGGTGGCATAGGGATACAAGAGTGAACAAAATAAATAACCCTTCCCCTAGGAAACACCTGTGGACATGTTTCATTTGGCCCAGTCTTTTATTAATAAATAACACCTGGGCCACCATTAAACACGAGAGATTTCATTCAAGAGCCTGTTGTTATTATTATTAACAATGGGGAGATCTGGCCCACATGGCACGTGTTCTCCTGTGGCAACAATGACTGGAGGTGAGTGATAGCTGCCACTCCCCCAAGGTCATTGGGTCTGCCCAGTCACACTTTGCATCACATAATTACTTCCCCTGTTAAGACATCTGGGTTTAGGACTTCATCTAAGCACAGCACAGAACTACTTGTGAGCAGGTGATCTGGGTCATGTTTTTTACAGCTGCTCAACTACAGAAAAGTAATCAACGGCAAGGTTTTAGCCTCACCTCTTAAGACACAGTCCTCAGACTTTGTAGCTCTCTGAAAACCAGTATCATGCAGCGATTAGTCTCCTGCTTGGGCTTCTGGGACACATTACTTTAAAGCCAATTTTCCTTCAAACTTTGTTTTTAAAGATTTTATTTATTTATTTGACGGAGAAATAACAAGCAGGCGGAGAGAGGGGGAAGCAGGCTCCCTGCTGAGCAGAGAGCCCATTGGGGGGCTTGATCCCAGGACCCTGAGATCATGACCTCAGCGGAAGGTAGAGGCTTAACCCACTGAGCCACCCAGGCGCCCTTTCCTTCAAACTTTTAAATATAATATTCATATTTTAAGTTCTTTCAACCATAATGCAGTAATAACTAGATGTTTTTGAATTGGCCATGGCAGGCTGCTGTGGAAAATGTACTGGACTTCAAAATGAACTTTCCCTGTACCCTCTGCCTACATCACTCTATCTTTGACTCAAAATTACCATATACTGTGACCATTTGCTACTGGATACAGGCAAGTTCTTTATTCTTTATTCCTAAATGTGGTAAAGAGATTTAATATGCTTTCTCTTCCTTGCTTCAAATTCAGTCTATTTTTTATTTTTACCCAAGTATTTTTACTGCATTCAATTACATGATTCATTACCAAGACCAAAAATATCTGTGCAGAATCATTATTCCTAGTTGTGATTTCCATTTATAGAGTACTATATAAGAATATAAAACTGTAAAATTAGTTATTCGCCAAAAAAGATAGGCTAGAATGCCATGAAATTTAGCAAAAGCAAGCAAAACAGCCCTTTTTGTCAAAGATCTGGTCCTAAGGAAGTAGTAAAACCTCTACAGGGTCATCAGCTTCTAGGTGTTAAGCCTTAGTTTTGCAGGGCTAGAATCTCAACTTATTGACTCACACTATCCAAATTCTCAAGAGGCTGATAATCAATCAATCTCCTTAGTATTTAAGGATTAAAGTCATTAAAAAACCAAGACATAGTGCCTGAATGAGGGTCCTTTTTACCTGGAGGATATACTGAATTCTGATTTGGACTTTTTAATGTCTACACTGTATGGGACACACTACTTCACATACCACATTTGATCTTGACAGTTTTTAATGGTCACCCTACTTTTGCAGAAGAAGAAATAAAGTCTATGTGACTTCCTGACACTGGCGAAACCTTGCTCCAGTTGTTCTTTTCCCCTCTCCTCATTCTCTAGTGACCAGAGGGCTGCCAGACTCACTGTCCTTCTCCCTCAGGTTTACCTTTACCCTTCCTGCCTGCATGCTGATCTCTCCTATATTCCCTTTCTTGGTTGGTGGCCAGTTCGAAAGACACTCTCTCCTAAACCAGTATACCCTGGCAACCTGTCACAGAAACTGCAAAATCAACAAAACTTCCTAAACCACTTTTGGAGGTATTTGTATTTCCTCCTTCCCCATCGGTGTCTTATTTCAAATTCTCATCCCTTCTAGATAAACCTCTTGAGGCCAGGGATTGTGTATTATTAAATGCAACACACATTCACAGGTACCCCAACATTTGTGCTAAATTTGATAGCACTACAAAAGTAAGGTCAAACGCATGTGCTTTAGCCATCTCTATCTTTTTTTAGAGAAAGGGTGAAAGAGAATGAGTGGAAAGGGGCAGAGAAGAGAGATTCCCAAGCAAGCTCCATGCCTAGCACCGAGATGACTTGGTGCTTGACCTCACCACCCTGAGATCACACCTGAGCCCAAACCGACTGAGCTATCCAGTTGCCCCACCATCTCTAAGAGCTCCTACAGACCACTCTTCTACAAACTTTGAAACTTTTTTTCTGACAGAATAGAACATAGCTAATTATTTTAACAAAAAAGTCCCCAGATTCTTATTATTTTTAGATTTATTTATTTGACAGAGAGAGAGAGATATCAAAAGAAGGCAGAGAGGCAGGCAGAGAGAGAGGGGGAAGCAGGATCCCTGCTGAGCAGGGCTTGATCCTAGGACCCTGAGATCATGACCTGAGCCTAAGGCAGAGGCTTAACCCACCAAGCCGCCCAGGTGCCCCTGGGGAATTTAAAGAAATAATTTACATACCATAAAATTTAGCAACTGTAAGTATACAACTGAATGATCTGTAGATGTGTAAGGTTATATAAGGTTATATCATGTTATATCACCAGAACCCAGCACTAGAATATTTCTATCACCTCCCCCAAATTCCCAAAACCCTCTGCAGTCCCAGGCAACCAGTGATCTATTTTCTATTTTTTGGTTTTTATATCCAAAATATTCCCCCGATACGCTAAGTCCCTTGCTTAGACTTAGAAGAGTTCCAAATCTCTTCAGCCACATATTTTAAAAACACCTTAAAATTGAGCTGCTTTTATAGATGACTACTATTCTCTGTGTTGAGTCTAGGGGTACCTCACTGTGTCTCTAAGTAATAAAATACAAGCTTTGGTATTTGTTGGTGTCAAAGTTTATGACCAAAGCTAGGGCAAAACTCTCATAACTAAAGCTTTAATATGCTTTCTTCCTTTTTAACATCTCAAGCAAAAAAACAGTAATAACCTTAATTTTAATAAGTATTATTTCCCAGTTAGTTTTATAAATGAGATCTCTTTGGTACTAGCTTTTCTTACTTCCAGGTTACGAAAATCCTTAAAAGCTTGAAATAAGTATCAAATATGGTTGTTCATTAGAAATCTATTATCGGTTTATCTGAAATTAATGGAAACTGAAGGTACAAGTTCAAAATATAAGTGAAATTCAAAGATAATTTAAAGATCACATTTTAGTAATTATTTCAGTTTCCTTCCCCTTCAACAGTACATTTAGCTACGTAGAATTTTCTCTTTCTATTTTACTAGGAGACCCTGGTGAAACAATCACATTTTTGAACCTCTATGTTTTTACAGAATTTTTTAAAAATTTACAGAATTTACAGAATCTGTAAGAGAAAAAAATTTTTCTTTTTGCTTTGAAAAATCCATGAAATAAAATGTCTCCAGGAATGTATCAGAGTTGACCCCTGAACAATGTGGGGGGTGGTCAAGGGGGTGGTGGTTAGGGATGTTAACTACCCCATACCTTGCAGAGTGGAAAATTTGCATATAACCACGAACTTCCCAAAAACTTAATAGGCTATTGCGGACCCAAAGCCTTACTGACAAACATTAAGTGTCAAATAACAACTTTTGTATGTTGAATGCATTATATAGTCTTACAATAAACCTAGAACAGAAAACATTAAGAAAAGGAGGAAATAATACATCTATACAGTACTGTATTAAAAAAAAAATCCACGTGTAAGCAGACTCACAATTTAACCCTCTGTCCAAACTATTTCAAAAATTAGACAATATGGACTAAAACAATTTTCTGGTTTGAGTCCAAGTCAATAAAACAACTTTCTAAAAATGGCTATTTTTAGTTGAGATTTAAGGGTTTTGGTTTTTTTTTTTTTAAAAGCAGTTTTAGGTTTACAGCAAAAAAACCCTCAAGACTTCTCTCTTTAAGAAATCTACGAAAGGCAGGTTTTATATGGATATTAAGTTTTTGGTTCCTTTGGGTAAATACCAAGGAGTACAATTACTGGATCACAAGCTATGTTTACTTTTTTAACAAACCATTATGTCTTCCAAACTGGCTGTACCATTTTACATTCTCACCAGTAAGGAACGAAAGTTCCTGTTACTCTATACATCCTCTTCAGCATTTGGTTTTGTCAGTGTTCAGTATGTTGGCCATTTCAATTGGTGTGTGTATCGTGGTATGCCACTGTTGTTTTAATTTGCATTTCCCTATTGGCATATATGATGGAACATCTTTTCATATACTATTTATTCATTTTTAAAAACAGGTGGTTTTCTTTTTGTTGAGTTTTTTTTTTTTTTTTAAGATTTTTATTTATTTGACAGAGAGAACACAAGTAGGCAGAGAGGCAGGCTAGAGAGAGGGGGAAACAGGCTCCATGCTGAGCAGAGAGCCCAATGTAGGGCTCGATTCCAGGACCCTGAGATCATGACCTGAGGTGAAGGCTGAGGCTTAACCCACTGAGCCACCCAGGTGCCCCACTGTTGAGTTTTTAGTAAGAGTTCTTTGTATATACTGGATAAAACCTTTATCCAATGTCTTTGCAAATCTTTTCTCCCAGCTTGTGGCTTATCTTCTTGCTCTCTTGATGTCTTTTGCACAGAAGTTTTTAATTTTAATAAAGTCTAACTTATCAACTATTTCTTACATGACTCATGCTTTTGGCATTATATTCAGAAAGTCACTGCCATACACAATGCCAACTAGATTTTCTTCTATCTTCTAGGAGATAATTTTTGCATTTTACATGTAGGTCAGTGACTAATTTTGAGTTAATTTTTGTGAATGAGGTATAAGGTCTGTGTCTTGATTTTTTCCCCCTCATGTAGAGATCCAGTTGTTTTAGTACTGGCTTACTGAAAATACTATCTTTGCTCCACTGTGTTGCCTTTGCCCCTGTCAAGTATCAGCTCATGATATTTATGTGGATCTGTTTCTGGGCTATTCTGTTCCATTGATCTATCTGTCTATTCTCTGGTCAATACCATACGGTCTTGATTACTGTACCTTTACATTAAGTCTTAAAATCAGGTAGTGTCAGTCTTCTGACTATTCTTCTTCAGTATGGTATAGGCTATTCTTTCACCTCTATAGAAACTTCAGAATCAGTCTGTTGATACTCACTAAGTAACTTGTTGGGATTCTGACTTGGATTCAGTGCAATACCAAATTAGGAAGAACTGATTATCTTGAAAACAGTGAGTCTTCCTATCCATGAACATGTAGTCTCTCCATTTATTTCATTCTTGATTGCATTCATCAGAGTTTTAAATTTTTCCTCATTTAGATCTTATAACATTTTGTTAGATTTATACCTAGGTATTTCAGTTTTGGGGATGCTAAATGCTATTGTTTTTCATTTCAAATTCTACTTGTTCATAAGTAATATATATGCATATATATACACATTATCACACACATACACACATAGAATCAATGACAAATACGGTATCCTGTTCTTTCTTTGGTTCACTGCTGCATACTCTCCTTAAAAGCAGGGGTCAGCCAACTAAGGCCTGTGGGTAAAATTCAGCTCACCATCTGTTTTTGTATGGCCCACAAAGAATGTTTTTATGCTTTTAAAGGTAGGAAAAAAAAAATCAAAAGATTATTCTGTGATATGTGAGAACTACATGAAATTCAAATTTCAGTGTCCATAAATAAAGTTTTATTGGGACACAGCCACACTCATCTGTTTATATTGGACAGTTCTCTCACTGCCATAGAGTCTGAATAGTTGTGGCTGAAATCTTATGGCTTGTAAAATTCACAATATTCAGTATTTGGCTCCTGATAAAGTATGCTGACCCCTTAAAAATGCTTTCAGATGGCAAAAGGGCTTTTCATTTAGAAAGCAGTCTTTCTCAGTAAAAACATAAACTTACTTTGCACTCAGATTTAAGGATCAACAGGAATATTGGGCAGGATCAATCTAATCCTGCTCCTTTTCTTCACAGATTTTCCTAGCTAAAATGTTTAACTTTTTATAATTAGATCAGCTCTAAGAAGATTACAAAATTAGCAATATGTACCACTTAGCTGCTCCCTCCTTCTCTCCCCATCCTCAGGATCTAAACAGTGTGGCCCAGATATTTAATTTCTGGAATCAGACAGCCGGGGTTTAAATCTCAGCTCTGTCCCTTAAAAGCTGTGTAAACACTGGATAAGTTATCTTCTGCTTCTTCATCTTTAAAATGGAATATCAGTATCCATCTCTGAGTTGTGAGAATTCAATGCAGATAATACATTACGAGAATAGGCACAACACAAATATTAAAGGTAGATGCAGTAAAACTAGATTTCCTTCATCCACATTCCTCACCCCAACTTCCCCATTCTATTAAAGAGGAAGAAAATACAAAACAGAAAAAATATGAAACAAACAATTTACCAGCTTCACCTCCTGTTAATTACTGCAAAGTTAAGTGAAGAGGTGACAGAAATTACAAGCAGAAGGCAAGTTAGAAAACCTGAAGCATCTCAAATTCTCATTGTCAAGATTCCCTGTAATTAATAATCCAGTTGGGATCCAACCCTGGAAGGTAGATTTGGCCAAAGAAAGCATAACAATGCCCAGCCCTAAAAATACCAGGGAGAATAGTAGGTATTGATTTGCATCTCTAAGGATCCACTGATGAGAAAAACACCCATTCACAGACTTTTCCTCTGTAAAGTAATTATTTCCTCAGGGCATTTCCATGCCACAGAAGAGACAATACTGGGACTCTACCTATTGCTGGACAAATTAAGTGGGGTTTTTTCCAATGCCAGGAGGTGGTTGGCAAATGCAACCTACAAAGACTCTCCCCAGCGGGGAACTCAACGTGCAGAGGCCTAGTGCAGGCAGAGTTCAAGAAATGTGCCCTTCCAGAGGAGATTGTGTTTTGTGATGGTTCTTGTAAAATGAAAACATGCTGAAGCATGTTTATCTGTTTTTCAGTCTCTCCCCTCTTCAAGACAAAAGAAGAAACAAAACCTAAAGACTTTTTTTTTTTTAAAGATTCCACCCATTCATCCGACAGACAGAGATCACAAGCAGGCAGAGAGGCAGAGAGAGAGAGAGAGAGAGGGAAGCAGGCTTCCCGAGGGGCAGAGAGCCTGACGCGGGGCTCGATCCCAGGACCCCGAGACCATGACCTGAGCCAAAGGCAGCAGCCCAAACCACTGAGCCACCCAGGCGCCCCCCTAAAGACTTTTAATAGTGCTGGCTTGATTACTATAATTAACATTTAATGCTATTGTTCTCTCATCAACTATTTTCATAGGGACCTGTGAATCTTAGTAGATTCACATAGGGACTAAATCTTAGTAGAATTTCTAAATTCTACTCAAAACCTGCAAGGGAGAAAATAAATTGAGTTCAATCCATAAAACCAACTTACCAATTTTTGTACAAAATATTTACCAAGCCAAGGTTTCAGTGACAAGAGAAAGCTGTTTTCCTCTTGTTAATTCTCTTTGAATACCTGGCCAAGTTTCCTTTGCTGGGTCAAATGATGTTGTGGTTATGGAATCAGGTCTTCAATGGGCAATAACCTATATTTTTGTTTTTGTCCTTCGAATAATGCCTTTGTTGTTGTTGTTGAATGTTTTCCAGGTTTACTATATTTCTAGAATACTTACTGTTTAGTCATCACTAGAAAATAAGAGTAGTCCTATAACTCAGTGAGTCAGGTAAACAATCTGAGTTGGTAACCTCTCCCAAACACCCCATTGGCAAGACAAATTGGAGATCTCTCAATTGTTGTGATGCAATACCATGAGTCAGAAAAGCCTTATTGGGTGGACTGGAGTATAAATTAACTGTCTGGTTTCCTGATTCAGGTGTCAAGTAGCAAATTCACATCATACCTAAGGCTCAGTTCCACGGATTACCAGAGAAACAGATGATTTACACAGCCACTTAGCCTCTATAAAACCCAAAATGGTATTTTGGGCACAAATGTACTTAGAACTATCTTCACATCTCATGAATATATTCAGAACTAGCTTTTACATCTCATAAACATATTTAGGACTATGTTACCACCATGTTGGAGGGTAGTGTCTTAATTTAATTTTGTATCTTTTTAGACCTAATTTTGGCTTTATTTTCCTTCCCTTTTAATTGTTTCTAAATCTTGTTCTCTCTCCTGCCACTTAAGTAGAGCAAAAGGCAAATAAATAGGGAAAAGTCCTTGATGATCCAACCATATATTATTTTTAGAGGCCACATGTATGTTACTAACCTTTTTAGAAAAGGCGGTCTTCTAAAAATCCAATTTCCTTAGTTCCCCTGTATAGAATTAAATAATTTACTTTAACACATTTTATCATCTCCCTCTCCCATGGATAAGATGGTTGCTAGAGATAAACTTAAGAAGAAAGTCAACCAGTAGGCCTATAGTGGACACTGAGATGGGTGAAGGTATGATAAAGTTAGGGATCAGCCCTTTCCAAGGAGGTGTGCTTTACCTGGTGTTCTAGTACATACCCAGAAAGATAATGGGGTAAGTGGAAAAATACATTGTGTACCAAATTCCACAAGCTCCACCTTCTCACTGTTTGTAAATGCTCCAGGCCTGTTTTATGTTCTAGGTCTGTCTGCCCAAAAGCCACCCAAAGACTCACCCATTTTCTAGGTCTAACCAGTACCAATCCACCTAAGAATGATTCCCACCTCACTCTTACCCATTTTTTCCCCACTGCCCCATTTTTAAACTCCCGTGACACTCATTTCATAGTTTCCTAACACTGAAGTTGGTGCTGTTACTCAATTTCATTGGTCTAGGACTTTTTACTAAGCTACGGGCTTGTAGAGAAAAGTTCTTGGTAACTTCCTTCTTATCTAACAGAGTACAAATATGCAACGAAGTTTTAGAAAAAGACTCAACCGAAACACAGGAGATCTGGCAGAAATATTTACCCTGGGAACACTTCGTGTATTTTGGTTCGTCCGCGTTGGAACGCTGCTGCAACACTGTACACGCGGCCACGCAAAGTGAGCTAGGATCCTATTACCCCCAGGGATTTCACCAGCAAGTCTAGTTTCCCAAAAACACAAGGTTAGCTAGCCTGAGGTTACTTCAGGTTTTCCATCTGTCAAGGAGACCTGGAATAAAAATGCTCACATTACCGACATGGCTCTGTAAACAGAAAAAGTTTAAAAATAAATGAGCTGTACACCTTCGCAGACTCTCCCTTGAGGGGGGGATTAATAGGTGTCAGGATTAAACCGATCTTTCGGTAGCAGTTCCGTTTTCCAACGCCCACTGTTCATAATACTCATTGTCTTACCTAGCTACCTCGAAGGAGGGTAGAATAAAGGGGCTCGGAGAGCACGCCCACCCTCCCACCCGTCGGGCGCGGCCCAGCGCGACCCGCACCCGCCCAGACCCGGCCGGCCGCCCGCGGCCCCAGCTGGCCCCAGCTGATTGCAGGCACGTGACGCCGCGGGCCAATCGGGAGGGGCACGGCGGAGCGCGCCGCGGCCTCCTCCCGCACCACAAACACCGGCCGGAAACAGCTGAGCGGGCGGCGACGCAGGGTCCAGTTCTGGCCGCCGCGGCCCAGGGACGCCCGTCTGACAGTCGCACCCCGCCCTCCGCCAGGCCAGTGAGGCCCCACGCTCGCTTCTGGGGCCCGCCTGCGAGCTACACGGCAGGGTGGCAGACATTCCCCCGGCAGGGCAGACACAAAGCCAAGGCGGTCCCCGGCCCCTGACTAGTGCCAGGCGGCCAGGACGGAGGCCCTCTTCAAAGAGGGGCCACGCCGCGGCGTAATCACGGCCCTAAAGCTCGGAGCCAAGTTCGGACTTCACTCCGGGGCTGCCGAGGAGCAGGCCTCCGGGACGACTGCGGTGGCGCGGAACCCCGGCGCGCCCCCGACACTGCGGCGGGGACGCGGCCCGTGGGGGCGGGGCAGTCGTGGCGGCGGGGGGGGGGGGGGGGAGTTGGGAGATCGCCGGCCAAACTGCCCGCGGAAGGGCCTCCCAAGCGGCGCCGGGGGTACTGGCCGGGCGGGAGGCTGCGGCGGGAGGGCGCGGCCGCCAAGCTCAGGGGTCGCGGCTGTTGCGGTCGCTCCGGTCGCCCCGGCTGCGCGGCGGAGGCGGGCCGACGGCGGCCGCCGCGCTTGGGCCTCACAAAGAGGAAACAGTCCAGCCCGTCAGCCCGCAGCCCCGGCACTGGGACCCGCCCAGAGGGGTCAAGGGCGACGGCGCTGGGCCCCCGGGGGGAGCCTAGTGAGGAAGAGGCACTTCCTGCCTGGGTCCCCCGCCCCGGGCCGATCCCGGAGTGTTTCGAAGCCGTCGGCCCGGAGGGCTCCTCATCCCCCATCGGGCTCCTAGTCCAGCCCCCCTCCCACCGCACTCACCCCGAGCGGCTGTGAGATCCGCGGCCGCAAGCGGCTCCTCGCTCCTCAGCTGGGATGAAGCCCCTCGGCCACCCGAGTCTCCAGGTTTAGTCAGGCCCTGGCCTTGGCCCCGCCTCTCCCTGGTTGGGCCTCAACGTCAATCACTCGGCATAGCTCCACCCCTCGAGCAGTCGGCTCTCCCGGTTGGCCCAGAACGCCCTTCATTCCTAGGCCCCGCCCTCATGCCCGGCATCCTGCCCCTTCCGCTAGGCCCCGCCCCTTCCCTGGTTCACCCTCCCCCACTCCCTCACCCCTTCGCGTCTCTGCCCACCCCTCCCAGAAGCCGCAGACCCAGGGCTAGCTCCCGCAGTTCGCTCCGCCCCTGACTCTACTCCTCGTACTTGTACAGCCAATCAAAGAGGCTAACTCTGCCCCTTCTCCGGAGGCGGCCAATGTGGAGAGACTTCGGATCCACCTCCTTCCCAGCTGAGAGCACACAACACAGCATCCACGTGAGTCAGCTTCTTAAAGGAGAAGGCTCAGCCTTTCTAATTGCGGCAGCTGTAAGACATCGCGCGTCATCAGCGTCACCAGGTGGTGGCTAAGGCCTACCTTTTTGAGACCCAGTGATGACAAATGAAAACAACAGGCTGTTTTTCTAAGGCAAAGCAGGTGCCTTGATAGTTAACACCTTACCGTGTCGTTAATTTCTTTGAGATTGCTTACTTTTGTCATGCCTTAAAAAAGGCCACCTTTTGTTGACAAACCCCAAACCCTTTGAATCTCGGTGTATAGGAGATCCGGAAGAACATGGGAAAAGGCATTTTTCAAGTGTGCCCGACTGAATTTACAACTCGAGTTTTCTTTTGGTAGTGGAAATGATTATCAAGAGGATGAGAAAATTCCACATAGAGATTTCTACCTCTGAAAGTCCGATATTTGTTGAAGAAGGTAGCTGTTCCCCCTAACCCTCATCGACGCCTAAGATAGGTTTTGCGTCTCATCTTATTTGAGTTTCCCAGGTAATTACATTAATGATCTTTGCCAGAGTTTCAGGATGAAGCGTATTTGATTCTCAGTATTTCTCAGGCAAAAAATAAATAAAATAAAATAAAAAGCACTAACTTTTGAGGTTCATCTGCAAGGTTTTTAAAGCCATCTTAGTGCCACAGAGGTTTTGAAGCAAACCCTAGCAATCTGACTTCTCATCAACCTCAAAAGCACCAGTATTTTCATGCAGTTCAAATAAAAACATGATCGTCAAAGGCAAATGTCTAGAGAAAAGGAAGTTTTGAACAATTTTTAGTTTTCATTGTTCTTTTGTTTTTACTTAGCTTTAATTATAAATGTAAAACATGTTCATTATAGAGAGGTCATACAGCCTTATTTTCATAACAAAACCTCTGCCCTGTGCTTAAAAGCTTCCTGTGCATCTTATTCCTGAGACAAATGTGTATAAAAGCATATTATGCCTCTTATTCTTTGACTTATTTTTTCACTCAATGTATTATAGCCATCCCTCCATAGCAAATGCAACTTTTATTGACAAATATATCTTTGTCTCCATCACAGTTTTCCATAGTATGACTTCACCATCTTTTATTATATTTTTTTCTACAGACCTACTTCAATCTTTTCCTATTAAATGTACTGCTGTAAGGAACACCTGTGTCATTGATAACCTATTAGTCAAGTATTTCTGAAAATAATAATTTGAAAAGCACATAGTGTCTAAACCCACAGAAATGAATTTTCCTCAAAGTGCGTACTCTTAAGTACCAGGTAAAACAATGGGGAAGATATTTATTTATTAAACAAATATATAGATAGTGCTAACTGTTCTAAGTGCTCTACAAATTAACAATTTATAACATTTAATTTTCATGAAAACTCTATAAGGTAGGTACTATTATCTATTATCCCCATTTTACAGATGAGTAAACTGAAGCACAGTGATTAACATGCCTAAGGTCACCCAGTAGAGTTATTATACTCTGTAATCGTAAACTTGGAAGAGAATGATGAAAAGGTTAATCTAGATGACGACGACGTGCAGAGTTAAAATCCAAATGTGAGGTAAGGAGGGTAGATAGGAATGGAATGGAAGGAACAGGTTTAACTTTAACAAAAATGGCTGCACGGGGGACTGATTGTTTATTGGTGCACTAAGAAGAATTTTCCCAGATAAGCCAGGGATCTTCTCCCAGGTGACTGATAGGTGATGAACTCCCATTACCAGGTATAGGGCAATTAGGAAGGTCAGTTTGGGGCGGAAGGCAATGGACCCTGCTGACGTGGCACACCCATTAGAAGTAAATAATATACAGTTGAAGGTACTGGAACAAGTATGGAAGAGAAAACACAAAAAGATAAAAAATGTGAAGAAGGTCTTGTTTGGCTTTGGTTACAGTTGTTTTATACCTTTTAGTTTAATTACATTTGGGATAAGTTAGCACTTTTTAATACTGAGAAGTTCCCACTAAGAACATGGTATGTATCCATCCATTTACACATTCTTTATGTCTTTCTGTACAGTTTCATGGTATGGCTACCTTCCTTTAGGTTGTTCATAGATCTTCTCAGAGTTATATTTCAGTATTAGATCTTTTCTGGAGGTATTATGGGCTGAATTGTGTGCCCCTACCCCCATTCATATGTTGAGGTCCTAACTCTCAGTATCTCAGAACGTGTCTATATTTTGAGATCCAGCTTTTAAAGAGGTGATTAAGTTAAAATATGGTCATTAGAGTGGGCCCCAAAACAATCTGACTGGTGTCCTTGTAAAAGGAGAAGTTCGGCAAATCTGGCTGTGACATTGGTCACCAGGGTAGATTTGGCTGGCTATGGAGGAGTCCCCTTCTTCCCTTAGCCTCCACGTGCCTGTCCCTTCCTGAAGCTGCATGCTTGATGGAAGATGGAAGATGACCTTCCCTGAGTGAGAGAAGGACTGTTCTTCCGTCAAAGGTATACAAGTAGCTGCACTCTTTTGCTAGAACCCCCAAACAAGCTCTCAAAGTCCATTTGTAGGAGAATGTAGGGTAGTCAAGCTTCCAAGACTCCAGACTCATTGCAGTGAGGCACAGCACACAGAAGTTTGCCTTTCTTTAAAAAACGAGAGAGATTGCTACATAAAAGGGGACACCAGGGGTGTGTAAAATAGAAAAAACCATGTGAGGACGCAGAAGGCCACCTGCAAGCCAAGGAGTGAGACCTTGGTAGAAAACCAATCTGCTGACACCTTGAACTTGGACTTCTAGCCTCCAGAACTATGAGAAATAAATTTCTGTTGTGTAAGCCACCTAGTGTATGGGATTTTGTTGAATCAGTCCTAGGAAACTAACAGAGGGGATTACTGTGAGTGGAACTTACTTCTACTACATATTACAACTCTTCTTGGTTGAAAATTATTTTGGAAGAAAAATAATGTTTTTGTGGTTTATTTTCCTGAATGATCTAGATATTCTGTCTTCAAATGATAATTTTGCATACTTCTTTCCAGTCATTTGTCTTTTATTTAAGTACCTTTGAGTATGTGTGTGAATATATCTGTCAAAAAAAATTTCCTTTATTACTAGTTTGTAAGGTTCTTTTTTTTTTTTTTTAAGATTTTATTTATTTATTTGACAGAGAGATCACAAGTAGGCAGAGAGGCAGGCAGAGAGAGGAGGAAGCAGGTTCCCTGCTGAGCGGAGAGCCCTATGTGGGGCTTGATCCCAGGACCCTGGATCATGACCTGAGCTAAAGGCAGAGGCTTTAACCCACTGAGCCACCCAGGCACCCCATAAGGTTCTTTTTAAAAGTAAAAAGTAGCAGATGCCTGGGTGGTTCAGTTGGTTGAGTGACTGCCCTCAGCTCAGGTCATGATCCCAGGACCCTGGGATCAAGTCCTGCATTGGGTTCCCTGCTCAGTGGGGAACATGCTTCTCCCTCTGCCTGTTCTGCCTGTTCTGCCTGTCACTCCCCCAGCCTGGGCTCTTCTCTCCCTCTCTGACAAATAAATAAAACAAAATAAAATAAAATAAAATCTTTAAAATCAAATTAAAAGTAGGTATGCAATTTGATTGAATAGCTTCTTGTTGTCTATTAAAGTAATGTTTTTCTTTTACTCTATTTCATTATGTAATATATTATAGTGGTCCATCTCCAGCATTAAACGAACTTTGCATTTTGGGATAAGAGCTCCTTTACCACTTGTGGGTGCCAACTCTAACATTCTTCCAATAGGTAAAATCAGAAACACAAGTCTATCAGCAAACCCCAATACACCATGGTGCATTATCCTGGTTGTTGACTAAACTTTCTGACTGAACGGATCTGACCCACCCTAAATGGGTAATTCGGTATGATAGCTACAAACCCTGCATCAGACTTTCAGAATACCCTTCTGTTGGTGTGTCCATGGACTTCTCCTCTGCTCTGATTTCTCTTCTCTTGCTTTGAAGAGCCCTTCCACTGGAGTTGTGCCGGTGGAGGTAAGAGAAGTTAAGAGAGCACTCACCTTCCACGTGAGCGCTTCTTACACAGCTCTAACTGTCTCATTGCCTCCTCACACTTCCCAGGGTTTTGTAAATGTCTTTGCTCAATAAGCCCTGAAATGCTTGGACCTCTACCCACCGGTGTTACTCTCAGCAAATAATCATGCCTCCTAATCTCGAGTCAGATGAAGTCTGCTGGAGATGAGCTACCTCAGAGTTTCTCAATCTCCATATTTCTTCCTCTATCACCAATTTTCTTGGTGCTTTTTCCAGCACTACAAGAAAGACAATCTCTTCCTTTCTGAAGCCTGATGAACACGTATACGTGGAGAATGCTATGGATCTCTATTTTATTTTGTATTTTTTTAAAAAGATTTTATTCATTTATTTGACAGGCAGAGATAACAAGTAGGCAGAGAGGCAGGCAGAGAGAGAGAGAGAGAGGGAGGAGTAGGTTCCCTGCTGAGCCTTATTTGGGGCTTGATCCCAGGACCCTGAGATCATGACCTGAGCCGAAGGCAGAGGCTTAACACACTGAGCCACCCAGGTGCCCCAAGAATGCTATGGATCTTGAGACTCAGTCAGTCCTTAACAGAATCCAATTCTTGTCTTAACAGAACAAACAACACCTATTTCCTTGGCTCCTTCAACCTCTGTAATACTGGTCATCTCTCCCTTGTTTGGACCCTTCATACAAGTGATCTGCCCTCACACCCAACACCTTAATTTCGACCCAAGTGACCTCTTACAATAACTGGTCTATCTTTCCTCTTGTTGTGTATTGGCATCCCCTTCATTTTTGCCTCTCCAGCCTGCTGCCTGGAATGTGGATGCCACCTAGACCACAAAGACCAGGACTTTGTTCCTGGAGACAGTGGAGCAGATAGTGGGAGGGAACCTGGACCCTGAACGCTGCAGAGTAGAGCTGCCATGTTGGTCTGAGACCGCATGTTAGGGTGTTTTGTTTTGTGTTGGGGGATGCGGCACGTTTTTTACTTTAACCTGAATTTATGAAAACTCTCGGTAGTTTAAACAGATTAGCTCCTTCAGGGAGAAACATATATATGTAAATACAATCACAAATTAGTTTACATAAAAATTTTAATAATTTCTCCTGAGTTGTAGCCCTGCCACTTTACCAAAAGCTATCTCAAAAGTCACTGATTGTAACATTTAGCTCAGCCTTTTTGGACTGCACAGATCTCTGCAGTATTTGAAATCATCAACCAAACATTCAGTCTTCAAACTTTTTATTCTCTTGGCTTTGGCCAGGACCTGCCTTACCTGTGGTAGGCAGATAATGACCTTCCCCCTGCACCACTATCATCCCCCAAGGTGTCTATGTCCCAATCTCCTATGAATATGTTACCTAACATGACGAAAGGAACTTTGCAGGTGGGATTAATTTAAGGATCCTTAAATGAGGAGATAATTCTGGACCATCCAAGTGAACCAATGTAATCACAAGGGTCTTTATAAAAGAGAGGTAGGATGGCCAATAAGCATACGAACATGTTCAACATCACTAACCATTAGAGAAATGTAAAGCAAAGCCATCGTGAGATACCACTTCCTACCCATAAGGATGGTTACTATCAAAACAAACAACAAACAACAACAAATGTTGGCAAGAGTGTGGAGAGATTGGAGCCCAGTGCACTGCTGATGGAAATGTAAAAAGGTGCAGCTGCTATGGGAAACAATTTTGGCAGTTCCCAAAAAATTAAAAATAGAATTACCATGCAATACAACAATTCCACTTTGGTTATATGCCCCAAAGAATTGAAAGCAGGGTCTCAGAGAGATATTTATATACCCATTTTCATAGCAGCATTACAATAGTGCAGTATTACAATTTATACAAAATATATAGTTAGGCATTCAGCTAAAGGCATTCAGCTCAAGAATTGCTTGGTGTTGTCAGGGGAAGAACTGGGTCTGGGAACTGAAAAAAAAAAAAAAAAGCCCAAAACTAGAAACAAACTGAGTAGCCCCCAATATTTGAATGGATATCTAGCCGGCGCCTGGGTGGCTCAGTGGGTTGAGCCTCTGCCTTCAGCCCAGGTCATGATCTCAGGGTCCTGGGATCGAGCCCCGCATCAGGCTCTCTGCTCAGCAGGGAGCCCGCTTCCCTTCCTCTCTCTGACTGCCTCCCTGCCTACTTGTGACCTCTGTCTGTCAAATAAATGTATAAAATCTTTAAAAAAAAAAAAAAAAGAGATTCTGACACATGCTATGACCTGAACTTTCAGATATTATGCTAAATGAAATAAACCAAATACAAAAGGACAGGGATGGTAGAATTCCAGTATACAGAGTAGTCCAAATTTATAGAAACATGATGTAGAATTCTGCTTGCTAGGGGTTAGGAGGAGTAGTTGTTTAATGGGTATAGTGTATGAATATATTTAATAATACCAAACTGTACCCTCAAAAATGGTTAAGATGATAAACTTTATGTTTTGCGTATTTTACCACAATTAAGAAATAAACAAGGCTTTCTATCAAAAATAACAGCAATCAGGGCGCCTGGGTGGCTCAGTTGGTTAGGTGTCTGCCTTGCTCAGGTTGTGATCTTGAAGTCCCAGGATCACGCCCAGCATTGGGCTCCCTGCTCAGCAGGGAGTCTGCTTCTCCCTGTGCCCCTCCCTCCACTCCTCTCACTCTCTCTTTCTCTTTCTCTCTCAAGTACATAAATAAAATAAAAAAAAATAATAACAACAGCAATAATAACCAACTGAAAAAGGGAGGTAGGACAGTCAGAGTCAGAGAAGGAGATGTGATGACAGAAATAGAGGTCGGAGTGAGTGGGACAGCATACATTTCTGGAGGCTCAAACAGGCAAGGAAATGGATCCTCCCTAGAGCTTTCAAAAGGAACCCAACTGTGCCAGCACCTGGATTTCAGCCTTGTGGGAGCCATTTCAGATTCAAGAGCTCCAGAACTGTAAGTTAACGAACCTGGGTTGTTTTAAGCCACTAAGTCTGTGGGGATTTGTTACAGCAGCCTTAGGAAATTAAAATCACTCAATTTTCCCAAAGTCATATTTTACGTTGAGTTTTCTTATTAATGACTTGGTGCTGTTTATAATTAGTATGAGTTTTATTACTGCACATAACTATGTTCTTTCTAATGGATAGTATACTCAGAAGTCTGATTCAGCAAATGTTGGAGATGTCTGGGAATGCAACCCCTCCAAACTCCTAACCCTTTCTTGCATCAGACTGTAACAACCCAGAGGATCTTGTAATATCCTTCCCTAAATTACTTGAAAACCAACAGCAACGGTATTAGTAAAATTTCCACAAACTTTCCCAACATTAAAAACTTTTATACCTCAAAACCCGAGCCCTGGGGTAAGGATAGATATAGGTCCCAAGTCAGGTGGGGCAGATTGGAGAGCAGAATAAATGTTGGTGAGGAGCCTGGGCTCTAGGGTTATTTAGCCTGAGCTAAGTAACACAGCCACTTGCTAGCTACCTGACCATGGGTGAGAGCTTCAAGTTAATTACTAAGAGTAGTGATAGTCTTAGGGTTATTATAAGCATTAAAGAAAATAACGAATGTCAAGTGCTTAGCTAGGGTCCCTGGTACCTATCAAGTGTTCAAGAAAGTTGCAGTTGTGTTAGTTGTTATTATTTTCATGACTCTTGATTATGAAGCTGAGTCGAGAAGCCCAGAGCAAGCAGGCTTTTGCTGTTTCCCCTGTTCTGTCCACATTACGGAATGCTAAGGTCACCGGGCAGACTGCCAGGCGAATGTCCGCTAGCTCTCCTGTGTGGTTCCACCCTAAATCGAGAGAGCATTTGAAATACTGCCAACTGTCTGACAGGGTTTATATCATGGAGGTGAAAAATGAGGCATTCAACTTCTCTCAAAACCTACCTGCCACAAAAAGTCAATAGCAGAGGTCTCTCTGGGCTCCAAGCTAGATTTCCATCAATGAGATAACATGCACTCTTAGTGACCGCCATTACAAATGATAGACATTTAGGAGGACACACTTTGAACGTAAAATAAACACTGAAAAAACCAAGCAGATCTAAAGGAACTGATACAGTGTCCAAAATACATTATTAAGTGGAAAATGCAAGCTGTGGGATTATGTGCATAATCTTATCCAATTTTTGTAAAATAAGAAGATAATTATATACATTTATTTAATGTACAGATAAGTCTGAGATATTCATTTATACTGTCCTAGTTTTCTTATACCTATTTGACAATGCTTGTGTTTAACTTAGCAATCAGAAAACAGATAATTTTTATTGCCACAAGCATTTTATTTATTTATTTATTTAACACAGAGAGAGAGAGCGAGAGAAGGAACATAAGCAGGGGGAGTCAGAGAGGGAGAAGCAGGCTTCCCGCTGAGCAGGGAGCCCGATGTGGGGCTCAATGTGGGGCTCGATCCCAGGACTCTGTGGGTTTTTATTGAGGTTTGATACCAAAAATGGTAATGTGAAGATTTGCGCCTTCTGCAGAACCAGCAGTATCAGTCAGCACTAGTAGGTTGCAAGTAGCAGAAATCCAGCTCGAAGTATCTGAAGAATAAGAAGGAAATGTACTGGCCCACATCACTGGAGAACAGGAAGGGTGGTTTGATTGGGCCTTAGGGAGCTGGGATGCAGTTAAGACTGGCTAATTCTGTCTGATTCTGTCTTCACTTCTGTTTCTCTTTGCAAATTGACTGTCCTTTCCTGCCGTGGCCTCAAGTGGCTCCATGCTTGCATCCATTACAGCATCCTGACCAGAAAGGAAAGTAAGCTCCAGTTAGGAAGGTCCCCGAGAAGGATTTGGATGGCCTGGGTCGATCAGGACCCTGTCACCATGGTCATATGTGTGAGGGCTTGTCAATGGCAGCCCCCCTCCCTCCCTAGAATCCTAGATCTGTAGTTGGGGCGATGGATATTGTAGTCAGTAGAGGCTTACTGTCTAAGTCCCATAGACAGGTGGCTTATAAACAACGGAGATTTGTTTCTCATTGTTTTGGAGGCTGGAACTCCAAGATCAAGGTAGCAGCACAGTCAGGTTCTGGTGAGGGCCCTCTCCTGGGTGGCAGACTGCTGACATCTCATTGTATCCTCACATGGTAGAAAGAGATCACACTAACTCTCCGGCCTCTTCTTATAAGGACACTACTATTATTCATAAGGGTTCCATCCTCTTGACCTAATTACCTCCCAAAGGCCCCACATCCAACTACCATTATAGTGGGGATTAGGGCTTCAACATGGGAATTTTGGAGGGGGGTACACAAGCTTTCAGTCTATAACAATGGTGTTCCCCAGAAGAAGAGTGGTTCTGTTCTGGGCAGACAGCTGTCTATTTTCATTGCTGAAGACACTGCCAACATGCATTCAAGCATCTGTTGTGAAAGTTTATTGGCAACTAATTTGCCCTTAAGCAAAGGCTCCAAGACAGGACGTGTCCGTGTGCTTGGGGAAAAAAGATGAAGAGACTCTGTTTAACAGAGTAGCATCTGTACAGGGCAGTGTCCAGAGACAAGATCGGAAACCCAGGTTGGGAAGAGATAGTAGATAGAGCATCAATGCTAGTCTAAGAAATCTGGCCAGAATAATACATTTATATTAAAGTTTTTTTTTTTACATGTATTTTTAATCCAAAAGATTATAAGGTCTTAAGATCCCTAATTTCAAGTTTTTAAAAACCTACATTTTTCAGGAACAGAAGCCTCACTATTGGAAAAGGAATACTAGACATAATTAAAAAAAAGATTTTATTTATTTATTTGGCATAGAGTGAGAGAACACAAGCAAGGGGGGACAGCAGAGCGAGAGGGAGAAGCAGGCTCCCCGCCAAACAGGGAGCCCGATGCGGGGCTCAGTCTGAGGACCCTGAGGCCATGACCTGAGCCAAAGGCAGACACTTAACTGACTGAGCCACCCAGGCATCCCTAGACAAAAATTTTTATTAAATGTCAATTAAGTGAGTCTGTTAAAAATGTAGGTGACAGGACTGATGGATTTAGGAGTTCTATAAAAGACACCTTTTATAGAACTATTAGGGTATTAGGGTTCTCCACAGAAATGGAATCAATAGGAGACAGAGAGAGGGCGAGATGGGTAGGGATGTATTATAAGGTGACGGCTCCTGTGATGATGGAGGCTGGGAAGTCCCACACTTGCTCTCTGTGGGAGAGCTGCTGCCGTAGTTGCAGGGCCTGAGAGCCAGAGAGCTGATGGGGCAGATCCCATTGTGCATCTGAAGGCCTGAGGACAAGGAGCGTCAAGGGCGGGGGAAGATCCTTGTCTCAGCTCAGTCTGGCAGAGAGAGCTCGAATCCAACCAACCTTCCTCTGTCTGTTCTGTTCAACCCTTCAGAGAACTGGATGATACCCACTCACAATGGGGAGGGCGATCGGATTTACTCAGGCTTATCTGATCAAATGCTTATCTCTTCCAGAAACACTCCCACAGACACACCCAGAAATAATTCAACCAGATACCTGGAAATCTCAGGATCTAGTCAAGCAGATGCATAAAATTAACTATCACAGTACCTTTGTAGCCTTACATAATTTTGAATTTTAACGGATACCAGCCCAATAACCTTTGATCTGAAAAGATATCATCCTATGGAATTCAGAGAAATGAAATTCGGAGAAAGCCCCTGTTTTGACAAAGGTTGTAATTCTATCAGTAATCTAGGAGGTGGCTCAAGGCGAGCACGTTTTTACCCCTGTAGATCTGTTCTTGGTCTCCGAAATGGACAAACTGATCACTTCTTGGAAAACATAGAGGGAGACAGAGATCCAGAATTTCAAAAAATACAAAGAGGATGACCATATAATAAATAGATCAATGCTTATGTATCAAATTGTAAATAGCATTCTCTTTCCCCAGTGCCATAGGGTTCCATTGAGTTCCATTGAATCCCGGGAAGCCTCATGTCATTGTTAAGCACACACCAGGCAAAGAGCGTTAACTGTACTCACTGTCACAGCTCTGTTTCACTTGTGCATCTCAGCTCAGTGAGAATTCTGCAGAAAGACATCAAGTGGGGCTGAGCTTTGTCCTCCATGGATGTGCTGTCTGAATTTCCAGACGAACACACCATGAATATTAACCAGTACCTTTTGATGATGTACATGGCCGTTCAGTGCACTGGCAGCCTCCCCCTCCACCCCAGAACAGTGCTACATTATTGTGTTTATTGCCTAAAAATCGTTGAGAGATATTAGGTTTTTCTTTCTTTTAATCCAGTTTTTGAGTGACAAAAACAATACAGAATAGACTACATGTATCATTCTGCGTGACACATGAACCAGTTGAAAAGGATGACAAATTTAATAAAGGCTAAGAGAATGCAGGTAAAAGGGATAAAATGGGGAGATAATTTTTTTTTATGATGTATGAAGACGTGAGGACTTTTTTGGAAACCAAAAAAAGTATCATGAAGTATTTAGGTAGCTCTGTTTGTGGTAAAACAATGCTTTCTGTGCTCTGAAATAAATCACAACAGTAACAGTAAGACTGTCCTTACACAGTGCTGACCATGTGTTTCTCCGCAGTCTAAGTATTTCAGGCATATTTTAATTTATGTAATCCTCACAACAACTCTCTGGGGTGGTTACCATTATCATCCTCATCTTCTGCAAAGTCGGTGATACCGGGCATGGAAGGATACACTGTCTGCCCACAGGACACAGGAAACAGTGGTGCCCACGTTAGCCTTTGTGAATGGGATCAGTGCCCTTACAGAAAGAGGTCAGAGAGTTGGCTTGCCCTCTTTCTGCTGTGTGAGGATACAGTGACATTTCAGCCATCTGCCTTAGCACTTGGCAGTATGGCTCAAGAGCCTTTGCTCCTAAGGGCTATGCCATGCTACCAGGTTAATCATTTTCCCCTTTGTGCAGAGCTTTGCATCCTAGAACATGCTTATACACTTCAAAAAACCTGGAACTGACCTAAGTGTCTCTCAGAGAAATGCTTCGATAAATTATGGTATAAGCAGAATGTATCTTGTGTTAGGAGGGGGGTTTCTCTGCATGAACTTAGAACGGTGTTTGTGTAATGTTTTTATGTGAAAAGAACAAATTGAAAAGAGTAGTTATAGCTTGAAACCGTTATTTTAAAAATTGTAGATACATATGTATGTTCTTATTTTTTCTTTGATGAAGGACAGCGGAAGAAAGGCAGGCAGGGACAAGGGATCCCCCTCCCCACCAAAAAAAAAAAAAAAAAGGAAACAATTCTTAAAAGGATTTTACACCACCCTGGAAGGAGTCAGTCACCCTTTCCCATGTGACAAAAATCTGACTGGATGATGGGGCATGGAGGGTTAATCAGATTAAAATAGCCCATCAACGAGTCCATGAAAACCCCTAGATCAAAAGCCAAATCAGCAGCCCTCTGGGGCCCCTCCCTCCCTTTTTCCCCCTCCCTCTTTGGGAGCTTCTTACTATGGCTCCACAAGCTTTGCTTTGCTGCCCACCACTCTGCCTGGTCTACCTATTCAGTCTTCAAAGCAGCGTGACCAAGAACTGCAGGCACTGACAGAAAAGAAAATCCTGTAACAGAGTCAATAAATATTTACTAAGCCCCAAGTACTTACGAAGGAAACTAGAGATGCGGAGCTCAGTCCGACCAAGTCTGTGCCCCTCACAGGCGTTGAGTTCCCATGAGAGAGAGAAGGAACTGTAAGTACTTGCATATCCTTTTGCCTGCCTTGACAAAAACTAAGCACTATCTAGGGGAGGAGTGGGGGGTGTGTGTGTGTGTGTGAAGTTGTGTAAGGAGGGATATTAGAGAAGGAAGGCCATGGGAAAATGCCGGAGAAGAACGTCCCAGACAGAGGAGACACAAAGTCGAAGGTCCCTATGTGGAAGGAGCTCAGCATCGCCTGGAAAGTCTGGTGAGACGGGGCGCAGGGAATGAAAGAAAGGGGGGGCAGTCCACGTGGGGCCAAAGGGGCTGGATTTTATCCCAAGTGCAACGGGAAGTCGGAGCAGTCATTTAAACTTCACTTTAAGGGTGCATCTGGCCGCTGCTGGAAGCAATGGAGATCGGTCAGAGCGCAAATACAGTCATCTAGGCGAGAGTGGGTGGTGGCTGCCCTAGGGGCTGAGGTCACAGACGCCAGGAGACAAGGCAGAATTCCGGAAGTGTTTTGAAAGCAGTCAACAGGATTTCCTGGTGCACTGGTGTTGGGGTGTGAAGGGAAGAGAGAAACCAAGGCCAACTCCTTGATTTTATCCTGAACGAGATGAAATTTGGGGCCCTGTAATGATAGAGAAACTCTGGGATGCGGAGTTGGGGCAGTAGTCGAGAGGCCCATCTTGGACTTAATGAATTTGAGCTGCTTAGTTGGAATGCAAGTCAAGATATCAGGTAGGTGGCCATAGAGTCACGTGCCTGAGTTGCCTCTTGGGTGTTGACTGACTTTGGTGAAGCAGAACTTAACATTTTTTCCTTTGTAAGCCCTGCATCTCCTATAAATTTTTGTTTTTGCACTAAGTTTCTAGGGTTTTTTTTTTTTTTATATAATTTTTAAAATACAGCAGAGAAAATGTATATAAGTGCAAATATATGAATTTGTGTAAAAAGTTCTGGAAAGAAACGCATCATAAAGTGTGAACAACAATAACCCTTAAGCAGTGTAACTTTTACCCTTAAATGTATTGATTGGGTCTTTTTCATTAAATAAAGGGTATGTAAACCTTTGAAATTTCCGAAAGAAGTCCCTGAAATTAAGGGTGGGTTGTGGTGTCTCCACCACCTGTTTCTGGCAGGAACAAGAGGCACCAAAACCATTTTGTTCCTGCTCCTGTTTGTCTGGGGTTAATAACTGTGTCCTTCACAAGAAAGACTCAAACTGCGTGTAATTTTATTGGTTAATAAAGAAAATCCATCTTTTTCTTTGATAGTAAAGATCGCATCCACAGGGGGCGCCTGGGTGGCTCAGTGGCTTAAAGCCTCTGCTCAGGTCATGGTCTCAGGGACATGGGATTGAGCCCCACATGGGGCTCTCTGCTCAGCGGGGAGCCTGCTTCCCCCTCTCTCTCTGCCGACTTGTGATTTCTCTCTCTCTGCCAAATAAATA